>NC_137776.1:183590200-184190200 GCF_963455305.1 Plecotus auritus | reverse complement strand
GGCTCATCTCACAATATATTTTCTTAAAATTCATCTGTTCTTTCTTTTAAATATATTTTTATTGACTTCAGAGAGGAAGGGAGAGGGAGAGAGAGATAGAAACATCGATGATGACAGAGAATCATGGATCGGCTGCCTCCTGCACGCCCCTCACTGGGAATCGAGCCTGCAACCCGGGCCTGTGCCCTGACCGGGAATCCAACCGTGACCTCCTGGTTCATGGGTCGACGCTCAACCACTGAGCCACGCCGGCCGGGCTGATCGGTTCTCTAAAAGGGCCCGACCCGGGTGGGTCATGTGGGGCTGGGCCCCTTCAACCAAGGGCAGGACCCCTTGGGGAGCAGGGCCAATCCAGCGAACAGGTTAATGTACTAATTGCCGGCAGGCACGGCCGTTCCCACAAGCAGGCATTCGCCACGTGGCCCAGCGCCGTGGCGGGAAGAACCTGGGAACTGCAGGCTCGGTGCCCGAAGATCCACGGGGCGGGCGGCTGACACAGAGGCCAGAGAACGGGCACCTGCTCCGACGGGCCGTCGCTGCCCTGGTGAAGCCTCGGGGACATCCGAGGCTGGAGGGGCCCGGGGCCGGCCGTCTCTGCGGCGAGCGAGCGGCCGGTGCTGCTCGGCCGTGTCTGTCTGAGGCGGTGAGCTCACCCCGCCCGAGCGCCCCCATTCCCCACACCCGGGGGGAAGCCGCCACTCCTCGCTGCCCGCTCCTCGCCCTCCGCCCCACGAGGCTCGGCCCAGAGACAGCGGCACAAGCCCTTCGTGCCCCACACCCAGGTCGCTCCTCCGGGGTGCGCACGTGACTGTGTGGTGTGCGGCTGCGATGACAAGGTCGCGGGCGGTCCCCACAATCACAGGTACCCCACAATCACAGGGATTAGTTTCAAGTCACTGCGCGTACTGAGCAGGTGCAGGTGCCTGGGCCGGGAGAGAAACGGGGCCCCTCCCTGAGGGCAGCCCCCAGTGGCCCCCGGGAAACGCGTGGACGTGAGGTCCTGCCCTTCCCCATCGGGCTGAACTTGCCCACCTCCCACCCGCCCTCCGTGCAAAACACAGCCTTGTACACGCTACGCGTGTGCCAACGGGTCGGCTTTTCAGCCAACTCGCCATCTGTTGGAGTCGAGTTGTACCCGAGCTGCGCTGCGAGGGGAGGGGCGCTGCGATGGGGACCTGGCAGCCGCCGCAGACAGAATGGGACGCACCGGTGGGGAGGCGCCCGGCCGTCCCCCGCCCCCGGGCCTGAACGACGTCGCAGCTCCCATCCTTTCTGTGCTCGAGAACGTGCTGCTCACAAGCCCGGTGCTGGGGGTCCTGTAAAGTCAGACCAGCGATCCCCCCTTGTTCTTACTTTTGGAAACGGGATTTCTGCTTAAAATCAGGCCAGGCTTCGGTCACACAAAGGAGTTGGGTGGCGACCACCGGGCATCGGCATCCAAATGCGATTCGTTCCGTGCAGCCTCCTCCTGGCTGGCCCTGAGGCCCCGGGTGAGCCACTCACCCCTCCGGCCCCATCTCACGGGGAGCGGAGGGAAGGGTCTATCCTAGGGATGGGGGGGTGAGGGGGGGACACTCGGTCCTGGTTGCCATGGAACGGGCTCAGGTTGCACCGTCACACGTGCCAGGAGCCACGTCCCCGCACAGCACCGGACGGAGCCCAGCGCCTCAGGAGCTCGGGAGCCGAGTGCCCCGCAGCTGCCCAGCCCCACGGCTGCGAAGTCCGGGGCGAGGCTGGGACCCGCTCGCTGGGTGGAGGCAACGCTGCACCTTCTGAAATTCTCGCAACACGTTTGCCAGCAGCTAAGCTAAGCCATCCTGGAGTTAAATTGTGAAAAGTTGCACAGTTCTCATAATGGGGATTTTGACGGGAAAACGTTGCTTTACAGGGTTCCCGGGCGGTGATTGGCTGGCTTGCGTCTCGCCTGGCTCTCGCTCTTCCCCTCTCTCTCTCCTTACATGGAATGCCTGCTCAGTCGCCATCGTTTTTTCCCCGGGCTGGGGAGAATGCGGGAGATCCGGGAGGAGGGTGTTAGGCGCACGGGTTGGGAGTCAGTCCAGCCACGTCTGGTCGGTCGGCTGCCCCTCAGCCGGACATGATCCCCTGCACACCCGGCCCGCCCGGGCCGCCTCCTCGGATCGCCGAGGGGACTGGGTGAGGCGTGACGGCAGGGCTGCGCCTGTGCCTGGAACAGGCGGAGCGATGTTGATCAGGAGATGAGTGCCTGGACGGCGCACAGTTGCTAGTGACTCAGGCCCAGCTGCCACCTGACTCCGTCATCGGCTTGGAAGGCACGGAGAGGCCCGGGGCAGGCACGGCTCTGCCCACTCGGCCGAGGAGCGAGGTGCTGCCTGGCGGGTTAGCGGGGAACGCCAGGGTCGAAGGGACCTGGATAACTCCCTCAGACAGTGGCCCTGGCTAGGGGGCCCAGCAGGGGGGGCAGCCGCCTGGACGCTGGCGTCTGTGTGTTTGGTTTGCGAGCACGCGCCCTCTGGGCCGTGTGGTGTGGCTCTGAGCTGCCACCCTTCTGTCCTCAGCCCGTCTGTAAGGAGGGCGTGGTCTCCAGGCTGGTCGCTTTCCGCCCTCAGCTTGCCCTCGGTGTCCTGGCTTTGGAATGGGGGTAGGCATCAGGTTCTTCCTGCCGGGGTCCAAGGAGCTTGTCAGAGGAACCGGGGGGCAACGAGGGGGGCATTCGTGAACACGTTCACCGTGCCACCGGCTCCTAGTGCTGCACATATTCTCACTCAGCGCCTTTTAAACCGTTTCTTTTCTTTTTAAAAAAAAATATATTTTATTGATTTTTTTACAGAGAGGAAGGGAGAGGGATAGAGAGTTAGAAACATCGATGAGAGAGAAACATCGATCAGCTGCCTCCTGCACACCTCCCACTGGGGATGTGCCCGCAACCAAGGTACATGCCCTTGACTGGAATCGAACCTGGGACCCTTCAGTCCGCAGGCCGACGCTCTATCCACTGAGCCAAACCAATTAGGGCTAAACTGTTTCTTAAAAATATGTTTTTATTGATTTCCGAGGGGAAGGGAGAGGGAGAGAGAGAGAGAAGCATCAATGATGAGAGAGAATCATGGAACAGCTGCCTCCTGCACGCCCCACACTGGATGGAGCCCGCAACCCAGGCATGTGCCCTGCCCTGACTGGGATGGAACCGAGACCTCCTAGTTCATGGGTCGGCGCTCAACCACTGAGCCACACCGGCCAGGATCGAGCCTTTTAAATTCCAGATCTTTCTCAGTCCAGGTCCCTGTGGCTGCAGCCTCCGAGGTGTCTGCAGGACAGGGGTCTCTCACGGTGTCCAGGGTCACCCACTCCTGTCGGGAGGAAGGACTTTGCGTTAAAACCCTCTCCCTGGTACCAGCCCACATGGGCTTCCCTGTAACTTCTGGGCATTGGTCCCAACTCTGGGCTCTGTGGTCCCAGGGACGAGGTCTGCTTCCTTCCCCATGGATGTCCCGAGTGGTCCCCAGGCAGCCACCAAGCCCCAGCACCCCACCCCACCCCCATGCCAGCCCAGAGCAGAACAAGCTCTACCCCTTCTCTGCCTGCTCTGGGGTGGCTAACCAAGCGACGGGGGTGCCATGATAGAAGCGAGCACTTGGTGAGCCCTCCTGGTGTGCCAGGCCCCTGGGCGTCATTGAATTTCCTGCTCCGACCAACCCCACAGGCTCTGCTATGGCCCATTGGAAACGCTCCGGGTGAGGGGCTGGCCCGGGGTCGCCCTGTGGCTGAGCAGCTGCAGCTTCAGCCTGACTCCAAATCTCAGCTGTGGAACTCAAGCGCCAGGGAGGCGGGCAAGGAGCTGGACGCGGGCGGGGTGCGGCGCCCCCAGGCCCGGGGAGATCGCGCAGCCTCGGTCCCGCGCGGGCGAGTCGTCAGCACCAGGGACAGCTCCCGGGCCGCACAGGCAGCCCCCGACGACGAAGGCGCGCGCGGGGCAGCGGCGCGCGCTCCCCGACCTGCTCGGCCGCGCGCCTCCCCGCCTGCGCGCGCGCCCCGCGCCGGGGACTGGGCTGGAGCCGCGCGCTGCTCGCAGGGAGCCTGCCCGGGTGTCCGGAGCCGCGGGCGCAGCCAGAGCTGGCAGGGGGCTCCCGCTGGGCACACACTCGTCCCCCGCCGGCCTCCGGGACCTCCACAGCGCCCGCCTCGCCCGTCCGACCCCAGCCGGCGCCGCAAGCGCTGGCCGCCGGGGCATGAACCGCGGTTCCTAGCTGTTCGCAGCCGGGGCTTCGCTGCCTGGGACGGAAGCCCGACCGCCCCGTCACGTGCACCCAAGTCCTCGCGGCCGGGGCAGCACCGTTCCCATGGTTTAAGGTAAGGGCCGAGCGGGTGCGCGGGCGGTGGGGCGCGGAGCGGAGCCTGCTGGCGGGGCAGCCCCGAGTCGGTGCCCACCTCTCCTGGAGAGCTCAGGGCAGCCTGCGCCGGATACCTGGCTCAGGGGCTGCCGGGGCCAGCGTCACATGTCCCAGCTCCGGCTCTCTTCAAGTGCCCCTGTCGAGGAGGCTGTGGACAGAGACCAACATGGGCAGCGAGGACCTCAGGGAGAGGCCGGGGCACCCACCGTGCCAAGGGACCCCTGGTCATCCCCGTAGCCTGGCGTGAGGGACATTGGGGAGGGAAAGTTTTCCAGAGAAGCGTGGCCCCCCTTCTCTCTGCTGCCAGGAGCCGAGACCTTCCGGCTGCCGAGCCGTGCCTTCTTGGAGAGGGAGCCCACGAGGGAGGGGGCAGCGGCCCCACTTGGCAGATGTGGAAGCAGGTTCGGGAAGTTTGGTCACTTGTCCAAGGTCACGCAGCCAGCAAGTGGCAGAGCTGGCCTCCGGCCGCCCCCTCCCGCCCCCTCCCCCCCCCCCCCACACGTGTCTGTGAGCTGAGGCTGTGGGGCGGGAGCACCAGGCTGCCGTTTGGAACGAAAAGACTCTCCAAACACCAAAAATCCGGGACACAGGTCCCTTCCCACTCCCGGCTCTGCCGTCTCACCCCACTCGGTGCCCTGTAGTCCGAGGCCAGGGCCCTGCGTGGGCCCGCGTGGACCTGCCCGTGTGCGTGGCTGCACGGCAAGAATCTCGAGGGGCAGGTTCGCTGGCCCTCCCGGAGGGTCAGGGGCGTCCCGGGGGCCTCGGCCCCAGCAGTCATCCCGTGAGTGTTGCCAGGAAGCTGGCGCTCAGGAGAGCCAGAGGGGCCGCTCCACCGCCCCCCGCACTGCCCCGGCCAGGCCAGGCTCGTGGGGGTCCCCGCCTCCCCGTGCCCCCCATTCCGGCACAGAGGGGGAGCCCAGGCGACCAGGTGTCCTCCTCCCTGAGCAGGCGGGTGCAGGCACCTGCTGTGCCCGAGGAGAGCGGTTGTCTCTGCCCCACAGGGCCCGGCTGTGAGCTTTCTGACCAGCGCGGGGGCTGGGGCCTGTGGGAAAGTTATCACTCCCGCCGGGGCCCAGCCAGCACGGGGTTTGTTCGTCCCGCCTTTGGCCGTGGCCTGCTGGGCACCTGCGTGCCGGGGGGAGAAGGAGACAGGTGGTGCTGGTGGCCCGGAGGCTGCTGACTGTCCTCAGGCAGATTGGTGTGGATTCCCCTTGGAAATGACTTCCTGAAGGGTCTGGGGGTCTGGGAAGGAACCCCAGGATTCCCAGCCTCCGTGTCCCCGGATGCATGGGGTGGAGGGGTGGGGAGCTCCGGGGGCCGCTGGCCTCCCTGGAGCAGCTGACCTCTGCTCAGAGCCGTGGCCCACGGGAGCATCCCAGCTCCGCCACCTCTGGCTCTCCAGTGGGGAGGGGACGGCTTCAGGCCCCCAGACACACACAGCTTATGCCAGCACAGTCGTGGGCATGAACAGGACTCTGGGGACCATGTGGGCACAGCTGGTGCGGCTGAGGGGCACCCCCTTTCTCTGCACCTTCCTGGGTGACCTTGCTCGAGTCCCTCTCCTAGTGACGGGTGGATCACATTGTGGGCATATGGAGTGGGAGGGGCTGTGGTGCTGGAGGGGTGCAGGGGGGTCGTGAAACCGCAGACGGCAGGTGCTGGCTCTGGGTGAGCCAACCCGGCCCCGGCCGACCGGGGGTTTCATGGCATCGGGAGCCAGTCCCCCACAAAGGCCTTGGGGTCTCTGCCACATGGGGCTGCTCCACAGAGCGATGCAGCGAGGTCCAGCGAGGACTGACTACGGCGCTCAGGAGGGGCCGGGGCCGGTGGAGCTGCGGGAGAGATTTATCACGTCTCGGTGAATTACAGCGGACTCCAGGCGCTCCCGGCGGGAGGCGGGGCTGCGTGGCCGCCGGCACTGGTCCTGTTCTCCGTGACCCCCAGCCCCGCCACTGTCTCCCCACAGCCCGTTCCCATCTGCGCGCCAGGGAAAAGGCAGTTGGCGGGGGGTGGGAGAGTGGGTGGATGTTCCCTGGGGCAGCCGCTCAGCCTCCACATGTGCAAAAACAGGGGTGCTTCTGCCTTCCCCACGGGCGTAGGGCAGGCCCGCGTGGGGCGCCCAGCATCGGTCCCCGGGGTCTGCTTCCCGGGGCCGGGCCTCCCCCCGCCGAGCACAGAGGCTCCCGGGCCTGGGGTGCACGCGTCTGTCTGTTGAAAGCCCTTCGTTCCCTTTGGGGTTGGGTCCCAGCCTGGCATGGCCGCTTCGGGCTGTGGGACCCTGGGCCTTGGCTGCCGGGCTGTGAAATGGACTGGGGCCCTATTTCTCTGGGGGCCCTGGAGGATGAAAACACGGTCTTGGGGAGAGCCCTGGGACCTCAGGAGTGTGTGTGTGTCGGGGGGTCCTACCAGGCAAGGCTTGCAGGCTTGTAGGGACGGGCACCACAGGCAGTGGGGCCTGGGAGGGATGGGCCAGATCTGGCCTCGGGCGATGGCCCCCGGCTGCAGCCTGGAGGAGAGCGGGAGAGGGCGAGGCTGGAGGCAGGGAGGTCGGGAGGAGGCCTCTCCAGTCAGAGGTTCACGGGGCGCCTGGGCCAGAGTGAGAGATGGGCTGGGACAACAGGGTGGCCGAGGCAGGGAGGTCGGGGTGATGGGAGCCGCCTGGACGCTGAACCAGTGTTGCTTCTGTAACAGCTGGGCACGGAGCCCTGCAGACGCCCACCCGGCCGGAGGCTGGGGCATGGCCGCTGCGGGGCGGGGCGGGGGGGGCGAGCACAGGCGGCGGGGACGCAGCCCTGGAGGAGGTGGGCCTCGAGGGGCACGTTCTGTTCCCGCAGCCACCGTGTCAGAAGTCTGATCACACCCTGGCTGATGTGCCTGTGCTCTGGGCACGTGCCCGCCCTCCTGGGGGGGTCCCACGGGAGGGGCCTGGCCTGGGAGAGGAGCGGGGCCAGTGCCCGCACCTCTGTGCTCGGCTTGCCAGCTGGCGGGGGCGGGAGGAGTCTGGCCGGCTAGGAGCTCAGCCGGAGGCTGGTCCAGGCCTGGGGCACAGGTCTCAGAACCAGCCAGGCTCCGGGGCTGCGGCCTCGCTGCCACCTCCCCCGGCTGCTGGGACGGGTCAGCAGTGTGGCCGAGGGGAGGAGAGCCCAGCAGCCTTTGGGGGGTCCGGAGCCACGTCTCTGTCGGTGCTGTGTGCTCCCAGCCGCTCACTCAGCCTCGCTGGGCCTCGGGTTCTTCGTACGTTAACGACAATAACAGCATCCGCTGTGCGATTGCCAGCGGGCCGGTGGCGGAGGGGAGCCCCGCACGCTGAGCCCAGGAACCCTCTCTTCCAGGCCAGCCCCGGCTGGGGCGCACTTCCTGGCTTAGCCCCGCGGCCTGGCACTGCCCCAGACAAGCGGGTACACCCACAGCGCGGGACCACCCGGCTCCCCGACCGCCACCTGCATCTCGAAGCTTCCCAACCATCCGGGTCCCCGGTTTCTGTCTCAGTGTCAGGTGACCCCTCTCGGCGGCCCGGCTGGCGCTGGCCTGGGGGCCAGGCCCTGGGTCTCCACCGAGTGGTCCTCGGTCTTATTATTATTGTTGTTGTTGTTGTTATTTGCCGTGTGTAGTTGAACATACAGTGTGCGTGTCGGTCGGCCACGGGGCTGGCCACTCCGGGGTGGCCTGCAGCCCGGCAGGACGGCGCCCTGGGAACTCGCCGGAGATGCAGGTTCCCGGCCCCGCCACCCCCTCGGCCTGACCGGCTCCCGCTGAGCCCCGCGCTCCGTGAGGTTGGAGACCCGCTTCCTGAAAGCAGGCCCGACACGAAGCAGAGTCAGGGCCCCGCGACGCCAGGCCATAGGCTCTGGACACCGAGGCCGGCGCTCGCTGGAGGAGACGGCGCGAACCCGCTGTTTCCCACAGAGCAGGTGCCCGGGGCCCCGCGGTGCCACCCCCGTGCTGGGCACGGCGCCACGCTCCTCTGCTCTGTGCCCCGTCCCTTTGTGACGGAGCCTGACCGTCCTCCGCGTCAGCCCGTTCTCTCGTCTGTCCGTGCACCGTGTCAGGAAACAGGCACGGACCCCCCCCCCCCCCGACGACCCCCTCCCCCCCGCTGCCACGGGCATCGCGCAGCCTCTGTGGACGTGTCCTTGGGCGCGGCCCCCACAGGGAGGGCGATGGGGCCACACTGGCCACCAGGGTGCGAGCCAGGCAAGGGCCGTCCCCAGGACCTGTCACGGCGCTGGAGGTGGGCTTGGAGCCGAGCCCCGAGTCCGGGGTGGGCGCGGCCGGCGCGGTGCCGGGCGGCGTCTCTGCCATCGCCGGGGTGCGGGCAGCGGGCCGCCGGCTTTGGCTGATCGCCAGTGGCCCCTGAAGATGCCCCCGCCGTTGCCACCTCTCTGCTCCCTGGGAGGGGGGACCTGGCAGGGCCTTCTGGACTCTCACTGCCTTTGAGGCCCAACCCATGTTGTGATGGAGGCTGGTGTCCCCGTGTGTGGCCCTCACTGCATCCGGGGGTCCCTCTGCCAGGCTTATACAGGCTCCCCGCCCCCACTCCAGAGCCCGCTCCCGCCTGCTGGCCCCGCCTTGGCTCTCCAGCGTGCCAGACGGGGCGGCAGCCCCGCACCCCCCTCCCGGGGGCTCCCATCCTTCTGCGGGAGTGATGGCGCGAGGCAGGAACCAGGCTGGGCGGCCCTGGGGATGGGACGACGCAGCGGGACCCAGCGGCGGGGGGCGGGGGGCGGGGGAGGCTGCCAGAGAGCATCTTTATTTTTTTAAATATATGCTTATTGATTTCAGAGGGGAAGGGAGAGGGGGAGAGAGAGAGAAACATCCAGGATGAGAGAGAATCATGGATCGGCTGCCCCCTCCACGCCCCACACGGGGGTTTGAGCCCACAACCCGGGCCTGTGCCCTGACCGGGAATGAACCCGTGACCTCTTGGTTCGTGGGTCGCTGCTCAGCTGCTGAGCCAGGCTGGCCGGCCAGAGCGCCTGTGGTGTCCCGGACGCTTGTCCGGGCCTCGCCTTGCAGGTGGAAAGGTCACGCTGGACCGTTTTCCAATTTCTTGGCCAAGGCACTGCCGCCCGCACGGCCGGGAGCTTGCCGGAGACAAAATAAAGATGCTCATTGGTCCGGTTCAAAGGCAAGCGCCGGCCCAGGCCCTTGTTCCCTGAGGGGGGCCCTCCCGCCCCGCAGCCACTCCATCTCTCTGTCAGGATCTCCCCTGGGCATCGTGTGCCCCGCCTCTGAGAGGCAGGACGGGGCGGGGGGGGGGGGGCGTTGGGAGGGGGAGACAGCGAGAGTCCCCCGTCACCAGGAGACGCCTCGTCGCCTGCGCTTCTGGCCTCACCTGGGCTCAAGCTCGGCTCAGCCACGCACGGTGCAGAGGCGCTGGCTCCGGGCGAACCATTTACAAAATTAAAAATATCGGGACCCGCCGCCCAGCTTCACGGAGCTGCCCACACGAGAGCGCCTCTAATTACTAAACAGATTTCTATTTAGATGGAACTTGTCGTTTCGCGACGCGGTGGCCTGAATACTCACTTCTGTGGGCGATTTTACTGCCACTGCACAGCGTCTTGTTGTTCTCCACACGCCCTTCCCTTCTGGAAGCCTCGCGGCCGCGAGCAGGAGACCCCAGGGCAGGGGAGGGCGAGGAAGCAGGAGGCGTGGGGGAGGCGAAGGCAGGGGCAGGGGCAGGGAGGCAGCGGAACGGACAGGCTCAGGCTGGGGACCCCTGGGCCAGCCCAGCCCCTGACAACTGCTCCCCGCGGGTGAGCCCGGGGTGTGCGCCACCCGCTCTGTGCCCTAGTGTCCTGGCCACACCCGCGGGTTGGGCGTGAGGACCCGTCACTCGTGGAGGACCCGGACGCCGGGTACCAGCGTGACGCAGGGACCCGGGGCCTGTGCGGTGGCACGAGGTGGAGGTCGGGTCCCTGCTGGCCTGTGCCGCGGGCAGTCCCTACCCGCGTAAACCCGTCCCTCTGAGGCTGGGCACAGGCGGCCCTGCGTGGCACCGACCCTGTCCACCACCCCACCCTCCCCACTCGCCTCTCCCCTCCGTGCCCTGCGTGTGCTTCCTGGAACACTCGGAGGCCCTCTCCCTGCGGGCATCCCGCCCGAAAGACCCGACGCACGTCACCTCCCGGGAAGTCAGCCCGTGACGCCCTCGGGCCCCGTGGACGCCGGCTCTGTGGCTCGCCCCCCGGGTCTCGGTCTGCAGCGCGGCCGCGGGGTGCCTGTGAGGGCACCTGGTGACTGTTCAGTGCTGAGCCCCGCCCTGGCGCCCGGGGCACGTGGCAGGTGTTTGTCAGAGTCTGTGCCATCCTGAGGGCGGCCTCTCCTGCGGGGACGCAGTGGCTCCACCTGCCTCCCCTGCACAGACCCCACAGCCGGGGTCTCCCCTCGGACATTCAGAACCTCCTCGGGGAGGGGCTCCGGGGGCTCCAGCTTGGCAGGCGGCCCGGGAGGCGGCGGGGGTGCGTGTGTGCCGGTCGGTGTGGCGGGTCCTCCAGCCGCAGGAATGGCACCGTCAGAGGCGGCTCCTGGCGGCGGGCCGCGGGGCTGGGACCAGCTCCCGGCTGGGCCTCGGGGGGGCGGGGGGTAGGGCGGGGGGGGGGGCCGAGGGGGTGGGCCCAGCTCCCGGCCGGGCCTTGGGGGGGGCGGGGGCGGGGGTCGCCCGCCATTCTTCATCGCCAGGAGGACCGGGTTTGAAAAGATTATTTAATCTGCAAGACGGGGCCTTCCAACCACACGCCCACGCTCACTTAGGAATGGCTGAGCCCCATTAAAAAGAAGCAAATTGATTTCAAACAAATGGTTTCAGGCGGCATCCTCGATGCCGCCCGAACACCCAACGCCGCTCAGGGCGGCTAAGTGCCCCGCGTGTCCGGTGCTGACGCTGGGTCAGCGGCCGGAGAGCCTCGTGGGGAGCCTGTGTGAGCTCCCCTCACCCCACCCGCCCCCCACTGCGGGGGGGTCCCGCCAGGCCCTCACCCCACCCGCCCCCCACTGTGGGGGGGTCCCGCCAGGCCCTCACCCCACCCGCCCCCCACTGCAGGGTGGTCCCGCCAGGCCCTTGGAACAACCAGCTGCTTGATTCACCTTTGCCCATCGTTTGCTCTTCATTCACCGTCAGCAACACACATGCTCACACACACATCCCCGCGCACATACTCACGTGCACATATATGTGCACACACATACATGCCATATGCATGCATGCACACATATACACGCATACACACAAGTACACACACAGCTCTGGGGTGAGGGTGGGGCTCCCTGAATTTAGCAGGACTGCCCCTGTACCCACTGTGCCGTTCAGCCGGGCCGGGAATTGCGGGGCGTCCCCGTGTGTGCTGGCAGCCTCGGGGGGCGACACAGGAAGGAGTCCTGGGACCTGGCAAGGTGCCCAGCAGCCGGGTTTCACTCACCGACCCGCCAGTGTCTGTGACCCCACCCCGGTCCTCGGGGCTCGCCTGTGAGGGGGCCGGGGCAAAGACTCCTGTCTTGTTTTTTCTTGTTCTTGTTGATCCTCACCCGAGGCTGTTTTCCTTAGATTGTTAGGGAGAGTGGGGCGGGGGGGGGAGAGACAGAGGGAAACATCGATGTGAGGGAAACACCAATGGGTTGCCTCCTGCACGCGCCCCAACCAGGGCCCAGGCCAGGGAGGAGCCTGCAACCGAGGTACATGCCCTGGACCGGAATCGAACCCGGGACCCTCTGGTCCCCAGGCCGACGCTCTAGCCACCGAGCCCAACAGGCCAGGCCGCAGTGGTCGGCAAACTGCGGCTCGCGAGCCACATGCGGCTCTTTGGCCCCTTGAGTGTGGCTCTTCCACAAAATACCACGGCCTGGGCGAGTCTGTTTTGAAGAAGTGGCGTGAGAAGAAGTTTAAGTTTAAAAAATGTGGCTCTCCAAAGAAATGTCAATCGTTGTCCTGTTGCTATTTGGCTCTGCGGACTCATGAGTTTGCCGACCACCGGGCCAGGGCAAGGACTCCTGTCTTCCCAGCACACAGGGCGGCTCACCCCGCGGAGCTGCTGCACCCCAAACTCAGCGTAAACCGGAGCTGTAAAGACACAGGCGTCATTCTGAACAGCCCCGGACGGGAGCCCCCGGGACGATGGCAGAGGCAGCCGGCAGGCCTGGGCGCTCGGCCCCGCCCCGCCCCCAGCCCCGCCGCCGGCGCCCGGCTGGGCATAAGCTGTCCCAGTGCCCTCATCCGCTGGCTGAGAAGAGCCCACCTCCTCACCTCCGCACACGAGCTTCCAGCCGTAGCCATGGAAACGGCCGTTACCGTGCGAGCAGCTCAAATGTGTGTATTTTTGGCGTGTTGTTTTTTTAAAACCGTACACGACTTCTCTTTGGCTTCCGCGCGCCTGTGGAGATAATAGGGGAGGCCAGGAGCCAGGTCGTCATGCACACCCCGCCTTTCACCCCACTCCCTGCGCCCACGCTTCAGGGCTGGGGTGCCCAGTAGGAGAGCCGCTGAAGGGACGCTGCCCCCTCAACCTGGGCCTCCCCGCCGTCCCCCCCTCCCCCCCCAGCAGAGGACTTCCCAAACCCGAGAGGAGGAAATAGGAAAATTGTGCTGCAACAGTGGATCCAGACAGCACCCTGGCCCGGAGCTGGGCCGTGGGCCCTGCCCGCCCAGACGCCGCAGCCAAAACGCAGACGGTGCGAACGGTGCTTCCGTTTCACCTGCGTGGGGAGGGTTTTCTGCTGACCGAGGACCTGCCCTCCTGCCTCCCTCCCGGCTTCCACCGTTTCCCGCGCAAAGTCTGCCGTCACTTTTTTTTTTTTTAAATATATTTTATTGATTTTTTACAGAGAGGAAGGAAGAGGGATAGAGAGTTAGAAACATCGATGAGAGAGAAACATCGATCAGCCGCCTCCTGCACACCCCCCACTGGGGATGTGCCCGCCACCAAGGTACACGCCCTTGACCGGAATCGAACCCGGGACCCTTCAGTCCGCAGGCCGACGCTCTATCCACTGAGCCACACCGGTTTGGGCAGTCTGCCGTCACTTTGATCTTGGACCCTCTGCGTGTTCTGTGTCCATTTTTTTCTGTTTTTAAGGTTTTCTTCTTATAGGTTTAAAAGACGTGATTATCACGTTCCTCGGTGGTGGTGTCTTCGTCTCCTGCGGTGGTTGTTCGTCGCCTTTGGGATCTGTGCACCTAGAAGGTTCACCCGGTGCGGCATGTGCTCAGCCGGTAGCTCCTCCAGGCACTCTTCTGCACCCCCTCCCTCCGTGGGCCCCACCCACACGCTGCTGGGCCACCGGACGTTCATTTACCACAGCCCGCCGAAGTCCTCTTTACTAATTTATGCCTCTTTCTCTTTTTCTCTGGTTCCCTTTCCATGGTTTCTATTGCCGTCTCTCAGTTCCTTTGTCTGTCCCTCTGCAATGGCTAAGCTGATGTTCCTTCTCTCGGCGTATTTCACCTTAGCCCAGGGGTGGGCAAACTTTTTGACTCGAGGGCCACCATGGGTTCTTACACTGGACCGGAGGGCCGGAACCAAAGCATGGATGGAGTGTTTGTGTGAACGAATATAAATTCAAAGTAAACGTCATTACATAAAAGGGTACGGTCTTTTTTTTTTATTTATTTCAATAGTTTTATTCATTTCAAACATTTTAACAAGAAGAATGTAAACACTAATTATTATCATTTGAAACTTCAAAAAATGGAGGCATCATAGCACAATAACATACCTTATACTGAAGATGGCAAAGGCAAAATAAAATTGCCTAACAAAGGAAAGGTACAAAAGCCTTTCAAATTAAACTTAAATGTAATAAAATAATTTAAAACTAAAACAAATAGAAAAGAACAAAATGTGTAAACAGTAAATTAAACATTTTCTTTAGTGCAACTTCCAAATGATGCCCGGGACGTAGATGTAGATGGCAATGTAGACTGGGTTGAAAGGTTTTTGGTCTTTAAAACATCAACTTCAGTGGGAACAGTGTTGTTGGTCTCCTTTTTAGCTAATGCTCTGATGCTGTGCTCTCCAGGGGCGTGTCTCCCCACATCACCACGATCACGTGTCTCCGCATTCCCAGGGTGATGTCGGGGGACGCGTCCGCGGGCATTCCAAGGAGCCTCTGGAAGATGGAGAGGTTGTTCCTTCTGCTGAATGGGGATATAAATCCGCCCACTCAGAAGAAGGAGCTGCGGCCGTGTTTCCCGACGTTGCCATGTTAACACTGCTGCTGGTGAAGGAGCGGAGGGGAGAGCAAGAGAACCCTCCGCTCTTTCGGCTCCACGGGCCGGATAGAACAGCCGAACGGGCCGGATCCGGCCCGCGGGCCGTAGTTTGCCCACGGCTGCCTTAGACACTGTAGCTTTCCTTTTCTTTGTCTCTAGGAACGGGGTTTTGTTCTTTGTAACATTGTAACATCCTCTATGTTTCTCCTTAAGGTGCCCCGTTTTTCCTCCCGTGTTTTGAACATGTGAGCGACAGGTGCAGCTATCTGAATGTCCTGGTGTGCCCAGTCCCGTCCCCTGTGCCGTTTCTGGGTTCGTTCCCATTGGCTGCCGTCTCTCTTCGAGGACTGCATGTCTCAGCCCCCGTGCCTGCCAGGTCGCTCCTTCCTGGGTGCCAGGCGTGTGGCTTTCGCCCGCGGGGGGCCGGGCCCCTGTGCATGCCTGTGGGCTGTGTGCTGGGACACAGCTGCTCTCGCTTGTATGCTGTTAGGCAGAGCCAGAGCGGCGTGCGGGGTGCTCCCCAAGGCCCCTGTTCCCGAGGCTCTCCTCCCCCGGGGAGCAGGAACCGCTCCGGACGGTGTGAGCCCGAGGGCTGCTCCGGAGAATCTTTTTCAGCGGCTCTTTCTCTGACCTCAGGTTGACTCGATGCACGTTGACATGTGAGGACAAGTATCTAGAAAGCATTTCCGGGAGGAAGGAACACTGCGTGCAGCCCATGGGGGGACGGGGTCCAGGGCTTGGGAAGGCCGTTCAGGTGCAGGCGGCCCTGCTGTGCGGCCAGGTCTCGCTGGCCTCCCGGGGCCCGTTCCTCCTCCTGCTTCTGTGCTCAGCTCCCGCAGCCCCTCGCTCTGCCTGCCTCAGGGCCTTTGCACATGCTGTTTCCTGTAGGGCTGCTTGTTCCCATCATCCCCTTCTCGTCTCTCAGGTCTCAGCGTCTCCCAGGGCCTCCTCTCCTGGCTGCCATCCCCCCATGAGCACCCTGTATGCTCCCCGCTTACGCCCCAGCGGTGGTCCCACACAGGACTCAAACCTGGGAAGGCAGGCATCCAGAGTACAAACTGGGATGCAGTGGAAGCTCAGTGAATATTTGCTGTTGCACGGCTGATGCATTATAAATGCCAAGTGCACAGTACAGACAATGAATGCTCCTGGACTCCAGAAGAGGGAGCTGTGTCCAGGGGCTGGGGTTCAGGAAGGGCTTGCTCAAGGCGCACACCAGCGAAGAGCCGCGGGTTTCAGGAAGCAGAGCTGGAAGGGAGTTCAAGGGCCAGGAAGCGTCACCAGCAAAGGCCCAGGGGCAAGACAAGGCCGCGTTTGGTTGGGAACAAACCTTCAGCGGGCCCGCTGAAGGAGCCGTGCAGGGAGAGCAAACAGGGCTGGACAGCGCATCGCGGACCAGCGCGGGATGGCAGGCCAGGAGCCATGCCCACAGCTGCGTGCTGGAGGGGGATGCACTGGTGGGGTCGGGGGAACATGGCTCGGCCCGGACAGGGAAACACGCCTCGGCACGGTCTCCATGGAATGGCCTCGTTCTGTTGAAAGAGAATTAAAATCAGACACGTTCGTACACGCAGAGAAACGCCCCCACCCTCCAGACCCCATCCGACCTCGCACCGCCCACCATTCAGGTCCTTAGAGCAGCGGTGGGCAAACTACGGCCCGCGGGCCGGATCCGGCCCGTTCGGCTGTTCTATCCGGCCCGCGGAGCCGAAAGAGCGGAGGGTTCTCTTGCTCTCCCCTCCGCTCCTTTACTTTGAATTTATATTAGTTCACACAAACACTCCATCCATGCTTTTGTTCCGGCCCTCCGGTCCAGTTTAAGAACCCATTGTGGCGTCGAAACCGGTTTGGCTCAGTGGATAGAGCGTCGGCCTGCGGACTGAAGGGTCCCGGGTTCGATTCCGGTCAAGGGCATGTACCTTGGTTGCGGGCACATCCCCAGTAGGAGGTGTGCAGGAGGCAGCTGATCGATGTTTCTCTCTCATCGATGTTTCTAGCTCTCTATCCCTCTCCCTTCCTCTCTGTAAAAAATCAATAAAATATATTGCTTGCTCTCCCGCTCTGGACAGCCGAGTGTCCGAGGGGTCAGGGGTCCAGCCCCGCGGGTCTCCTGACCCTCCGCGCTGCTCTCTGCCGCTCAGAGGCGGGCAGGCTTTGGCCGAATGCCCGTCGGGTTTCCTTGAGCCGCGAGCCGCGGTGATGGGCGCGGGCCTGGAATCGCATCCGGGCCGCGCACCCTGGCCCCGGGGGCACCCCCTCTCGGTGCCTCAGTTTCCTCGTCTTTGCACGAGCACACGCATGCTCACGGCGCCGTGCCGAGTCCCGGGAGGGTGGAGTGAAATGCGCCGGGACGGGTATGTGTCCGGTCAACGCAGCTTCCCCGGCCCCGCGGCTCCTGGCGCCTCCCGTGCCCGGAACCTGGACCAGGAGCTGCGCCCGGATCGGGGAGAGGAAGTTGCAAAGAAAAACGTGGAGTCACGCAGCAGAAAGCTCTAAAAAGACCCTCCTCTGCGCATTGATCTAGTCAAGGGAGAGGAAAGGCCCGCCCTCCAGGCAGCTGAGCTGCGGCTCGGGGGTCTCCGCGCGCGCCTACCCCCACCTGCCCAGGAACACGGGGGGATGGGCAGGAACAAGGAGGCGGGGGCCACGGGGCAGGACCCCTCTCTCCCCTCCCCACGATCGGGGGTTCAGTGCAGGCTTGTCCAATGAATCCCACCCCGAGTCCATCTGCCCGGACAGGGCCCCCTGTGTCCCGGCGCTGTACTGCCCTCTGGTGGCGGGAGGACGACGGGAACATGGCAAACCAGGTCTTGCCTTCATGGGGCTTGTGGTCTGGCGGGGCCAGGGAGGCACGTGCAGCCGGTCCCTCCCACGTCCAGGCAGGCTGGGGCAGGGAGAAGATAAGGCATCGGCTTTGGGGGGCCCCTCCAAGCTCGCCCCTGCTCCCCCTTCTGACCGTGTGGCCCCAGGAACAGCTCTGGGGGGAGCTGGCAGGGACACGTGCTGGCTGGGTTGTCTCCCTCCTCTAGTCTCGGTTTGCCCCTAGAATGTGGGGGTCGGGTCATCGTGCCGAGGTGTGTGTGAGCCTCTCACCCGGGCATGGGGAGTGTGGGCGCGGCTCAGTAGGTGGCCGCCTGTCCCTCCGGCGGAAGTCATCCCACCCGCGGGAGTCAGGGCTAGCGGGGCACCGGGCTGTGGCCACCACCGTTCTTCCTCACCCTGACAGGTTGAAATGACGCGCGGAGAAAGGAGGGGCCGCTCCCCATCACACCCAGCCCCCACCCACCCCACTCCCCAGCTCTGCCTGGGTCCAGCTGGAAATCCTGTCTGTTCCTCGACGGCTCACAGGCCCCGGGGTTCACGCACTCACGGTGCGCACCTAGCACCCCCTGCGCGCCCTGCTCTGTGCGGGCAGGGGGTCAGAGCAGCGAGTACCAGCCCTGACCCCAGGGCTCTCAGCAAGGGTCTGGGAGAGCGTCTGGAAGGTCCTAGAACCCTGGAACCGAACGGCAGAATGGCACAGCCCCCCGTGCTTTCTGGACCCCGGAAATGTGAGCAGGTCCTCAAGTAGCGTGGGCCACAGAGTGGGCCGCCCGGCCATCCGGCTTCTGAACGCCGTCCCCAGCCCCCAGCCCCCAGCCCCCAGCCCCCAGCCCCACCCGGCGGCACCGACCCCCTGCTCCGGGCGGGCACTTGGCCTCGGAACAGGGGCCACAGGCCTGGCTGGCTGAGCTGGGCTGAGGACAAGCCCACAGACAGACACCCCAGGAGGGCTGGGAACTGCCTCTCCCCCCAGTCTGAGCCCCTGCCCCAGCCCCTGTCCCAGCCCCAGCCCCAGCCCCTGCCCCAGCCCCTGTCCCAGCCCCAGCCCCTGCCCCTGCCCCTGCCCCTGCCCCAGCCCCAGCCCCAGCCCCTGCCCCTGTCCCAGCCCCAGCCCCTGCCCCTGCCCCAGCCCCTGCCCCTGCCCCAGCCCCAGCCCCAGCCCCAGCCCCTGCCCCAGCCCCAGCCCCTGCCCCAGCCCCAGCCCCAGCCCCAGCCCCTGCCCCAGCCCCTGCCCCTGCCCCTGCCCCAGCCCCTGCCCCTGCCCATGCCCCAGCCCCAGCCCCTGCCCCTGCCCCAGCCCCTGTCCCTGCCCCAGCCCCAGCCCCTGCCCCAGCCCCTGTCCCTGCCCCAGCCCCAGCCCCAGCCCAGCCCCAGCCCCTGCCCCAGCCCCAGCCCCTGCCCCAGCCCCAGCCCCAGCCCCAGCCCCTGCCCCAGCCCCAGCCCCTGCCCCTGCCCCAGCCCCTGCCCCAGTCCCAGCCCCTGCCCCAGCCCCGCCCCTGCCCCTGCCCCTGCCCCTGCCCCAGCCCCAGCCCCTGCCCCAGCCCCAGCCCCAGCCCCAGCCCCGCCCCTGCCCCTGCCCCAGCCCCAGCCCCTGCCCCAGCCCCAGCCCAGCTCCAGCCCCTGCCCCAGCCCCAGCCCGGCTCTGGATAACATCGTGCCCGGCCCAGCCGCAGCGCCGCCCAGCCTTCCCGGCTGTTTATTACCCGGCGCAGGACCCCGGGAGCCGCGGAGCGTGAAATGAGGAACAAATGTGGGGCCGGTCTAGACAGGAACTCGCGGCCGGGGCTCGGCTTCAGGTAGCGGGGGCTCAGAACCAGACGCGTGCGCCCGTCGGGGAAGAGCCCCCACGAGACACGGGAGGCAGCAGACCTGGCCTGCAGGCATCAGCGTGGCAGCCCGCCGCGCCCAGCCTCGGGGTTCCCTGGCTCGGAGGGCTGCTTGTTGGTACGCGGACTTCAGGGTCCCGCTGGGATCCCCGAGGCCTGAGCTCGTGTGGTTTCCCAGGCCCCCCACGTTCTGGGCCGGCGGGGTCAGAGGTCGCTGGGTTGGACGAGCCCCAGAGGCCCGGCCGGTGCAGCGGGGCTGTGCCCCTGGCACTGAGCGAGGCGCTGAGCAGGGTGGGATGGGGACTGTGGGGGCTCCCTCCCGAGGTCTGCGAGGCAGGGGGGGGTGGGCCGAGCTCTAGGAACAGAACAAACAGGAGCGTCTGAAAGTACACGCAGGACCCACGGTCCAGATGGCGGCCGGCAGGTCTTCTGCCCGAGGAGGGGCCCCGGGGGAGGCAGGTGGAGGGCGGGCGTCTGGCTGAGCTGCCAGGTGCTTCCTGCCCCCCCCAGCCCCAGCACCACTCCAGGGGTCCTCCTGCGCAGCAGACAACTGGAGCTCGTGTGCAGCTCCCCGTGTCCCCCCCACCCCCTCCCCACTCCCGACAGGAGACACAGGGCTATCAGAAGGGGCCTTAGCCTACCCGGCCCCTTTACAGACTCCAGCGCGGGGCGGGGGGGGGGGGGGGAGGGCGCGGGCACAGAGGGCCCGTCTCACGTCCCGTCCTGTAGAAATACCAGGAGGGGACAGGGAAGCAGAGCCGTTTATTAAGCTTGAAAACCCATTACGGTCCCAGGGGCCACATTAGCAATTTAGCGAGACACTAGCCAAATTGTCTCGGCTGGCAGAGTGGCAGGCGGCCTCCACCAGGCTGTCGCCGGGCCTGCCCGCATCTCTCTGCCTCCCAGCCTCTGCCTTCCGGGACGGCTCAGACGCCACCGCCTCCAGGAAGCCCCCCTTCCTCTCCCAGTGCAATGCCACCCTCTCCAGCTCTGAGTCTCAACGCCCTTGGCTGGTCCACGGGACGCGGTGTCCCTGGCTCAGCCCGGCTTCCCCCTCGCCTCCCGGGCAAGCACGCACCCAGTGTTGGCAGCCCTTCCCCCCTCCGCCCAGCCTGGGGGTGCCCTCCTGACTTACTGCTCGGATCAGCAGTGTTTTACATTCGTGATCCTCAAACTTGGTCACACATCTCAGTCATGCAGACCCCTCAGGGGCGGGCTGGTTGAAGATGCCAGACTGGACCCTTCAAGTCCTGAGCTGTAGGAATGGGCTGTCTGCTCCCCGCCACGCCCGTGTACAGATAGGGAAACTGAGGCCCAGAGAGAGGCCTCTGACCCAGGGCGCTCCCCCACCTGTCTGTCCGCTTAGGATTGTCACCTCGGTATCCAACTGGGCAGAGCCCCCTGGGCACAGGGAGGGGGTCTGAAAGGCCCGGCGAGGGCCGCAGGGGGTGGGAGTTGGGCAAAGGGCCTCTGGCCACTGTTTGTCCACTGACTCACTGTATGCAATCACGAATGAACCACCCCTCCCGCCCCCTGCACTGGCTCCGCTCCCCCCTGACCCCACTCAGGGCTGCGAGGCACGGCTCCTCCCAGCACTGGCCCCTTGACATTCTGTGATGGGTGTTCAATCAGTCCAGGAGGTCTTCCTGGAGGAGGGGGCACGTTCTGGGCCCTGATGTCAGGGTCGGCCCTGGCGAGGCAGGGGGAAGGGCATCCAGGAGGCCAGTACAGCAGGGCAGAGGGGTGGTGGGAGGGTGGGGCCTCGGGAGGGCATGCTGCTCTCAGGGGCTGTCTGGAGTTGACTGTGGACTGACATCAGGCTGGGTATGCGCGTCTGCTGGCCGGGCCCGGGCCGGGCTGGCGCCTCCCGCGGGCGTCGCTGCCCTGGGCGTGCATGGATCTGCGGAGCGAGGCTGAGACGCTCCAGCTGGATGGAGTGTCGGAGCCGTGGGCAGCTGCTGACAGCGCCGGGCGCCTGGCCAAGCCTGCACCTCCCCACCAGGCCGCCAGGAGACCCCCCTCCCCAGAGCCGGGCAGTGGCCTCCACCTCGGACGCTCCCAGTGCCCGCGGGGACCTGACGCGGGGTTTAGCCCGGAGGGGGCGCGGATCTTAACGACGGCGAGCTGAGCTCAGCGCCGGCCGTCGGGCGGAGTCCTGGACCGTGTCCCCGTGTTCCTGACGAGGCGGGAACTGAAGCGCAGGGACCCCCTGTTCCACAGCAGAGCCGGGCTGGTTCTGGGGGTCCCGCCGGGGCGTCGGGGGAGGTGCTGCGCCCGGCACAGCCTCTGATCCCTGCGTGACCCTGGTTTCTGTGGAGCTCAGTGAGTCCTCTCGCCGGTGAAGTGGGGCCATGATGATCTTTTGGGGGGTAAATGGCAGAAACGCCTTGAGGTGACAGTCCCAGGGGTGCTCTGCAGACTTGGGGCGGGAATCAGAACCCCAGGAGTCAGGACCACAGCCAGCCTGGCTTTCTCGGGGCCCCTGTGTCCTTCCTCTCCCCGTCCTGGCCCAGCACCTCGGCCTCCACCCCTGTGGCTGCAGCCGGAGCACCCAGGTCCGCACCCGCGTCAGGCGGCCAGCAGGGACCAGTGTCCAGGTCGCAATGTCACCTCCGAGCCTGGGGCGCACGTCCACCCTGCCCTCGGGGAGCTGTGGCTAGATGGGCGGCAGCCGGTGCATGGCTCAGGGACGGGACATGGAGGGGTGCTGGGCTGGCACCCCAAACCCATCAGCTGCACCCCTGCAAAGATGGCGTGGGCTGCGGTGTGACATGCAGCAGAGGCGTGGGCTCAGCAGGGGGCGCACATGCTGCCCCCAGGCGTGGTGGTGACCGCAGATCCGGCCTTGACCCCGACCCTGCAGCTTCCTGGTCCCTCTCCGGCCTCCCGTGGCTCGTCTTCCAAACGGGGGCCCACACCCCGGGGGTTGGTGTGAAGCCTCAGAGAGGGGGACCTGCCTACAGGGAGGGTGCGCTCTGGGCCTGGCGGCCCCGGGTGTCCGTGGCAGGCAGTGGCACGCGTGGCTCTCGGCTGGGATGGGGCCGCTGGCGGGAGTGAGGCCCGGGGCCAGGCCGCCCTGACGGGGCCTGCGTTTGGCTGGTCCCTGGGCGTGGCCCTGCCCTTCTCTGAGCCTCCGTCTCCTCCCCTGCAAAGTCGGGGCCCCAGTGCCTGTTCTGCCCCCCACAGCTGCCCGAGGACTAGGGAGGGGTGCCTGGGGGTCATTCTGCTGCGTGCTCTCCCGCCAGAGTCAGGCCGAGGTGCGTGAGGTGCCCTGAGCCCCACAGACGGGAGGGTGCGCACCAGGCCCAGCGCTCTGCCCCGGCGCCTGCTCTGCCCTGCCTCCCTCTCAGCGAAGAGCAGGGACCGCGTCTGGACAGCAGGCCTGCCCCCCTCCCCCCCCGCCCCCCAGCGGCCCCCGCCGGCCGCCTCATCGCACACCCAGCTCCCTGGACCGGCCGCGTCAGGCTGCACCCTTGGCAGGGCCGGCAGGCCAGCTGGCCTCAGCCGCCCCAGGGGCCGAGGCAGGTCTGCCCGGCAGGGCGCCCAGGAATGCGGGGGTCTCGGCTCCCGCTGTCCAGCTGTGTGGCCTGCGCTGTGGTTCAGGCTGTCTGGTCGGCCCGTCTGTCTGCATGTGGAGCTGTCTGTGAGTCTGGCCGCCTTGTCTAATCACTCTGGGTCTGTCTAGGTCTGCCTTTCTGTCTGTCTGTCTGTCTATCTGTCGGAGGTCTGGTTCCTGACCCAGCTTTGCCTCTGATGCACAGCGTTGCCTGGCAACACCCCCCATCTCGGTTCACATCTGTGTCCCCCTCCATCTGCACACAGGGGCCCGGGTGTCCTGCCCCGCCGAGCTCCCTCCCAGGCCACCTGACCCTGGCAGATGGGTCTGCAGGAAACACTGCCCCTCACCCCGATCTCCCACACACCTTCCCCTGCACCCCCCCGCCCAGCTCAGGGGCTCATCCCCTCCCTCCCTCCCCACCCACCGCCCAGACAGGACTCTCTGAACGCAAACCCGTCTGTCAGTGATCCTCACACATTCCCGGGAGAGGGAAACTCGGCCGGGTTCCAGCCAGTCCTTGGCAGGGTCTATCCAAACCTTACACGCGTGCAGCCATGAAGCTCTTCATTGCACATTCCTGTGATCACCCAAAGTGGGGAGTCACAGGGCTGCCCACCGTGGGGCCTGGCCGGGGGCGGGCTCCCCCCGCGCGGCAGCTGTGGGAAGGGACCCCGGGGAGACCCGAGTATCCAGGGAAAAGTGGTCGCTCCAGGACAGACCACCAGGTGAGGACGGGGCCATGCGGAGGGTTTATATGGAATTGCTTAGAAGGGGGAAGGAAATATGCATTTTCCTCTATTTTATTTTTTTATTTTTTTTAATATATTTTATTGATTTTTTACAGAGAGGAAGGGAGAGGGATAGAGAGCTAGAAACATCGATGAGAAACATCGATCAGCTGCCTCCTGCACATCCCCCACTGGGGATGTGCCCGCAACCAAGGTACATGCCCTTGACCGGAATCGAACCTGGGACCCTTCAGTCAGCAGGCCGACGCTCTAGCCACTGAGCCAAACCGGTTTCAGCCATTTTCCTCTATTTTCAAAGTACATTTTTATTGATTTCAGAGAAAGAGAGAGATAGAAACTTCAATGATGAGGGAGAATCATCGCTCGGCTGCCTCCTGCACGGCCCCACCGGGGATGGAGCCTGCAACCCAGGCCTGTGCCCTGACCGGGAATTGAACTGTGACCTCCTGGTTCATAGGTCGACGCTCAACCACGGAGCCACACCGGCCGGGCAATTTTCCTATATTTTTAGAAAGAAGCAATGGAAGGGCCAACCCAGAATCAAGTAAAATCATCCTCCGGGCCGAGCTGGGGCCGGGAGGGGGGCGGGGGGAGGGCAGGTGTGGGAGCAAGACCCACCGGAACGCAGCTGGCTGTGCTCCTGACTCTGGAATCAGATGTTTTCTACGACGAAAACTAAAAGCAAAAGAGCGCTGCGTGGAGTGAAAGGGGGGAGGCGCCGCGGTGGTGGGCGCACACTCGTAAGGACTATTTCAGTGACTTTGGGGTAACGCTTACTCCCCATCCCTAAGGGGCAAGAGCAGATTAATATCCAGCTCCACTCAGCGGACTTGTTAGCACGCACGCTGGTCTGGTCACGTGGTTTTGGATTATTCTGCTAGAGGCCTGGTGCACAAAATTCGTGCACAGGTCGGGGGGGGGGGGGTCCCCTCAGCCCAGCCTGCACCCTCTCCAATCCGGGACCCCTCGGGGGATGTCCGACTGCCTGTGGGATCAGGTCTAAACCGGAAGTCGGACATCCCTCTCACAATCCTGGACCGCGGCCTCCTAATCACTCACCTGCCTGCCTTCCTGGTTGCCCCTAACTGCCCCCCCCGCACCCGATGGCCTGGTCACCCCCAACTTTCCGCCTGTGTGAGCCCCGCTGTGTGTGTGCTGCAGGCTGTTGATGGAGAAGGGCGCGGATGACAGCCGGGACCGTGGTCATCACCGGGGGCATTTTGGCGACTGTGATTCTGCTGTGCATCATCGCGGTTCTGTGCTACTGCCGGCTGCAGGTACTGGGGGCGGGGGGATCTGGGAGAGGGGTGCAGGGGGAGCCCCGAGGGTGGCCCTGCAGGGGTGGGAGCCCCCACTAATGCCAGGGCCCGGGAAGGGGGAAGAAGAGTCAGGTCTCGAACAAAGTGCAAAGCAGACAGCCCTGCCCTGACTCTGCCTCTGGGGCTCGGTGACCACGGCTGCGCAGGGCTTTCCACGCACAGAGGCTCAGAGAGGGCGAGGGACTTAGCCCACGGCACACAGCCGGCCCGGGGAGGGCAGGTGAGCACGGGGGCCCTGCTCTCCCTTCCCCACCCACACTCGGGGCAGTCGGGGCAGGGGGTGGGGGAGGGGGCAGGAGAGTGCATCTTTCTCAGGGAGGAGGGGAAGCCAGGTGCAGGCCAGGGCAGCACAGCCCGGTGCGCATGAACTAGGCTGAGGCCAGCCCCCTGGTGCCTCGGTTTCCCCACCTGCACCATGGGGGTGGGAACTGCACTGCCCCCGGTGGCTGTGCCGATGACCGGAGCGAACCCCTCAGTGCAGAGCTCAGCGGAGTGCCCGGCCTGCGGGAGCGCCCATGAGGGGTGGGTGGGGACCGGGGTCAGGGCCCTCCCAGCCTGGCCCCCTGCCCTGTGCACGGGGAGAGGCGGGAGGCGGGCGGAACCCCGCGCTCAGCAGCCCTCTGCCCGCAGTACTACTGCTGCAAGAAGGAGGGGTCTGAGGAGGACGAGGAGGAGCCGGACTTCGACCCGCACCCGGGCCTGCCCCCGCTGCACTCCAACCGCAACCTGGTGCTGACCAACGGGCCCGCGCTCTACCCCGCCGCCGCCGCCTTCGGCCAGAAGTCCCCGCAGGCCCGGGCCCTCTGCCGCAGCTGCTCCCACTTCGAGCCGCCCGCCTTCTTCCTGCAGGAGCCCGACGACGACGAGGGGGTGCGCAACGGCGGCGAGCGCGTGGCCTACAGGGCCATCAGCCAGGAGGACATGGGGCTGCCGCCCGCCGCCCTGGGGGGCCTGCAGCCGCTCAACCCCAACCGCCTCGCGGCCATGCGGGAGGCCTTCGCCCGGAGCCGCAGCATCAGCACCGACGTCTGAGCGCCCCCTCCCCATCCCTCCACCCCCCACCCCTCCACGCCCCATCCCTCCAGGCCCCTGCCTACCCCGCAGGCCCCGAGACCATGGAGGGGTCCCCACCGCCCGCCCGCCTGGCCCCAGGCCCGGCCCTGGGCTCGGCCCAGCCTTCCTCGCATCCCCGCCATCGCGGGGCCCCACCCGCAGGGGGATCCGGGGCTCAGGGCAGGGACAAGGCCAGGGGCGAGGCCGCGGCTGGAAGGGGGGCGGGCGTGATGCTGTGCAGGTGAGCCACAGCCTCAGGTGTCATGGGAAGTGGCCTCCGTCCCTGTCACTCCCCCTCGGCCTCAGTCCACCTGCCTAGTCCGGATGGGGCGGCCTCGGCAGCTCAGGCCCTGCCGCCAGCCTTCGCCGGCGATTCTGGACCAACTCTTCTCACCCTCCAACCAGATGGGGTGGGCGCTCTCCCCTCCCCCCACGCCCCTGGCTTCAAGTGCCAGGCGGCCAACACCAGCTCAGCGGCTCTTTCTGCAGACCCCCTAGCAGGGCAGTCTCAGGGGCGGCCGGCCTCAGGGATGCAGTCCCAACTGGCTTTTTAAAAAAATAATATATTTTTATTGATTTCCGAGAGGAAGGGAGAGGGGGAGAGAGAGAGAAACATCCGTGATGAGAGAGAATCATGGATCGGTTGCCTCCTGCACGCCCCACATTGGGAATCGAGCCTGCAACCCAGCCTGGGCCCTGACCGGGAATCGAACCCTCACCTCCTGGTTCATAGGTCGACGCTCAGCCACCGAGCACGCCGGCCGGGCACCAACTGGCTTTTTGATGGAAGTGAGAGAAGAGGCTCTGACCCACTCACCTGCTTCGGGAGTTTCCTCTCTCAAGCACAGCCCGCTCCTCAGACCCGACGTGGTGGGTGGACAGAGCCGTGAGACCCACTGACTCCCCATGAGACCCGAGACAGGCCCCCCCCCCCACCCTACCCCCGTCCTGGGCCTCAGCCTCCGGGAGCCCTTCAAGCCACAGTCCCGGGGAGACAGACCGCCTCTCCCTGCCCCGTCTCTCCGGAGGACCTGGGAGCGAGGCAGGCCCAGCCACCCAGCCCGGCCCTGTGGGAAGGCGTCTCCCCGGAGCCCCCCTCAGCTCCCTCTCCCCGGCTGGGGAAGCGGTGCCGGGGGCCACCCTGGGGAAACACCCCAATCCCGGGGCGCCCGCCAGGGGGACGCAGCTCCTGGCCTGGCGCAGGCAGCGTCTCCCCTCCAAGCATGCCCCCCTGCCCCCCAGGGCTCTGTCTGCCCCTGGAACCCCAGGGTGGGGTGGCCCCTGTCTACCCAGGAGGCTGGACCGAGACCCCCCTCTGGCCGTCCTACAAGACCGGCCCATGCGGGCAGTGACCATCCCTGAGCCACGTGGTCCGAGCAGCTGGTACTGAGACAGAACAGGCGGGTGCGGAGTTAGCGAAGACTGACTTGTGTGTGTTTTTTTAAATATATTTTTATTGATGTCGGAGAGGGAGAGAGAGAGAAACATCCATGAGGAGAGAGAATCATGGATCGGCTGCCTCCTGCACGCCCCCCACTGGGGATTAAGCCTGCACCCCGGGCCTGTGCCCTGACCGGGAATCGAACGGTGACCTCCTGGTTCATAGATGGATGCTCAACCCCTGACCCACACAGGCCAGGCAAGGCTATTTTTAGCATTCTCGATTTCCCCCTCTTCTTCCTTTCTCCTCCTGCCTCAGTTCAGACATTCCAGACTTCCCAGAGCCCCCACACATGCCCTCCCTTTGTGGAGACCCACACCCTTGTTTCCGATGCATTAGCGTGGGGGGCGGGGGGGGGAGGGGAAGGGGGAGGGGGCGAGGGCCGGGAGGGGCGCTTCCTGTGGCTGTCCTGTCCCGTGTTCCTCTGTCCTTCGCTGCTGTCTGCCCTCTGCGTGGATTCAGAGGTTTGGAACGAGAGACGCACCCCACCCCTGTGTGTGCCCTCAGCCCCGCTGTGGGGCCCGCGGGAGCACCCCTCCCGGGCAGAGCAGAAAGCCAATAAACCCGACTTCAGCACAGCACGCCGCCTGCGGTGCGCCGGGGACAGGCCGGCCCGCCCTCGCGGGAACTTGGGGGAACTGGGTACAGCCCGATGCCAGGCAGAGCGGCCTCTCCTGTCCGGCCCGGGCGTCAGGGCTCTGCCCAGAGGGGCGGCGGCAGCAAGCCATGTGCGTTTGGGGTTTCCCCGGGTGGCTGTGTCCCTCTTGAAAGACTGGGACCATTGACCTAGACTCTAGCTCCTGGAGCGTGGTCGCGGGGGATGGCGGGGTCACCCGGGCCTTGTCTGAGCATTAGCACGGAAGGGCGACGGCTACGGACTGCACTGGCCTTTAGGACGAGTGAAGGTGGCGCTGGTGAAGCCCTGGGCACAGCCTGGCACACAGCAGGCACACAGCAAGTGCTGGCCGGAAGGAGGACACAGGGGAGAGGAGATGGGGTGCGGAGGAGGGCGAGGAAGCGCAGGGGTCAGTGACGGGACACGGGGTCACGGCGACTCACCTCCACTGGAAACAAGCCAGTGACCTTGAGCAAGCCCACCCCACGGGCCTTCAATGTCACTCCGTCACCCCACCCTCCACACCGTGTGTGGCCCCTGCTCTGGCCCCACGTCCCGGGGAAGCGGCCACTTGCCATCCTGCCACCTGTCCCCAGAGGAGACCGGCTGGGGCAGCTGGGCCTGGACAGTCCTGCCGTCCCGCGGAGGGGGGCACCGGTGTCGCCCCTGGCTGCAGGACCCACGTCAGTTTCAGTGCCACGACACCCCCATCTCTCCCTCGAGGCCTTTGCCAGCGGCTTCCTCCTGCACACGCCCCCCCCTTTCCTCTGGGAGACCCCCTCCTGCCGTCGGGCCCGTCCACACGTCACCTCCTCCGGGGAGCCCTCCTGTGTCCCTTCACCCCAAGGCCAGATTACGTAACCCTCCTGTGAGGTCCAGACACAGTCATGGCGGGCATTTCCCATGGTGGGCATTGCTCGGTGTGGTCCACCCGCCTGCCTCATCCCTCTGCCCCACCCAGCACATCCCGAGGCGAGTGAGGCTCAGATCATGGGGTTCTCACCAGCACCAGCACCGCCATGTCCTGCAAGGACCCTCCTAGCGCCCCTAGTCCTCCCAGGCCCTCGTGTTTTACTCGGGGCCTCCGGGCACCCCAGGTCCCCCACCCCCAGGTCCCCACCATCAACAGCCTCAAGAATTGGACTCGATTCTGACTCCAGCATCGAGTCCTGGTGCCCCTGGCACCCGTGCCTGCAGGCTCCCCACCCTGTCCCCTGTCCCTCCTCGGGGAGCCCAGCCCTGTCCCCAGCCCCGAGGCCTCGGCAAACCTTCCTCGGGGGTGCGCTGGGCAGCCCGGCCTGACTCAGCCACTGCGAGCCCCGGGGCCGCCATAAATAGACACTTTATTAACGTGCAGGTGCCGGCGGAGGACAGACGGGTGTGCTGGGAGGGTGCCTCTTCCCGGGCGTAAAGTGCGGTGGGCCCCCCCCGGCCCCCTCCCCCACCCCAGCGCGGGCTTGGCTGGGAGGCAGCGGGTGCGAGGATGGGCGATGGAGCTCCTCCGGGAGGAGTCACCTGGGTGGGCCCGGACCCCAGGCGGCCCCTCCTCCTCCTGCCCCGCCCTCTCCGCCGCCCTGGAGGCAGCCAGGACCTTCCCAGGGCTGAGCAGGCTTGGGGGGGCAGGAGGGCCGGTCCCCTCCACCTCTGGGCTCTGGGCCCCAGGCCCTGGGCAGGGTGCTCAGGCCCTAAGAACGACGGCCCACCGTGCGGGCTCCCCTTCCCGGGAGAGCGGAGGCTCAGTTTCACATCTTGGCGGCCCGGGCGCCCTGCGGGGAGTGTCCGTGGGGCCCCAGGCGGGGCGCTGGGTCTCGGGCAGCGGCGGCGCGGCCTAGGAGTGGGGGGGCCGGCAGGAGCGGCAGCACGCCTTGCTGTAGTACCAGTGGCCGCACAGGTTCACCTTGATGGCCAGGGCGCAGTTGGTGCCGGGCTGGTCCTGGCAGCTGTCGTCTGGGGAAGGGGCGCGGGGGGGGGGCATGGGCATCAGGATGGGGCCGCCACTCCGCCCGCCCCCTCCTGCCCTCCGCTGAGGGGAGGAGGTGAGCGCAGGGCAGCCCTGGGTGACGGAGCACCCGTGGACAGGTGGCCCGTCTGTGCCCCTTCCAGGTTCGGGGGCATCGGGCCTCCCAGCCCACGGCGGGCACCCCAGCTCTATTTCTCTGCCAGCCCAATGCTGCCCCCCGTCCCAGGACCGACACGGGTCCCCACAAGCAGTTCAACCTGCGCAGGGGGAAGGGTGATGTCCAGGGGCCAGGGTTTGGAGGAGTCGCTGACCTCACCCCCAATGTACCCCTGGGAGGCCCACAGCGCCCCCTCGATGCCCAGCTCGTCCACCTTCCCAGTGCCCGAGCCAGAGACACATTCAGCCCCTCGCCCCCGCATGCCCAGCCCTGAGGCCCCGCCCCGCCCCCCCCACTGCTGCCCCCCTCCCCCCGCCGCCGAGCCCCTTCTCTTCCCAAGGAGCAGCGTGGCCCCTGGGGACCCTGACCACCAGTCAGGCCTCGCCTGCCGCCCCTCCTGCCCTCGCCGCCCGCCAGGCTCCGCCATCCCCGGGGGAACCTCCACGCCCTACCTGGTCCCCTGGGCGACACGCCCAGGCCCTGGCTCTTACCATGCCTCCTCGGGAAGCCATGCCCCCCCCTCACCTGGGGGCTCCGTGGGGCAGGGCTGCAGGTCACAGGCCAGTCTGCCCACAGGCTTCACCAGCGGGTCGCAGCCTCGGACAATGTCGGTCCCCTGGTAGCACTTCACGTCACGCATCCTCACGCCCGCCCCGCACGTCTTGGTGCACTGACGGGGGAGAGAGGGCGTGGAACCACCATCGCCGCAGGCTGCCGAGTCCCAGCTCAGCGGGGCACACACAGCTCGGGTGACGAGGGCAGGGGAGGGCACCGGCTGGCAGTCAGGAGACTGGTACTCAGCCCCACCCAGTGCTGCCTCCGTTTCCCGCCTGCACAGGAGGGGGGGAGCCTCCTCTCTCCGCGATCCCCCCAGGCTTTCCGGGGTCCTTCGGTGCCCAGGACGCGGGGCCGGGACCCAGACCACTGCTCTCCACTCCAGTAAAGAGCTGTGTTTGCCGTGGGCCAACTGCACGGCCCCCCCAGCCCCCCTCCGCGGCTCACTGTCCTGATGTTGCCCTCGGAAAACCCCGCTGAGCTACCCAAACACCAGGGACAGCTGCTGACCCCGGTTAGCCCCACGTCCTCCTGCCAACAGCCCACAGGGCGGCTCCCCTCGCTCCCCCGCATGGCTGACCCCACGTCACCCAGGCCCGTCTGGGACCTGGGCCCCGGCCCTGGGCCCATCCTCCAGCCCCTACGCGGAGGAGGATGGGACTTAGCGGGGAGCGCCGCCCGCCGTGCCCGAGCGCGGAGGACAGCCAGCCTTGGGTGGACGCCCCAGGAGCCTCTGGATTTGCCCTGGCACCTGCCCCTCTGTCCCTGGGGAGGGGTGGAGCAGCTGGAGGAACAGGCTCTCACCGAGCCTCCCACACCCACTGTCCCCCACTGCCAGGCACCCCTCCCCCATTCACTGTCATGGGGTAATATAGGGGGGCCGCTCCCCCAGCGCTCCCAGGCTGTCTTTTGGGCTCCCCCCTCACCCCCAGTTCATGGCTCTCCCCCTTCGGGGTTGGCACCCAGCACAGCACCTGCACCTAGCAGGTCCTGCCCGGCCCACAGCCGCCCTCCCGCCCACAGTTGCCCTCCCGTCCACAGCTGAGGCCCGATGTCCTTTTCAAGGGGCAGGTTCAGCCTGGCTTCTGGGGACCCCAAGCCCTAGCCCAGCCACACCTGCTCCCTTCCCACCTTCACCTCTTAGCTGAACCCAGACGTTTCAGGGGGACCCCTTACACCCTGACATGTCCTGATCACCATAGCCACTACCAGGGGTGGGCAAACTTTTTGACTCGAGGGCCACAATGGGTTCTTAAACTGGACCGGAGGGCCGGAACAAAAGCATGGATGGAGTGTTTGTGTGAACTAATATAAAGTCAAAGTAAAGGAGCGGAGGGGAGAGCAAGAGAACCGGAGAGAACAGCCGGATCCGGCCCGCGGGCCGTCGTTTGCCCACGGCTGCACTAGCCCCTCCTAGTCCCCCTGGCTGACGCCTCCCGCAGGATCAGGAGCGTTGCTGCCCTTCCTCCCGGCTTCCTTCTCCCCAGTGCACTGTCCCGCCATGCCGCTGCACCCGACCCTGCATCCTGCCTGGACTCTGGTTCCCGCGGCCAGGGCGCTATCTGACACAGCCCCGCAAGCCCTAAGGGGCCACCTGCCTCTGAACGCTCCGTGACGAGGGTCAGGCACAGGGTTGTGAAATGCATGACTTAAAGGCTGCCATGCAAGGCCCGAAGTGACCCAGACTAAGAAAGGCCCAGGACCAGTGCTGCAGGGATCCCAGAGGTGAGATCCAAGAAGGCTTCCTGGAAGAGGTGGCTCTCGCGCCAGCTGACCTGGCAGAGTTGAGAAGCTTTCCAGGGATAGAAGCCGTGATGGAGGCTGACAAGGGGGACATGTGGGGCGCTTGGGGCAGGAGCGGAGGTACCGAGACGGGATCAGACCTCGGGCCTGGCCCCGGGCGGCCCCCGAGCGGGGAGCAGCAGGTGCTCACCTCAGACCACGGGCTGGTGTACCACTTGAAGCAGGGCCTCTCGAAGCACGTGCTCTCCTCGGGCGGCTTCGTGGCCAGCCCGCACTCAGGGCCGCTGCGCGTCTGCGGCTTCCCGTTGGCCAGCTCCATGCACAGGACCAGCCTCTTCTTCACGCCTCGGCCGCAGGTGGTGTTGCACTGAGGCCAGGGAACAGACGGGGTCAGAGGCGGGGGGGCAGAGGCCGGGACACGGCCCACGCGGCTGCGGTGGTAACGGCTCAGTCAGGAGCCACCGGGTGAAATGCTGAGGCGGGTGGCATAATGGCCGAGAACTCTGGTCGGTGACCATTCGGCCCCTAACGGGTTTGATCCAAAGCAATGTAGCAGAGAACCAGCTGTTTTGAAACAAAATGGTTAATGACCATTTGGCCCAAGATGACTTGGCGCCTGGCGGTCGCCGGAGACAGCTGGTGGAGAACAATTGGCCTGAAACCCCAGGTTGGGGCCCTGAAGTTGGTCATGAGAACAAGGACCCGGGGGCCAGGAGCGAGTGGCCACTGCCTTCCCCGTTCTCCCCACATGAGGAATGTGGGGGCCGTGGGGGGGAAGATGGGGGGGGGCGGGGAACCCGCACACATCGCCGAGCAGTCGCCTACTGAGATTGGGACGTTTTAAGGAGTCCTCCTACCTTTTTGCCTTTTTCTACTGCAGACGAGTTTCTAGTGAATCGTGCGCTACCCTTTACGACGGAGCCCTCCTGTCAACCACTTGGCCCTCCCTGGGCTCTCAGCCACGTGCCCCCCAGGCTGGGGTGCTAGGCTGGGCCCCGCACACTCACCCGCTCCCAGTCCTGGGCCAGCCAGTGGGCAGGGCAGTTCTTGTCCCCGCAGGGGTGGATGGCCAGAGGCTTGGTCTCCATCTGGCACTGCGACTCAGGCACCACCCGCCCGTCGCTGGTCTTGCAGTACACGTGCCTGATCATGCGGCCAGGGCCACAGCTTCCGCTGCACTGCAGGGGGACACGGCGTTAGGGCCCGGCCCGCTCCCAGCACCCCTGACTTCATTCCCCAGAGAGAGGACCGCCCCCGCCGCCCCCCCCCCAGCATGGGGCGCTGTTGCCGTGGTAACCACGCTTTAAATAACATTTTCTGTGCTAATTACAGAAATGCTGCACGCTTGATGGAAAGCACACAGTAAAAGCCCAAGTGGTCATCTGTGTGCCCCGCACCCAGCGGGCACCCCGGGAGCATCTGAGCATCTTTCCCGCCAAGAGGGACAAAGACGACATTCGGGGAGACAGACAGAGGGTTATAAAGGGGGACGGCCATGGGGCCCCCGTTTTTGGATCAAGGTCTTGATTCGTAGTAACAAGGAGAAAGGCCAGTTCTTCCCCCACATCCTCACGCCGGAAAAGGGGGGGGCCTGAGGCACATCCAGGCATAGCGCCAGGACCCTCGCCAGCCCTCGAAGCGCCCCCTCCCCGGGGCCCTGGCTTCACCGGCCCCCAGTCAGAGACGGTCCACTGGCGGTCACAGGGGGGCCCCGTGCAGTCCTTCTCCCGCTTGGGCCTGGTGTTGGGGTCGCACAGCTTCTCATCCTCGGAGCAGCGGATGTCCCTGGTCACCACGCTGCGCTCTCCGCACTTGGCCGGGCACTGAGGAGCCGGAGCGGGTGCGGGAGCGGGTGGGGTCAGGACTGCCTGCAGCACACGCCTGGCTCCCGCCGGCCCGCACACAGCCCCTCCCCTCCCACGCACCCTCCCACGCACACAGCCCCTCCCCTTCCACGTACCCTCCCACGCACACAGCCCCTCCCCTTCCACGTACCCTCCCACGCACACAGCCCCTCCCCTTCCACGTACCCTCCCACGCACACAGCCCCGCCCCATTCCTGCGCACGCGCACCTCGGACCACTCGGACATCTCCCACTGCGGCCCGCAGTCCGTGTTGCGGCAGGTCTTGCGCTCCTCGGGCCGCACGGCGTCGGCCGCCTCGCACAGGTCGCTGTACACGGAGCTGTCGAAGCCGGGCGACAGCATCTTCCAGCAGCGCACGATGCGGAACTGGTAGCCCTCGCCGCAGGTGCGCGAGCACTCGCTCCAGCTGCTGGTCTCCCACCTGCTCGGAGGGGCGGTCCTCGGTGACCCCGCCTTCCTCCCCCCACTCCCCCCCCCCGCCGTGCCACCCCACCCCCCGAGAAAATGCGCCCCCTGCTCGCTCCCTGCGTGGTCCAAAACCGCAAGGGCCAAGCCAGACAGGACACAGGCGAGGTCCCACCGTGGAGCTGCTGCCTGGGGACCCCAAGCTGTGGGAACACCTAAGTGGGGTGCGGGTGGGCACCTGGAATGGGCGCTTGGCCTGCCTGGGTTGGGGGCTGCCTCTATCTGCTCTCACCCACCTGGCCTTCCATGCTATGTGCATGGGAGCGGGCGGGGCTGCGTGCGTGGGAGGGGGCGGGGCCATGTGTGCGGGAGCAGAGACCCCGGGGGTGGGGAGCAGGCCAGGAGGAAAGGGCGTGTGGCAGTCAGGGACAAGGCCAGCCGCTGGTCCCACACTGACGGGTGACAGCGGGCTGGTACCTGGGGCTCAACCAGGCCCCTGCTCCAGCTCCTGCCATGAGCGTGGCTGGGAGGAGGGCACCGCGAGGCTTCAATCTCTGACCATCAGGGAGGCAGGACAGGAGGCCGGGGCCAGAAGGACGGGCCTCCCCCACACCCCAGGGAATCTGAGGTGTAATCCCTGAGGGCTCATAAAACTCTGGGCAGAGGTGTCACCCTGGGTGCAGAGTAACATTCAGAAAGGTTTCTCCGTCTGCCGAGAAAGGCACTGATTGAGCACCTACTGTGTGCAAAGCACAGTGACAGAGGACACTGCAGACGCAGAGGGACCCTGGCGGGCAGGGGGTTGCGGCCCCGCCCACAGAGCCCCCTGGAGGGAGCAGGATTCAGACTCCTCGGCTCCTCTGGGCAGAGCCCAGCCCCCACCCCACACACACCTGCCGGGCCCTGGGGCAGTACCTGGGCTGGCACTCCCTCCCGGCACAGAACTCCTGCACGGGCTCCGGGCGGGTCAGGGCGTCGCAGTAGCTGTCCTCCACCTGGATACCGTCGTAGCGCACGCACGTGGCGTAGGTCGACATGACCCCTGGGTTCAGGAAAGGGACAGGCCTGTGAGCCACAGGGGGGCACCCTGGAGGCCACCTGGCTGCTCAGAGCCCAGCCGCCTGGTTTACATGGACGACAAGGACAGCAGCCAGCTTACAGAGCATGACAGGGGAGCTCAGGGCAGACAGCTTTGTGGGTCCGAACGCTCTCTCTGCCTGTGTCCCAGGGTCTGACCTCTTCTCTCTGTACCCCCCTCCCCGCACCCATTCCAGCCCAGGCTGGGCACCCAGTTCATGTGGCACAAACCCTGGGCTTTGAATAAACTCAAATTGGCCTCTATAAAGGCACAGGCAGCCGGGGGTCACTGATTTCCGTTCATGCAACAACTACCCATCTATGGGTGAGAGGGTGGGTGAATGGGTGAGTAGGTTGGTGGGTCGGTGGGTGGGTGGATGGATGGATGGATGGATGAATAGGTTGGGTAAGTGGACAGGTGGGTAGATGGACAGGTTGGTGGATGGATGGATGGATGGATGGATAGGTTGGTGGGTGGATGGATGGATGGATGGATGGATAGGTTGGTGGGTGGATGGATGGATGGATAGGTTGGTGGGTGGATGGATGGATGGATAGGTTGGATGGATGGATGGATGGATGGATAGGTTGGTGGGTGGATGGATGGGTGGATGGATGGATGGATAGGTTGGATGGATGGATGGATGGATGGATGGATAGGTTGGTGGGTGGATGGATGGGTGGATGGATGGATGGATAGGTTGGTGGATGGATGGATGGATGGATGGATGGATAGGTTGGATGGATGGATGGATGGATAGGTTGGTGGATGGATGGATGGATGGATAGATAGGTTGGTGGGTGGATGGATGGGTGGATGGATGGATGGATAGGTTGGTGGATGGATAAATGGATGGATGGATGGATGGATGGATGGATGGATGGATGGATAGGTTGGTGGATGGATGAATGGATGGATAGATAGGTTGGTGGGTGGATGGATGGATGGATGGATGGATAGGTTGGTGGATGGATGGATGGGTGGATGGATGGATGGATAGGTTGGTGGGTGGATGGATGGGTGGATGGATGGATGGATAGGTTGGTGGATGGATGAATGGATGGATAGATAGGTTGGTGGATGGATGGATGAATGGATGGGTAGGTTGGTGGATGGATGGATGGATGGATGGATGGATGGATAGGTTGGTGGATGGATGGATGGATGGATGGATAGATAGGTTGGTGGGTGGATGGATGGATAGGTTGCTGAATGGGTGGATTGGTGGATGAATATGGAACAGAAATCTAACCATTCCAGCCCTTTCCATCCTCCCCGGATATTATATTAGCTCTCAGACTCCTGCCCTCCTGTGGCGTGTTCCAGTTCCCATCACATCCCCCCGGAACCTTCTGTCTCCAGTGCTGTGTGTGTGTCCCTTTCTGGGCTCCGCAAATCCCAGAGGACGGCCGTCTCTTGCCTCATATTGCTAATTCCTTGACCCGCCTCCGCCCTTTGCTGCTCTGTCCTCCTCCCCAGCACCAATGCCTGGCACCCGCTGGGACACAGGCCACGCTCACAAGCAGTGGTGGGTCCCTGCCAAGGAGCCAGGATGACTCAGGGTGGCAGTCAGCACTGGTGACGGCCTGGGTGGGGGTAGGTTTGCTATTGTCGTTGTTACTCTGTGTGTGTGTGTGTGAGGGGGAGAGAGAGAGAGAGAGAGAGAGGCGCCTTCCTGAATGATGGAGAAGTGGAACCCTCCCTCTGGGTGGCCAGTCCCCCAGCAGGAGGCCAATGTGTCCATCCCTGAGAGCCCGCCCCCTCCCCCTCCCTTCCCTGTGGTGCTGAAGGCCAGCACTCCTGCCTCCGAGCCCCAGCCTGGATGGAATGAAACAGCCTGGCACACAGTCCACTAGGGGATTCTTCTCTCTTCTGTGGAGGACCAGCCAGGCTGCAGTCACTGGCCGCTCTGCCAGCCTGGCTGCTCAGCCTGCAGGCCTCTCTGTGGGGGGGGGGGGGGCGGGGGGCTCCCTGGCCAGGGCCGCTGGGACTGCTCCAGGGCTCAGACATCAGCTCCGGGGCCCAGGGAAGTCCCAGCCGGGGGAGCCGCAGACCCTCGCCCAGTGCCCGATTGTTCATTCACTGCTCGTCCAGTGGGGACCCGGCAGGCCCCCAACAAGAGAGACTGGAGTTCGAGTCCCAGCTCAGTCTCCCCTGGTGGGGTGACGTGAATACCGTCAGACTTTCCAGGCCTCAGCTTGCTCGTCCCCAAAATGCGGACATCCCCAAGAAGCCGGGAGAGTCAGAGTACAATTTTGGGGGCCCCCCTCTTCCTGCCGCAGTCTGGAGCACAGTGCCTCTCAACCCTTCCTAGACAGGGACCCCTGCCTTGAAATCGGGGACCACGAAACAGGGGATGGAGCTAGGGGTCCCTGGCTCCCCTCCCGTCACCCCTGAGCCCTGGGGATGCGAGGGACTGAGGAACCTTTTGAAATCATTGAGACGGAGAGTAAGAGCTCGCCCGCATTTGCACCGCCCCCCCCCCCCCCACCAGAGAGGAAAGGAAGCAGCGCCTGTGTGGCTGAGCTGGGAGACAGGAAATGCGCCTCCCTGCCCAAGAGGCCTTCTGTGAGTGCCCGGCGAGGCCCTGGGCAGCGAGGCCCTGGACAGCGAGGCCCTGGACAGCAAGGCCCTGGACAGCGAGGCCCTGGACAGCGAGGCCCTGGACAGCGCGGCCCTGGACAGCGAGGCCCTGGACAGCGCGGCCCTGGACAGCGGGGCCCTGGACAGCGGGGCCCTGGACAGCGAGGCCCTGCTGTGTCCAGAACGCTGCACAGTCAGACCGCACGTGCATGGGAGGGTCGCCACCCCCAGCACCTTGAGAGGAGCTGGCCTCAGTCCTGGGGACCAGATGCAAAGCACAGAGCGTGTGGGAGGGGTGGCGAGGGACCCAGCCCCCCGTGTCACCTCCATCCCCGTGACCACTTTGGACAGGTGCTCGGCCCGCTCTGCAGGTGGAAGCGCAGGCTCCCAGAGGTTAAGCATGTGCCAGGGGTCAACCAGACAGGGCATCTCAAGTGCTCACTGACCCCACAAAGCCTGGCTCGTGCCCTGGCCGGTGTGGCTCAGTGGATACAGCTTCGGCCTGCAGACCGAAGGGCACCTACCGGTCAAGGGCACCTACCTTGGTTGCAGGCTCTTCCCAGGCCCAGACCCTGGTCAGGGCTCGTGCAGAAGGCAACCAATCGATGTGTTTCTCTCCCATCGATATTTCTCTCTGTCTTTCCCTCTCTCTCCCACTCTCTCTAAAAATCAATGGAAAAATATCCTCGGGTGAAGATTAAAAAAAAAAAAAAAAAAAGCCTGCTTGCACCCTCCTGGTGTCAGGGGACCAATGGCGTGCCCACGTCCTGCTCAGAAGGCAGGCCCCGGGTTCCAGCAAAGAGCCGAGCGTAAGGACCCGTGTCCCCTCCGAACCCTGCAAGCCACCTCGCCAGCTCCTCCCCGGAGCCCATGCCCCGAGATGCCAACCAAGGCTGCAGGAGGTGTGACCACACCTGGACCACGGCTGCCCAGGTCCGGCCAGTGGCTGGCCCCGTTCTCCTCACTGTCCAGACTGCAGGGGCATCCGGCTGAGGGGAGGGCCCGGGGCGGGACCCAGCTGTTATCCAAACCCAACTCGGCAGTCCCAGGTGTAGGTAAGGTGGCACTCGGGTCTCCCTGCCACATCTGCTGGCTCTGACCTCGCAGCACCCCCCGGGGGAGGGAGGGGGGCAGGGCTGGCAGCAGATGGAGCCCGGCCCCTGGTGGCCCTGGTGGCTGCGGCCAGTGCCTCCGTGTGGGGGCGGCCAGTCAGTGGGCAGACAGATGTGGGTTCAAGTCCTGGCTCAACACTTACATGTGCCTGCTTGTCAGGTGCCACCAAGGGTCTCAGTCCCCCTCCCACCTCCTCCCCGGATGAGGTCCTAGCACTTGAACCAGGCCCTGGGTCCTCGACCACGTGGGTCTGTTCCCCCCTCCTCGGTGTGCTGTGAGCTGCTCACCACCCAGATTTCTTCCTTTGAACCCAAAGGACACCTGCTCTGCGAATGACCACGAGGAGGAGCATTTGGGGGGCATGCATCACGCCCAGGAGGCCCACACCCCGCTCCCCGTGGTCCGCAGTCGGCAGCACACCCCCACCCCTGTCCCGTGAGACGCCCTCCCCGGTCAGCGACGCGGCCGGCAGCCCGGGTACCTGTGGTGCAGGTGGCGCTGCAGGGCTCGTGCGAGGAGAGCTTCCACCGGTACATGTCCGCCGGGCTCACGCCTTGCTTACGGGCCTTGGGCCTGGTCCTGGGAACAAGGCCGAGCAGAGACGGGGTGAGAAGCCTGGGCGCTCACCGACAGGCTTGAGCTCTCATCGGGCGGGGGGGGGGGGGGGGGTGTCCTCCCCGTGAGGGGGGGCGGTGTTTTATGGGACAGCACCCCGTCCTGAGCCCCAGGCAGCGCCCCAGCCGTTAGGGTGAGAGAGCCCACTGTCTAGGCCAGGGAGACGGGCGGGGGCACCACGGGCGGTGTGGATGTGACTTCGTCCAAGCGTCCTGCACTGAGCTTGCCACGGCTCCTTCGGGGGGAGGTGTTGGGGAGGAGAATGTGGGCCAAAGCAGCCCCATACCTCCCCCCCTCGCCTCCCCAGGAAGGGGCGTCAGAAGGCACCTCTGTGCTGGGACTGTGCCAGGGCCTCCCCAGCCAGGATTCCGATTGAATGGGGCCACCAGCCATTCGCCTCCAATTATCAAAATAGAAAACTCGGCAGACGGGGGCGTGGCGGCCCCCCCAGACGCCGCTGCCCAGGTCTGCCGGCTGTTCTGCGAGGAAAGGCACGCACTTCCCTGCCAGCGACCAGCCAGCGACCAGCCGGGATTCTTGGCCGGAACTCGGGCGGCCGGAGCCAACTATTGTTAGGGCTGCTGGCTTCTCTGAACCGGTGGGTGTGCTGGGCCCAACCTCCACATCCGATGTGGGCTCCTCAGGGACTCGGAGGGGAGCAGGGAGGTGGCCATGGCGAGGCGGCAGCTCCCTGGGCTCCGACACGGTGGCTCGGCTCCAGTGGGCCCACATTGCCCCGCCTTGACCTCCCTCTGGGGACACTGCAGCGGGCCATCGCCTCCCTGAGGTCCTGGGCGGGGGGGGGGCTGCGAGGAGGAGCTGACTGTCACAGGGGAAATCGGGGCGCAGGACATGCCCCTGAAAGGCCTTCCCGTCTCTTCTGAGAAGAGATACTGGTTGGACTTTTTCAAGTGGAGGCGAACGGCTTCACACTTTGCTTTTGCAGGAACATCCCCTGAAGGCCCTCCAGCTCTGAGGACCAGGAAGAATCTACCCACGACCAGGAAGTAATGAATGAATTGATGAGGCTGCATAAACGGAGGGGGGGTGGGGGCGAGGGGAAGGCGGTGGGAGGTCGCAGGCAGTAATGGGCAAGCAGTGGCTGGTTGCACAGCTGCTCAGAGCCTGCAGGGCCCCCTCACCTGGTGGCTTCACAGCAGGGCCCCCCAGCCCTTTCCTAGTACCCCAGGGAAGGGGAAAGTCCCCCCCCGCCAGCCTCCTTAAAAATGAAAGGAGCCTTGCCAAAACCGGTTTGGCTCAGTGGATAGAGCGTCGGCCTGCGGACTGAAAGGTCCCAGGTTCGATTCCGGTCAAGGGCATGTACCTTGGTTGCGGGCACATCCTCAGTGGGAGGTGTGCAGGAGGCAGCTGATCGATGTTTCTCTCTCATCGATGTTTCTAGCTCTCTATCCCTCTCCCTTCCTCTCTGTGAAATATCAATAAAATATATTTAAAAAAAAAAAAAAAATGAAAGGAGCCTGGTTGGTGTGTGGCTCAGTGGTTGAGCGTCGACCTAGGAACCAGGAGGTCACGATTTGATTCCCGGTCAGGGCACAGGCCTGGGTTGCAGGCTCGATCCCCAGGGTGGGGCGTGCAGGTGGCAGCCGATCCATGATTCTCTCTCCTCATGGATGTTTCTATCTCTCTCTCCCTCTCCCTTCCTTTCTAAACCAATAAAAACACATTTTTAAAAAACGAGAAGAAACTCAGGAACTGTATCGATAGTATTGTAATAACTATGCCAGGTGGGTGCTGGACATATGGGGGGGGACACTAAACGCTATGATGTCTAACTGCTATGCTGTACACCTGAAACCAATACAAAATAATACGGAATGTCCACTGTAACTGAAAAAGAAAAAAGTGAGAGAAAACGTGAACAGGCGCTCCTCCCACTCACCAGTCCCTGTCCCCTGAGACCAAAGGGCCTCAGCAAGGCCTCTGGGGGGAGGACCAGGGAGGTCGCCCTCATACTTGATTGGAAGACGCTGAACTGTGCTGTCGGCCCCCCACCCTCCGCTCAGCAGCTCTGAGTCTCCTGAAGAACAAAGGTCACGAGGAGGTCCCGCCGGAGCCTCTCCCGAGACGGGCCATCTTCATCTAATTACACGCTCCCCAGCCAGCAGGCGGGTGACTCACTGCACCAGGGAGGGTGGCCAGTTTAAAATAACCCTCGGATGTCAAACACCAAGGGTATTTCTCAGTGGGCTGCCACTGTGGGCGCACAAAGGCCACACGCTAACCTGACCAGCTGGGGGGGGGGCCTGCACGGAGGGTCCCACAGACTCACAGACCAAGAGGAACCACACGGGAGGTTGGAAATGGAAACGTTTGAACGAACAGCATTCAAGGCGGGTGGTTAGTGCCCTGGGCTGGGACTGTCCCTGACAAAGGTCAGCCTTGACCTCCACAGTCTGTCGTCTATTTTTGCATATACAGTAGCATACCTGCCATGGGCATGCCTTTGCAATAGCGAAGTCATTTCCTTTTCTCCAGCCCCCTCCCTGCACCAGAGCAGAGATCCCCTCAGCATTGTTATCTGTTAATCCTTGACTGCCTGCTACCCTGCACCCCGCTGTGTAAAAGAAGCACGTGTCTCTCATTTTACTGTTTATCCAGCCCCAGGGGTTCCCCCCGCTTGGCTCTCTCCCGCCTCCCTAGTCCATGATTTCATGTCCCCCCCCCCCCGCCAAGTCTTGCCCTTTGGTTCTGATGCATAAACTAAGGGACAAGACAGCCATTCTCCGGAGCATGTTCTCGGTCCCTTGAAACTGCTTCCCGGCAGCTGTGGTCAGTTCAGTTGGAATCAACTCAAAAAGATCCCTACAGGTTTGGACATTCCTCACGTGGGCACCACGCATCGCTCTTAGCACCAGAGCGCGACACACGCAGCCGCTCTCGGTGCCCGAAGAAAAACACCCAGGAAATCGCTGAGTCCCAGCCCTTCACCCGCTGCCTCCGTCGGGAAGGGGGACGGCGCCCCGCAGCCCTGGGAGTCCAACGGCTGGGCTGGCTGGTGACTGCCCCTGGCGCTGCGAAGCTGTGTCCCCGGCCTCCTCCGTCCCACCCCGGGCAGCTCAGGCTCCTCCCACCCCGACAGGTTAAGCTCCTCCCACCCCGGGCAGGTCAGGCTCCTCCCACCCCGGACAGGTTAAGCTCCTCCCACCCCGGGCAGGTTAAGCTCCTCCCACCCCGGGCAGGTTAAGCTCCTCCCACCCCGGACAGGTTAAGCTCCTCCCACCCCGGACAGGTTAAGCTCCTCCCACCCCGGACAGGTTAAGCTCCTCCCACCCCGGGCACGTTAAGCTCCTCCCACCCCGGGCAGGTTAAGCTCCTCCCACCCCGGACAGGTTAAGCTCCTCCCACCCCGGGCAGGTTAAGCTCCTCCCACCCCGGGCAGGTTAAGCTCCTCCCACCCCGGACAGGTTAAGCTCCTCCCACCCCGGCAGGTGCGGCTCCTCCCACCCCGGACAGGTTAAGCTCCTCCCACCCTGGCAGGTACGGCTCCGCCCACCCCGGCAGGTCCGGCTCTGAGCGGTGCTGGTTTATAAATGACCCAGAAGCGCCGCCTGCTCTGCTTCTTCCCCCCAGGCTGTCTCGGACACGCGCTCCCAGCGTCTCGGTCTGGCGGCGGGGCCCCCCTTGATTGTTGGGGCTGTTCTGAGAAGATGAAAATAACCTTTCCTTTCTGGGCCGCCCCTTTGATTTCGCCCTCTCCGGGGAGCAGACGCGACTTCCTGTGTTTGGACAACTCGCCCAGACGGGGCTATTTCAGGCCGCGTCAGCCTGGTGGTTTCCCGCCTCTGCCTCAGCCCTTTATCTTAAAAGACCATCTTTGGTCTCTGCCCGGCTGCACCCTTTGATGGCTGCCAGCGGGGGGCCGTCCATCGCCCCGCCCTCCCCGCCGCCTGGGCCTCTCGGAGGGTTGACAATCCATTGTATTGATTCCTGGGACGCCACAGCACCGGAAACCCCATGTGCCCGCAAGGGGCTGGGCGTGGGGTAAGAGTCGGTTGGGATGGGGCAGGAGAGAATCTGAATGTGGCTAAGGACCCAGAAGCCTGTGCCCACCTGGCCTGCGCGTGCTTGACCACTGAGTGCTGGGACCCGGGCATCCTCTGACAAGTCCTCCTTAGGGACGGGGAGGCTCGCGGGCCCCACACACTCAGACCCAGAGGAACCACACAGGACGGTCTGCGGTCTGAAATGAAAGCGTCCTCACCAGCAGCAGTTCCTGGCGGGCAATCCCGTCCCAGGCTGCTCTTTTCCCTGACAGAGGTCCCCCGTGGCTCCACGGAGCCTGGCCCTTTCTGCATCTACAAGACGCACCTGCTAACACACCCGTTGCAAATCAAAGACCTGTTTTTCCCTAACAAAGGTCAGTCTTTACCTCCACCGGCAGCTGTCTTTTTGTTTTATTTGTTGCATCTACAATAACATGCCTGATAACATACCTTTGGATGTCAAAGTCATTACTTCTCCCTAACAAAGGTCTGTCTTTTGGCCGTTGTCTTTTTTTGCATTTAGGAAAAATAACATACCTTTGGAATGTCAAAGTCATTTCCTTTTTTCCAGACCCCTCAACGCACCCAGCGCACCCGCGTGAGACCGCAAGTCCCCTCGCAGCGGTCCTCAAACTTTTTAAACAGGGGGCCAGTTCACTGTCCCTCAGACCGTGGGAGGGCTGGACTATAGTTTAAAAAAAAAAAAAACTATGAACAAATTCCTGTACGCACTGCGGGCCCGGGACGCGTCGGCTGCTAAGCAGGACAGGCAGCGGCACCCGGCGGGCCGGATCCATGTCCTCGGCGGGCCCCATGTGGCCCGCGGGCCGTAGTTTGAGGATGCCTTAGCGTTACCACCGTGTTAACCTGTAAACTGCTAACCAGCACCCACCCACGTAAGAGAAGTGCGCCCGTGTCTGTTCGGTTAACTTGTAACCCAGTCCCAGAGATGTCCCCATCTTGCTTTCTCCCGCCTCCCTCACCTATCGCCACCGGATTTCCTGTAACCCACGTCCGCCTCCTTCTTTGACTGCGATGCGTAAAATAAGGCGCAAAACTACTTTAGACTAAAACCCAGGCCTCCGACCTCCCGCTCAGATCCATGGGGTGGGAGAGGGTGTGGGCAGCATGGCCAGACTCCCACAGCCCGTCGCGAGGCCTCACTTACTCGGACCCCGCCCCAGAGGCCCCTGGCCCGGCCAGGGGTGAGCCTCCTACCTGGCCTTGTGCGTCCTGTTCCCGGCCGAGGCGGGGTGGCTGGCGCTGGCGTTGGGGAAGGCGGCCTCGGAGGAGCTGTTGGTCACTCGGTCACTGCTCAGCTCCAGGTAGGACCCGTTGAGCAGGTAAGCGCCGGGCCCCTCGCTCTCGTCGTAGTCCACATAGAGGCTCTCGGCCGGGGTGCTCCGTGGCGGGCCCTGCACGAAGATGTTGTGCACCGTCTCGTTGAGGACGAGCTCCTTGGAGTCGGAGCCTGCGCCCAGGACCTTGCTGGAGATGATGATGGCCGGGAGGAGCCCCTGGGAGGGAAGGCGGGCGTCGGCCTCTTGGTCATCCTTGTCCGTGGGGAGAGCCACGCTCGTGGCATTGCCGTCTGCAAGGGAGATGGTGGCTCAACTTCAAGCGGCCCCTCACATGGCGGGGGGCAGGGGTGGGACCACTGGGGCTGAACCTGGAAGCCCCCGGAGGCAGGTCTCTGCCCCACGAGAGAACACCTCCCCAGCGGAGCGCACAAGCTGGGCTAGGCCAGTGGTCGGCAAACTGCGGCTCGCGAGCTGCGGTGTGCTGCTCTGTTGACTAATGAGTGTGCCGACCACTGGTCTAGGCGATCCGTGGGGAGTCTGCAGTGGGTTGAAGGGGGTCCCCCCAAATTCATGTCCACTCAGAACCTCAGAAGGTGAGCTTATTTGGAAACTAGAGGTCCGGTGCATGAATTCGTGCACGGGTGGGGTCCCGCCAGCCCAATTGGGCCGGGCTGGTCGGGGGGAGGGGCCACGGGCGGTTGGCGGGCCAGCCCCACCCCCTGCTTGAACTCCCGGTCTAGAGAAGAATTTGCATATTAGCCTGTCATTATGTAGGATAAGATCTTTGTCAGCCTAGTTAAGGGTCTCGAGGAGATCATCCCGGATGTAGGTTGGGGCTTCCCTCCAATGACTGCCGTCCTTGCAGGAAGAGGAGGGCACAGAGGCAGTCTCGGAGAAGCAGCCGTGTGATGACGTAGGCAGAGCCTGGAGGAATTCGGCCAAAAGCCAAGGACGCCTGGCACCCTCAGAACGGGGGCAAGAGGGCAGGAAGGACCCTCCCCTGGGACCCTGACAACTTGGCTTGGGGTTTCTGGCCTCTAGAAGTGGAGAGAACCCATCTCTGTTGACCTGGGCCACCAGTGTGTGATCGCTGATTATGGCGGCCCCAGGACACTGACACGACCTTCCACGTAAAGACGCTGAAGGGCTTGGAGACCCGCTCCCCAAGTGAGCGGGGGGATTCTCCCCGAGTCTGGTCCTCCCTCCTCCCTCGGAACAACCCCTCTGAGCTGTGGCCATCGGAACTGCCAGTGTGGGTCTTGGCAGTTCCGATGGCCCCGGGTCACCACCGTGTCTCCACCCACACTTCCTGCCTCATCCTCGTCCCCACCTCTCTCCCCTGCCCTCAGCCGGCCAACCCTTGCCTGTTCCCAAGCCCTCAGATCAGGAGTCACCCTGCCCCTCAGCTGCCCACTATCCCCTTCCAGAGCTCCTGCCACACTTGGTGAGGTGTCTGTCTGTCTGTCCGCCTGTCTCTACCAGATACGCAAGAGCAGGGGCAAGATGGGGTCAGATTGTCCTGGGCTGGACTCGCACCCCACCATGGTGGTCTGTGTGATGTGAGCCAGTCCTCCCTCTCTAAGCCTCCGTCTCCCCATCTGTCAAGCGGGGACAAGCACACCCACCTCAAAGAACGAACGTCAGAGGACGGGCGTATGCGAAGGCCCAGCCCTGTGCCCGCCCAGCACGCCTGCGAGGAACCGGCCCCTCTTGTCAGGCTCCTCTGCGGTCTGGGGGGACTGAAGGCCCTTCCCCCAGGCCCCGCTCCCCAGGAAGCCCCGGCCGTACCCCCCGCTTCTGGTTACCTCGGGAGCCCTTGCCCTGGAGGGGCCCCTCGCAGGCCCCGCCGCCGCTGGCCTGCTCGCACACCTCGTTGGTCTGCCGGCCCTGGCTCAGCCCCAGCTCCAGGCCCGTGCCCGGCGGGCGGAACAGCCGGTTGTCCAGGCCCAGGCGCTCGGAGGAGGCCTGGCCGTAGAGCGAGCCGTTGTGCTGCAGGAAGCCGAGCAGCCGCGGGCCGTCCAGCTCCTGGCTCTCGGCGCTCTCGGAGGTGGGGAAGCTGTAGTAGACGGGCAGGCGGTGGGCGTGCGGCGGCGGCTGCTGCAGCGTGTACTCGAAGGTGATGGAGGGGCTTCTGCCGTTCTGGTTCCACACCTGGAGGGGAGGAGAGAGGAGCCTGTCTGTGTGACCCGCCCTCCCCCAGGCCCCTGAGCTCAGGAGCTTGGAGAATAGGGGCGCCCGGGAGGCGCGGTAGCCAGGAGCCAGGGTTCAGGCAGTGGAGGACGGGCAGTGGGGGGCGTGTGGACTGGCCCACGCCACCGAGCGGTGTCCCCGCTGAGCAGTGTCCCCGCGGCGGCTTCCCCGGAGCAGATCAGCAGCACCTCAATCGATGGTCGTGGCCACTGACCGGCCTCTGCGCTCTTTCCACCCCTCCCTCTCCCCGTCCTGTCACCGTGCAGGGGTCTGGAGTGACGCGGGCCAGCCCCTGGCATCGGCCCAAGCGGGGGTGAACGGACTAGCCGCGGAGGTGGTGCCGCTGACAGTCACAGCCAGGCCCCTCCCCAGGGATGGCCCTCAGCCCAGGGGACCTGCCTCTCCAAGGTCATGACCCTTCCCCAAGCTTCCCAGTGGCTAAGCCAGACTCCCCGCCCCAACTCAGCTGCCCGGAGGGGCGACTGCCACCCCAGAGCTCCGGCTCCTGTCCCTGCCGCCCAGCCCGCTCCTTCCTCTGCCCAGTCCTGTCCCCTCCGTTCGCACAGGCGCTGCTCGGAGACCCCCCAAGGCCCCCTGCCCACACACACCTCTGACTCCGAGTGCGTTTCCGTTTCCTGGGGACCTGACCTGCACATGGGGCCTGCGGCCTGGGGGGAGGGCGGCAGCCTGCCTCAGGGTGGCTCCGAGGGGAGGTACAAATGCGGCCCCACCCGATGCTGGGCCGCCTGGGACGCTCCTCAGCCCAGCAGCAGCGAGAGGAGGAGGAGGGGCACCTGACTGGGACCCCTCGGGCACAGGCGCTAAACAGATGGCGGCTCTGGCACCAGCCCACCTGCACCCACAGCCAGCTGTGCCCCTTACAGTTCTGTGACGGGCACGTCACTCATCCCTCCGTGGCCGGGTCCTTTGTAACGTGAGGTTCCGGATGCTGCCCTGGTGAAGTCTAAACAGCTCCCGTGGCGGCTCTGTCCCCATGTGTCCCCCGGCCTCCGCGAGAGGCCCTGGGGCGTCAGAACTGCCCATCCTGACGGCACCCGGTTCAGTGCCGTGTTCTCGGTGTTGGGACGCCACCGCGATGGCACACGTTTCCAGACCCAGCCAGGACAGCTCCCGGCAGGCTGGGCGAACAGGCCGGCACCGGACCGGCTCCTGCCCTTCCTCACGCCCGCGCACGCCCTGCCCCAGAACCGTGAGCACCCGGGGGAAGGGCCACGGCCAGCAGCCTGCGTGGCCTCAGCATTCAGGACCTGGACAACCGCATGGAGGGCGTAACCCCCAGTGTGAGGTGGGTCCTGCGGCCCTGTACCCCCGTCCAGCCTCCGTCCTCATGTCCCATGTCGTCCCCAGGGACCTGCACAGAACCCCTCCATTGCCCATCCACGGGGGGGAGGGGGCAATTAAAATTCAGGGGAAGGAAGGAAGGAGGAAGGAAGGAAGGAAGGAAGGAAGGAAGGAAGGAAGGAAGGAGGAAGGAAGGAAGGAGGAAGGAAGGAAGGAGGGAAGGAAGGAAGGAAGGAGGAAGGAGGAAGGAAGGAGGAAGGAAGGAAGGAGGAAGGAAGGAAGGAGGGAAGGAAGGAAGGAAGGAGGAAGGAGGAAGGAAGGAGGAAGGAAGGAAGGAGGGAAGGAAGGAAGGAAGGAGGAAGGAAGAAGGAAGGAGGAAGGAAGGAAGGAGGAAGGAAGGAAGGAGGGAAGGAAGGAAGGAAGGAAGGAGGAAGGAGGAAGGAAGGAGGAAGGAAGGAAGGAAGGAAGGAGGAAGGAAGGAAAGAGGAAGGAAGGAAGGAGGGAAGGAAGGAAGGAAGGAGGAAGGAGGAAGGAAGGAAGGAAGGAGGAAGGAAGGAAGGAAGGAGGAAGGAAGGAAGGAAGGAGAAAGGAAAGAGGAAGGAAGGAGAAAGGAAAGAGGAAGGAAGGAAGGAAGGAGGAAGGAAGGAAGGAAGGAGGAAGGAAGGAAGGAAGGAGAAAGGAAAGAGGAAGGAAGGAAGGAAGGAGGGAAGGAAGGAAGGAAGGAGGAAGGAGGAAGGAAGGAAGGAAGGAGGAAGGAAGGAAGGAGGAAGGAAGGGAGGAAGGAAGGAAGGAAGGAGGAAGGAGGGAGGAAGGAAGGAAGGAAGGAGGAAGGGAGGAAGGAAGGAAGGAAGGAGGAAGGAAGGAAGGAGGAAGGAAGGAAGGAGGAAGGAAGGAAGGAGGAAGGAAAGAAGGAAGGAAGGAAGGAAGGAAGGAAGGAAGGGAGTGAATCAGCAGATGGACAAGTGAGTGAAGAAATGAGTGAGGCCGGCCCCGCCTGCGTGGGGCGCTGCCGTGCACACTCGGTAGCCGCTGTGTGGCGTGCTGGCCCGGAGGCCCCTGCCCCGACCGCAGCACACGCACCATGACGTTCAGGCCCTGGTTGGTGGGCCCCTGGGCCACGATGTACTCGATGCCGGTCTCATAGACGTCCATGGGCCGCCGGTACTTGACCACGGTGCCGGCGATGTTGAAGTTCTTGGGGCTGTCCACCTTGAAGTTGCCGTTGAAGAAGTAGGAGCCGGCTTCATCTGCAAGGGCTGATGGATAAAGGCTGCCGGTCACATGGGCCGGCCGGCTGGAGGGAGCCATGGCCACCCCTAACCTGCTGACCCTTCCCAGACACCCCAAAGACAGAAAGCGAACCCCTCGGGGAGTGGGACTCCACACCAGCCTGTGGCCTGGCCAGCGGTGCCAGCATCCCCACCCCCGCCCCCGGGCATGGGGCGGGGACCTCAGTGCCCATCCAGGACCCACACGGGTGACACTGCAGCCCTGGCCTGGCTGGCCCGGAGCACTGCCCTGGAGGTCCCAGCCGGCCCTTCCCGACCACTCCTTGCTGACCAGCTCCGTGCCCGCCCCCCCCCCCCGACCCCCGAGCCGAGAGCCGAGACATGGTGCTGCCGATACTGGTGTGACCAGGATGCCCGCTGGCCCAGCCCCCCATTCTCCCGGATGTGCTGAGGGCGCCCTCTCTGTGAGGCGGGGTGCGGGAGGACCTCGGCGGGCGGTCACTCTGGGGCCTGACTCAGGCCCCTGCTGCCCGGACAGCACGAAGGTGCCTGCAGGCCCAGCACCATGTCCCACCGCCCCGAGGCTGCAGCCACTGCCCAGGGCTGGAGCCATGGTCCCCCGGGTTGTGGAGGGTGGCCATGCGCCAGGGCCAGGGGACGGAGGGAGCTGGGAGGCGGGGGACCTGGCCCGAGGGAGGGAGGGTTCGGCCCCCAGCACTCCTGAGGCCCGGGGCAGAGCAGTTGGGTGGTTAGCAGGCTGACACACCAGCGGATGCGGCTGCTGGGAAAACGCCCTCCGCACAGATGACGCGCCCGAGAGCTGCCGAGGCGCAGGGCACGGCCGGGCCGCTGTCGGGGCCCAGGGACGGGTATGTGCGTGGGGTTCACTCCCAGCCCCGTCCAAAACCTGTTCCTGACAGTAACCGCCTTCCTGCCTGCAGCTTTCCCAGGCCCATCCTCCCCTCCCCCTCCTCCCCTCCCCCTCCTCCCCTCCCCCTCCTCCCCTGCCCACCCTCCCCTCCCCACCCTCCCCTCCTCATCCTCCCCTCCCCACCCTCCCCTGCCCATCCTCCCCTCCCCACCCTCCCCTCTCCATCCTCCCCTGCCCACCCTCCCCTGCCCATCCTCCCCTGCCCATCCTCCTCTCCCCACCCTCCCCTGCCCATCCTCCCCTCCCCACCCTCCCCTCTCCATCCTCCCCTGCCCACCCTCCCCTGCCCCTCCTCCCCTGCCCATCCTCCCCTCTCCATTCTCCCCTGCCCATCCTCCCCTCCCCACCCTCCCCAGGGCCCCATCCTCCCCAGGGCCCATCCTCCCCAGGGCCCATCTTTCCCAGGCCCCATCTTTCCCAGACCCCATCTTTCCCAGGCCCCATCTTTCCCAGGGCCCCCTCTTTCCCAGGGCCCCCTCTTTCCCAGGCCCCCTCTTTCCCAGGCCCCCTCTTTCCCAGGGCCCCCTCTTTCCCAGGCCCCCTCTTTCCCAGGCCCCCTCTTTCCCAGGCCCCCTCTTTCCCAGGGCCCCCTCTTTCCCAGGCCCCCTCTTTCCCAGGGCCCCATCTTTCCCAGGGCCCCCTCTTTCCCAGGCCCCATCTTTCCCAGGGCCCCCTCTTTCCCAGGGCCCCATCTTTCCCAGGGCCCCATCTTTCCCAGGGCCCCATCTTTCCCAGGGCCCCCTCTTTCCCAGGGCCCCCTCCTTCCCAGGCTCCATTGAGGCCCAGGATCTTCCCATGTGTCTGGTTCAGACCCGCGGCATCTCCTGGCCTCCTTGCCGGTAGTCGAGCTGCCGGCCCGCCAAGGCCTGGCTTCCGGAGTGGATGCCGGGTGCTGGAACGTGCAGCCTGCCGGGTGGGGGGCTGGAGCCTCCTACCCTGCTCCCAGCCCTGGCTCTCACAGGGCCACCCTCAGAGGCAGGAGGTGAGGCAGGCGCTGGGAACCGCTTCCCCATCCTGGGTCCCCAGCCTGCCCCTCACAGCCTTGGCCACTGTGCAGGTGCTCCAGAATCTGCAAGCTTCCCCCCCCCCCCCGCCCGCCCCCCAGACCTCAGTCCACACCCTCCCCTACTGCTGGCTGCCCATGGGGGTGGGGGGGGAGAGCTCCCACTGGGGCCACCTTCTGCCACTCTTTCTGCCTCAGCCTCTCGCCTCCTGAGCCCCACTCCTCTACCTGGAGCCAGGGGCTCCACCTTCAGCACCTCCGGCTTTTGCCGGGCTCTCCAGGGACGGGGAGCTCACTACCTGACATCACGCCTCCCTCCATGGTCTGAGTACAAGGTCCTCCCACACCTGAGCTTCCCTGTGACCTCCCCCCCCCCACACACACACACACACACCGGGCCCAGTTCTGGCTTCTGCGGCCCATCCCTCCCCCGAAGGAAAGGACCCCGGTCAATTGCCCCTTCTCTGCCCATCCATTTCACCCCATGCTAAACCCACGCCAGGTGAGGCGGCGCCCAGGCCCCCAGACCTACCCAGGACGTCGGCAGACTTCTTCCGCTCCACAATCTGGATGTCTCGGGCGCCAGCCGGGATGTGGGTCACCAGGGAGTAGCCTGGCGGAGATTGGATGGCGGTGAGTGGAGGCCACCGCCTCTCAATTGGAAAGGCAACCAGAGACTCGAACCTGCAACCGAGGTGCGTGCCCTTGACCGAGAATCAAACCCGCACCCTTCCGTCCCGGGCTGGTGCTCTAACCACTGAGCAACCCGCCCAAGGCAGCACTGGCTTTTTGGGGGGAGGGGCAGCTGTAGTGTTGGCCAATTCCCCTGGTCAAAGACTGCCACGTGGCCGATGGACGCTCCCCATGCGGTGCCACTGGGTACATCCCCGGCTGCTGCCGGGGCGCCACTGGACAGGTGCGTGTCACACAGGCAGGCCATCAGGAAGCGAGGGCTGATGTGGGCGTACAGGCGTTCATTTTAAATTAGCGCCAGCTCTGGCGGGGCCTCCGGGTGATGAGCGCCCACACATTCGCCAGGGAAGAGGGAAGGCTGGTGGTGGGGACCACAGACCCCGCCGCGAGGCCCCCTGGGTTCATTCCTGGCTGCGTGACCTGAGGCTGGCTTCTTAACCTCTCTGTCTCCACGGAGCTGGTGTGAGGTGCACGGGGCGCACCCGGAGAGTTCGTGGGGGTTGTTGGAGGGACAGCCCCCGCCCCGACGCTGAGAGTCCTGTGAGGCATGAACCGCATCTGCAAAGCCTTCCCGCAGCCTCAGCGTCTGGCGCACAGTAGGTGCTCAGAAAGACATGCACCGACGGACTGACGGCGGGGCCTGAGTCTCCCTGCCTGGGACCTGGCGGGAGGCCCTGCAGGCAGGTGTGTGATGGGCAGGGGGGAGTCCCAGGGGCCTTCCTCGAACCCGCCTCCACAGTGAGGCCTCCAAGGCAGCGGCCTCTGTCCACCCCACTCACAATCCGTAAGGAATGTGCCCCCACCCCCGGAAACGTGGACTCTGCAGACCAGGGCGCCCCAGAACCTGTGAGCCCAAACTCAGATCAGTCCGCGGTGAGGGTGGGACTCGTGCCTGGGTCTCCCCCTTAAGTGCGCCATTCACATCCCTCTCCCCCTCTCCCCCCACGCCCCCCCCCGGGACCCCGCATGACTGCAAACGCCACCCGTGGCCCCAAGCCAAGCGTAGGGGCTCAACAGAGAGCTGCTCCTTCTTCCCAGCCAGCGGGGACACCCCAGAGCACCCGCCTGGGCCCGGGGGGGGGGGGGGCGGGGAGAGGGTCAGGTGGCCCCCCGGAGAGGGGGAGGGGCCGGGAACTTGCGCAGTGCCGCTCAGCGGGGTGGCTCCCGGAGGTGGGAGCGCGGTGCCCTTACCGAGGTTGGCGTTCCCCTTGCGGTAGTTTCCCGTCACGTGGGTGCAGCTGCTCCCGTCGCCCTGGCAGACGCCGCACTTGTCCAGCGTGTGGGTGGAGAAGAGCACCCCGTCACAGCCGATGGGCTGCGGGAGGAGAGGCGAGAGCGCCGCTGGGAGCGCGCCCCGGCCCGGGCCCCCGGGGCCGCCCCGCCTCGGCGGGCCGTGGGCGGTCGGCGCAACGAGACCCCCGGAACTTGTGCTACAACGTTTAACAACCTCACATTTTCCAGACACGCACACCCCGCGCAGGTCGGTGAGCTTGCAGGACGTGCCGTCGCGGGCGGGCACCATGAGCTGCCGCTGGCCGTCCACCGTGGTGCAGTGCAGGTCGCAGGGCTTGCTGGAGATGTGCACGTAGTCATCTGGGGGGACAGGGGCTCTCAGGATCGGGGGGTCGGATTCAGGGGCTCCCCCCGCCTTCCCACGGAGACGGCGCTGCCCCGGGGCACAGAGTGGGAAATGGAGGCCCGGAGAGTGGAAGGGACTCGCCGGGTCTCGGGGACTGGAATGCACCCCGATGCGGGCTCTGCTGCCCGGCCGGCCTCTGCCTTCCTGTGGGGGGGACAGGTCCCCCTGGCAGGAGGGCTGAGCCCCCAATGGCCTGGGCTGCTGGCCCGGGAGCCCCTGCACGTGCCCACGGCGGGGAAGGCCAGCTCGGTTATTCTGTCTCAACTCGCCCTGGCCTCCGACAAGACCCCTCCCTCTGGGCCAGCTCGCCCATCTGCCCTCCACTGTCCCAGGGGCTGACCCATCGGGAGTGGGTCTTCCCAGGGTCCCCCCCAGCACTGTGCTCCCCCAGGCGGCCAGGGCCAGGTACCGGGGTACAGGGGCTTCCACTGGTGCGTCCGCCCGTTGTACACGTGGGAGTTGAAGGAGATGCACTGCTCCTCCCGGAAGCTCCTCCCGTCCGGCGGACACTCCTGGGGGCGAGAGGGCGGGGGAGGCTGGGGAACTCGCCGACAAAGGCGTTTCTGTCCGCCCGGCAGGAAGTGGCTGCCGCCGAGGGTGGCCTCTCCGCGCTGCGTCTCACCGGCTCGCTCTCGGGAGGAGAGGGACGAGCAGAAGGACAGCGACTGACCGTCCCTCAGACTGTCCCCAGGGGCTCCGGGCGGGACCCTGCCATGTCCCTGCCGGCCCTGCAGTCCCCTGCGTGTCCCCGGCTGTAGCCACAGCCCTGGGTGCCCTGACTGGAGGGGCTGAGGTGGGGCCCAGGGCAGGGGGAGCGCCCAGGGCAGGCGGTGGGTCCCCCCTCGGAGCTCAGGAGGGTCCAGGAGGACAGCTGACCCACGAAGCCAACTCAGAGGCTGTGGCCACTTGGTCCCTCCAGCCCCTAGCCCCCTGCACGTGTGCACACGCGGACACACACGGACAGCCGGACGCGGACCTGCGCGGAGACCCGAGGCGGTCTCTGCCCCACGCCCCGGCCTTCAGGCTCACACCCGACGGCTCTGGCCCCGCCGAGAGCTGCCAGGAGCCAAGCCGCGGGGGGCGCCCGAAGGTCTCCTGTGTGCCCGGGCCGCTGCCCGCTTCCTGGGGCGGGACACCTGGCGGATGTCGGTCTCCCGGCAAACTCCTGGCGCAGGACTTGTGAGCAAAGTGGGGGCTTCGACCAGAGACCCTGACCCTGGAGCTTCCGCTCTGCCAGCAGCAGGGAGGCCTCTGGCCCCGCCGTGCCGGGGGCACACGGGGGGCACGGGGATCGGCTCTGCTGCAGGCAGGTGGGCACCTTCTCTTCACGGGATGGAAGGGGCAGGCCCAGGACAGGACCCACCACAGACCTGCGGGGAGGGGGAGGCGTGGGGGGGCAGGGTCCTGTCCCAGTGGGCGGAGCCTCACCTCCACGCGGCACAGCTGGTACCGCTTGGACGTGCCCGTGCAGGTTCGGTTCCCAGCATCGGTGACAGACGTCCTCCTGGCGGGAAGACAGGGTCTCAGCCTGCGCCGGGAGCCGCCAACTGCCGCTCCGCCCTGCTCCTGCTCCTGCTCCTGCTCCCCATGGCCTCGGGGCTGGCCCCCGTGCTTCCCCCAATTCCTCTGACCTGGGGTCCTCCCTCCCCTTGGGCCTGCCAGCCCTTCTCATCGCACAGGGGTTCAAGCCATCTGGGGGCGTCTCCCAGCCCCTTCTCAGCGGAGGGGGGTCCCCGATGCACCTCTGCTTCCCCGTCACACAGCACAGCGCTTAGCACCCAGAATTAATCACCAGAATAAGGACATTGACCAGGTACAGGCGTGCACTGGAGCACACACACGTATCCCCGTGTGTTCGCGCCTCAGGTGGCCTCCAGCACCCCTCCACCCCACAGGTGAGGACGCTGATGCTCAGAGAGGTTCCGTGACTTGCCCAAGGTCACACAGCTAGGAAGTGGCAGAGGCAAGATTTGAACCCAGGTCTGCCCGACAGCCTTAGAAACGGGTCCCGCTCGCTCACCAAAGGCCTGTGCCCAGTCCCTGGAGCAGGACGCAGCCTAGGACGCCGGGTCCCTGATGGGGGCCAGTGAAGAGAAGTCCCTCCCTGGCCTGTGCTCCTCACCCTGACACCCTTCCCAGCCCGAGACCCCCGTCAGCTGCTGCCCCGGCTGAGGGCCAGGTGCCCACCCTCAGGCCAGCCCCTGGGGGTCCCGTGCCTGACCCGCACCTCTGCTGGAGGCAGTGCCGCTCCTGGGACGTCACGCCGGCCCCACAGCTGCGGGAACACGCCGTCCACTTGGTCCACTCCCCCCACCAGGAGGCGGTGGCGTCCGCGCCCCCCTCCAGGCTGTTGGACGCGGGGCTGTTGTCCTGCTGAGAGACCCGCAGGCTAGGAGCTAGAGCGCCAGCGGGACCGGCCACCCGCCCTGGGCCCTGGACAGCACGGCCACCTGGCAGCCGGGGCTCAGGGGTCAGGGGTGGTCCCGGAGGGGATCCCAGGGAGTTGGGGGCCCCGGGTCCTTCCCATTTTGAGATCTGGGACATCCTGGGAGCTCAGCGGGGTCCTGGGGACCGACCTAACCTCCCCGACTTCTCTCTCCCGAGCAGCCCGGGACCCAGCCGGGTTCTACAGGACACGCCCCCCTCAGCACGCCTCCTGGACGTCACTTGAGGGAGGCGGTCCGCCCTCAGCCCGTCCTGCTGGATGGCCAGGGCTCCGAGTGGCCAGGGCCCCACGCAGGGGCCGGTCTGACACGTGTTCCTGGCATGAGGGGGCTGTGGGAAGGCAGCCCGGGACACTGGCCACGCAGCCCCTGTGACATCCGCCCATCTGGGTGCGGGACCACGCTCCCCACTCACCGTGGCCCCCGTGGACGCCACGCCGCCAGCCACGAGTGCCGCAGCCAGCAGGGACCAGGCCCAGCGCGAAGGCCGCCGTCCGTGGTCCATCCTGGGAAACAAGGCCACCGTCACCGCCAGGCCAGGCCCAGCTCCTCCCTCAGCTGACCAGGGTCCACTTGGGGGCAAAGCCCTCAGGGCCCACCCAGGGCCAGGGCCACGGGGTTATCTGGGATCGGTTAGTGGTGGCTGCCCGGGGCCCTGGGGGGCGGGCTCGGGGAGTGATTAGAGATGCCTGCCACGGGCTGACACAGTGGTGGTGGTGTGCGCGCTCAGCCGGCACCACCCCAACCGGAGGGCACTTGGGGGCATGTGCTGCTCTGCCTCCGACACCCAGCACCCTGGGGACACTGTGGAGAAAACCGGGGACGGGGAGGGGGGCGAGGGGCTGTGGCCTGGACGTGGCCTGTGGCCTGTGGCCCAGCCCAGCAAGAGCTCCTGGGTTTTCACCTGCTCGGCGCTTGCTGGCCACGGGAGAATGACCGTCTAAGGGGTGGGTCCCTGGATGCCCCCACCCTGGGACGCCAGGGCCCCCAGACCCCAGAGCACCCTGTGGACCGGTCCCGGCACTGGGCTAATTCCAGGGGAAGGGGGATGAAGGCCCCCCACCCCCACCAGTTCTGACACAGCTCCTCCGAACTGCCCCCCTCTCCTCCACCAAACCCTCCCTTCCGGGCCGCTCGGACACCTGCAGGTTCTCGGGCGCTGCGCCAACGACACCCGTGCACCCCAAGGAAGCCTCTGCCCTGGACAAGACAGCACTGCACCCTGGCGATGGGAGCTGGCGACCCCACCTCCCCAGCTGCCTGCCTGCCTGCCTGCCGTCCCCCCCACCTCGCCCCTCCCCCGCAGGCCTCCATCTGCGCCCCTCCCCAGCCTCGGGCAAGCGGAGCCCCTGGAGGTCCCGAGGTCCCGTTGGCTAATTGGTGCTCCAGCTCCTGCCTTCGCCGGGGACAGGTGCTGAGCCGGCCTCACACTTGGTTTTCATTAAGGCTCCAGACACCGCTGGCTGCAGGCCAGGCCCGGCTCACGCGGGATCCAGCCCTCCCTGGGGTCCAAAAACAGCCAGCGGCCAGCGGGAGGGGCTGGCATGCACAGGAGAGCTGCAGGCATCTGAGGCTGGAGGCTGAGGGGCCACTCTCGCAGTGCCCGGAGGGGCTGGACCCCTCCCCACGGGCCTCCTCCTGCTCCATAACGCACCCAGGGGGCTGCGGGATGCTCAGGGACCCTGGGCTGCGCGTCGTCCCCGGGGAGGGCTCCGGGGGGGGGGGGGAGCGGCGGGTGGAGGTGCCCTACCTGTCCCGGGTCAGCAGGTTGTCCTCCGGAAGAGAGGGGCTGAGTGGCCGTGGGCAGGCGGCGCCAGGTGCGTGCGCAGGGGCTGCTGGCGTGCGGAGAGCTGCGGGCTCTGCCGCTCCCCTTCCTCCTGCTCCCGCCCTCCTCCACTTCAAAGAGCACCCACAAGAGGGGGTTCCCAGGGCGGCGCGCAGCCCAGTGGCGGCTCTGCAGCGCGGCCGCCTTTATAGCTGTCAGGCAGACAGGGAGGAACTCACACTTCCCACCAGGCTGCTCCCCCGCCCGCCCGCCCGCGGCTGGCCTGGCGCACACTTTAACCCGCTCCGCGCCTCTGGAGCCCGGCCAGGCCGGCCCAGCTGCCTGCTCACTGCTGCTTGGCCTGGGAGCAGCCAGCAGGGCGGCCGCCTTCCCGGGCCCAGAGCTCAGGGTGGCGTGACCCGTGTCCAGACGGAGCGGCCGCTTGGCCTGGGGTCGCAGCGGAAGCCGAGCCTCGGCCCGGCTGATTCTGCTTCCAGAGGAACCTGGTCTCTGGCACTCACTCCCAAGCGTGGAACCTGGGATGTATGAGGCATCCGGTGTGGTTGCTCCATTTTACAGAGGGGAGGACCGAGGTCCAAAGGGGACACCACACTCCCAGGTCACCCAGCCAGGCTCCGAAAGACTGCGCAGCGGCCAAAGCAGGTGGAGAGGCTGAGGGAGACCCCGGAGAGCTCGGCCAAGGGTTCCAAGGCAGGGACAGACATGGTCAGGGCCTGCTGACCAGATGGCCAGAATGGCCAGGGCCAGTGCGGGGGTGGCACAGGGAACTCTGTGCAGATGTTCGACACTAGCTTGGCGGGGCACGGTGGCCTGGCTGGGCCCACGCCAGCTGGGCATCCCCGGGCAGGCCAGGCACGGGGCTCCAGGCCCAGCTCCTGCTGAGTCAGAGCGCGGAGCCCAGACGGGGCAGCACCCCGGCAGCTCGGCAGACCCCAGGCTTTGCGAGGTCGCCCTGGAGGCCAGGCTCCCCCGAGCGCACCCTCCCAAACACAGAGCCTCCACGTGGTGAGGGTGGAGGGGCAGCACTTGGCCAGGGGACCTGAGCCCTGTCATCCGCCCCCTGCTCTGCACCGCAGGTGTCACCGGCCCCCGGCGGCACCGGGAAAGCCCTCTCCTCCCCTCTGTCCTCCCTGCCAGAGGGACCGTGGTGGTCTCTTTGGTGGCCTGGGCCTCCTCGGCAGCCGAGGATTATGCCCCCCGCCCCCCGGGAAGGCTCGAGCCCACGGCTGGCCGTCAGCAGCCATGACTGGGAGGGGAGCGACCAGTAATAATAGTGCAAACACCACCACCCGCCGCCCCGCCCTGGGCTCTTCCCGTGCCCCGGCTCTGCGGCCGGCGTCTGCTGTCCCCACTCTGCAGATGGAGGAACGGAGGCTCCAAGACTGAGTGACGCCCACGGTCGCCCACCCGGCAAGGGGCACATCAGGGACCCAGCGCTCAGCCCCCTCTGCACCTGCAGGGTTGTCACGGTCCTGGTCCCCATCCCTGTAACCCTCGGGGGCGCAGGCCTTACTCCCTGTTTTCCCTGGGGCCCCCCCGGGGGATGATCCGTGGATCCAAGACTTGAATCGGGGTCCACACTGCCCCCTGGGGTCGGCGTGCTGCAGCGCAGACACGATGGAACACCCTCCCCGGCCGCCCCCCCTCACAGACAGGGTAGTCTCTGCCCCTTCCCTTCCCTTCCCCTCCGGCCCCACCAGGGCCCTGAGCTCTCCCGCCAGCCAGCCAGCACCAGGGTGACTGTGCTTCCCTTGGGAGGGACCCCACAGCCGACCGCAGGGCAGACAGCGTCTGGAAGACAGGCCTGCCACCCGCCTGCGGGGTGACCTCCTGCAGGTGCGTCCCCCTCTGCCCCCAGGAGCTGGCCGGGCTCCCCCTGAGTGCCACCAGGGAGCCCCCAGACTCCAAGCCCGCAGCGAGCTCCCACTGCTGTGGCTCCACTGGTGGCCTGGGAGTTTCTGGGGAGACACCGGGAGCCAGGGAAGGGATCTGGGGGCCCGGCACCCCAGGAATTTGGGGGGAATGCAGAATGGAGCGCAGGTGGGAAGAGCCTCTGAGGCCTCGGTGCCGGTGGGGCCGCTGTCAGCCCCGCAAAGGGATGGTCAAGCAGCCCCCCGGGCCGGGTGGGCCTCAGGTGCCCTGGGGACCCCTCGCGGGGGCCCAGCCAGGCTTACGGGGCAGGAGCCCTAAGTGCCCCGGGGCCTCCTGGCCGTCTGCACTCAAGTGACAAGAGAGCTCCTGTACCCTCCTCTGCACATGCTTGGCACCCCCACCTCCTCCAGGAAGCCCGCAGGTGCCCTATCGGGTCAGCATCATCTTTGCCGAGCTGTGGCTAATCCCCCCACCCCCAGAGCAGGGTCTGCTCCTGGTTTACGCTGCATCCTCAGTATGGGGGGGCGGGGGGCGCCTGGGGCCCACCTCCTCATTCCTTGAGGGTGAGCGTGAGCTGTGCCCGCTGCTTCCCCGGCAGAGCTCCCCGCTGGCCACACACTGTCCCCGGGCCCTGGGGGAGGCGCTGGGACGCCTGGGGTTCAGGAGACTGTATGCCACCAGAGCTGTAGGATGTCTGAGGAGCAGCCGGGAACAGGGCAGCGGGCACATGGCCAAGGAAGTGGAGGAGGGGCGTGGGCAAACCAGGCTGGGGGGATGGGGCGGAGGAGGGGCGCAGCGGGCCGTGGGGTGGTGGCCGCTCCTGCACAGCCACGCGTGCCGCGCAGAGCTCAGACGGTCCCCACACATGGGCCAGAGCTGTGGGAGGGGGCTCACCCCGGGCACCCAGAAGCCAGCCAGTGGGTCCAGAGGGCGGCCCGCCTTTCAGCACCCCGCCGCCCAGGGCCCGGACAGCAGAGCTCTTGCACACAGCAGGGACCGGGCCACCGGGGAGCGACCTGGCTGGGCTGGGGGGCTGGCCACTCGGAGGGACAACGCAGGCCTCGGAGTGGGCCGTGAGAGTCGGGACCCCACGGGGACCTCCGTCCCCTCCTCTCCTGCTGCTCGGCCACGTCGTGAAGTTCAAGGGGAGGGCCCAGAGGGGTGAGACCACTCTTGCTCCAGAATCCACAGAAAGAGACTCCTTGGTCTCCAAATCTGGAGCGAGGAGGGGACCATGAGAGCTTGGGCGTGGCTGGGACCTGAGCTCCAGGGACAGGCCTCCGCCGGCGGGGACAGCGGGTGGCCCGGCTGTGCCTGGCGGCATCCGGCTGCTTCGCCTGCCCAGGTGGTCGGCCAGCCTGGCGTCCAGGGCATAGCTCCAGCAGGGACGGCAGAGTCTGGTGTCAGCGAGGACGGTCTCCTGCCCAGGGGGGCGCCCCGACGCTATGCCACCAGGCCAGGCACCAAGCTCAGGCTGGGTCCCCAGGAGCTGGGGCCCACGCTGCCTCGCCCTCTGCCCACCGGGGAGGGAGTCAATGAATGGCAGCCCCAGCAGCCAACAGCGGAGAGAGGCGGGGCTGGCTGTGCAGTGCGGGCATGGCTGGGCTCCGGTGCCCGCTCCCGGGTCCCTCGAGCAGCCATTCCTGCGTGAATGGACGGCGAGGCCTCCTTTTAGAAGACAACCCCCCCGCCCCGCCCCCAGCTCTTATGTGGTTTCTGAACAGACACTTAGCGAGGACCTCCTGGGGCCCCACCGGAGCCCGCACACGCATCCCCCCACATGAGGCAGGGCCGGTGCGAGCTCCAGTTTGCAGGTGAGGACGCTGAGGTTCACGGGGCAAAGGGCATGCCGGGCCCCATGGCAGGAAGGGGCGGAGCCACCCACCTGGCGCACCTGGCGCACCTGGCTCAGGGCTCAGCTGACAGTGCCCAGGAGCTGGGGGCGGCACGTGAGCTGCTCCTTTTCAGCCGGCGGCTGATGGCAGCACATGATGCTGTCACGAGCCCAGCAGCAGACACACAGACACACAGACACACAGACACACACACAGACACACACACAGACACACAGACACACACACAGACACACACAGACACACACACAGACAAACAGACACACACACACACACAGACACACACACACACACAGACACACACACAGACACACACACAGACACACACACAGACACACACACAGACACACAGACACACAGACACACAGACGTGTGCACAGAGCAAAGGCCAGGCAGCACTGCCGGCTGGGACCCAAGGAAGGGACCGGGGGCGTCACAGCCCACACCACCTCCCCCCGTTGCCCACCTCCCCAGGTGCAGAGGGGCCTTGGGGGCCCCCACACGAGGAGCCGTAAGGGCCCCTGTGCTCTGGGGTGACCGGGACCGTGGGACGGTGTTCAGACTTGGAGGACGCACACGCAGCAGCTGGCCCGGCCGTCCTGGGCCGGGCAGACAGACAGACAGACAGCTGTCCCAGAGGCGGGAGCCCGTGGCATTCCAGGCGTTTCAGCACCTCCATAAACCGGCCCGCTCTGGCCCAGGGCGGGGGAGAAGGGGGCGCGGGTGGGAGGTCCCCACGGACCGCTCCCCACCCCCTAAGGGCCACGCGACCCCGGGTCCCCGTGTGACTGATGCCATCGGCTGGGCAGAGCAGGGATGCCGGGGCCCGGGCTGGGGGGAGGCCGGGGCTCGGGTCGGAGACCCCGGTCAGCGTGGGTGCTGGGCTGGGAGTGCGGCCGGCTTCGCACCGCCCTGGGCTCACGCTCCTCCGCTGTGACGGGGACCGCAGCGGCACCGGCCCGGCCCCTGGCGCTGACAGGCCCAACGGGACAAAGTAGGAAGAGGCCTTGGCACGCGGCCCGGTACACGGCCGCACTGAATCCATGTCTGTGTGTGTAAGTGGTTTTCAAGACACACGCGGTCCCCGGGCTGGGAGAAGGGAGGCGCCCGCCGATGAGGAGAGGCTGAGGGCCACATCCTAGCAGGGGTGGCAGCTGATCTGGGGGTCCTGGCCGAAGGAGGGGGCGTGGCTGTGGGGTCTGGTTTGGCCAAAGCGGGAGCAGGTGAGGTGGGGGGGTGGCAGGCAGCTGGCAGGCGAGGCCACAGGAGGGCGGGGAGGCCGGGGATGCCAGCGCACGTCCCCGCTGGTGCAGAGCCTGCCCAGGTTGAGTGGGCTCCCAGCCCAGCCTGGTCCTGGCCCCCCACCCTGTGTCTCCAGAGGCAGTAACACCCCCAGAGCGGCTGTCTGTCTCTTCCCCTCTGTCTCCCCTCCCCCCGCTCCCAGGCCAGTCGCCCCCCTGCTCCTGAGAGAGCCGAGGGTCATTTCAGTCCTGCTCTGAGCTGGACGCCTGCCCACCGCCAGCTGGGCTGTCTCCAGGCGGCCAGGTCTCGGACGGGAGCCACATGCAGGCCACCTCCCCTCCACGCTGCACGCGGGCTCCCAACCTCGGGCGGCGGCTCACGCCCAGACCAGCCTTTCTGCAGGGGCTCCCGGGCTGCCCCCGGCCCAGCCACCTGTCTCCCCACCAGCCCCTTCTCGGCCCCCTCCTCCTTAATCACCCAAACACATGCGCACCACCCTGGCCTTCCTCCACCGCCTCCCCTTCTCCACCCTCCCCCCCCAGCTCACAGCCTGGAGTTTACAGCTGCAGTGCACACACTCACACACTCACACACACACACACACACCCACACACACACACACACTTTCACACACACACTCTCACACACTCACACACTCACACACACACACTCACACACACTCACACACCCACACACACACTCACACACACACTCACATACACACACACTCACACACACACACTCACACACCCATACACTCACACTCACACACACACACACACTCACACACAATCACACACACACACTCACACACTCTCACACACTCACACACTCACACACACTCTCACACACTCACTCTCACACACTCTCACACACTCACACTCTCTCACACTCACACTCTCACACACTCTCACACACTCACACTCACTCTCAACACTCTCTCACACACTCACACTCACTCTCACACACACTCACACACACACTCTCACACACACACTCTCTCACACTCACACTCACACATACACTCACACACACTCTCACACACACACACTCGCTCTCACACACTCACACACACTCTCTCACACACTCACACTCTCACACACTCACACTCTCACACACTCACACTCACTCTCAACACACTCACACACACTCATACACACACACTCTCTCACACTCACTCTCACACACATACACTCTCACACACACACACTCACACTCACACACACACACACACTCATGCACAAAACCAACTGTGGGAAGTGTTCCTGCCTCTGAGCAGGGGTCACGGCTTCCGAGAGCTCTCTGCTTCCTGACATCTAGTCGCATGCCCTCCCCACACGTTGTCCGCTCCTCCTGGGGGCTGGAGTGGGGGTGGGGGCGGGGCAGGCAGGAGCTGGGGGAGGTGGACAGGGTCAAGCAGGGTACCCCTGGCAGCCAAAGGGGTCGCCTGCCTCTCAGCCACACACACAGAGGATCTGGTTTCCCCATTTGGAAAGGGAACTGGGCTCCTAACTGCCAGCTGCAATGGGAACGCCCCCCCCCCCCCGGCTTTCATTCATTCTTTTAACAGTCATTCATTCAGCACGTGTGGGTTGGACACCTACGATGGGCTAGGCTCAGGCACCAGGGGCGAGGGCAGGGAGCTGGCCTGGGCGCCCAGTGGGATCCCAACCCCAGCAACCCCTCCACAACAGCGCCACAGCTGGGGTGGGAGTGAGGGGGCCCCGGGCTGGCCCGATGGGCAGGGGAGCCTTCCCACAGAATCTGTTCTGGCTGGGGCAACGGGGAGGCTGGGAGCAGGGCAGGGTCTGAGAGTAGCGGGGAGCCGGGTGTGCAGTGCGGGGAGGAGCAGAGAGGGCTGGGTGGTCCTTTGAGGCTTGAACCCCGCCCCGAGGGCTGTGGGCGCCACAGGGAAGGTGCTGAGGAGGTAGAATAACATGGGCAGACGGACCCAGTGGGATCTTTCACCACAGACAGCAGCTCTGGGCTACAGCGACGACATACGACTCAAATGAGACTCCTGGGAAGGTGTGAGGAGCTCCTGGGGGCGGGGGGAGGGGGGAAGGGGGGCAGCCAGGCCTCGGGAGCCCGGGAGCGAGCAAGCAGCAGCCGTCTCTGTGGCCCTGGGAGGCCCAGGCACCACTGGGCCTCACTCCTGCGGACTCCTCGGCCCTGACTCCACTGCCCAGGAGAACAGACGTGTGGCCTGTCCCCCCAGGAGGCTGCCACTGCCCCCGCCACAGAAGGCACGAGCCACCTGCCACCATGTGGGCGGATCTCCGGGGCTCCCCAGGGAAAGATGGGGGGAAAGCCAGCCCCCAGAGAATGCACTCAGCCGGGTTCCCTCTGCAGGAAGTTCTAGGACGGGCCACGTCAGCCATCGGAACAGCGGCCGCCGCCGGGAGTCACTGCGAGGGGCACGGGGAACTTCCGCCCTGGGGTGACAGGGCGGCGGCGGCGGCGGTGGCCACATGTATGCACTTACCCGACATCATCACACTGTATGCTTAGATACAGGGGTCCTCAGACTTTGTAAACAGGGGGCCAGCTCCCTGTCCCTCAGACCGTGGGAGGGGCGGACTACAGTTTAAAAAAAAACTATGAACAAATTCCTATGCGCACAGCGGGCCCGGGACGCGTCGGCTGCTAAGCAGGACAGGCAGCGGCCCCCGGCGGGCCGGATCCATGTCCTCGGCGGGCCGCAGGTGGCCCGCGGGCCATCGTTTGAGGACCCCTGGTAGAACCTGTGCGTTTTGTCACACGTGACATCGTTACGTCATCCCATCGGCGTACAAAGACAGACACAGGGGTCAGCGCTGTTCTTTTGCCGACAACAAATACATCAACGAATCGGGCAATCGACTAACCGAGCGGCCCGTCCAGGGAGACTCCGCCCGGGTGGCTCACACACTCCCATCGTTCCTCGGCCACAGGGTTAGGGGGGCCTCCCTGACGGTTCCCCCAAGACTCCTTGCGAGAAGGGAAGGGACGTTCCGGAAGGACAGCCAAGGAATGCTGGGAAGGCCGGCACCGAGCCTCGGGGACACGCTGTTCTGTTGACTTCCGGTGTGATGTCCGGTCGCTAGGCTAGTCGCCAAGGAAACCAAGCGGGAGAAGAGGAGGCGAGTCAGAGGTGCCCGTGGGCTGGTCACCCGGGAGCTGCAGGTCCTTCCAGTTTCGAGGGGCCGGGCCAGCCTTGGGCAAACTACGGCCCGCGGGCCGGATCCGGCTGTTCTATCCGGTTCTCTTGCTCTCCCCTCCGCTCCTTTACTTTGAATTTATATTAGTTCACACGTACACTCCATCCATGCTTTTGTTCCGGCCCTCCGGTCCAGTTTAAGAACCCATGGTGGCCCTCGAGTCAAAAAGTTTGCCCACCCCTGGGCCGGGCCGTGGTGCTCTGGCCTCCAGCGGCCGCGGCCGGACGGGCGCTGGGCTCCCGGCCACTGAGCCTCTCCTCCTGGTCTCCCCGGCGCCCTGGCGAGGCTGAGAGCAGCCGGGTGTGGGGATGGCACTCCTGGGGCCGTGCTCCTCCGCCTCGAAACGCTCTCCTTGAATCAACAACACGGGCCTCTCAGAAAATAAAAATAAAAAAACCTCAGAGACAAGTGCTGGTCACGTGGCGCCTCAGCTGTTGGACCCTGACATGTGCACCAGGTCCCCGCCTCCCTTCAGGGCATTTAACCCACAGCTGCCGTCGGAGCCCCGGCCCCTCGGACTTTCCCTGCCCTGGCAAGCAAGGCCCGCACCGCGCCGCACCGCGCCGCACCGCCCCGCCAGCCCGCACCCGCACCGCCTGCCCGCACCGCCCCGCACCGCCCCGCCAGCCCGCACCCGCCCGCCAGCCCGCACCGCCCCGCACCGCCCCGCCAGCCCGCACCGCCCGCCAGCGCCTTCCTCCCGGCCCATGGGGACGCTCGTGGCCAAGCTGCTCCTGCCCACCCTCAGCAGCCTGGCCTTCCTCCCCACCGTCAGCATCGCAGCCAAGCGGCGCTTCCACATGGAGGCCATGGTCTACCTCTTCACCACGTTTTTCGTGGCGGTGAGTCCGGGCTGGGCTGGGGGTGCGGGGGGGGGGGACCCGATGGGGCACTCCCCCGCAGGTGGAGCAGAGGGGCTGTCTTCCCGCCCACCCCCCACCCCCACTTTCCTATATTTCCTGATGAAGAAGAGCGATTTGGAGATGAAAGAAAAAGCCCAGGAGAGAGGTTGGGGGAGCCACGCCCCCCCTCTGGGCCTCAGTTTCCCCATGGGTGCCAGAAAATCACTCGGGGATGGGTGTGAGTGAGACCAAGCCCCTCCCAGGGGCCAGGGTCAGTCCTCTGAGGACAAGCCCTGCGGGTGCCCTTTTCTGGCCACCGGACAACGACTCACGGCCACCATGGCTCCCGCCTCCCCTCCCCCCCGCACCCTCCAGCTGTAAGAAGTGGCGGCTGAGCAGGGATGCCGGGGAGCCAGGCCCGGGGAGGGGGAGCGGCTCGGGAAGGGCAGGCCCGGGGCTCTGACTCTGGAATGGGGGAGCGGGCCCTGTTCAGCGGCCTTGCGCAGCCGCTGCTCATCTCTCCTTCTTGGGGTTTCCGTGTCTCTTCGGGGCCTTCTTTCTCCTATTTATAGACCTGGGTGAGCCTCTCCGCTCTCTGTGTCCCCCTCCCCCACCCGTCTCCCGTGGCCCGCTCCCCCTCGGTGTCGCTCTCACTGGTTCTCTCTGCATCTTGTTTTCTCTCTGCGTCTACCCTCTTCCTTCCTTTCCGTGTCCGTGCCCGTGCCCGTGTCCGTGTCCGTGTCCGTGTCGGTGTCTGTGTCCGTGTCCGTGTCCGTGCCTGTGTCCGTGTCCGTGCCCGTGCCCGTATCCGTGTCCGTGTCGGTGTCCGTGTCCGTGCCCATGTCCGTGTCGGTGTCCGTGTCGGTGTCCGTGTCAGTGTCCATGTCCGTGTCCGTGTCCGTGTCCGTGCCCGTGCCCGTGCCCATGCCCATGTCCGTGTCCATGTGCGTGTCCGGCTGTCCCTGAGTTTCTGAAATTACACCCCATGCACTTTGTTCGTTCTGCACCGCGTGGTGTCTCCCCTCCAGCTTTGTTCCTCTGACCCTCCACGTGTCTCTGATCCACCCATCCCTCTAGCTTCTGTCTGTCTGTCTGTCTACCTGCCTAAGTATCTATCTAGCCCCGTGGTCGGCAAACCGCGGCTCGCGGGCCACATGCTGCTCTTTGGCCCCTTGAGTGTGGCTCTTCCACAAAATACCACGGCCTGGGCGAGTCTATTTTGAAGAAGTGGCGTTAGAAGAAGTTTAAGTTTAAAAAATGTGGCTCTCCAAAGCAATTTCCATCATTGTACTGGTGATATTTGGCTCTGTGGACTAATGAGTTTGCCCACCACCGATCTAGACAATCAACCCTCTGTCTGTCTGTGTAGCTACCGACCTGATCAGTCACCCCCTACGCATCTGTCACCTGTCTACACACGTCTCAGCGCCTTCCTGCCTCCCGTCTCTGCTCCCCTCTGAGCCCCCCTCACCCCCGCCACCCACCCGCTGGCCCCGCAAAGTGGCTCCTCTCCGTCTTCCTGATCATCTTCCGTCAGACCCGTCCTTCGTCCAGCCCAGCTCCCCCGCGCGCATGTCCTGGGGAGGCTTGCGTCCCCGTCTCCTTCGAGGGGCACTGCCAGGCGTGAGAAAGTGCAGGCCTCCCGCCCGGGCCAGCCTCAGCCCCCTAGCTGAGGGCCTCCGTGGGCGAGGCCAGGTGTGCAGGCAGCCGGCTGGTGAGGTCTGTGGGCACCCGCCTGTGCTCCCGGGCAGTGACAGGCGGGCCGGGTCCTCGGACGGGATCAGATTCCCTGGGGCTTGGCTCCCCCCCTCTGGGTGGGGGAGGCCTCAGCTATAGTGAGGCCGGCCCGAGCCAGCGTCCAGGGCAGGGACTTGCCCTGGGAGCCCGGGGCTGTGACTGCTTATTCGGCCGATGAAGGAACGGAGTCCCCGAGAGGGAGCACCAGGCGGGCTCCGAGCCCGGGCGTCCTCAGGCCGATGCCTTCCAGCTGCTCCTCTCAGGGCCCGGGTCGGGTGAGCGCCAGGAAGTCCGTTCGAGATGAGAAACGGGGCACGCTGTGGACTTGGGGCTCCTGGGCGCCTACCAGGGTCTCGGGGCCGGGGAGGGGCCAGGGGTCTCGTTGCCCAGGCCCCTGTTAGACCAGCCCAGGACACCACAGGCACCGCCAGCCCACCCCTCCCCGCCCGGCCTGAGCTGGCCCCACAGCTGCCTCCCCACCACCGCCCCGCCCGGCCTCGCCTGCCCCGCCCGGCCCCACCCAGAATGGCAGGGGCAGCTGCCTCCGGTGACAAATGTCCTCGGGCCTCGAAGCCACACTCGGCCCTTTCTCTGGGAAGTCCTGGCCCAGCATCGCAAGGTCTGCCTCCCACAGGCTCCTCCCACGGGCTCCTCCCACGGGCTCCTCCCGTGTTCCCACCAGGACCCGCCCTGACACCGGGTCCGTCACACGGAGTCTGCTGGCCCACCCCACGGAGCAGGTGTTCTTGTCCCATTGACAGCGGGGCCCCGAGCAGCCAGCCGCTGGCCTAAGCTCACATGGCAAGGACCTGTTAGCGTGGCCCCAAAGATTGCTCTCTGCCACCAGGCCCCCAGCTGCGCCCACCCCTGCCAGCCCCCGCTGGGCCAGGCCTGCCCCTGCACCCAAAGATGAAGGGAGGCCCTGGCTGGTGTGGCTCAGTGGATAGAGTGTCGGTCTGCGAACTGAAAGGTCTCAGGTTCGATTCCGGTCAAGGGCACATGCCCGGGTTGTGGGCTCGATCCCCAGTGGGGGACTTGCAGGAGGCAGCCGGTCCATGATTCTCTCTCATCATGGATGTTTCTTTCTCTCTCTCTCCCTCTTCCTTCTTCTCTGAAATCAATAAAAACATATATATATATGAAGGGAGGCCTCACTTGCACACCTGTCCAACAGAGATGAACCGAGCAAGGGCCTCATGGGGTGGCCCCTCCTGGACCAGCTCTCCTTAAACCACTCCAGACCCTGCCCCCCAGGCCCTGCCCCCCTGGCCCTCCTCCCTGGCCCTCCTCTGTGACCCTCCTCCCTGCCCCTGCCCCTGCCCCCTGGCCCCGCCTTCACAGGGCAGACACTACCTGAGCACCAATTGAGGGGAGCTGGGGTCAGGGCCAGGACGAGACAGAGATGATACCTGCTCCTGACGGGGCCGGCACAGACACTTCCCTGAATGTCAGAGGCTTAAGTCTGGAATCGTACGCGGTGACCTGTGCTGTGGAGGAGAGGCCGGGCTGGGGCCGAGGGAGACGCAGCTCTGGAAGGAACACGGGGCCGGAGAAGGTCCATGTCACTCACAGGGCCTGGCTCTGCCTACAGAGTCCTCCGCCCTCCTCTGTCCCATGGGGATGGAGCACCTTGATCAGACTGCACCTGAAGCTCCTCTCTCCCCACACACTGTCATGGCCACCGCTGCTCGCTGTCCTCTAGCCCAGGGGTCCTCAAACTTTTTAAACAGGGGGTCAGTTCACTGTCCCTCAGACCGTTGGAGGGCCGGACTATAGTTTAAAAAAAAAACTATGAACAAATCCCTATGCGCACTGCGGGCCCGGGACGCGTCGGCTGCTAAGCAGGACAGGCAGCGGCACCCGGCGGGCCGGATAAATGTCCTCGGCGGGTCACATGTGGCCCGCGGGCCGTCGTTTGAGGACGCCTCCAAGTCTAGCCTCTTCTTGGCCAGCATCTTTGAAAGGTGCACACCCAGAGCTCAGCCTGGAGCGGGCCTGAGCAGAGCAGAGCCACAGGGCGGTCCCGCCCCTGCTCGGGGACACCAGGCCTCTGGTAACAGACCCCTCGGTGCACCGGAATGGTAGGTCACCAACAGCTGCCACCCGTAAGGGCTCGAAATTGACCCCGGCTTGCTCCACTCACCAGGTGACCCCGGGCTCCTGCCCCCGAGCCGCCCCGGCGCCTCCAGACGCAGCTCTCTGTCCACCTCCGCCCTCCCGCCGAGCTGGGCCCATCAACAGTCCATTGTGCCGGTCCCAGCTTGTTTAGGCCGTGGGACTTGTCAAAATAATTATGTCATATAATTAAATATGACTTAACATGTTGAAATGTGCGCCCGAAAGGAGAGTTGTTTTCTGTTAGAAATAAGTTGACGGCTTTGAAAATATTCCATACAGGCATCTTGCTCTAAAAATTGCTGTTACACTAGATATTGGGCGAACAGCCCTAGCCGGTTTGGCTCAGTGGATAGAGCGTCGGCCTGGGGACTGAAGGGTCCCGGGTTCAATTCTGGTCAAGGGCATGTACCTTGGTTGTGGGCACATCCCCAGTAGGGGGCGTGCAGGAGGCAGCTGATCAATGCTTCTCTCTCATTGATGTTTCCATCTCTCTATCCCTCTCCCTTCCTCTCTGTAAAAAATCAATAAAATATATTAAAAATAAAAATAAAAAAAAAAGATATTGGGCGAACAACTGTAAGAGCCCCGGGGACGGATGGGCGGCCGGGGCGCTGCGCTCAGCGCGGGCGCGGGGTCTCTGCGGTCTTCCCACACTTGAAAGGAACAGGAGCTGACAGCTGCAGACCGGTAGTTCTCAAAGTGGGTTCCCCACCGGCAGCATCGACACCAGCCTGAACCCCTGCAAAAAACGCACCTCTCAGGCCCCAGCCCACACCTGCCGCGTCGGGAACTCTCAGGATGCTGAGCCGCCTGAGTCTCCACAAGCTCCCGGGGTTCGGTGCCCACTCGGGTCTGAGAAATCCCCTGTGGGGTAGCCCAGACAGCAGAGGGTAAATTGTAGGGAGAGAGGCCCCCCACGCTTCTGAAGAGTAAACTGACACCCCCAAAAAGGCATTGGCCTCATACCCAGAGGTTGGTGAAAGGGTGCCAGGACCGGCCCTCGGGAGCCTGGGGGGGCGGGGACCTCTGTCAGCTTCGTCTGAGTGGCACCCAGTCCGGGCACAGAGCCCCGGGGTCCTGTTTTACAGGTGGAGCCATTGGTGGCTTTCCCAGGGTCTCGCAGCCGGGGGGGGGCCTGCTTCACCACGGGCGTGGCTCGGCACGGACACGGCTCGGGGACCCGCCCTGGGCCTGGGCCCCAGCGCCATCGCCCTGCCCTGACCGCCCCGTTTCCCGCAGCTCTACCACGCCTGCCACGGGCCCGGCCTGTCGGTCCTCTGCTTCATGCGGCTGGACATCCTGGAGTACTTCAGCGTCTACGGGACGGCGCTCAGCATGTGGGTGTCGCTGATGGGTGAGTGGTCGCCCCACGCAGCCCAGCCCGGCAGACGGCCCGGGCTCCCTCCACCCCACCCCCTCCCTCTCCCGTTCCCGTTTTCACGTCCTTTTAAAGGTACACACGGGCCAAGGGCGTGTCCTGACGACCCTGCCTGGCAGAGGGGGCAGCCAGCGGCTCCACCTCCAGGTCCTTCGCCCGAGAACCCCTGCTCCGGCCAGGCTCTGCCCCCAAGACTCGTCTTCACACCCGCGGGCTCCCCAGGTCTCTGTCCACCTCCTGGGTCCCCAGCAACGGCTGGAGCCGGACCCTGTGTGCCCAGGCTGGGCCCAGGGTCTCCCCCAGGGATGCCCCCGGGGAGAGCAGCGGCCAGGAGGGCCAGGGGGCCACTCAGCTCTCCCGCTCTCTCCCGGCCCCTCTAGCACTGGCCGACTTCGACGAACCCAAGCGGTCAACCTTCGTGATGTTCGGGGTCCTGACCATCGCCGTCCGCATCTACCATGACCGCTGGGGCTACGGGGTGTACTCGGGCCCCATCGGCACAGCCGTCCTCATCATCGCGGCTAAGTGGGTGCGTACCGTCGACCCTCAACAGACGGGGCCCCTTCCCCGACTGTCTCCACTCACCTCCCCCCCACCCCATGGGCGGGCAGGCTGGACACAGCTTTGGCTAAAACACATGGAAAATGGCCCCACGGTGCCCCGGCCACGCAGACCCGGTTTGTGTCATGTCTGTGACTCACTAGCTCTGGACCTAAACCCAGTTACTGAACTCCCTCTGCCTCAGCTTCCATACTTGTCAAGTGGGCATTACAGCAACAGTCCAGGGCCCACCTCACAGGGCTGGTTCAGAGATGACACATCTTAAGTCCTGGCCCACGGCTGGCTTCGAATGGGCTCAGACAATAGGGACGATGGATTCTTATTCTTGAGGAGAGTAGCTGCTTGGAGATGCTGTCTCTATGGAAGATGTGGCCTGGGTGAATCTGGGCAGACTTCCTGGAGGAGGTGGGCCTTCAGCTTGGTTCTAATGCGAAGGGGGGATGTGGTGTGAGGTTGACAGGAAGATGGAATTGCTCGTGAGTACGGAGGCAGCCTGAGTTTCCGACACCGACGGCCTTCCACGGGGCACCCGGAGGTCTGACCTCCACCCCCCCCCCGCAACGAGGCCCTTTACCCAGGGTCCCAGGCCTCCCTGTCCCCTCCGTGGTCCCAAGGCCCTCCTGGCTGCAAGAACCAAAACGTACTCCCCTGGCCCACGCTAGAGCGGGCACTGCAGCAGGATGGACCCCGCCCCGGTTCCTGGGTCCCCAGGGCAGGGAAGGGCTGAGGCCTGCGGGGAGCAGAATCCAGGCCTGGCATGCGGAGGGCGGCACTCAAGGAACAGGGCTCGGGCTGGGCAGGGGGTGCAGACGGAGCCCACGACCCATTTTACAGACTCGGGAAGGTAGATCAAGGCCTGGTGGCCAGCTCCCCGAACACCTGCTCCTCTCCAGCCGCGGGCGCAGCGGCTCTGGTTAGCCATCTGGTTAATGACGGAATAAGGCACCGGCGAGTGAGCGGGGCGCGGCAGGGCAGCCCAGGCCAGGCCTCGACTTTCCAGGGAGAGAAGAGAAGAGGGTCTTGCCCGCTCCACGCGGGGGGAGCACAGCCGGCCCTGGGCTGACCCGGGAGTCCCCCCGAAGCTGCCTGCGAGGGACAGGAAGTGTGCCGGGTCCGATGTGTCCACCCGAGGAAGGAGAGCGCTCGGGAAGCCGCCGGAATGCATAAACACAGGCTGGCCGGCAGGAAGCGGGAGAGGCTCCGTGCGCAGGGCGGGCCGCTCCTCCCACAGTTCGCGCCGGTCCGGGAGCTGGCTGCTTGCTCGCCAGCCCGGGGAGCCATCCCTGGCTCACGTCCCCACGAAGGGCCACGGGACTGCCACGGCCTCGGGCTGCGGGTCCGGCCACGGGACTGAGCGGGCGCCTGGCTGCCTGCAGCCGGGGCTCAGCGTCTTTTCTAGACCATTTAACGTGGAGTTTATTTTGGATTGTCAAGGGCAGTTGTTTCCCGGAAGGAGGGGGGAATTTTCTCCCGGACGCTCATCCCTACTTTTTGTTTTTAATTCATATATATATATATATTTTTAAATATATTTTATTGATATTTTACAGAGAGGAAGGGAGAGGGACAGAGAGCTAGAAACATCAATGAGAGAGAAACATCGATCAGCTGCCTCCTGCACACCTCCCACTGGGGATGTGCCCACAACCAAGGTACATGCCCTTGACCGGAATCGAACCCGGGACCCTTCAGTCCGCAGGCCGACGCTCTATCCACTGAGCCAAACCGGTTTCGGCTTTTTTATATATTTTATTGACTTTTGACAGAGAGGAAGGGAGAGGGATAGAGAGCCAGAAACATCGATGAGAGAGAAACATCGATCAGCTGCCTCCTGCACACCTCCCACTGGGGCTGTTTTTAATTCTTTTTAAAAATTTGTTTTAATTGATTTTTTAGAGAGAGAGGAAGGGAGAGGGATAGAAGAGATAGAAACATCAATGACGAGGGTGGAGCATCATGGATCGGCTGCCTCCCGCACACCCCTGACTGGGGATGGAGCCCGAACCTGAGCATGTGCCCTGACCGGGAATTGAACCGGTAACCTCTTGGTTCCTGGGTCAACGCTTACCCACGAGCCACGCGGGCCAGGCCGCTCATCCCTTCTGGAGCGGGTTTGGGGGGAGCAGCAGCCGCGGGGAGAGGGAGCGGAGAGAGGTGTGTGACCGGGGCTGGGGCCGGGCTGAGCGGGCAGGATCCAGGCAGGGGCAGGGTTGGCTGATGAGGGCTCCCCGGCCGCGCGCCCCGCACCCAGGGTCACGGTAGCCGCACCCATGCCTGCCCACACGGTTGCAGGTCCCGATTCCTCACGGGCTGTGGAACATTCTAGAAAACTGGAAACTGGGCTTCGTTTCACCAAAATGCACTTGAACCCTTGGCGGCAAGAACTGCCCTGAGCCAGCATCACGTGACTCGTGGGCTTTGTGGCGCCACGCGGGGGTCTGTGCTTTGGGGGTGCTGGCCCCGGGGGCTCCCACGAGGCGTGCAACCACCTGTCTCACTTCCATCCAGAACGTCTGTGCTCTGAAACACCGCGGCCCCAGGGGCGGGTTTCCGGGATGTGGACTTACATTGTTTCATCATTTGGGGGTGTGGACCCATCTTTTTCCGTGTAAATGCCTGCCGGGGCTTCTGCCGGGCACGGTCCCCAAGAAGGCGCAGGTTTAACGTGGGGTCAAGTTTGTTTACCAAATAGGACTGCGTGTCCGTTGACTAAGGCTGTCACGGCCCATCACAGGCGCCCCGGAGCCACACTGGCAGGCAGGCCCAGTGCCCCCGCCGGCTGTGAACAGTTGGGGTGTCTATCCCCTCGGGGCTCCCCGCTGGCTGGGACAGGGAGCCATGCAGGGGCTGGGTGCATCTCAGACAGGTAGGCAGGGGTGGGAGGCAGGGGTCCTCGTGTGGCCAAATGGCCCCGGGGTCCCCAGGCCTGTCCCTGGGCTGTGGGCTCCTGTGAGTCCTGCAGCTGCCGAGTGGAATACATGTCGGGGTGTCTCCCTGAGCCCCCTGTCCTGCCTGAGAATGACGGGGTGTGAGCGCCCGGGGCCAGCTCTCCCTGGGGCTCAGGGCTGCCACTGCCGGGCGGCCCATGCCACCTAAGAGCCTCCCCGTGGCCCCTGTCCCCGCAGCTGCAGCAGATGAAGGAGAAGAAGGGGCTGTATCCCGACAGGAGCGTCTACACCCAGCAGATAGGCCCCGGCCTCTGCTTTGGGGCCCTGGCCCTGATGCTGCGCTTCTTCTTCGAGGTACCTGGGTGGCGGGGCAGGGTGGCACTTCACAGGACCACCCTGCCAGGCAGGTGCCGGCTGCCTCTCACATCCCTGGCACCACTGGCATCGTGCAGAGCTGGCCTCTGAGATGGGCGGAGGCAGCCTGGGGCAGGGGCGGGGGGGCGGATGGGGGGAAGGAGAACCTCAGCTTCAATGCCAAAGGCCCAGCAAGGGCTCAGGGCTCAGACCTTCAATGCTCTGGGGCAGGGGTCCTCAAACTCTTTAAACAGGGGGCCAGTTCACTGTCCCTCAGACCATTGGAGGGCCGGACTATAGTTAAAAAAAAAAAAAAACTGAACAAATTCCTATGCGCACTGCCGACCCGGGACGCGTCGGCTGCTAAGCAGGACAGGCAGCGGCCCCCGGCGGGCCGGATCCATGTCCTCGGCGGGCCGCATGTGGCCCGCGGGCCGTAGTTTGAGGACCCCTGCTCTGGGGTTTGGTGGCAGGAAAGACCAGCATGGGCTGGACAGTGAGCCAGAGTCCCGGGGACACGTGAGGGGTTGGGGCGGCGGGGGGGGGGGAGCCTATGTCGGTGGCAGGTGCTGGGCACACAGTAGGGGCGCGGAGCAGCGGGGCGGGGCCTGGGGAGGCGGGAGCCTCGGGCACAGGGCTGAGGCGCACACTGACGGGCCTCCCCCCGCAGGACTGGGACTACACCTACGTCCACAGCTTCTACCACTGCTCGCTGGCCATGTCCTTCGCCCTGCTGCTGCCCAAGGTGAACAAGAAGGCGGGAAGCCCGGGGCCCCCGGCCAAGCTGGACTGCTCCACGCTGTGCTGCGCCTGCATCTGACCTCGGCCCCGACCCCAGCTCCCAGCCCCCGCCGCCCGATCTCGTGCCTGGCGCATCCTGCTGTCCTTCCCGGGCCCCGAGTGTCCAGGAGCGACTGTGTCCTGGGATTCCGAGGGCCCCGGGGATTGGGGAGCCCTCTGCACCAAGCGCTTCCGGAGAACCCACTTCCTGAGTTCCTGCTGGGGGAGCGCCGCGTGGGCAGAAGAGACGCCTCCCCCTCCAGGGCCTCAGGCAGCCGATCAGGATCACACCACGGTTACACCATCACGCCACGATTACACCATCACGCCTGCAGCACCCGGGGCATCTGTCCTTCCACCCGCCCTTCCCCTCTCACCCTTCCCCCCCGCCGTTCTGCCTGCCACCAGCCCGGGCCCTCCCCACACCCTCTGTTTGCTCCCGGCTCCTGTCCCCTGGCCCGGGCTCCGCGCAGGCCCACTTCGGAGGCCGGGGCCTGGGAGGCCGGTCTGCCCTGGCCCCAGCCTGCCTGCCCCAGGGCCAGCCCCCCAGCAGGGTCCCCAAATCAAGTTGTTTTGATGATAATCACCAATAACAAGAACCTCCATTTATTGACTACTGGGAGCCCAGGTGCGTGCCCGTTTCTGTCCCCTGAGCCCCCGCCCGGCCTCAGCCCTGCCCGGCTCCCCGCGTTGGGGGGCAGGTCTGTGTGGGAACCGTGAGCAGAGCAGAGGCCGGTGGCGCCCACAGGCCGGCTCGGGGAGGTCAGCCCGCCCAGGGAGCCCGTCTCACCGGCCCCGGGAGGTGGCGGGAGCCGGCCTCCCAGACATCACCTCACAAACCCGAGCCCCCCGCAGGCCAGCCCGCCCACTTCCCGACCGGCACATCTGTCAGGCAGGAAGTTACCTCCACCTGTGGGACTGTTTGTGCTTGCAGACCAGGCAGCTCCCACCGCCATCCCCCCCGCGGAGGACAGTCATGTGTCCAAAAGCCACCTCTGCACGCCTGCGGGGGCCAAGAGACTGGCTCCTGGCCCTGGTCCTGCGGACAGGGTGGACCCCTGGGCCAGGCCCCCTCTGGCGGCCTCCCTGACTGCCCAGAGGCCCCTGCACACCCCCGGCCTGGCCCCGCTCAGCACCTGTCTGTCCCCACAGCCCGTTAGGGTCAGGGCCGCCCGCTCAGCTCTGCGCACGGCGCTCGGGGCCATCCACCCGGGGGGTCCCCATCCCGGGGCGAAGGCACAGGACACAGCAGAGTCCCCCCCCGACCCGGCTGTGCCCCGGGGAGGAGGGGAGGGGCAGGTGCTGCCCCCATTGGCTGCAGGTCTGATTGGGGGGGTGCACACACATGTACATGTGCATACACACATATGTACACATGCATGCTCACACGTACACGTGCACGGACATGCACACACCATGAAGAGCCTTCCCTCCAGCCAGGGAACACTCGCAAGTCACTGTACCGGGCTGTAAGAAAAGGGGAGACTCTGGGGCCACGGGGGGCGGGCGGGGGGACCAGAGGACGTGGCTCCAGAAACAGTCATCTGCAAAGTGGCCGGACCCTGCCCATCCATCCCCCTCTTCCCTCCCCTCTCCCCGCTCCCCCCCCCCCCGCCCCGGAGCATGCCCAGCTCCCACCCGTGGCAGCGCATGGAAAGTTGGAAGCAGAGGATGCTCCCCGCAGGAGGAGGGGAGGCCTGCCAAGCGCGGGCTGCACTAACAGGCGCTCACTGTGGCCGCGCTGATTTATGAGGCCGTCTGGGAGCCGGGCCAAGTCTGTAAGTCAGGGACAATTAGGAGGCGCGCTCCAGCCCTGCGCCCGCCCGCCTCTCCCTCGGGCCCGCGCCCCTCCCGGCCGGGCTGGCCCCCACGGGGACCCCTGGGAGGGCCCTGGGTGGGGTCCTGAGCCCACTCTGCGGACGAGGACGCTGAGGCCGGCGTGGCGGCAGCTGGCCCCGGTTCCTCGGCCGCTGGCCATGGAGCCGGCGGCCGTGCCAGGGTCTTGCCAGTCATCCCAAAGGCATGTCCCTCTGGCTCCCGGCTCCGCTCTGACATCGCGGGGGCTCTGCCCGGGCCAGGAGGGGAGCGCCGGGGAGGGAGGGGCACCGGAAAGCAGGAGGCCACCCAGAATGGCCACCCCGATACCTCAGGACTAACCCGGAGGAAGTGTCAGGCCTCCAGATTGAAGCACCTCTGAGCCCCAGTGTCACCCCCTGGGCTCTTCCTGTCCCTGGAATCTGAGACGCACGGCACCTGGCCCCAAGACGGACCTCCGCGGCCAGGCGACCCACCTCAGGCTCCGGAGAGGGCCCTCCTCCCACCCAACCCCGATGGGGCCTGGGGACCCCTGAGACCTGAGATTTGGGCCAGAGAGTGCCTGAAACACAGCCCTCTGCCTGACCGGCCCCGAGCAGCGCCCACTGAGCACTGGCTTTGATGGGGAGGCTTGCAGGGGCTCGGGCGTCCAGGACAGCCACCCCGCAAGGCCCTGGAGCAGCGGAGCGTGGCTGGTGCCACGGAGGAGCTGAGTCTTTACACGTGTGTTGCTTTTAATGAATTTAGATTTAAATTCACACACGTGTGGGTTGCAGGTGACGTACAAGATGTGTATGTGTGTTGGGGGGGTGTTTTTGTGGTTTTTTAAAATATTTTTTTTAAATTTATTTCAGCGAGGAAGGGAGACAGGAAGAGAGAGAGGAACATCCATGATGAGAGAGATTCCTTGATGGGCTGCCTCCTGCACGCCCCCTCCTGGGGACGGAGCCAAAACCTGGGCATGTGCCCTTGACCGGAATAGAACCCGGGACCCTTCGGTCTGCAGGCTGGCGCCCTGTCCACCGAGTCAAATTGTCTAGGGCCGATGCACGGTTGTTTTGAACTTCAGATAATGACCAGGGCACCCTGGCATGAGACACGGCAGCCGAAATGCAGTGACACCGTGTCCCGTGTTCCATCGGCAGCCCCCCCCTCCCTCCCCGGTGCCAGCAGACAGAGGTCACGGCTGCAGAAACAAACGGAGGGACACGTGGTTAGGGACCCAGGGTTAAAGCCAACGACCTAGGCCGAGGTGCCACAGGGCCCGCTCTGGCTGTGGCCTCCCATCTGGACACGGTCAGGGGTGTGGGGGGGCAGGGTAGTGTCCTCACCCCGGGGGAGGGGGCACACAGTCCCTGCAATAGTGCCCCTGGGCCTGGGCCTGGGCCTGGCCGGGACCCTGCAGAGCAGGAGCAGAGCTGCCGATGCCCTGGCCTGGCCACCGTGTGCCGGTGCCCAGCGGGCCCCTCCCACACCTCCGGCAGCCCAAACGGCGAAGGCTTATAAACATTTACAACAAGGAGACAAAACAGTCTATTGTAGCGGCCCCTCCGCCTCCCCCCGGCAGCGGGCGAGGCTGGCAGGGCGCGGGGAGCCCTGGGCCCCCGCCAGGATCCTCCGATCGCAGCCGAGGTGTTTCCGTCTGAGGGCAGTCTGCGCACTGCGGCCTTTGTCTGTCTGCTACTGAAATTTCCTGTCTCTGTTATTCTCTTCTCCAGAGAGACCATCTGAAACCCAAAACTTTTATTGCCCCTTTTAAAGAGGCTTTACAGCCCCGTGCACCTCCCACCCGCGCGCGCGCGCACGGCCGAGCTGCTATTGTAGTTAGCGGAGCGCTGGGCTGGGCGCAGCCGCCGCCGCCGCGGGGCCTTGGCCCAGGAGCCCGGGAAAGCGGGGCCAGGTATGTGGGCAGGACGGTCCTGCCGAGTGGGCAGGGGGCCCCGATGAGAATCTGCATGCCGGGGAGCTGATGAGCTGGTTAACAAAGCTGGCTGGGCCACGCGGCCGCGGGGACTGGCCGTCTGCCACGGGGGCCCTGCCTGCCGTCCCGGCACCGCCCCGGGGCTGCATCGGCACCCCGGTTTCCTCACCTCTGACTGGGAACAGCAGCCTCACCCCGCTGGCCACACTCAGGCCCACCAGGGTGAGTTAAATCAGAGGCCAGCTACACTGGACAGTTCTTGGGAAAGTGAAAAAGGCAGAGAAAGGAGCAGGAGGCTGGGCCAGGGCGTGGAGGGCCGGGGGTCCAGGTGCAGGCACGGGCCTGGGAGCCGTTTTTCCTTCAGGGCTAGAGGCAAGCTCCCCAGATCCCCCCAGTTCCTTCAGCCTCCATTTCCCCATTTGCAACAAGGCCCACCTCACATGCTCGTTGCCAAGATTAAATGAGGTGATGGAATACAAAGCACTTAGCACAGTGTTTGATAAATGGCATTTTTTTAAAAAAATAGCCTTGTTATTCCTTTCATTATCAGCGGTAGTGGGCAAGCAAGCGAGTCCCTCGAATGACGTAGAGGGGTCCCCACCACCAGGGGATGTACGTCCACCCCGGCTGACACCAAATACACCCATTTGCCACAGAAACAAAATGTTTAAACCAAGAGTCTGTGAGGGACGAAGGAATGAAGCAAGGAAGGCTGCCTGGAAGAGGCGGTGTAAGCCTGAAACTAGAAAACCAAAGCGGACTGAACCGTGTGAGCTGGCAGCTCCACGGTGTCCGGGTCTGGCCACCCCCCCCCCCCCCGCGCCTTCACTCCACCCCCAGCCCCCACCACCTCCTGCGACCCTTCCCGTCGGAACAGCCGGAGACCAGCTGCCCGTGGGGAGAAGGGTGCCCACAGCTGGGCTCTCCTTGCCCCCGTCACTGGCCTGCGTCCAGGACGAGGCAGAGACGGGTTTGGGTGGGCGGGTTCAAGATCAAAGTGGAGGAAGATGCTGGCTGCTCCGGGCTCCGCTCCCACAAGGCCTCGATCAGGACGTCAGAGCAGACGTGAGCTGGCCTCCTGCCCCGGCCTCCTGCCCCGGCCTCACGCAGTGAAGGTCCGTCCCCTCCACAAACGGCCTGTCCCCAGCTCTTCGCCGGGGCTCAGTCTGTCCCGATGGCTGACCTGGCCCAGCCGGAAGCAGGGGCCCAGCTCCCTGGAGGCCCAGGTCACACCCCACCTCCCCCCGGAGTGAACCCAGGCAGCTTTCTGGGTTCACGGGGACCAGCCAGTCCTTCCAAGCCTGCACAGTGGGGCGGTAGAGAGAGGTGAGGGGTGGGGGTTCCGCTCCCTGGCCTGCAGAGGAGGGGGCAGTGGTCTGGGGAGGTGGAAACTGCAGAGGCCACATGGGCAGGGGGTGAGCCGGGTCCCCAGGAGCCGGGAGGGTGGTAGGCAGGGCGGCCTCAAGGTCAGGTCCACTGCTATGACAAAGGGGGGCGGCACTCAGGAGAGACCAGGGGCTGCTACCTGCAGGAGGGACCGTGAGCCAGGAGGGGGCAGCGGGGGAGCATGCGGGGAGGGGTGACGCTGGGCTGGCTGGCAGGCCCTCGCCCGCTCCCCTGGCTGCCCTCGGGCTCCCACGTGGTGCAAAGCTGGGTGACTGGGTGGCACTGGGGGATGCATGAGCACAGGGGTCTCAGCCTCGGTCCCCTCTGCCAGGGAGGGGTGTTGAGGTAAGTCGTCATCAGTGGTCACAGCCCAAAGCTTTGGAACGGCTGACTCGTTTGTCAAGTCGCACAGAGTCAAGGTCACCCCCATGTCCTTGTCCCTCGCACCCCTGCGTCCTTTGCAGAGTGGGAGAGACAGGGACAGGTTCGCCCAGAGGGTCAATGGCATGCCCAGGGGGGCCGGGAGACGCCTGGCTCCCTACGCTCTGCCGTCAGAAAGCTCAGCGCTGGCTGGGGCATCCCAGTCTGCACCGCTCCCCACGCTCACGGGACACGTATGTCCACGAATGGATGGGGTCTTGGCGGAGGCAGGCTCACGGCTGCTTAAAAAGCCCACTGGCTGGTCAATGACCTCAGAGACCTGAGCCTTGACCTCTTGCTGACCCATCCACCAGGAGCAGGATGGGGGGCCGGCTCTGGAGGGCCCGCTCCCCAGGGCCATGTACCCTTGGGCGACCTTCAGCTCCCAACACCCCTGGAAGTGGGGATCTCTGCTTATCCCACTGGTACCATCATCCAGCATGACAGTGGAGGTGACAGTGTCACTGGAACCAAGGACCAGCGAGACTCGGGAGGCAGATGCTGGTGAAAGGAAAGGGGTTTATTCCAGTGCCGATCACCTGAGAAGATGGGGGACTCCTGGTGCAAAGGCCCTCCCAGCACCTCGCTGTAGGCAGAGGTTTTCAAAGGAGGGCGTGGGAAGCAGAGAGAAGACATCAAGGAGGCAGGTGGGCAGTCCTCCACGAGCCAACCAGCACCGTCCATGCTGGCACAGATCTCGAAACTGGTCAAGTGATGGTCCTGTGTGCGTCATGGCGGTCTTCGCCATCCGGGCCTTTGTCATCTGGTTTCAGGTGGAAGATAAGCAGATCTCCAGGACTGAAGGTCAGAGTTGGTTCCTAGGATTCTTATACAAACACTAGAGGCCCGATGCATGAATTCGTGCACCAGTGGGGTCCCTCGGCTTGGCCTGCGGGATTGGGCTGAAACCAGCTCTCCAACATCCCCCGAGGGGTCCTGCATTGCAAGAGGGCACAGTCCAGGCTGAGGGACCCCACCGGTGCACGATCGGGGCCGGGGAGGGACACAGGAGGTTGGCCAGCCGGGGAGGGACTGCAGGAGGGCTCCAGGGCATGTCTGGCCCGTCTTGCTCAGTCCTAATCAGCCAGACCCCAAACAGCAAGCTAAACTACCAGTTGGAGCATCTGCCCCCCTGGTGGTCAGTGCACATCATAGCGAGCAGTTGAGTTGCCTTAGCACAGTGCTCGGCAAACGCATTAGTCAACAGAGCCAAATAGCAACAGGACAATGATGGAAATTTCTTTTGAGAGCCAAATTTTTTAAACTTAAACTTCTTCTAACGCCACTTCTTCAAAATAGACTCGCCCAGGCCGTGGTATTTTGTGGAAGAGCCACACTCAAGGGGCCAAAGAGCTGCATATGGCTCGTGAGCCACAGTTTGCCGACCACTGCCTTAGCATATCATTAGCATATTACGCTTTGATTGGTTGAACGGACGACCAGATGACTGGACACTTAGCATATTAGGCTTTTATTATATAGGACTAGAGGCCCGATGCATGAAATTTGTGCAAGAGGCTCGGCCCTCACAGCCCCAGCTTCGTCTGGAAGGTCGTCTGGAAGGACATCCAGAAGGTCGTTCGGCTGTCCAGTCTAATTAGCGTATTACACTTTTATTATTATTATAGATGCTGTTTATCTTCAAGCTACAAATTAGTGAGAGTCAGATTGACAGGAACAATGTCAAAAGAAAGGGGGGGGGGGCCCTGGCCTATGAACCAGGAGGTCACAGTTCAATTCCCAGTCAGGGCACATGCCCAGGTTTCGGGCTCCATCCCCAGTGGGAGGCGTGCAGGAGGCAGCCGATCAATAGTTCTCTCGCATCACTGATGTTTCTATCTCTCTCTCTCTCTCTTACTCTCTGAAATCAGTAAAAAAAAATATTTTTTTATAGAAAGGGGGGTGGGTTACAATTCCCCACTGCTACAATAGCAACTCACTCCTGGCCCCGTGCAGGGCACCTGTGCTGGCCCAGCAAGGCCGCAGGCGCATCGGACCCTCCACCCCATGAGCAAACCAGGGCCGTATTGTCCGACGGCTGTCTCCTCCGGGCCAGCGGCAGCAGGAATTCCGCATCCCCCACCCACGTGCGCTGTGGAGACAGCTCCCTCCAGCCCTTGGGGAGCCCCTTTAGCTGAGGCCCCCCAGCCGGGAGGCAGCCAGCAGACGGCTGTGACCACCCCAAGTTCAGGGCCAGGCTGGCCGGAAGGCCACGGGGAAGGAGGAGGTGAGGTGCCCGGGACCTGCGTGTCCGGCCCCCTCGCTCCCTTCTCTCCCTTCCGAGGACGTGGGCCCTTGGTGCCTTCGTTGGGTGTTGTTTTCCTAACAGCTCGGCTCGCAGGAAGGCTGCAGGCCCAGACCCCGCCGGGGCCAGGCTATCAGGAGCTGCGGCCACATCTGGAACATGTTTGGCAGCGCCCCCGTCCCGCCCACCGCAGCCTCAGACCTCAAAGCAGCAGCTGATCAGCGCCTGCTGCCTGCGGCCGGGGCTCCGGGAAGCTGCCGGCCTCTGACCAGCAGCCCTGACTTACAGGGGTGGGAGGGGAGGGCAGAGGCCTCCAGCCAGTTCCAGGAGCCCCGTCATGACAGAACACAGATGCGGGGACACCAGGCGCCCTCAGAGGCCGGCGAGGCTGGCTCATCCCTCCTGCAAACGCCTGCGCTTCTACACTGGGCCCCACGGTGCCCACGCCCCCCCCCCCAGTCGGCCTGATGACGCCCCTGAGGGGACTTCACCGCCTGGAAGGGGCTCTCCCACCTGTGACCCCGTCCTCACCCCAACGCGCTGTGGCCGACCTGGCTGCCCCCATTCCACAGGTTGGAAAACTGAGGCTCAGTGAAGTGTTGGTGAGCCTGAGGCCCTGGAGCGGTGGTTCTCCACCTTCCTGAGGCCGTGACCCTTTCATACAGTTCCTCATGGGGTGGGGACCCCCCAACCATAAAATGATTTTCGTTGCTGCTTCATCACTGTCATGTTGCTACTGTTATGAATCGTCATGTAAATATCTGTGTTTTCCGATGGTCTTAGTCCAGGGGTGGGCAAACTTTTTGACTCGAGGGCCACAATGGGTTCTTAAACTGGACCGGAGGGCCGGAACTAAAGCATGGATGGAGTGTTTGTGTGAACTAATATAAATCCAAAGTAAAGGAGCGGAGGGGAGAGCGAGAGAACCGGATAGAACAGCCGGAGTTTGCCCACGGCTGTCTTAGTCTCTACAGCAGCAGTTCTCAACCTGTGGGTCGCCCAAGACCATCGGAAAGCACAGATATTTACATGACGATTCACAACAGTAGCAAAATTACAGTGATGAAGTAGCAACGAAAATCATTTTATGGTTGGGGGGTCACCACAACATGAGGAGCTGTATTAAAGGGTCGCGGCATTAGGAAGGTGGAGAACCACTGCCCTAGAGGGAGGGAGCCGAGACTTGGCCCCGCGTGGCTGGGCTTCCTATCCTGCGTGCTGCCTCTGCCCCTCCCGGCCCCTCAGGCCCTGCGTCCCTCCGTCCGTCCATCTGTCCGTCCGATGGCACCTGGAGAACCCCTGTGGGCCTTCCAAGCCCCTGGGGCCTTCTCCACTGTGCCACTCGGGGGACGTGGCTGCCGGGTTTGTGGCTCCCCCTGGGCAGCGCTGACCCCCTCGCAGCCCAGGTGCGTGACTCACCGCGCAGGAATCAGGTGAGGAGCCTGCGGGCCCCGCACTGGGCTCGCCCCGCCTCCCCGCCCCGCTGTGATTTCCATGGCGACGTCTCCTTTCTCGATGGCGGACAGGGGCCTTGCCAGTGGCCACTGCCCTGACCGCTCGCCGGCCCTGTGGTCAGTCTATGGGACTCCGCTGTTTCCTAAGGAGCGGAGGTTTGCTTTCGGGCGGGGGTGGGGGCCAGTTTCCTAACCGCCCCAGGGAGGCAACGCGGGTCTGCTCTGTGCAGGCTGCGTGGCTCCACCCATCGAGCGCGTGGGTCCTGTGCTCACGGCTGTGCTGGCCTCGCTGAGTGACAGCTGTCAATCACTGACAGAGGGGCGTGAGCTCACGGCTGTGCTGGCCTCGCTGAGTGACAGCTGTCAATCACTGAGAGAGGGGCGTGAGCGCTCCCCCTCTGCACCGCAGCCTCTGGAGCCTCGCCCCTCCCCCGTCAACGCGGAACACCAGAAAGCAGACAGAGGGCGTCTGCCTTACCTCTGGACGAGGCCACGGTTTCTCAGCTACGACAGCAAAAGTGTGACCCAGCAAAGAAAAACGATCAATACTCTCCAGGCGTCCTCAAACTACGGCCCGCGGGCCACATGCGGCCCGCCGAGGACATTTATCCAGCCCGCCGGGTCCCGCTGCCTGTCCTGCTTAGCAGCCGACACGTCCCGGGCCCGCAGTGCGCATAGGAATTTGTTCATAGTTTTTTTTTTAAACTATAGTCCGGCCCTCCAAGGGTCTGAGGGACAGGGAACGGGCCCCCTGTTTAAAAAGTGTGAGGATCCCTGCTCTAGGCCCTCAAAATAGCAAACTGCTGCTCTTCAAAGGACACCGTGAGGCCCTGGCCGGTGGCTCAATGGTTAGAGTGTTCGCCCGCGCACCCAAGATTCTCGGGTTCCATTCCCAGGGCTGGGCACGCACCTGGGCTGCAGATGTGATCCCGGCCCCGGTCAGGGAGGCAGCCAATAGGTGTGTCTCTCTCACATCGATGTTTCTCTCCCCCGCCCCCCCACCCACCCCCGCTTCCCTCCATCCCTTCCACTCTCTCTGAAAACCGGTGGGAAAAATACCCTCGGGTGAGGATTAAAAAAAGACATTCAAAAAGACGAGAAACAGACTGGGAGGGAATGTCGGCGAACCACGTATGTGACAAAGGACTTGTGTCCAGAACATAGACATCAACGTTCAAAACCCATTGAGAGCCGAAACCGGTGTGGCTCAGTGGATAGAGCGTCGGCCTGCGGACTGAAGGGTCCCAGGTTCGATTCCGGTCAAGGGCATGTACCTTGGTTGCGGGTACATGTGCAGGAGGCAGCTGATCGATGTTTCTCTCTCATCGATGTTTCTAACTCTCTGTCCCTCTCCCTTCCTCTCTGTAAAAAATCAATAAAATATGTTTAAAAAAAAAATACCCATTGAGAACAAGCGAAACCACTCAAGAAAAACGTCGGGCGCAAGATCTCAACACTTCGCCGTGGACTCAGGGGCGGTCAGTGGGCCCGGGAGACGCCGCCAGCGTCGCCCGTCTCCGGGGGCACGCACATCGAGCCACCGCGAGCCACCACGTCACACCCGCGGGCACGGCTGGGTTCGGGCTTCCTATACAGAGCATCCTCCAGTTCCAGAGGAGGCAGCAGTAGGGAGACAGAACCACGCTGGGGTGCAGGGCTTGGTTACCGACGGGCGCAGAGAACTTCGGGGGTGACGCAGGGCCTCCTAAAACTGGGCTGGGGTGAGGGCTGCACAGCAATGCTCTAAGTTTCCTCTCTTTACCGCAACCGGCACGGCTAGGGAGCGGACGAGTTCCTGAGGGGGGGCGGCTGGGGACTGAGAAAAGAGAAACAAGATTGAGACACGGAGACAGCGGGGAAGCTGGGACCAGGTGGGCCGCTGCCCTCTGACGAAGGGACAGTGACCCAGGGCCGGTGCAGTGCGTTTCTTATACGCAGCATGATTCCAGGGAGTTTTACTAGAGTTTAAGACAAAGGAAATTATGTGAAATCACGGTTAAAGATCAAGCTGTAATTCTTCATTCTTTTTTTTTTAATATATTCTATTGTTTTTTTACACAGAGGAAGGGAGAGGGATAGAGAGTTAGAAACATCGATGAGAGAGAAACATCCATCAGCTGCCTCCTGCACACTCCCCACCGGATATGTGCCCGCAACCAAGGTACATGCCCTTGACTGGAATCGAACCTGGGACCTTTCCGTCCACAGGCCGATGCTCTATCCACTGAGCCACACCGGTTAGGGCTAATTCTTCATTCTGCGGCTTCTTTGTAATTGTGACTCCTGGCTGAGCCCGGAGAATTGAGTCTGTTCCTTGCACCTGACTAAACTTAGAGAATGAAACCAGCCCCCCTCCCAGCACCGCCCCCCCCCAACCAGGCACCTGAGCTAAGGGTCAGGGGTCAGGCTGACCACATACCTGCCTCTGGCACGGTATGTTTCCAGGATGTGGCTCTGCTGACGCCACGGGACTCAGCGGACAATCAGCTCATGTGCCTTCCCAGGCGCTCTCTACACAATGCAAACTGAAAAAAAACTCATTGAACTTCATGCAGGTGAACATGTGGTATGTGAGTCACATGGGTACACGTGTTTTTTAAAACCTTCCACTCAAAGGCCAGTGTGGTCATTTCTCCATGTGACTCTGCCCGATGTTCCTTCCTGGATCACGAGGTACCGGTATTCGGCACATTCGAGGCAAGACGGTCAGATCTTTCCAGTAAATCAGACGTTTTGATCTTTAAGGAATGAGCTATTTCCAGTCGTTCTTTTTGACTTAAAGTGTATTTTTCTTTTCCCTTTTATTTTTTTAAATATATTTTTATGGATTTCAGAGAGGCAGGGAGAGGGAGAGAGAGAGATAGAAACATCCATGATGAGAGAGAATCATGGATCGGCTGCCTCTTGCACGCCCCCGCCCCCACCCCAAGTATGTGCCCTTGACCAGAATCGAACCCGAGACCCTTCCGTCTGCAGGCTGACGCTCTATCCACGGAGCCAAACCAGCTAGGGCTTAGCAGCCGTGGGCAAACTATGGCCCGCGGGCCGGATCCGGCTGTTCTATCCGGTTCTCTTGCTCTCCCCTCCGCTCCTTTACTTTGAATTTATATTAGTTCACACAAACACTCCATCCATGCTTTTGTTCCGGCCCTCCGGTCCAGTTTAAGAACCCATGGTGGCCCTCGAGTCAAAAAGTTTGCCCACCCCTGGTCTAGTCCGATCCTGCCAGCAGCTGCGTATCGAAGTCTGTCCTACAGTAACACTTGTCCCTCCGCCTCGACGGCCACAGGGACTTCAGAACCTGCCATCCCCATGACTCCCCGCCCCCCCACCCCCGCAGTTACACTCCCACGGGGGGTGTCCCCGCTGGGGGTGCTTTCCACCTGCTTTACTCCTTCCCTGCACGCTCCCTCGGCACGCGTCGCTTGTGGGACACGGTCCTGGCTTTCGTTGGCCGCTGTCGGCCGTTACCCTTGGACAGCCAGGTGCTCTCAGGCCTGGGGTGACCTGCTGTGGGGGTGCTACTGAAAAGCAGGCTCTCGGCCTGACGCTCTTTGTTGGAGGTAAGCTACGTTTTTTTATTTCTCTTTCTCTTTATAGAAAAAATGTTTTATTGGTCTTATTTTATTTTATTATTGATTTCGGGGAGAGGGAGAGAGAGAGAAACATCCATGATGAGGGAGAACCATGGATCGGCTGCCTCCTGCACGCCCCACGCTGGGGATCGAGCCCGCAACCCGGGCCTGTGCCCCGACCGGGAATCGAACCCTGACCTCCTGGCTCCTAGGTGGACTCTCCACCCCTGAGCCACCTGGCTGGGCTGTGTTGGATTGATTTTAGAGGGAGAGGAAGGGAGAGAGAGACATCGATGAGACAGAGAAGCATCGGTCGGTTAACTCCTGCGTGCACCCCACCTGGGCACGTGCCCTGACTGGGAATCGAACCCTGACCTGTTCACGCGCAGGACAGGCTCAGCCGCGGGGACGCTCCCGCCGGGCAGCCGGGCCCTTTCGAAGGTGTCCAGCGGGGCGCCCTGGCCAGAGAGCCCTTCACACTGAACCCCTCGCCTGAGGTCTGGGGGTGATGGCGGGTGTGAGCCGAGGCCTCCCAGCGGAGGGCCAGCCCCCTCCGCACCCCAGCACCGCGGCGTGAAGTGCGATGCCTCCCGGGCAGACGGCTTTCGGGTGGCCTTGCTGGTGCGGGGAGGCCCTTGGGAGGCCCAGATTCACGGGGGGGGGGGGGGGGGCCTCTGTTGGACCCCAGCAGGGCCAGGCTCTGTGCTTTGTCTTCCTCTGGCCTCAAAGGAGCCAAAAAAAAAGAAAAAAAAATGACGCCCCGGTTTACCTATGAGAACAGAAGTGTTCATCCTCCGAATTCAAAATGAGCAGACAGCCTGCCCTTCGCCCCCAGTGAACGCCAGGCCCGGCGTCCAATCCATCCCACTCTGTTGGTGACAGCGGGCTCCGGCGCTGTCAGCGGCGGCCACAGTCCAGGAGTGACCCTGTCTCCGCTGGGCCACCCAGTCCCCAACTCTCCCTTCTGTGTGGGTGCTACTGAGGGGGCCGGCACCTCACTTGCTGAAGCTCTGAGCCAGGCCAGCTGTTTGCTGAGCTGGGAGCGGGGCGGGGGGGGGGGGGGGGGGCGCGGGGCGTAGGGGGTGTTAGGGGTTGGGGGAGTGTGGGGTGTGAGGGGTGTGAGGGGTGTGAGGGGTGTGGGGGGTGTGGGGGGTGTGGGGGGTGTGAGGGGTGTGAGGGGTGTTGGGGGGTGGGGGAGTGTGGGGTGTGAGGGGTGTGAGGGGTGTGAGGGGTGTGAGGGGTGTGGGGGGTGTGAGGGGTGTGGGGGGAAGGGGGAGGGGACTGTGCCTGTAAATCCTCCCCCACAGAGGCGCCAGGAGGAAGTGGCACAGGCTCTTCCCTCCAGGGGGGATCCCCCCGCCGTGCAGGCTGGGTCTCCAGGCTGGGACCCCCCCACTTCTGAGTGCCCTCCCTCCCTCTGGGGGCAGCGGCAGGGGCGAGCCCATTGCACCGGGGCTCCGAGGCTCCAAGCACTTCCGTGACGCGGAGGTCAGTGGCCGAGCTGCCGTGGGAACACGAGCTGTTTCCCGCCTCCTGCCCGCGGCGACGGCTCCCACGGGACGCACTGCGGGTTCTGGCCTGAGCCCTGGGGTTCCCGGAGCCGCGGTGAGCCTGTGGTCACGAGGAGGGAGCTCCGAGCTGCTCCCCCTGCAGCCGCAGCGTCCCTCCCGACGGCACAGCCGAGCCCAGCGCGCCCCACGGACACACCTCCCGCCCGGGGGGCCTGGGAGCCGCAGGAGGTCACCCCTTTGCCTCCAACTCTGCCAGCCAAGCCGGTCTGGGTCTCCGTGCTGTTACCCCAAGGGGCGCTGTGTCCCGCGGCCGGCAGAGCTGCCGGGAGAGGGGAGAGCTCCCATGGCATTCGGGGAACAGCTGGGCACAGCTGTGTCCTGAGGACACGGCCCCGGCCCTGCCTGGAACTCGGGGTCAGACGCCCCTCCCCGCACGGGCCCTGTGCCAGGAGGCCGGCAGGGGACGGCGTGTCCCAGAGCTGGCTGGCCCCAACCCGGCCTCGCCAAGCAGCCCCCCCCCCCCCCCGCCCCGGACCTTCAGACCCTCCGGCTGGGAGGCCACCTCCAGCCCCAAGCAGAGGACTGAGGCAGCTGCAGGGCGGAGGCAGGGGCCCCGCGGGAGGGGCTGTGCGGGGTCTGGAACCCCCGCCGTGGCTCTCACTGACCCACTCAGAACTGCCCCTGGGGTCTGAGGACTGGTGAAACCGGTACCCAATCCTGCACACAGGCCCTGTGGCCGGAGGCGGCCCTGGTCTGAGCCCCGCTGTACTGCCAGCCTGCGCCCAGCAGGGTGCAGGGGCCGCGGTGCCACTCGCCCTTGGCTCCAATTGCGGCTTCAAAGCGTCCAGTGGCCACGTACCACCTGACGCGTCAGGCTCTGCGCCCCACGGGCTGGCCTCGCCTGCTCTCCAAGTCTCGACCCCGTGAGGCCGCAGGCCCCAGCCCCAGCCCTGCGGCCAGCACCCCGCCCCCCCATCAGCATGTGACGGACAGAGAGCTTTCTGAGGCGGTCAGTGATGTTCAGTTATCTGTCACACACAGACAACGATTCTAGGTTGTTCACTCCACCATCGCCGTGTTCAGAAACGGCGCCAGCCCTTCGTGTGTGTCGTCAAAGAATTCAAACGTGCGGACGATCAAGGAGCCCGTTCCGATCCCCCAAGTCAGGGACCGTGTTCTCTGCGGACACGGGCCTGGGGCTGCAGCCACGCGGTGCTCCGCGCACGAACTGGCTTATTCTCAGCCCCCAGGGGGCGGTGCTGTCCTCCCCTGAGTGACGGCCGAGGGGCCGGGCAGGGTGCCCAAGGTCAAGGTCAAGGTCAGCGGCAGGGCAGGACTTGGCCCCAGGCAGAGGCTTCGGAGCCCACGGTCTCCCCGGTGCTCACGATGCCCACGGCTCCGCTGACTGGGGCGCTCATAACCTCCAGTCCCGCTGCAGTCTCGTCACCCACCTTCCGAGGTCAGGGCCGCGTCCTATCTCACGCTTGTCAGCTCCCAGACCTCCGGTCAGTCCCAGCCGGGACAGGGTGGACGGGAGCCCCGAGGGGCCGCTCGGGAGGGCTGCGCGCCCAGCCCGGGGACCGACCCCAGGAGCCCTTCCCGGAGGCCAGGCGGCCGCTCGGCCCTGCCCCAACCCCCCACCCCCTCACCCCACCGCCGGCTGGCCGAGGCGAGGATCTCAGCTCCCGACAGAGGCCAGGCCAAGGGCCAAATGGCTGCAGCTCAGCTTCCCTGAGGCAGGGGCCGGTTCCAAGTCTGCATCTGCGGCCCAGGCCAGCAGCGGGGGAGGGGCGGGGGGCCCACACTGTGGGGGTGCGCCCTCGACCTCCGTAGCTGGGGCGGCGCGCCTGCCCTCCTCCCCGAGGGGCGTGAGGAAACTGAGGCACGAGGCACCCGGGACGGATCCGAGGAGGCGCGGCTTCAGCTGTGGGCCCGAGTCTCAGGCAGCAGCAGCCTCGCTCCCCAGGAGCCGTAGGACGGCGGCCGTGCCCCGAGCCCCGAGCCCGAGAGGGCGCCCCAGCGTCCTGTGGGAGCTGCCTAGACGGAGGTGCGGGATGGCACCCCCAGATCTGGGGTTGCTTCACGTGAGCCCCTCATTTCAAGAGCGTGTGGGAATGTTTCAAACTAAGTCTCTGAACTGGAGCCGCCCGCCTGGCCCTCCCGGGACCAGGCCCCGAGCTCGGGCCTTGACCAGGAGCGCTGCTGGCCTGCGGCAGAAGGAGGGACGGTAGCCGTGGCTGGAGGGACCGTCGGGGAGGGGCCCGAGGGCGCCCAGCTGCGGTTCTGGTGAGTCTGGTGGGAAGGGAAGGTGCCAGGAAGAAGAGGGCTCCCGCCCTGGACGCTCAGGTGCAGCTGGAGGGGCCTCAGTGAGCCCCCCCTCACCCATAGGCAGGAGTCGGAGCCCAGCAGCCACAGGCACTGGACACGCATGCAGACACATGCATACACGTGTGCACACACATACAGGCGCACACATACACTGAGACGTCCGTGCATAGAGGCACACGCATGCACGCGCATGTGCACAGACACACACATGGCCTCGCAGGTGTCACCTCACGCCAGGCCAGCCCTGAGTGTCTGAGACGGGGCACACTCTGGCCCGCAGTCTCACTGCTCCCCCCTCGACACCCTGCTCGGCCTCAGGCTCCAGCCCCACCTGCTGGGAAGCCCGTCTCCCACCCCCAGCATCCCCGCCTCCCCGGGCCTCCAGAGCTGCTCTGGGCCCCGAGCCCTCTCCTGGTGCCACGGGGCCCGTGGCCAGCCCGGCCTGCCCAGGGTTTGTGGCCTTGGTCTCCCGCAGACCCAGGGCCCGGGGCAGGCCTGCTCGCTGGACACAAGGGCCTGGGAAGCTCGTGGCCCCTGCATGATCCACGGATGCTGTAAGGAACTCGCTGGGACCAGCCAGACGGCCAAACAGGAAGTGGGGTCACTTTGTTCAAGCATGTGTGTACATGCCCATACATGCATGCATGTGCACACACACACATGTACGTGTGTACGTGTGTGCATGCATGTTCACCTACAGGACATACGTGTGTGCGCAGTCATGCGTGCACAAACCTATGTGTCCAAGCACGTGTGTGGAGTGGGCATGGCCTCCCGGGGGCAACAGCTGGTGGGAAACTGTGTTGGGCATGAGCCCCGCAGGACGAGCCCCTGCACCCAGCAGGAGGTGGGGGTGGGGGTGGGGGTGGGGGTGGGGGTGGCGTGCACATAACTGAGGTCCCAGGATGGTGGGGGCCCCAAGCCCCTGCCCGGAAACTCCCATGCCCACGCTTCCTTCCGGAAGCTGCCCTGTGGTGCACTCTGGCCGGGGGGGGGGGGGGTCTCTCTCTCTCTCTCTCTCTCTCTCTCTCTCTCTCACACACACACACACACACACACACACACACCCCTCCTGGACCAGGCCTCGGAGCTGTGCGGGGCCTGGGCGACAGGCCTCCTGGACCTGGGCCTGCGGCTGGCCTGCTGGGTGCTCGCCTTCCCGCTGCCCTCGGCCTGTGGCCTGTGGACACGCCCCGGGGCCTGGGAGGGAGCAGAGGGTGGCCTGGGCCCTGGACAGAGCCCCGCAGGCAGACACGCTGGTCCCGGGACCCCCTGTCTGCAGACTCAGGTGACCCCGAGGCCCCCAGGCAGTGCCGTGGCTCCCGGCCGAGGGCCCCGGTGCACATTTCAGGCCCCTCGGGTGCAGGCGTTTCAAAGGCAGCAGCCGGACCGGGTTAGTGTTCCAGGGCTCTGGGCACACCCCCGGCTGTGAGGGGGACCCCCGGGCAGCCCCTCCTGTTCCTCTTGGCCCCTAGCCTCGCCCACGACGGGACAGGTGAGCCCTCTCAGCTGCAAGGTGACGGCCCGCGAACCACAAGCGGAGCCGGGACAGGCCCCACTCGGCCACTGCCAGGGACGGGGGCGGCGGGAGGGGGGCGCCGGCAGGCTGCAGAAGAGCCTCCGCTTCCTCCTCCGGGGAGGGGAGAGGCCCCAGGGAGCGAGCCCAGCGTCTGCACAGAGGGCTGCTCGGGGAGCGCCACCAGCCAGGACGCGGGCACGGCGCCCCCGGCCCCTTCGCCTCCCTCTCCCCGGGACCCCACAGCTCCCGGCCACGGCTGGGCCCCTGGGGTGCCCTCCGGTCTCCCGTGGAACGTTTTTGACAGATTCTTAACCGTGAGCAAAACAAGATGAAAATTCAGTCGCTTTTGGCGAGGCGCCCTCGGGCCAGCACGGGGGCCAGGACTAACGGAGGGAGGTTTCCCAGGCCACCTGCAGCCGGGGTCCCTGTGTGGCCCGTCTGAGCGTGGCCCGTGGTCCGGCCTGACCCTGCAGCCGGCTGGCGGGGCGGAAGGGGGGCCAGGGAGCGGCTGGGACAGAGCGAGCCTCGCTCACACACGCCGGCCAGGACGTGTCCGCCCTGAAAGCTGTGCTGTCCCTGGAGCAGGGACCAGCTGCTGCGCGACTTAGCGCCGCACCGTTGGCGAGTCCCGGAGGCCGCTGGCTGAGCCGGAGGCAGACACGCCCGCCAGCTGGGTGCGAGGCCTCTGGGCCAGGTGGGTCTCCCCCCCAGGCCTGCCCACCCCCAGGCCTGCCCAGTCCCAGGCCTGCCCACCCCCAGGCCTGCCCAGTCCCAGGCCTGCTCACCCCCAGACCTGCCCACCCCCCAGGCCTGCTCACCCCCAGGCCTGCTTACCCCCAGGCCTGCCCACCCCCAGGCCTGCCCAGTCCCAGGCCTGCCCACCCCCAGGCCTGCCCAGTCCCAGGCCTGCTCACCCCCAGACCTGCCCACCCCCCAGGCCTGCTCACCCCCAGGCCTGCCCACCCCCAGGCCTGCCCACCCCCAGGTCCGCCCACCCCCAGGTCCGCCCACCCCCAGGCCTGCCCACCCCCCAGGCCTGCCCACCCCCAGGCCTGCCCAGCCCCAAGCCTGCCCACCCCCCAGGCCTGCCCACCCCCAGGCCTGCCCACGCCCAGGCCTGCCCACCCCCAGGCCTGCCCACCCCCCCAGGCCTGCCCACCCCCAGGCCTGCCCAGCCCCAAGCCTGCCCACCCCCCAGGCCTGCCCACCCCCAGGCCTGCCCACGCCCAGGCCTGCCCAGCCCCAGGCTTGCCCAGCCCCAGGCCTGCTTACCCCCAGGCCTGCTTACCCCCAGGCCTGCCCACCCCCCAGGCCTGCCCACCCCAGGCCTTCCCACCCCCCAGGCCTGCCCACCCCCAGGCCTGCCCACCCCCCAGGTCCACCCACCCCCAGGCCTGCCCACCCCCAGGTCCGCCCACCCCCCAGGTCTGCCCCATCCCAACAGCAGAGGGTGAGGCCCAGGGTGGGTAGAGCCGGGTCAGGGTGCATCTGGCTGCCAGGAGGCCCAGGCCTCACCCTCCCCGGCACAAGGCTCTGAGGGGGAAGAACTCACATCACCTGATCAGACCGGACTCTGGTCCACAGGCAGCAGCCACCTCCCAGCCTTGACCCTGGTCCCCAAGCGAGGGGAAAGCAGGCGGTCACGGTCACGGGTGCCCATCCAGGACGCCGGGCGTCCAGCTGGGGCTGCACCTGCGTGTGCCCACGGAGACCCTGCTCAGCCCCCAGTAAACAGGTGACCCCAGGCTAACGGCCGCCCTGCCAGGACCCCCAGGAGCAGAGCGGGCAGGGCCACAGCCATGGCCCGAGGAGAAGCTGATGGCCCGAGAGGGGACGGGTCAGCCCCCCTGGCCTTTCCTGCCCCTCCTCGCGCCCAAGCAGGGTGTGCCGAGACCCCTGGGTCGGCCGAAACGCCTCGAAGGTTCCCGGAGCGTCACTGGAGGTCTGACCGGGCCTTTGGTATGAAGGACAAGGGGGGGTGGCTCCGGGCCCAGCTCTCAGAGGGGCTGCGCCATGTCCAGAAGATGACGCCATGGCTGGGCACCTGCCCCCTGCCCTCTGCCCACCTGTCGTCCGGGTGGCACCGCCTCTTCCGGCCTCCGCACCCCCTGTGCTGCCGTGTTGTCCTCACCTGGCAGACAGGGAGGCAGGGCCGCGACTGGCACGTGCTCCGTGGTGCCCGGGGCACCTGGGCTCTGATGGTGCCCTCAGCACATGCAGGGAGGAGGGTGCCAGCCCCTTCGTCTCTAGACCCCTTAATCCCGGTGAGGAGGGGCCGATGCCCCGTGTCACACAGCACGACGTCACCAAGGAGCCGCTCCTGCCTCGGCCCCGGGCCCCGCCGTCCTCCTGGTGGCCAGAGGGCTGCCGCAGCCGGCAGGAAGCGCCGAAGCCTCTCTCGTCGGGAATGGCCCCTGGACATCCCAGCTACCAGGGCCAGCGCGGGCTCACTGCCACCTGGCGACAGGGGGCTCAGGTCTGTGTCCAGTTAGGCACATGGCCACCCCAAACGGAAGTGGGGCCCTTTCAGAAAGAGCAGCCGAAAGGGGCAGGTTTAGCAGTGTTGCCCCCCCCCCGCACCCCACAGTCCTGGGACTGCTGGGAAGGGAGACGGCCACCCCCAGAGGGGAAGCACCCGGCCCCTCCGCGGGCCACCCTCACCCGGCCTCACAAACGCCCACCCGCCGTGGCCAGGCAGGCTGGCAGGCCAGGCGCCAGCCCATCCATCCGGGTCTCCCAGGGAGGCCACATGGAGTAAACACACATGCACACATGTGCCGCACCTGCATGTATACACATACATGTATGCAGTGTGCACATGTACAGAGATGTGCACACACATATACACACATACCCATGTGACCGGTATACACATAAATACATGCACGTATGCAGGCACACCTGCTGTATCATGTTGCCTGCCCACATGTGTGCATGATCGCAACATGTGCACGCATGCATACATATGCACGCACAGGCACACGCTCCCAGCATCTCCCTGACAACCAGCTCAAGGGGCCGTCTGCCAGCCCCATGCCATGACCCCGGCTTGCCCACCCTGCCCCCAACACACTCGAGGACTAGTCTGGAGCCTGGAGGGGGGCAGGGGGACACCTTCTCCCCCAGGGGCTCTGGCCCGCCCATCTGTGGGAAGGAGGAGGTGAGAGGCAGGGCTGCCTCTGGGCAGGCCCCCAACACCCCCCCCCCTCCGTAGCTGTCCTCCCCCAGCCTCCGGCCTCTGGCTGCCAGCACCCCTGGGAGGGGGAGGGGGCAGGAACAGCCCAAGGCGGAGCCACCGTGTGTATGAGCGGTCACTGCCTGACGCAGAGCGCATTCCTCGCAGTGAGGAGCCCGCACGCCCCTGCGCTGGGGCCGGGCGGGCGCTGGATCGCCGGCAGCCACCAGCATTTCCCCGGGGACTGGTCAGAAATGCAAACAGCAGAGCCACACCGCCTCGCCCAGCTGGTCACGCAGTAGCCCAGATGGCAGGCAGGGCCGGGGCCTGGCCAAGTCCATGGGGCTCCTGAACCCCCGGCTGGAAGCACCCCTGGGGGCGGTGGGGGCAGCCTGGAGCCTGTGACTTGGAGGGACACAGCCAAGGACCTTGCTCTGGGAGGCTGTGGGAGGGTGTGGAGAGGGACGTGGGCCTTTGGGGGGCCCTGGGCCTGAGCTTGGAGCTGGGCCTGCGGGGCAGGGAAGAAGCTCCTGAGAGAGGGGGAGCGGAGGGGGGGGCAGCCTCAGAGGACAGGGAATCAGGCCTCCCTCCCTGCAGCCCGTGGAGGGTCAGCTGCGGAGCAGGCTCCTGTGTCCGTCCCCACGTCCCGTCGTGCCGGCGACAGGTCAGCCGCCAGGCCTTGCTCTCAGTGCCCCCACCTGAAACGCCCACCGCACTTCTCAAAGAGGCCCCCAAACCTCCAGGGCCCACCGCCACCCCTCCCCCAAAGCCTCCCAGGCTCCTACATCCCACCTGCCTTTTCCTGGGCAGCCGGGGTCCAGGCCCCGGACCGGTCCATGCCGGGAGAGGGAGCCGCAGCTCCAGCAGCCCAGCCTGGACACAGGTGTGCCCCGACTCCAGGGTGCCTGAGAAGCAGGGAGGGCCCCCACCCCCCGCTGGGGCCCTGGGAGGGCAGGATGTGGGTGGGGGACACCCCAGAGGGACAGCGGGCGGGAGGAGGAGAGCCCTGTCCGCCCCCCCACCGCAGGTCTGGCACAGGAGGGGGCAGGTGTCGCGGTATTTGTTCAATGGGGATGGCGGAGTCCGGAGCCTTGGGTCCCAACCTGAAGGGCTCCATGCCCCTCCCCCCGCCAGAAATGTGCGCGTCCTGTCAAGGTCCCAGAGGGCCGCTGCGGGCAGGAGGCACCCATGATCTCACAGCGACCACCCCCTGGACAAGCCGCTCTCCCAGCCCCTCCGCCTTCTTCCTGGGGACCACGCGAACGTGGGAGACACAGCCCTGATGCCAGATGGCAAGGCGATTACACACACAGAAACGGAGGGAAAGAAAGGTAAAGGTTCTCCTTGGGCAGCGGGGTTTGTGGGTATCCAGGATCTCAACGTTTTCCTCTTTAAATAACGAACACCTGCCCGGCCTCTGGCTAACCATGGAAACCGGAGGGGCAATCTCACAGCAGATTGCAATTCTGATTTCAGCCACCAGGTGGCGGCCAAGACCAGGGTATCTCGGCTGGCGGGGGCAGGGAGGGGGGGCAGAGGAGGGGTGCTTCTCCCTCCAAGGGTTTGCTGGGTCCCAGAAGGAGGGAGAAGGGGGCACACAGGGAGTGTCCGCTACGGCTGTGGCTGCGGCTACGGCTACGTGGGTGTCAATGTAAGAAACGTTCCAACCCGTAAAGAATGTTTGTGTTTATTTGAGCCCAACTGTCGACAATGGCCGGAAAGCCACATCCCCGCGGACGGGGATAAGGCTCCGAGGATGGCGGCCTTGCCCTCGCCTCCTACATCCCAGTCCAAAGAGCAGGTGCAGGTGGGCCGCGTGAGCTCCCGGCGATGGGCGAGGGGGCGGGCAGCCCTGGACCGGATAAAGAGGGGAGAGAAGACACGGGCATCTTTACTCAGGGGGTGCAGGGCACTTAACCGTCACCCATCAGCTCAGCAGCGAGGGGCTCGGAGGTCTCCGCAGAGGGGTGCCGGGGCTTCGAGGGCCCGGGGAAAGGAGAGTACGTTGACATTCCAAAGAGGTGTGATCGTAGACGATGCAGACCGCGGCCGCTCGCTCCGTGAGGCTGCAGATGGGCCTTGGTCCGGGAGGTGCCGGCCTCGGGCATGGCTGCCCCCCATGAACGGCTGGGGTTAGGAGTCTCCGTTTCAGACCCTCCTGGGCGGTACTCGGGTCTCTGCGTCTGCAAGGCCCCACGCAGGCCCCCCCTGAGCTGGTCTCGCCCTCGCCGAGCTGAAACTCCCTTCCCAGCCCTTCGGCTCGGTTCACAAATGCCCGGGTCACCCGGCTTTTCCAGCAACACCTGGACGGGCCATCTCAGCCCCATGCGCCCGAGCACCTGCCTCCCAGCCGCCTTCTGCAGCCCCGCGGGGCCGCTCACAGGGTCCCTGCCCTCCAGGGGGCAGCTCGGGGCCCCCGGGGGGTCCTGCTGGGGCTGCTGTGAGCGGCTGCCCACCCAGTTTGACCCAGAGTGTGGCTGGAAGGCCAGCCCCTCCCTCCCACCGGCACCCCCCACCTCCGTGCCCCTGGCTCTGCTCCCCCTGTGCCGTTCTGTGCTCACCCCCTTCCCTTCCCGGGGGGCCCACCTTAGCCGGACACGTGGAGGCGCCTGTCCCACACCAGCCAGGCCGAGAGCAGGACGAAGAGCAGCACGAGGGCCGCGGCCAGGCTCACGGACGGCACCAGGTCCGAGGCCTCGGGGCCGGGGGCGGCGTCACCGGGAGCCGGGCGGGGGGCGGCTCCGAGCAGGGGGACGGCGGGGGCTCCGAGCAGCTGGACGGTGGAGGCCTTCTCCCCCGGGGGCCCTGGCCCGCCCATCTGCGGGAAGGAGGAGGTGAGGGGCAGGCCCCCCGCGGCCACCCCTGCTGTCCTCCCATCCGTCGGAGGGAAGCCCTCCAGGCACCACGAGAGCAAGGGGCCACGTGGCAGCAAGTCCCTGAGCCTCGGTGTTCGCCTCTAAAACGGGCTCCTGGGGGCGCAGAGCGAGGGGCAGGCCCGGTCCCTGGCATCCCCTCCCACGCCTCACCTCTTGCCCAGTGCCAGGAGGCCTGGAATGCAGCTCCGCCAGTTTCCAACAGAGGTCTCTGCACGAGGAGCGAGGAGCGAGGTCAAGGGTGGGCACCAGGTTTCGGGAATCTTCCAGGTGAGAAAAGTGAGGCTCTGAGAACCGCTGGCCGGGCAGCGCCCATGAGCCCCGGCGAGCCCTCCTCGGGCTCCTGTGTCCAGAGGCAGCGCTTGGACCGGGTCATCCTTTCAGCTCCATGCCCTGGACCAGCAGGGGCGCAGGGATGGGGATAATCCGGGAGCAGGGTGGCCCCGGCCCGGCCCCTCCCCAAGCCCGCGGGTCTGCAGGGTGCTCACCTCCCAGCTCTGGGCTCCCCGTCCTGGGAGGGGCCTGTCCCCGAGCTGCCCCTGTCCCCTGGTGAGCTAAGGACACTTCCTTGAAGGAGGGAGGGGCTGTGGCTCGGGGTGGGGAAGTGAGGGGCCCAGCCCCTTCGTGGGTGTGTCCCGGGCGGAGAGGGGAAACCCCTCTCCCAGGGCCAGGGAGCCACACGTCCCCACTCGCAGGCCAGCTCTGTGTGGGAGGCCAAAGAAACGGGGAGGGCCCTGAATTCAAACTGGCGAGGAGCTTCCGGCACCCCCTGCGCGCCTCTGCCACACCAGGTGCAGGGGAGGGGAGGGGAGGAGCCTTATACACATCCTGTCCCCCCAGAAGCCAGGTGCCAGTAGCTCTTCAGAGCAGACCCAAGGGAGGTGGCCGGGCGAGAAGACAGCCCAGCGCGGGCGGGCTCCGAGGCCCGAGGACCACGGAGATGGTCGCTGCTGCGGGCAGCCGCCCCCAAGGACGGAGCTGCTCTCCGATGGCTGCTTTTCCGCGCGAACGTGGGAGACACAGCCCTGATGCCAGATGGGAGATGCGTGAGCAAATCCAGGTTCATCCACTTAACCTCCCAGAGCCAGGAGCACGGGCCGGACGCGGAGGGCAGGCCAGCTTTCCTCCTCCAGCCACGCCTGGAGATGGGCCGCCTGCCCACCAGGGAGGGCGGACTGGCGCGTGCCTCCAGGCGGCAGAGAGGGGACCGCCCCGCAGGCAGCACGGTGACGCATGGCCGCGCGGAGTGGGAGAAGGCGGGCCAAAGGGCTCTCGGCCTGCGGTTCCCTCTCCCTGGCACTCGAGGAAGGAGAGAGCCCGCCTGCAGCCAGAAAGAAGAGCAGCGGTGCCTGGGCGGGGGGGAGCGGGGGGTACAGAGGAACCTTCTAGGGGGACGGAACGTCCTATATCTCAATGGGGGGCAGGGTCTGGGTCAGGGGTCCTCAAACTTTGTAAACAGGGGGCCAGGTCACTGTCCCTCAGACCGTTGGAGGGCCGGACTATAGTTTAAAAAAAAAACTATGAACAAATTCCTATGCGCACTACGGGCCCGGGACGCGTCAGCTGCTAAGCAGGATAGGCAGCGGCACCCAGTGGGCCGGATCAATGTCCTCGGCGGGCCGCACGTGGCCCGCGGGCCGTAGTTTGAGGACGCCTGGTCTGGGTTCTACAGTTGCCAACACCCAGCAGCCTCCACACATGTGATGTGCCTTCATGTCACTCAAGAAAACAGATGGCCCAGCGGTGTGGCTTGGTGGCTGAGTGTTGACCCATGAACACGACCCAGGAGGTCAAGGTTCAATTCCTGGTCAGGGCACATGCCCAGGGTGTGGGCTCAATCCCCAGTCAGGGGCGTGCAGGAGGCAGCTGATCCATGATTCTTGCCATTGATGTTTCTCTGCCTCTCCCTTCCTCTCTCTGAAATCAATCTGTCCTATCTAATAAAGAGGGAATATGCTAATTGACCATCACTCCATCACAAAGATGGCTGCACCCACAGCTGAGGCCCAGTTCCCATAAGGAGCCTTAACGAGCAATTAGCAGGGACCTGAGGCTACGCCCTCCCCCACCCCTGTGGGGCTTGACAGGGGACCTCAGGCCGTGCCCCCCACCCAGCGGAGCTTGATGGGGGACCTCAAGGTGCACTTCTCATCCTGGTGCTGGGCTAGGGGACCTGAGGCTGCTCCCCCCGCCCCAGCGCCAGACCAGGGGACCTCAGGCCACACACCCCTGCCTGGCGGGGCTTGACAGGGGACTTCAGGCTGAGACCCCTACCCTGGCACCAGGCCAGGGGACCTCAGGCTGCACCCCCCTGCCTGGCGGGGCTTGACAGGGGACCTCAGGCCATGTCCCCCACCTGGCGGGGCTTGACAGGGGACCTCAAGGCATGCCCCCTGTCCCGGTCTGGGCTGGGGAACCTCAGGCCACGCCCCCTGTCCTGGCACTGGGCCAGGGAACCTGAGGCTACGTCCCCTGCCTGGCGGAGCTTGACAAGGGTGGGACTGGCTGGGTCTGGATCTTGCCCAATGGGAGCGGGGGGCGGCTGGTTCTGGGTCTCATGCGATTTTGAGGCACATGTGTGGTGCGCCCCAGACTCTGACAGGAGGAAGGTTTTTATATACATTTTACTAATTTTCATTTCTGACACTTCTATTATAGAGAAAGGGCAAATAGCAATATTAAATTATTTCCTCTAATTAATCCCCTTTTAATGTGCACGAATTTCATGCACCGGGCCACTAGTATATATATAAAAGGCTAAGGGTCTGTCCATTCGACTGGTAGCTATGACACACACTGACCACCAGGGGGCAGACACTCAACACAGGAGCTGCCATGACACACACTGGCCATTTACAGAGAAAGGGCACCGCAGACCTGGTGCCAACAAACCAACACTCAGCTTCCCCCAGATGGGACACAGGCCCCGCCACCACCCCGGAGCGACACCCCAACCTATCGCAGCCAACGCTGCCGAGACCCCGTGGCACAAAATGCGGCCCAAACACCAGCCCAGCCCTGCAACGGTGGCTGAGGGCACTGGGTAATGACATCACATAGCAACACCCAGCTTCCTCTCCCTAGCAACTAGCCTCCTCGGAGTTTCTTCAGCCCAGGAAGCCAACTTGCTTTACAGCCGGGTGCAAACATGTTAGTTTAACCAAATGTCTGTGAAGCGTTTTCCCGGGCCTCATCTCATTTGACCTTCACATTAGTCCTGGAGTAGGGAGACAGGAGACTCGGTAGAATCCTATTTTCTTTTCATTAGCAAGACGCAAATAGTGATAGTAAACTATTTCTTCTAATTCATTTCCTTTCAACGGGCACGAATCTGTGCACCGGGACACCAGTACAAATATATTTTTAAAAAATAACGCTCATACCAATGAATTGGGGGGGGGGGGGAGCCGGAAACAAGAGCCGGGCTCCATTGGTTCAGGGTTCGAGAGCAGCAGAATCTCATCCACAACGACAGAGCTCGGAGTCGGGGGCTCGGGAGTGGGGTAGGAAGGGGAGGGACAGTCAGACTCTCTGGGGTGGCCAGAAGCGTCTGGTTCCTGACAGGCAGTGGCCAGGGGCGCACACAGAGCTGCCGTTAGGGTGTGTTACATCGGAATTCTTTTTTTTTTTTTTTAAATATATTTTATTGATTTTTTACAGAGAGGAAGGGAGAGGGATAGAGAGCTAGAAACACTGATGAGAGAGAAACATCGATCAGCTGCCTCCCGCACACCCCCCACTGGGGATGTGCCCGCAACCAAGGTACATGCCCTTGACTGGAATCGAACCTGGGACCCCTCAGTCTGCAGGCTGACGCTCTATCCACTGAGCCAAACCAGTCAGGGCGACATCGGAATTCTTAAAGGCCCGTCACCAGGGTTTTGCAGCATTACCGGTCAGCCCCCGTTTCCTGGGCGTGCCTGGCCCAAAGTCCACATCCCGGGGGGTAAGAAAACGCTTGAAATACGACGCAAGGGGGTCACGCAGCTGTGTCCACGCAGGATGGGCGAAACTGCATGCAGGCCCGGGGGCGAGAGGCACTGAGATGCGAGCGGAGCAGGGCGAGGCGGCCGAGACGGGCTGTTTCCTCCAAGGCTGTGACTGTCTCTTTAATAATAAAAGGGGACTAGGACAAATGTCTTAAAGCATTCTTTTAGTAGTGAACACCTGGAAATAACCCAAATGCTCGACAACAATGGATCCATTTAAAATACATGTGGTGGCCCGTCCTCGGGGCAGGGTGGGCGGGATCCAGCCCTCTCTCTGAACAGTCCAGAGAGAGCCGGACCTGGGCATGGCAGCGTGTTTTGAGGTGGATGGTTTTCCGGGGAATTTGCATTTCTGCTCTGCGTTTGTTTAAAAGTTTCGTGTTAGCCAAAACCGGTTTGGCTCAGTGGATAGAGCCTCGGCCTGCGGACTGAAAGGTCCCGGGTTCGATTCCGGTCAAGGGCATGTACCTTGGTTGCAGGCACATCCTCAGTGGAAGGTGTGCAGGAGGCAGCTGATCAATGTTTCTCTCTCATTGATGTTTCTAGCTCTCTATCCCTCTCCCTTCCTCTCTGTAAAATATCAATAAAAAATATATTTTAAAAAAAAAATAAAAAAATAAAAAAAAATAAAAGTTTCGTGTTATTACCTGGCTGCTTCCCAAGAGCCCACACCATTTCTGCGAGCAGCCAAGACCAGAAACGGAGGCGACAGAAGGCTAAAATGGGGTGCTGGGGCCCCAGAGCGAGGGCACCCCCTCCTCCCTCTGCCTTCACCCCACAGAGCCTCGCTGTCAGCCTATTTCCCCGCGTGGCGGGAGGAAAGGGAGCCGCGCGGGACTCGTGGCGGCGTGGCAGGGAGGGCGCGGGGCGCAGGGCGGCGCTCCCGGGTCCCTGTGGAAGGAGCCGCGAGCTGGCGGTGTGACCTTGGCGAGCGGCTCCGCGTCTGAGCTTCAGCTTCCCGCAGCCGGAGCGAGCTGAGCTCGGGGGGGACGCAGTCTGCACCCCGGTGCTGGTGCCGGCCCGGACCCCAACATGGACGTGGAGGCGTCGGCGGGGGCTCTGCCTCCAGGCCCCGCACGAAGGTCGAGCCGCTTCCCCCGGGGGCGGGTTCCCATCCTCAGGGGCGCACGAAGCGCGGACCGCGCCCCGGGAAAGCCCGGCCGCCGCACCCTAGCGCTGCACCCCGCACCCCAGGCCGCGCCCGGGAAAGCCCGGCCGCCCTGGCCCAGCGCTGCACCCCGCACCCCAGGCCGCGCCCGGGAAAGCCCGGCCGCCCTGGCCCAGCGCTGCACCCCGCACCCCAGGCCGCGCCCGGGAAAGCCCGCCAGCGCACCGCATCCGAGCATCCTCACCCTCGCGGCCGCCCATTGGCCGGCGCCGGCTCTGCAGGGCCGCCCCGGAGCCAATCGCAGCCGGGGGCGGAGCTGCGGGATCGGCCGGATGCTCCCAGCAGCTGCGGCCAGACGCTGCCCGGCTCGTTGGCAGCGCAGGTGACAGCGGTGGCCGGCCATGCAGGAGCCCCTGCTCGGAGCCGAGGGCCCGGACTATGACACGTTCCCCGAGAAGCCGCCCCCGTCGCCCGGGGAGAGGACGCGGGTCGGGTGAGAGTTGCCGGGCAAGGCGGCTGCGGTGGGGGCTGGTTTCCGCCTTGGGCCTCCGCGGGGCCAGGTGTTTCCCCAGGTGGTCCTACCTAGGGAGCTGGTTGTGTGTCTCCCCTCCCCCACCCCGCCCTCCAGGGCCGGGCCCACCCCCCAACTGGCACAGACAGGGAGACAGGCCCAGAGAGGGCTAAGGGCTTGCCTGAGGTCACACAGCAAGCCTGGGGGGCCAAGCCAAGAGCAGAAACCAGACGTGGCTCAGCCACAGCCACGGGCCGTGGGGTCTTCCCTAGGGAGCTGGCATTCAGACCCTGGGAGGTGCCAGTCTGACGGGCCTGGACCAGCCCTCCCCAGCGCTGCCCTCTGCGTGGACACCCATTGTACGCAGCACAGGCAGCGGTTGGGAAGGGGGGACTCAAAGCCCCAACCTCTCTGCCCCTCCTCCCCCCGCACTGCCGCCAGCGCCCTGCAGAACAAGTGGGTGTTCCTGGCCACCTTCGCGGCCGTGCTGGGCAACTTCAGCTTTGGCTACGCCCTGGTCTACACGTCCCCCGTCATCCCGGCCCTGGAGCGCTCCTTGGATCCAAACCTGAGTCTGACCAAAACCCAGGCATCCTGGTTCGGGGTAAGGGCCGCACTTGGAGCTCGTAGGGGCGGGGCAGGGGGTGGAGGGACTCCCTGAGCTCTGTCCCCAGCTAGGGACCCCCCTAACACTCAGCCTTAGAGCCCCTCCAGGGCCCCGGTCACGCCTTTGCCACACACTCCAGGCTGGGGGTGGTGGGGAGTGAGGCCGAATGGTGCCTCTGAAATAAAAGGAGGAAGTGACAGACAATGGAGAAGGCGTGGGAAGGGCAGGTGGGGAGGCGGCCCTGAAGTCTCCACCCCGTGGGTTGAGGGTTCCCAGATTCCCCCCCCCCCCGCCCCCGACCTCGGAGCTGGGCTGTCACAGGGCAGACAACATGCTCCCTAAGACAGCGTACCCGCTGGGTACGGAGCCACCCGGTGCATGCTGGGCCCTTGCCCTGAGAGCTGATGGGCTCCAGGGCAGCCCTCTGAGGCGGCTGCCATCTCTCCCCATCATACAGCGGCAGAAGCGGCTCGGACAGGCTGAGCAGCGTGCCCGACTCCCTGGCTGGGTCCTACTCACTGCGCTTAGGGGGAACCCAAGAACCCCCGAGCCTTAAAATCCCGGGGGCTTCCGATCCAGAACCCTGCTGCCTGCTCCATTCCAGCCTTAGACATGTGCACGCCAGGCTGGACAGCCCCGCTGGGGCACGTGCCCCCTCCTCCCCAGAGCAGGACTCCCTGTGGGGGGCTCCCTAACGAACGGCCGTCCACGTGCTGCTTGCACACCTCTGGTGACGGGAGGCTCACTGCCCTTCAGGGCCTGAGTCCCGCAGAAGCAGCTGTCTCTGGGCGCCGATGGGGAGGGGGGTGCGGTGCCCAACCACACCTGCCCCGCTTTCTCTCCAGTCCGTGTTCACCTTGGGCGCCGCGGCCGGGGGCCTCAGCGCCATGGTCCTCAATGACCTGCTGGGCCGGAAGCTGAGCATCATGTTCTCCGCGGTGCCCTCGGTGGCCGGCTACGCGCTCATGGCGGGCGCCCGTGCCTTCTGGATGCTGCTGCTGGGGCGGACCCTGACGGGCTTCGCGGGAGGGCTCACGGCTGCCTGCATCCCGGTAAGGCCGGCCGGGCCCCAGGTCCCCTGGCAGCCCCTGAGCACCGTCAGACATAGGGCCCACCCACCGGTCAATGGGCGGGGGGGGGGCGGTGTTTGCAGCTCATTCAGGGCCCTCTGTCCCCGTGTCCCCAGCTCCCCCCACTCGGACTCCCCAAACTTCCTACCCTGTTTCCTGACAATCAGGCAAGTTACTCAATTGTAGAAAATCCACATTGAGCAACAGGGAGGAAAGGGAAGTCCCTGCCCTAGCCCCAAGTCTTACCCACAGCTCCCCACACACCCACCAGGGGCCGGGCCCGCCCAGCAGGGGAGCAGAGACCGGAGCCTCACTCCCCATGTCAGAGCTGAGTGCTTCTGCCCACCTGACAGTGTGGGAGACTGAGGCCCAAGGAAGGGCATGAGGTGGGTCCTGACCAGCACAAGAGACCCACCGGGAACCCCACTCCCCTCTTTGCAAGGATGGCCACCGTGGCCGCCTGGGCCAGGCCTGCGTCCTCACCCAGGCCGGGGTGGGGGGGTCTTGCAGGTGTACCTGTCTGAGATTGCTCCCCCCGGCGTCCGAGGGGCTCTGGGGGCCACGCCCCAGCTCATGGCCGTGTTCGGGTCGCTGTCTCTCTATGCCCTCGGTAAGACAGGCGCTCAGCACCTCCTTGTGCAGGATTGGGGGTGGGGGGGTGGGGGGAAGGGAAGCGATGTGCCCCCAAATGAGCTGCAGGCTGAGAGGAGAGACACCTGGCTTCCCGGCGCCCCGGCCACACCGCACAGTGTCCCCCAGGCCACTCCCTGCCCCTCTCTGGTCACGAGACGCCCCTACCCAGGCAGGGGGCGGGTCTGGGCCAGCAGTCTCAGTGGGGGATCCACACAGAAGGGGGATCAGGGCAGCTGGCTGAGGCGGGGAGGGGGAGAGGGGGAGGCCCGGGCTCTTGCTTGCTCAGGCCACCCCTCCATCACCCCGCTGTGGCCTTGAGACCCGCCAGGGCCCTGGGCCAGGGGCCAGGCCATCCCCGGGGCCCCTCCTGATCTAGAACACAGAGGCCTGGGCTGATGGGGTAGAACGCCCATAGGAGGTGGCGCTGGGACTAGCCTGGAGGGCGGTGAGGGTGCTCAGAGCCCAGGGGAGGGGCTCTGCGTCCAGCCGGACCCCAGCGCCTCCCTCCTCCCCCCAGGCCTCCTGCTGCCCTGGCGCTGGCTGGCCGTGGCCGGGGAGGGGCCCGTGGTCGTCATGATCCTGCTGCTCAGCTTCATGCCCAACTCACCGCGCTTCCTGCTGTCCCGGGGCCGGGACGCCGAGGCCCTGCGGGCGCTGGCCTGGCTGCGCGGGGCCCAGGCCGACATCCGCTGGGAGTTCCAGCAGATCCAGGACAACGTGCAGAGACAGGTGTGGGGGAGGGGAGGATGGCACCCCACCCCCCACCCACCTCTGGCACCCACAGCCGTGTGGCTGTGGCCTCTTTGAGCCTCACTGGCTTTTCCTGGAAACTGGGTTACCAGTGTTGCCGCCTCCGCCTGACCCGGAGCACATGCTCTGTGCGGGGCATGCTAGGGTCCCGGGAGAGCCTGCCACGCAGACGTCTGCCCTGACCCACCGCTGGTCCAGGAGCCGGGGGTCCGGGCAGGGGTCCCCCAGCCTGCCCCCTGGCCTGGGTTGTTTCCCGGAGGAGGGAAACAAGGAGCCCCCACCCAGCTCCACGCAGTCCCGGGCAGGCGGCACCCGCTGGAGGGGCTGGCCCTGCCCCCTGAGCATCGCCTTGTGTCTCCAGAGCAGCCGCATGTCATGGGCCGAGGCCCGGGACCCCCACATGTACCGCCCCGTCGCCATCGCCGTGCTCATGCGCTTCCTGCAGCAGCTGACAGGCATCACGCCCGTGCTGGTCTACCTGCAGCCCATCTTCACCAGCACCGCCGTCCTGCTGGTGAGCACCGGCCCAGCACCCCCACCTGGTGCCCCCTCACCCCCACCTGGTGCCCCCTCACCCCCACCTGGTGCCCCCTCACCCCCACCTGGCGCCCGCCCACCCCCACCTGGTGCCCCCTCACCCCCACCTGGCGTCTGCTCACCCCCACCTGGCGTCTGCTCACCCCCACCTGGCGCCTGCAGGTGCTGCATGTGGGCTCGCAAGCCGCAGTTTGCCGACCACTGCCCTAGCCGGTTTGGCTCAGTGGACAGAGCATCAGTGTGCGGACCAGAGGGTTCCGGGTTCGATTCCGGTTAAGGGCATGTACCTTAGTTGCAGGCTCCTCCCCGGCCCGGGGCCCTGCCCAGGGCTGCTACAGGAGGCAACCAATGTTTCTCTCTGTCTCTCACCCTCTCTCTTCCATTCTCCCTAAAAATCAATGGGAAAATATCCTCAGGTGAGGATTAACAAAAACAAACAAACAAAAAGTAAATGAATAAAGGTGATTAAATGTTTAGAAAAGAAAAGTGTCCCGATGACAGAGGAAAGCGTGTCAGAGCTGTGCAGACCTCTGGGGCACGGAGCGCAGGCTCACAGCGGCCGCCTCTAGCCTCGGGGCCACGTGCCCCGGCCTGGCCGCCTCTGCAGAAGGGAGATAACAGACGCCGGGCTTCACTGCCGCCTGGGCGCAGAGGGAGATGAGATCTGACGATGAGTGACAGCCAGTCCCGCCAGCATGGCCATGCCTGGGCCCTGCGCCCCTGCCCGAGAGGCCCCCAGGCCAGGTGGGGGACCAGAGAAAGGGCCTGGCACATAATAGGTGCTCACCGGCTCGATGCTCCCAGGAGCTGGGGCCGTGGCATGGCCCCTGAGTGCCTGGGGGCGGGGGAGGGGAAGCAGGAGGGTCCCTCACCCCGTGGCCTCCTCCCTGCAGCCCCCCCAGGATGACGCCGCCATTGTGGGCGCCGTGAGGCTGTTTGCGGTGATGATCGCGGCTCTCACCATGGACCGGGCTGGCCGCAAGGTCCTCCTCTTCGTCTCAGGTGAGCCCCCCGCCCCCCCCCCCCCCCCCGCCCGCAGCCACCAGGTCTTGTGCCGCTCAAGGTGGGAGCCGTGTGGCTGGGCTCCAGGGGCTTGGGCGGGACCTGCCCTGGTGGCCCCTGCCTCGCACCCCGGGCACAGGGCCTGGCACGCACCAGCTGCCCCTGAGGTCTGTTGGGCTCCTGTGAGCAAACAGCCCGCTGGCACAGCGTGTGGGTGTGGTGGACGCCCGGACACGGGGGGAGCTGCCAGTCCGGAAGGACCAGTCCCCGTGGGCTGTGATGGCGCCCGGAGGAGATGGGGCGGCAGGGGGGCTCTGTGGAAGGGGCGCCCTGGAGCTGCGGCTCAGAGGGTCCTGGTCCCGAGGGCCACGTGTCCGTCCACAGCCTCCATCATGTTTGCTGCCAACGTGACGCTGGGGCTGTACATCCACTTTGGCCCCAAGCCCGGGACCCCCAACAGCACCGTGAGCCTGGAGAGTGTGCCCGCGGGGGGCACAGAGCAGCCCCTGGCCACCCCCACCAGCTTCCTCACCCTGGTGCCCCTGCTGGCCACCATGCTCTTCATCACGGGTAGGTGTGGTGGTGGGGGCTGGGGGCTGCCGGCCCAGGAGGGAGGGCTGTCATGGGGGTGGGGGGGGGACGTGGCTGTGTTGTGGGCAGGGCACTGCTGTCCTGGGTTGTCGGGTGGCTGGAGAGGGGTCTCGGCAGCTCAGGGGAGGCGGAAGAGGATCCCCCGCCCCGTGGTGCCTGAGCTGCCCTCCTGCCCCCCGCACAGGCTACGCCATGGGCTGGGGGCCCATCACCTGGCTCCTCATGTCTGAGATCCTGCCGCTGCGGGCCCGCGGCGTGGCCTCGGGACTCTGCGTGCTGGTCAGCTGGCTGACCGCCTTCGCCCTCACCAAGTCCTTCCTGCTGGTGGTGGTGAGTGCCGGACGTGGGCCCTCCGGGGTTTCTCCACCGCGCCCTCTGAGAGCAGCACCCGCCCCTCCACACCGCGGCCCACGTGGCGGGGACAGCTAACAGACGGGACAGAGGACAGCGGGCTGGTGAGCTGTTCTGGAAAGTCAGCTGACCTCCGCCCGGAAGCCACACCCGCTCGCTCTGTCACCCTCCAGGGCCGCTGGGCCTGTCTGGGCAGTCTGGGTCTCAGCAATGTGCCCTCCTGGGCAGCCACACGTGGCATCCTACATGCCACACACAGGGCGCCCACCTGGCTCAACCCCCCCCATGGTTCCCAGCCTGGCAAGCCCTGATGCCAGTGGAATCTGAGCCCCAGTGCCCGGGCAGAGTCTGATGGGGCGCTCTGGCAGTGCTACTCAGGGCCAGGCAGGGCTGGGCCCAGAATGGGCGAGATGGTGGGAGGCGGGAGTGCCAGCCCCGGCAGAGGCATAGGTGGGCACGGGGCAGGGAGGGAGGCTGGGGCCCAGGAGCGCATGCGCACGCTCCCAGGCTGTGGTGGCAGGCTTCCTGCAGGCAGGGGCGTGAGCAGCTGAGACGAGTAAGAGCGGCACTGGGTGGGGAGAGGGTGCCTGGGCGAGGCTGAGGCCAGAGGGCCCGGGCAGGGCAGGCTGAGTGAGCCCCGGGCAGGAAGGACATCCCCGGCCCGCACAGAGGAAGGCTGGGTGCAGGCCTCTGTGGCCTCGAGTGCCCCCTAAGGCCCTAAAGCTCAGGCTGCGGGCAGGGGGGAGACCCAGGTCTCTGAGCAAAGAGCAGGTGGGGGCCCCCAAGGTGGCGAACGCTAGCAGGGCAGGAAGCTCACAAGGAGGTGGAGGACCCTCGGTGCCCGTGTGACCCGGCCCCTCTCCGCCCCCAGAACGCCTTCGGCCTGCAGGTGCCTTTCTTCTTCTTCGCCGCCATCTGCTTGCTGAACCTGGTGTTCACCGGCTGCTGCGTGCCTGAGACCAAGGGCCGCTCGCTGGAGCAGATCGAGTCCTTCTTCCGGACCGGGAGGAGGTCCTTCCTGCAGTAGGTCAGCGCCCGCCTGGCAGCCAGGCCTTCGTGCTGGCCGCCAACCTGAACCCCGAGTCCAGGAGGCAGCAGCAACCTGCCGCCAGCCGGAGACAGCACCGCCAGCAGCTCTGACCCGCAGGGCACGCCTCCTGGCACCAGACAGCCAGCAGCACGGCCGCCCTCGGCCCAGCACAGGCAGCCGTGGCCGCCCACACGTCGGCCAGGAGCAGAGGAGGCAGCTATGCGCCGCAGGGGAGCATGCACCCAGGGGAGCACCCGCCCAGGACTGGGGCCTCGGGCCACACTGGGCAACCTCAGGCCGAGTTGCTTACTCATGCACGGAGGCTGCGATGAGGACAGACTGCTGGAGACAGAGGAGTGGCTGCCACCCAGCTCCTAGGTCCTGGGGATGGAGGCGGAAATCTGCACCGGGCGGCTGGGGGACACCATGGGCAACGCTCCGGACTCCCACAAGCCAGGGCATTGGACCCAGCACCAACACTAACCCCACACCGTCCCGACGCCTGGAACCAAGGGCTCAGGAGTGCTCCTGTCTGCAAACCGTGTGCCCACTTAGAAAAATAAAGAAATTGAGCTGTGATCCTGAGCGGAAGGAGCTCTGGTGGGGGACCCCCCAACAGCCAGGTTAGACCACATTTTCAGCCAAAGTTGCCAGGGCCTGCGGTGGGCCCCCTGATGGCCGCCCCCACCTGTCCACAGTGAGGCAGAGGCGTGGGGTCGGCCCTGCCCGCCAGGCTCCCGCACTGCCAGCCGTGGGGCCTCGGGCAAGCAGCTGGCGGCACAGCCGGTCCGGATAAAGGGCAGCTGTTCCCAGGGCCAGAGCATCCCTGGGTCCAGGCATCCTTCCCACTCACTGAAGGCAGGGCACGAGCGAGCATACAAACTACCACAGGCTTTATTGCTCCAAAGTCAAGGTAAACAGAGAAAGCAAAGGCCAGAAGGCAGATCCAGACATGGGGAGGCGGGCGTGGGCCCTGTGGCGGCCCCTCCGCCGCTGGACAGAGGCTCCTTGCAGGCAGGACTTTCCGGGAGACAGACCACTGGCTCCAGGACCGCTCGCCACTCACTGGGAATCTTGGGCAAATGCCTGCCCGCTCTGGCCTGTGACGGAGGGGCTGGAGGGCCCTGCCCCATCTCCCGCCTCTACAGCCCGCCCAGCACCCACCCAATTCCCTCAGGGCACAGGTGCAGGCTCCCTTGCCACACGCAGCCAACCTCTCCTCCCGCAGCGCGGGCCCATCGGCGAGCTCCCTGTACCGACAGGAAGCTGCAGGAGCGACACCCACCTCCTTCCTGATCAGGAGCCCAGAGGGCGAGCGGCCGCTGCTCCTCCTGGGAGGTAGACAGGTCTTATCACGGCACACGTGGAGAAGACGAAGACACGCACACGCACACGCACACGCACACACACACCACCAGCCTGGAGGCCTGGGACCCAGGCCCGGCCTGAGGAGGGTGGCCCCAGAGGAGCCTGAAGGCACGTGTCCACCACACCGGCCACTGCAGGGCCCTGGGCTCGGCCCTGCCAGGCTCCTGGAGGGCTGCTGACCGGGGCCCACGGACGTGTCCCCAGGGCAGGGCTGCCACACCCTGAAAGGCCCCTCTGGGAAGCCAAGAGCCGGGCACTGCCCTGGGCTGAGAGCTCAGAACAGGCCCGGCCTGGGGCCTGGGGCCCGGGAGGAGGAGCAGCAGGAGCTGGGCCCCCGACGGAGCCTTCTCCACACCTGCCCGTTCTGCCGGGTGCAGCCAGGCCCTGGCAGACATGCCTAATAGCTGAAGGCCAGCCGGGCGATCAGAGTGGCCAGTGGGCTAGGCCACGGGCAGAGTGTGAAGGAGCCTGCGGGAGACCCCAAAGGGCCACTCCTGGGCACCAGCTTTCCACCTGCCCAGGCCTTGCCCCCTGGTGGGCTGGCACCCGGGGCAGTGGGGACAGCCATCTGCCCAGCTCTCACAAGGCTTGGGCAGGCCGGCAGGGATACCAAGGTGGGGCAAGCTCAGGCCTGCAGACAGGGCAGGACCCCACTTCCTTAGCACCAGGCGACGGGGGAGGGGAGAGCCTGGGCTCGGGCCAGGCCATGGGCCGCATCCTGGAGCGGTCTGTCCGAGGCCCAGGGAACTGGGGGAGGCACCAGTCCCACCAGTTGTCCAGCTGCTGCCGAGGCTGCTGTTCCAGGTGTGCCGGGAGCATCGTGGCCGCCCTGCGGGCTCCCACGGAGGAGCGTGGCTGGGGCCGTGGGCAGCAGCGGACAGCCCTCCGCCACTGCTCTGCCCCGAAGGCCGGTGGACAGAGGTGGCCCAGCCTCCCGGAGGCCTCCTGCCTGGAGAGCGGAGGAGGCTCACTCGGCTGCTGCCCGGCCTCCCACCTGGAGACGGGACCGGGGCCGCAAGGGACACTCCTCCAGGCTTCCCGGTCCCCGTGGTTCTTTCTGCCAGCTGCAGCCGTCCGCCCGAGGCCTGTTTCCGGCCTCGCCAGGCCGCCGGGGGGCCAGGAGGGCTGTTGGTGCAGAGCCCAAGTCCTATGGCCTGGATCACCAAGGCTGGCAATGCCCATGTCCTTGCTGCTGGTTAAGGCCCACAGAGCCCTTGCCCCAGCATCAGCTCAGGGCCAGCAGACGGCAAACTGGGACGAGGGGCAGACAGGGCTCCAGTGTGGAGACAGGTGCAGAGAAGCTGAGAGCTTGGTAAAGGCTCCTCCTCCAGGCTGTCCCCAGGGTCAATGCCTCCTCCTCCAGGCTGTCCCCCAGGGTCAATGCCTCCTCCTCCAGGCTGTCCCCCAGGGTCAATGCCTCCTCCTCCAGGCTGTCCCCAGGGTCAATGCCTCCTCCTCCAGGCTGTCCCCGGGGTCAATGCCTCCTCCTCCAGGCTGTCCCCCAGGGTCAATGCCTCTTCCTCCTCCAGGCTGTCCCCAGGGTCAATGCCTCCTCCTCCTCCAGGCTGTCCCCCAGGGTCAATGCCTCCTCCTCCAGGCTGTCCCCCAGGGTCAATGCCTCCTCCAGGCTGTCCCCCAGGGTCAATGCCTCCTCCTCCAGGCTGTCCCCAGGGTCAATGCCTCCTCCTCCTCCAGGCTGTCCCCAGGGTCAATGCCTCCTCCTCCAGGCTGTCCCCCAGGGTCAATGCCTCCTCCTCCAGGCTGTCCCCCAGGGTCAATGCCTCCTCCTCCTCCAGGCTGTCCCCAGGGTCAATGCCTCCTCCTCCTCCAGGCTGTCCCCAGGGTCAATGCCTCCTCCTCCAGGCTGTCCCCCAGGGTCAATGCCTCCTCCTCCAGGCTGTCCCCCAGGGTCAATGCCTCCTCCTCCAGGCTGTCCCCAGGGTCAATGCCTCTTCCTCCAGGCTGTCCCCCAGGTTCAATGCCTCTTCCTCCAGGCTGTCCCCCAGGTTCAATGCCTCCTCCTCCAGGCTGTCCCCAGGGTCAGTGCTTCAGGGCTTATCCTCTTGAACTTGCTCACGCAGAACCCGAGGAGCGAGAGGGTGGGGAGGTGCCCTGGACCCGCATCACAGCTCCCCCTCCAGGGTCTCTGCGAGCTTCTCCTCGTCAGCCTGCTGCTTCTGCTGCTGAATCCGGGCGTAGGAAATGGCGTCACCCCTAGGGAGACAGCAAGGCAGGGTCACAGCAGGGACAGGCCCCAGGCACACGGCCTTCCCAGCCACTACCTGGTTCCTGGCCAGCAACCCCACCGTGACCTGCAGGCACAGCCTCCCGGGTCTTCAGGTTTCCCCAGAGAGCTTGGTGCTCGATGGCAAACGTGTCCTGTCACCTCTAACAGTGGTGCAGGCTGCCTGGATGCCAGGCTGGGGTGGCATCTGCCACAGTGCCAGGGGGGCCTGCATGGGGAGGCTCTCACGAGCCCTGTCCACCATCCCGGCCACAGGCTGACGAGGCCAGACTGACCCCCAGGAGGCCTCACGGATCCTGCTCATTCCCTGGAGCTGAACACCCCGAAGATGCTGACGGATCACTGACCACCTCTGTGCCTCAGTTTCCACAACTGGATACAAGGGCCACTGCCAGACCCTCCTCACTGAGACTCGGGGGGCACGAGGAGAGATCCCCCCCCCCCGCCCGGGCGGGCTGGGACGGCGGACGCACTTTTTGCCCAGGGCAGAGAGTCCGTACAGCACGCCGGTGGCGAAGGCGACAGCGTTGCCCAGCAGAGTGGTCAGGGTCAGGCTGATGACGATGGGGACGACGGCCATCCTGAGGGAGAGGGAGAGGCAGAGGTCACGGGGTATGCCCCACCTGCAGCCGCCACCCACCTCCAGGCATCCCCCGTCCACCCAGCCCCCTCCCTGACCACCAGGTACAGGAGGGTCCCCAGAAATCAACTGGGACAGAGGCTCACAGTGGGCTACCTAAGTCCTCCAACGCCCATGACCTGGTCTGCCCGATTCTGGGTATCGCCATCGGATTCCTGAGAAGGTCTGTGACCCAAAAAGGCTAAACAGCACTGAGATGGTCCACCCGCTCCCGTTCATACGAACAGGCGGCCAGGACACCTCTGGTCCGTTCAGTCCCGTACGGCTCTGTGCCGGCGGCTCTGTGCTGTGGGCAGCCTGTCTAACTTCTCTGAGGCTCAGTCTCTCCTGTGGGGTGGGGATCACACCTCAGAGGCTTTGCGGCTGAGCCAGGGAGGGCCGGGCATGTGCGGGAGTTAACGCCACGCCTGGGACAGCGGGCGCTGATTAAACGCGGGCTCCCAGCAGCACAGGACAGCCTGCCACAGGTCAACAAGGAAGGGCCCAAGGTGGAACCCCATGAGGCATGGGCCTCACTGCCAGGTTCGGGGCACCGGCTGCTCTCTGGCTGTCCTCTCTGGTCCCAACTACAGCGTGGCGCCACCTGGCGGCAGGTGTCCCCTTGGGTTCAAGTACCCGCGGGGCTGACCCTTGATGGTGGGATGAACTAGGCCAGGAAAACACGGAGAAACGTGGGGGGACTTGGACCAGCATGCCGTCCTGCCACCTCCTGGACGAGGCTGCCCACGCTCCCACGCGTGCGCCCTGGCCTCCCCCGGCCCACACAGCGTGAGGTGCAGAGGAGAGGACACGGTTGGAACTGCACGGGTCCACACGTGTGCGGACTTTTCCGATAAATGTGCACAGCGCTGTCAGTGCATTTAAATATATTTTATTTTCTTCCTTACGATTTTTTAATATATTTTTACTGATTTCAGAGAGGAAGGGAGAGGGAGAGAGAGAGAGAAACATCCATGATGAAAGAGAATCATGGATCGGCTGCCTCCTGCATGCCCCCTACTGGGGATCAAGCCTGCAACCCAGGCACGTGCCCTGACCGGGAATCGAACCTTGACCTCCTGGTTCATGGGTCAATGCTCAACCACTGAGCCACACCGGCCGGGCATCTTCCTTACGACTGTATGTCTCTCTTCTCTGGCCTACTTTATTGTGAGAATACAGTATATGAAACCTGTAAGATTCAAAATATGTGTCAACCCGCTGTCTATGTTGCCGACGAGGCTTCTTTTAGTCAACAGCAGGCTATTAACACTTCCGTATTCAGGGGGTCAAAGGTTATACGTGGGGATCTGACTGCATGGGGTTGGCACCCCTCACCCCTGCGTTCTTCAGGGGCCAGTGTAGTCACAAAGTTTGGAAGTGATAAAGCAATAACAGAAACTACAGCAACAACAGAAAGACCACAGGGGGGGAATCTGTCAAAATAAAATTAAAGGCAAACAACAGCCCCTCGACAAACGTTTGCAGGAAATCTGACAAAGGATTAAGGAATCTTGAATACAGAGACATACAGGACCTACTGAGGGGAACACTGAGATGCCAATAGGTAAAAAGTAAACTGGACCCTTTTCCCAAAGGAAAAATGCGGTCATGGAAAAATACTTCGCCTCAGATGACAGACACAACGTGGGAACGGTGCAGAGCATGGGGGGTGGCCGGGAGAAACCAGACACTCCCCTCTGTGCGAAGCAGCCCAGTCCCCCCGAGACCTTCTAACCGAGCGCACCCCCGGACCCAGTGGCCCCACACCTGGGCATGCGTCCTGAGGCCATCCCTTAAGCACAGGGAGTTTTGGCGAAGGTCGAGGGTCGGTTTAGACCGCCTTCACAGAGGCAGGAGCGCATGGCCCGCTGAAGAACTAATCCTATCGGTAAACGTGACCTGGGGGAGCCCCGTGGGGATTCTGAGAACGTTTACGTCATAACGTTTAATGTTAAAAGCACAGGAACGGCCCTAACCGGTTTGGCTCAGTGGATAGAGCGTCGGCCTGCGGACTCAAGGGTCCCAGGTTCGATTCCGGTCAAGGGCATGTACCTTGGTTGCGGGCACATCCCCAGTGGGGGGTGTGCAGGAGGCAGCTGATCAATGTTTCTCTCTCATTGATGTTTCTAACTCTCTATCCTTCTCCCTTCCTCTCTGTTAAAAATCAATAAAATATATTTAAAAAAATAAAAATAAAAATAAAAATAAAATAAAAGCACAGGAACGGGTTTCCTTCTAACGGCTATAGCTGTAACAGGCAGGTTTAACACACCCACCGCCTGGAGGCCCAGAGACACACGTCAAAATGTCCACAGGGAGCAGGGCTTGGGGCAACAATCTCCTGTTTTCCAAATTATGTTTAACGAATACGTCTGCCTGCTGACGTCCAAAGGATGAAGATGCGGGCCAAGGACGCGAAGATGCAGTGTTCCGTGACCCTGTGTTTAGATTCAGGGCAGATGGCTCTGGGGCGGGACTCACATCTGAGCTCAGTCCCAACTGCTGGGCTCCGGGACGGGAAGGAACCCTGGAAATGGACACGTCGCATCTACCCCCAAAGGCCAGCGAGACAGTCAAGCCCGCGCGGCTGCTGCCAGAAGCGGTGGAGAGCACCGAGCTGCGTGGGTCAGAGGCGGGCGGGAGACCGCGTCTGGAGCGTGTACTGTCTGCGTGTGCATCTCCCTTCATACCGGGCGTCCAGCTCGGGAAAGCTGCACAGACACCGGCACGAATGTCCCAAACGCCTTTCACGGTCCCAACTGATGGGCCCTTTCTCTACTGCACACCAAGCAGAGCCGTGCACGACGGGGCGGCGGGTCCCATCTTGTATCAGCGACCATGATGCCCACAAAGGAATCCCAGGTGAAACCTCCACCGAGCGGCCGCGGGCGTCTGACCCCCCCATCAGGTCCCTGCCGGGCAGCGTTGGGGAGCATGCCAGGGCCCGCCGCAGCCCTCACCCGCAGTAGAAGACGGCCTTCTGCCAGGAGCGCAGCTGGTCCACCTTCGCCGCCACCGTGTTGGCGAACTCGATGAACGGGCAGCAGAAGGGCGCCTCGCAGAGCAGCAGGACAAAGGCATTCGTGCTGGAGGCGGGAGGGAGCGTGCTGACCGCTGGGCCCGCCAACATCTCACCACGCCCCGTCCCCTGCCCCTAACTGAACGGAATGCCCCTGAGGCCAGAATCGGGGTCTTTCCTTCGTCCAGGCTGGGGACAGCCAGGCCTTAGGGCAGCCCGTGTCCAGGCTGGGGACAGCCAGGCCTTATGGCAACCCGTGTCCAGGCTGGGGACAGCCAGGCCTTATGGCAGCCCGTGTCCAGGCTGGGGACAGACAGGCCTTCAGCCCGTGTCCAGGCTGGGGACAGCTAGGCCTTCAGCCCGTGTCCAGGCTGGGACAGCTCGGCCATGGGGACTGAGGGTGCATGCTCAGTCTTCGTGTTCTCTGTGGCTGGGTCAAGCACAGACCCTGGACCCTTCCATCCACCTCCAGACCTGGGGAAAGGTCCCTGGGTACCCTCATTTGGCAGAAACACAGGCTCAGGGCACCCCAAAGCCCTCCCCCAGCCCCGGCCCGCCAGAGCAGGAACTCTGCACAGCTCACCCTGCACGCGCCCTGCCCCCCCACCCCCCCCCCCGCCCCGCCAACCTCCCACACGGCCAGGCCTCCCAGCATGCCCTCCACAGTGCTCGGCCAGCTCCTCCTCTCCCAAGGATCCAGGGCCTTTCCCCTGTCGGGCCTGTCCCGTCCGGCCGTCCCCCTGTCCCCCTGCCTCGGCCAGCACAGCTCCAGCCCACATGGGCAGGGGCCCTGCGGGGTGCTCAGCCATTTCTCGTTGCCTGGGGGTGTCAGATGCAGCCGGAGCTGCTCTGCCCAGTTCTCACCCCTGCCTTCCCTTCCCACGGGGCCCAGCTACCTGGCAGGAGGTGGGCAAGGAACCCGTCAGGGCGTTCTAATGCCTGACCCGCGCCCACTCTGACCTGCTCCACCTGCAGCCAGCACTGCTCGCCCACTTGGGGCTGGACCGCCTGATCCCGGCACCTGACTGAGACCCGTCAGAAACCTTCCTTCCCGCGTAGTCGTGGGGTGGCCAGGACGGCCTCAGGGCTCCCAGGGCGAGGCCCATGGCCGTGGACTTGGTGCCCGCGGAGTCTGACGTTGTAGACACTACACCCAATAGAGGCCGGGGTGGGCGTTCCAGGCCCGGCCCTGACAGGGCTCAGGAAAGGCCAGCGCGGGGCACGGAGGAGGAGGAGGAGGAGATCCGCACGGTGGCCCCAGCCCCGTAGGAAGGCGCGCTACTCACATCATCCACACGCCCGCCGCGATGTTCAGAGGGTGGATGGTGATGCAGCTGAACAGGCCCGAGATGGCGCACGCTTGAAAGCAAGAGACACGGCAGGATTAGCAGCGGGGGAGGGACGGGGTCCGCCGCGAAGGCCACTGGGGAGACGGCGTGTGACGTCAGAATCCCTTCCGACCCCCCATTCCCAGGGCTGCCTCTGAGAACAGCCAGGACAGGCAGGCCTGGGTCCCAATCCCAGCTCCCACTCCACGCCAGCCAGGGCCATGGTTGGGTGTGTCCTCACCTCGCAGGCCTGTTTCTCTCCTGCACAGCCAGTCCCACACCCGCCCCCTACCCTGGCACGGCAAGGGATCATGTGTGTGTGTGGGGGGTGCATCCTTTTCTACCCTTGGAAGTGACTTCTCGGATGCCCCAAATGTGGAGCTTTGCCCACCCCTCCCCACTGCACCCTACGAGCAGGGTCTGCCACACTCGCTCCCTCCTCTCTCCACAGCACGTAGCCCAACTTCACCAAGAATGCCGGCAGCCTGCCAGGCAGGTCCAGGGACCCAGCCAGCGCCATAGCTGGTGAGGCCCGAGGAGCAGCCAGCAGCGCCAGGTCATTAAAGTTGCATGGCGCCTGTGCACCTGAGCCGGGCGCGGCTGGAATTCCAGTTTTCCCGTGTAACCCTATGCAGGAGGCAGCGGGGAGGGGGACCAGGCAAAGTGATCCCAGCTGCAGTGCCCCCCAGACCTCCCAAGTAACAGACGTACTTCCTGCCCACCAAAAAGGCGGCGCCTGTCCTGGGCATGCCGCGTACACATCCAGGCGGGGTGCTCAGGGCCATGACGCCGAGCGCCCACGAGAAAACACTGCTCTGTGCTTGTCAGCTATGCACCCCGTACCCCCTAACCCCCCACTCCCCCCTCCCACCTTCCCTCCCCCTCCTCCCACCCCCATCTCACCTGCTGCAGTGGAAGCTCCACCTTCAGCACCGACTCCACCCCCACTGTGCCACCAACAGCCAGCCTTGGGGAGGACCAGGTTCCACCCCAGCCAGGAGGGACAGCACCCCCCTGATCGGCCAGGGAAACAGCTCATCCAACTTGAGGGGATGGAATCTAAGGCCTGAGCTCAAGCCCACCAGCCCCTTCTACAAAGTCACAGACATGCTGGACAGCAGGAAAGGGACCCGGGACCGCCTGTGATTTGGGGGAGGGCCCGGGCAGCGCAGTCCTAACCCTGCACCCCTGACTCCCCACGCCCACCAGCTGGGAGGACTATGGGACTGGAAGGGGGCGCTGGAAATGTTCCTTCTGGCTGATCTGACCAGGGCCTGCCCTGCCCGGACCCCAGTCTCTGAGCCAGGCTTCCGGTTCCTTCCCAAGACCTCCGCTGTGCCCTCTCCCACCCCTTCATCCAGTGTTGAGGGCAACAGGAAGAAGACAGCGGGCCATTCAAACAGACGTGTATTTGCCTTTGCAAGACCTGCCATCTGGTCTTTATTTTACTTCTGGAGGAGACGGCCTTCCTACGAAGGCTCTCCTGGGGGCTTGTGCGAAATCCGCCTACTGTCCCGGAAACCGAGGTGGGGGGGGGGGGTGCCCTGAGGTCGGGGCGTGCGCCTGCCGGGGCTGGGGGGCAGGTGGGGAGATGAAGGATGGCCGGGCAGAGCTGACAGGAGAGGGAACGCACTGGCCGCCTCCCTCAGCTCACTACCCGCCCGCTCCTCCCGCACCGCTGACCCTCAGGAAGCACCCGCCCCGCTCATGAACAACTTTCGCCCAAAGGTGAAGGCGGCCGCGTCCCCACCCACACCCAAGTCAACAGGTGGGGCTGCCTCGGGCCAGGCCGGGCCGGCGCTTTGCTAGCAGCCTCCGGGCGGACTCGGAGCCCGGGGCCGGCGCGCACTGTCCCCCCGGGCCTGGGCCGCGTCCAGTCCAGCGCGCCCGCCGCGCTCAGGTTCCCTCCTGGAAGGTCCCCAGAGCAGCCAGCCCAGCCCGGAAACCCACAAGCCAGGCCGCGGCAGGTAACCATAGCAACCGGCCGGGCGCCGCTCCGCCACGCCCCCGCCCCGCGCATGCCCCGCAGACCCCCGCCCCAAGGTCCCAGCCCCTGGAGGCGCGCATGCGCAGTGGGCGGCAGTGCCGCCCCTCGCCCAGACCGCGTACTCACAGATGGCCCCCAGCACCCCCGACAGGCGACACAGCCAGCGGTACCACCATGTCATGCCCTCCTCCTGCGCAGGCGGCGCGGAGTTGACGGACGTCGCTGACGCCCCGCCAGAGCCGCTCATGGTGCCGCTACCCGGCCCAGCCCACCGCCCTCACAAAGGGCTCCGGAGTCGGCCGCGTTGGCCAGTGCGCTGCCTTGTGGGAAGGCGGCCTTATTAGCATAGGGGGCGTGGCTTGCAGGGCCGAGGCCAGCAGCGCCCGACGCGCTGATCCTTATTTGCATAGGGGGCGGAGTTCCGGGGCGATGGAGAGGTGTGCCCGCGGGGCTCGCGCTCATTAGCATAGGGGGCTGGCTTTGGAGGCGCAGGACGCCCAGGTGCACAAATCCGCCCAATGGGCTAGCCGAGGGGCGGGGCTTGGCAGAAAGTGAACAGGTGAGCCAGCATCAGCGCCCAGGGGTGACTGCACACCCCATCGCCTCTCCCCCGGGGTAGGAAGAACACCGTTGGGAGTGGCGAGAGGTTTGATCAGGTCAGGAACGAGTGTGGAACTCGACCGCGGCCGGGGAGCCCGCCGTGCTGTGGGGTGGGTGTGCAAGCACATTTGGACGGGTTTTGTGAAGAAAACGCCAGTCAGACCGCACGTTCTTTTTACTGGTACCTGAAGGGCTGGGGCTGCCTTTCCAGAGTGTGCCCCCTACCGCTGTGCCCGTTGGAGGAGGTGCTAACGGTGATACTGAAGATGGGAGGGAATTCAGGTTGGGAAGCACCCCGGAGCCGGCCAGGCAGCCAGCAGCTCATAAATGTCAGCTTCCCTCCCAACACTGGAGGGAGCACCCCCTCACTCGCCCACGGGTCACCTGAGGGGCGTGCTGGGAGAGGAAGCTAGGGCGGGGCAGGGCGGGGCTCGGGCGCTCTGGATTGGAGTGTCCAGTACTGGCCCCGCAGGCGGGCATGGGTTTCCAGGAAGCCCTGGCTGAACTCCATCTCGGCCTGGCTGCCCTCCGACTCCCAGTAGAGCGCTTGCTGCCCGCGGAATGTTGTCGTTTTCAGACTGTGGATGTCCCGGATCTGGGAGGAGGGCAGCCCCGAAGGGCAGGGCACAAATGAAAACCAGCCAGCATTCAGGGAGCCCTGGCTACACAAGGATCTACGCTCAGCCCCACCCACAGCCCACTGAGGCAGGCATGGTGACCCCCCAGGACACAGGTCACATTTAATCCCCACCCACAGCCCGGTGAGGCAGGCACAGTGACCCCCCCCCCCAGGACACAGGTCACATTTAATCCCCACCCACAGCCTGCTGAGGCAGGCACCGTGACCCCCCCAGGACACAGGTCACATTTAATCCCCACCCACAGCCCGCTGAGGCAGGCACAGTGACCCCCCCAGGACACAGGCTCACAGTGAGGGCACCCGAGCCGGCCACTCCCCCAGGCTCACAGTGAGGGCGCCTGAGCTGGGACTCCCCGGGGCTCACAGTGAGGGTGCCTGAGCTGGGACTCCCCCGGGCTCACAGTGAGGGCGCCTGAGCCTGGGACTCCCCCGGGCTCACAGTGAGGGCCCCTGATCTGGGACTCCCCCGGGTTCACAGTGAGGGCACCCGAGCCGGCCACTCCCCCGGGCTCACAGTGAGGGCGCCTGAGCCTGGGCCTCCCCGGGGCTCACAGTGAGGGCCCCTGAGCCAGCCACTCCCCCGGGCTCACAGTGAGGGCGCCTGAGCCTGGGCCTCCCCGGGGCTCACAGTGAGGGCGCCTGAGCCTGGGACTCCCCGGGGCTCACAGTGAGGGCCCCTGAGCCAGCCACTCCCCCGGGCTCACAGTGAGGGCGCCTGAGCTGGGACTTGGCCCGGGTCTGCTCTCTTCCACGTCAGGCTGCCTCGTCCAGAGGAGCTGATACCGGGCAGAGGACACTTCCCCCAAACGCACACACCTCAAGGGGGGGGGCTGCCCCTCTCCTGGCAAAGCTGAACCGGGCTCTAACATGATGCTTCAGTCCTGGGTTAAGGGGCTGTCCACGGGGGAACAGGTCTTTTCTGTTTCTCTCTTGTGGGGTACAATCCACATTTGCTGGTGAGGACGTGGAGAAGCTTTCTCCCATTCTTTCACTAATTTTTGAAGGTTTTGGTCTGAAGTAGACTGGGGGGGTCCTCTACCCCGGCACCCCGGTCCTCGTCCCCGGGGACAGCTGTCCAGACCATAGCAAGAGCCAGCCGTTCCTGTTGCCCGCGTGGGGGCCTCACCGAGATGTAGCTGGCATCAGCTCCCTCGGCGCCCATGTCAGCGGCCAGGGCGCGGATGGCGATACGGTCCCCTGGAGCCACGTCGATGAAGATGCGGCAGCCCCCCACGTTCCTCCCATCCGAACGCACCAGTGGGCTGGCAATTTCTCCCCGGGGGCCAAAGAGCTGCGTGTCACATTCTGCAGGGGAGAGCAGGGGACGGACTGGGCGTGGCCCAGGAGGCAGGAGCCCCCGAAAGACCCTACCGCCAGAGGCCAGGGGCCAGAGCAGCTCCCAGCTGGCGAGCAGGAAGGGGGACGGTGTGGCGCTGTGGCCAAGGCCAGGACGCCCGGGCAGAAGCCCCCACTGAACCCCACCTCCCACGGTGTGATCCCAGGCCAAGGCTTCACACGCTGGAGCCTCAGCTCCCTCCTCTGTAAAGTGGAGAGGATGAACCGAAACCGGTTTGGCTCAGTGGATAGAGCGTCGGCCTGCGGACTGAAAGGTCCCAGGTTCGATTCCGGTCAAGGGCACGTACTTTGGTTGCAGGCACATCCCCAGTGGGGGGTGTGCAGGAGGCAGCCGATCGATGTTTCTCTCTCATGGATGTTTCTAACTCTCTCTCCCTCTCCCTTCCTCTCTGTAGAATATCAATAAAATATATTAAAAATAAAAAAATAAAGTGGAGAGGATGAGAGCAAGCACTGGGCAGTGGTTTCAGGAGGACTCGGCCAAGTCACACGTGCAGACGTGCTGAACACGGAGCCTCCAACCGCAGGGCCTCCTGCCTGCACCGCCTGGGCCTCCCCGGGCGGGCACCTGCATGTGGGAGGCTTGGCCGCGAGGAGCGGTGAGAGGGAAGGGAGACAGTCGCCCGTGGACCACTGAGTGTGGAGGGCAGGGGCGGCCCCTCAGATCTCTATGGAGAAAGAAGCCTCTAGTGCCCCACTTCTCACCCGGGGCCTGGCAAGAGGGGGTGGGGCGGGCAGGCAGAACCTCTGGAACTGGCTAGGGAAGCGCCTTCAGCCAGCGTGGGCTGTTGGGAGGGGGCTAGCCCTGACACCGATGGGAAAAGCACAGCCCACGGGTGAGGAGGCCTGTGCACAGGGCCTGGCAGGGACAGCGGGTCCTAGAGGGTCTTGAAGGCCCCGAGGGCCAGGACGTTGGGGCTGTGGGGGCCTGAGGGACGGGGTGAGGGTGTGGCCGAAGCCCCATCTGCCCATCTCGCTGAAGGGTCACATCCTGAGACTCATGCTGACCACTCACTCCCACAGGCTGGCCCTGGCCCCCGCAGCGGGGAGGGAGGGGGTGTCCAGGAAGGTACAGCTCCGTCCGCTTGCCCGCCGCCCCGCTGGCAGCAGCACAGCCCAGCCAGCCCCTGGGGGCGGGGGAGGCTCTGGTGCCTGCCTACCTCTGTGCAAGGCCCCCGGGGCAGGCCGGCTGGAGTACCGCAGCACCACTCCGCCTCGCGGCCGCACACGGCGCTGCGTCACCACCAGGGTGTTGGCCTTGGAAGTGAAGGTCAGGCCGGACAGCTTCCTGCACGCCTTCCTCCACATGAGCCTGCCCCAGAGCAGCAGCATCTCCCCTGGAAGCGCGGGCAGTGAGGCTGGCTCTCCCCCCGCCCCCCCGTCCCCCCATCCAGGGGCGCACGAGCTCTCGTGGCCTGGACCTACCGGCGCTGCAGTTGAGGGAGCTCTCCAGGACTTGGAGGGTCAGCACCTCACCCAGGGGCCGCCCGATGGCCACTGCACAGTCAGCCTGCCCGGCGCCGCGCAAGTCGATGGCTCCTGTGGGCTCGAGGTGCTGCCGGCCACAGGGACCTGGACAGGGAGCAGGAGACAGAGCTGGGGCATTCCTGGGGGGGAGGGCTGGGGTGTTCCCTGCTGGGAAGGAGGCTGAGGTGTGTGTGGGGGGGCGGGGGTGGGGAGGGCTGATGCCCTCCTAGGCCTAGCCGGAAGCCCTCTCAGGTGAGGGGTGGGGGCTGCGGGGGTCGGATGTCACCATCCGGGCGCAGACCATTCCTGGATGCTCTGAGAGGCGGGCCGTGTGGAAAGTGGCCCCAGCTTTGCACCCTCTGCACCCCTCCTACAGCCAGCTGCCCAGACAGCAAGGAGGAAGGGACATACTGGCCCCCCGAGGGCTGTCCTGGGAGAGGAGGCGGGCCCAGGGCTGGGGCCACCCGGGGGAAGCAGCGGCAGGGCCAGCCGTGGTCTGTTCTGGAGCGGCGGCTTCCTCGCGGGGCGCCAGGCTGGGCGTCCCCTGCCCTGCACAGGGCCCGGCCCAGCAGCCCCGCACCGTCACGGGCTTGGGCAAGTGCTGGCAGAAGTGGGCTGGCACGGGCCCCTGGGCCTCGGGTCCCAGGCAGGTGTCGAGCCGGTGCTGGACGCCATCCCCGCAGGAGACGGAGCACTGCAGGGAAGAGGGGGAGGAGCTGGGCTGACCCTCCCGACGGGGACGAGGACAGGTGACACGGGCCAGGCATGACCTAGTCTTCACACACACTGGAGGCGGGTACCTGTCTCCATCCCACAGCGAGACCACTGAGGCTCAGAGGCTGCCGTGCATGGGTCAGAGGGAGGAGGAGCAGGGATTCGAGCTCACGTCCCCACCTGTCACCCTTGAGGCCTCTTTGCGTGTCCAGACCCTGGAGCAGGGATCAGGAGACATGGCCACCCGCCACCCCTGTCCCCCGGTCTGTCCCTGCAGCCGTCCCCCCTGCCCTCCTGCCGGGCACTGCCCTCCTGAGCCCTCATCTCCCCGGCCCATGCCGCCGGCCCTTCTGACCGAGGCGGGAGGCAGCTCTCCGCTTTGCCGCTTTGCCTCTTCTCTACACCGCGAGCGAGCCCCGGAGGCCCAGCCCTACTCACCGCTGTCTCCTGGTGCCCGGTGAGGTGCTGGGCCGGGTGGCACCTGCTTGTCTGGGGGGAATGGGGTTGTCTGCCCCTCACCTTCCTGTATCTGCGACCTCGGGCTCTGAGGCCCGCTGCCCTCCACGCCTCCAGGCCTGCTGTCTTCCTCTCTAGGGGCCCAACTGCCCCGCCCCCCACGCCTGCTCTCCATCTCCTTTCGGGGCGTCACAGTGACGAAGCTCCCAGGGTCCCCTGCGTGAGGACCCTCGTCGGACGCACTCCCCGCCCCAGCCGCGGCCTCACCTGCGTCCAGGTGCTGAGGTGCCACTGGTAAGTGCAGTCAGCGACGAAGCAGGGGATGCTGGTCTGCGGCCGCACCAGAGCCGCACAGGCCGCCCCGTCCACCTCCGTGTCCTGGCCTCGGTCCAGCTGCACGCAGGCTATGGAGCGGGTGGCGGTGCCGAGGCCACAGCTGGCTGAGCAGGGGCCCCGGGATGTGACTTTCCACCTGCAGGAAAGAGACCCCCGGATGGCGCGGCCAGGACAGGGCCCAGGCCCCAGTAGGGGGCGTGCAGGAGGCAGCTGATGGCTGTTTCTCTCTCTCTGTCCCTCTCCCTCTCCAAACAATCAATAAAAGCATATCTTAAAAAAGAGTAATAAAGCAAAGCTGAGAATCGTGGGTGGGTGCGTGTGCCATTCTGCATCAGTGCTCAGGGAGGGCCCCCCCACCTCCTATTGGTTGTTGAGTCGAGCCTGAGTGAAGGGATAGCCCTGAGTCAGGCATCCCTGGAATGTTCTAGAACAGGGGTGGGCGAACTTTTTGACTCGAGGGCCACAATGGGTTCTTAAACTGGACTGGAGGGCCGGAACAAAAGCATGGATGGAGTGTTTGTGTGAACTAATATAAATTCAAAGTAAAGGAGCGGAGGGGAGAGCAAGAGAACCCTCCGCTCTTTCGGCTCCGCGGGCCGGATGGAACAGCCGAACGGGCCAGATCCGGCCCGCAGGCTGTAGTTTGCCCACGGCTGTTCTAGAACATCAAGGAGGCCAGAGTGGCCACAGCGACATGCAAGGGGAGCCAGACCTCAAGTGTGTGCAATTCCCATAAATCCCAGGTCACCTGCACCTCTAAATGTGACGTGGAAAACAGTGGGGTACAGGGACAGTGGCATTAGCACAAGCAATGACGCCAACAGACACTTTGGTAGGAATGGCAAATGGGTCACAAAGCTGCCGTTTAAGACAACTTGATATGGGATGGGAATGGGGAGGGGGAGGACGTGGCAGAAAGCCTCCCCCTGGATCTAACAGACGGACGACTCCCGGACGCGATGAGGGGCCGCCGGGAGGAACTCAAGCTCTGCTGGTTAGCCATTTGGAAAAAGAAAGCTTGCTCCCGACTTCCCAACTTCCCCCAAATAAAGCACAGATGAGCTCAAGGGTTAACATGTAAGAGTCTCATCCGTAAGGTGTGTTTCTTTAGAAACAGGAGAGGTGGGAGGAGCACGTGGCACTAAGAGGACAGCTACTAAGCCTGTCACCTTCCTGTACGACACGGGAAGGCGTCACGTCATTAAAACGCACAAGCGCGCCGGGCCGGCGGGGCTCCGGGGTGGAGCCTCGACCTACGAACCAGGAGGTCAGGGTTCGACTCCAGGTGAGGGCACAGGCCCGGGCTGCGGGTTGATCCCCAGTGCGGGGCGTGCAGGAGGCAGGCAATCCGTGACTCTCTCTCATCACTAGTGTTTCTCTCGCTCCCCCCCCGCCCAACCCCCGCTTCCTCTCCGCAATCGGTAAAAGCTTATTGAAGACGAAGTAAAACGCGCAGGTGCGGTGAGGAACCACGGGGACTGTGGACGAGGCGGCGAGGGGACTGTGCGCTCTTCCCGTGGCCCCAGCCGGGTCTCGGACCCCCCCTCCCCCCCCCCGCCCCGGCCTGAGCATCCTTCTGCCCTGTGTGAGTGTGGTGCTCGGCTCCCACTGGGACCACCTCAGGCTCCACCCCATCTGCCTCCTTCACCCAATGGAGTGTCCGCCCAGCGCCACCCACACCCACCCCGTGAGAACCCACAGCGCGGCCTGTGCAGGGTTGGACGCCACCTCTGGCACCTGGCACAGCCTGCCAGGTGGTCTCCTTTCCTGAGGACTGTGTCCCGAGCCACGGAGCCATCCTTAGCCCCCATGGCCCCTGGCCTGGCGCCTGCACCCCGGGAGCTCAGGCCACCGGCTGGACACACCCCAGGGCTGCTGACCTGGGCGGGCAGGGCTCCGGGCTGCAGGCCTCCTGCTGCTCTGGCTGAGGCAGCCCCTGGCACTGGGTGTCCGGCAGGATCTCCTGGTCTTCATCCTGCCCGTGGGCCCGGGCACAATACAGGATCCTCCGCGCCACCCCACCCCCACAGCTCACGCTGCAGGCCGCCAGCTTGTACCGCCACCTGGGGCAAAACGGCATCAGGGGAGAACCCCGAACAGCCAGGGGGCCCCTCCTTTCCCCACCAGGAAGGGCCTGCGGAGGCACTCTCTCTGGGGGGTCACCCTACGTCTCCACGGAGGGGCTGGCACAGCGGACAGAACATCAGAAGAACCCATTTTACAGAAGGGGAAGCGGAGGACAGAAAACAGATGGGTCCAAAGGCAGTGGGAGGGGCCAGGGTCCTGCTAAGATGTCTGTGTCCAAAGGGAATCCCAGCCTCTCCACCCCGGGACCCCCTCCCCCTGCCTCGGCCACGTGGCACAATCACCCCCGTCACTAGCCGTCTCTTGTCTGTCTGACTTATCGCCCGTTGCCCGTCCCCAGCATGGGCTTCGGGGAGGCAGATGCTGTCTGTCGGGTTCCCTGCTGTGACCCCTCGTGCCACCACAGTGCCTGGCGCAGTGGGTGCTCAGTGAGGAGCAGGCGATGACAAAATGAGCCATCCACGTGTGCCCACAGCGCCCGGATCTGTGCATGCGCTTTCCCCACAGCCCCACGAAACCCCTCGGACCACCGGCCTCCTTGGAGGGGCCCACCTGGCGGGGCAGGGCTCCGGGCTGCACTCCCCGAGGCGGCTGGGCCGGGGCACCGGCCAGCACTTGGAGTGAGGCAGGGGCACGGCGCGTCCACGGTCCAGCCTCACACAGCGCACAGCCAGCGGCACCTGCCCGCCTCCACAGGTCACTGGGCAGGGCGCCAAGGCGCGCGTCTCCCACCTGCAGGGAGGAAAGGCCGGAGCTCCGTAGGGGGCCACAGCCCAGGGCAGGAGGGCGACCAGGCTGCTGCCCCACGCACAGTCTCCTTCCCCGCTCACCAAGCCGGGCACGGGGCAGCCTGGCACACCTCCCGCCGGCTCCCCGGCTTGCTCGCCGGGTCACACAGCTCTTCCTGGACCGCTGTCCCCAGGGCGGAGTCCACGCACACGATGCGCAGCTCCATCTGGCCTGCAGGAAGGAAGCAGGGACCCGGGCCCGGGAGGAGGCTCAGCCAGGACCCCAGGTGCCAGCTCTCTGAAGAGCTCGAGCCGAGGGCTCGCTCTGCCACGTACCAGCTGTGACCTTGGACAGATGACCCAGCCTCTCCGAGCCTTAGGGTTTTCATATGAGGATGGCTAACTTGCAGGGATATGTATAAAGACTTTGGAGGGGGAGTTACGAAGTGCCTGGCACATAGTAGGTTTACGAAGAGGCAGTATGAGAACTGCTCTACAAACACCCTACTGTGTTCGTCACAAACGCATCGGGAACCTCCTCAGAAGAAACCTCTGGCTCCGTTCTGAGCGAGTGGAGGTTGTACTGAGCGGGTGGGAGTCGAAGGCCGCTGTGTATCTTCCATTTGTTCCTCTGGTTTGGCACCAGGCGTGCAGAGCTAGATGTGGGGCCCACCTCTCCCAGCTTTTCTGGACCTTAAGAAACATGCTCTCTTGCCGAAACCGGTTTGGCTCAGTGGATAGAGCGTCGGCCTGCGGACTCAAGGGTCCCGGGTTCAATTCCGGACAAGGGCATGTACCTTGGTTGCGGGCACATCCCTGGTGGGAGGTGTGCAGGAGGCAGCTGATCGATGTTTCTCTCTCATCGATGTTTCTAGCTCTCTATCCCTCTCCCTTCCTCTCTGTAAAATATATTTTAAAAAAAAAACAACAAAAAAACATGCTCTGGGTGCCAATACGTCTTACGATCTTTTCTGTCTCTGGGACAATCATGGAACTGTCACAGGGCCGTCTGCACTTGGCCCCAATCTCCTCGTACACTGGCACTTTCTCGCGTGGCTGGAATTTTCTGGGAGCCACCAAATGCTTCTTAGAACTAAGCCAGATGCAGGCAGGCAAGAGCTAGCGAGTGAGCTTGGGTGTTCAGGGGCCTCACCTCTGCCGCAGGAGACGGAGCAGGGCCCCGCCAGGGGCGTCCACACGTGGGCAGCACGAGCCCCCAGCCTGGGGCCGCCCGGTGCGGATGCAGCCTCCTCCTCCCGAGGCTGGGGGTCCAGCTGCAGGGGGCAAGCACCAAGCTGATGGGTCTGGGCACCCCACCGATGACCTCCACGCCCACCCGCCCCAATCCCTCAGGAGAAAGTGCTCACCAGCACCCCCGGGCTGTCCTCCCCGCCCCCTGCTGACCCTCCCCAGGGAGACTTGCTTCCAGGCCCCCAGCGATGCTGATGCGTCACCACACCCCGCCTTGGCCTCTGCACCAGCGTGAGGTCACTGCGGGCGGGGCTGAGGGAGTGGATTTGCGGCCACTGGCCTGCGGCCCCCGGGCGCAGTGAGCGGCCCCCGGGCGCAGTGAGCGGCCCCCAGGCACAGTGAGCGGACCCCAGGCACAGTGAGCGGCCCCCGGGCGCAGTGAGCGGCCCCCAGGCACAGTGAGCGGCCCCCAGGCACAGTGAGCGGCCCCCAGGCACAGTGAGCGGCCCCCAGGCACAGTGAGCGGCCCCCAGGCACAGTGAGCGGCCCCCAGACACAGTGAGCGGACCCCAGGCACAGTGAGCGGGCCCCAGGCACAGTGAGCGGCCCCCAGGCACAGTGAGCGGCCCCCAGGCACAGTGAGCGGCCCCCAGGCACAGTGAGCGGCCCCCAGGCACAGTGAGCGGACCCCAGGCACAGTGAGCGGCCCCCAGGCACAGTGAGCGGACCCCAGGCACAGTGAGCGGCCCCCAGGCACAGTGAGCGGACCCCAGGCACAGTGAGCGGCCCCCAAGGCACAGTGAGCGGGCCCCAGGCACAGTGAGCGGACCCCAGGCACAGTGAGCGGCCCCCAGGCACAGTGAGCGGACCCCAGGCACAGTGAGCGGACCCCAGGCACAGTGAGCGGACCCCAGGCACAGTGAGCGGCCCCCAAGGCACAGTGAGCGGACCCCAAGGCACAGTGAGCGGACCCCAGGCACAGTGAGCGGACCCCAGGCACAGTGAGCGGCCCCCAGGCACAGTGAGCGGGCCCCAGGCACAGTGAGCGGACCCCAGGCACAGTGAGCGGACCCCAGGCACAGTGAGCGGCCCCCAAGGCACAGTGAGCGGACCCCAAGGCACAGTGAGCGGACCCCAGACACAGTGAGCGGACCCCAGACACAGTGAGCGGCCCCCAGGCACAGTGAGCGGCCCCCAGGCACAGTGAGCGGCCCCCAGGCACAGTGAGCGGCCCCCAGGCACAGTGAGCGGCCCCCAGGCACAGTGAGCGGACCCCAGGCACAGTGAGCGGACCCCAGGCACAGTGAGCGGACCCCAGGCACAGTGAGCGGCCCCCAAGGCACAGTGAGCGGACCCCAAGGCACAGTGAGCGGACCCCAGACACAGTGAGCGGACCCCAGACACAGTGAGCGGCCCCCAGGCACAGTGAGCGGCCCCCAGGCACAGTGAGCGGCCCCCAGGCACAGTGAGCGGCCCCCAGGCACAGTGAGCGGCCCCCAGGCACAGTGAGCGGACCCCAGGCACAGTGAGCGGCCCCCAGGCACAGTGAGCGGCCCCCAGGCACAGTGAGCGGCCCCCAGACACAGTGAGCGGCCCCCAGGCACAGTGAGCGGACCCCAGGCACAGTGAGCGGCCCCCAGGCACAGTGAGCGGACCCCAGGGGCAGTGAGCAGACCCCAGACACAGTGAGCGGACCCCAGACACAGTGAGCGGCCCCCGGGCGCAGTGAGCGGCCCCCGGGCGCAGTGAGCGGCCCCCGGCCGCAGTGAGCGGCCCCCGGGCGCAGTGAGCGGACCCCAGGGGCAGTGAGCGGACCCCAGGGGCAGTGAGCAGACCCCAGGGGCAGTGAGCGGCCCCAGGCGCGAGCGGACAGGGTTGGCCAGCACCTTTGTGTGAAAGCAGCAGCACCAGCCTCGAGCCCTGGACGCCAGGGGGGGCCTGGCAGCCCTCCTCTGTGCAGCACCCTAACAGGGCCTGGTCCCCTCAGCCCGGCTTGCCCGGGAAGGGGCTGTTCCTAAGTGCATCTCGGGCCGGGCTCCGGCAGAGGCAGCCCTGCAGGACAGTCCTCTCACTCTGGCCGGGAGGCCAACGGTGACCAGGGCTCCCCATTCTCCCAGCCCGACAAGCACCCAGAGGCCCAGCCACTCCCACGCCCAGGACACTCACAGGGCCCCAGCCCGGAGGACAGGCCCCCTCCACGCAGGCCTCGAGGGCAGCCGGCGTCTGGTCTGCAGAGCAGGGCCCAGCGGTCACGGGCACCTCCAGGCCGTCTGCCCCCTGCACGCACGTGACATTCTGTGCGGCCAGGTCCGCTCCACAGGCCACTGAGCACGCGTCCGACACCCCCGACCTGGCAGCACAGGACAGCCATCGGGCCCTGCCCCGCCATCGGCTGTCGGTGCAGCCTGGCCACGGGGCAGGGAGAACCTGCTCCCCAAATCCCAAGAACCCAAAGAGGGGCCCCACAAAGAAGCAACCCTGGCCTCTCCCTGAAGGGCTGGCCACTGGCCGCGGGCACTGCGCTGGGCACCAGGGGCGGTGACACAGGCCCCACCGCCTGCTCCCAGAGGCGAAGGGGGCCTCTGCCAGGTAACCAGGGGCTCCCACTGCCCAGCGGTGTGGGCTGCAAGCGGGTCACCAGGTCAGGGAAGGGAAGCGCGTCACGAGTGCCAACCCCGAGGCAGCGCTGCCTGCATGTGTGTGGGGAGGGCTGTGAGGCAGGATCGGCCTCGGTGGGGAGAATGGTGGTCGCTGTGTCTGCTGTGGATGCGAGAGGGGATAAGGAGCCTGGCCACGTGTGGGCCACCAGTGACCCGGGGGACAGGGACAGCACGGGGGCCCTGAGCACCCGGCCGGTTAGCAGCAAATCAGAATGAGGCCGCTGCCAGCTGGACAGGGCAGTGACGAAAGTGATGAGACGTGGCATTTATTGCTTTCCTTTCGCTTGAGCCTCACGGCCCCTCCCCGAGCAGGGCCCCGGCGGCTCAGAGAGAGGTGGGTCCAGGTCTCCTGGGCAGGGGATCTGGAGTTGGCACTCCTAGGTCTGGGCCGCCACTGCCCGTCACCGGGAGGGCGGCGCCTGGCTGGGGGCATTGAGAAGGGGCGGGCTCAGCGCAGGGACAAGCCCTGGCGGGGGGAACCTGCCCCACCCCGTGCTCACCTGGGGGGGCAGGGCTGGGAACGGCAGGTTTCCACCACCGCGGGCTTCGGAGCCAGCGCCCCGCACCGGGCAGCGGGCAGCGTCCTCAGGCGGGGGCCCTGGGCCTGCACGCAGCGCACCGCCCGCTCCCGCAGGCCTGTCCCGCAGGAGGTGCTGCAGGGGCCGAAGTCTCCAGCTGCCCAGCTGAGGAAGAGAGCGGCAGAGTAGGGCCCCTGCTAGGTTCTGGGTTGGCTGGGGGGGGGGGGGGGGGGAGAGGGAGGGGGAGGCGGGGGAAGAAGCAGGCAGATCTGTCCAGCTGACTCTCTGCCCTCAGGGACCCACACACGGCACAGGGACAGCCAGCCCGCCCCAGCTCTCCTGAGTCTGAGGACACCTGCACCCAGGAGGGACCGCCTTGCCTCTAACGTTACGCTCCCACCAACCACACCTGCCTGGGCCAGCGATGGCGATGGCCGGGTACCTTCCATCAGCCGCTCCGTGGCTGCCTCCAGTCTCCCCCCGCCCGCCCAGGTAGGTGATCACTCCCGCGTCACAGTGACCACCTGCGCTCGGGGCGCGTGCCGCCCGCAGACAGGTGCACCCGGGTGGGTCACCGACGCCTGTCTGCCTGCGGCTCAGTGTCCTCCCCTGCAGCGTGGGGACGCCCCTCGCAGGGGGCCTCCAGGGCTACGCGAGAGCACGCACGGAAGCGCCCCTGCCCCGCCCAGGCGGCATGGGCCCCACGACCCAGGGGAGAGCCCCACAGGCGGCACTCACTACGGGGGGCAGGGCCCGGGGGTGCAGGGCTCTGGCCAGGCCGCCGGCTGCGGGCTCCCTGCGCACAGGGCAGCCTCCACCCACTGGCTCCTGGCCTGGTCCAGACAGCTGTAGCTCACCCACCGCAGGCCTGGCAAGAAAGAGGGAGGCTAGGCCACCTCCAGGCAGGGGGCAAGCCAGGCTGGGGCCCGCCCTGGCCCGGGCCTCACCTGCCCCACAGCTCACCGAGCAGGACCCCCGCGTGGCAGCCCACGCCCAGGCCCGCAGCTTCGGCTGGAAGTAGGTGAAGGTGATATGCGGGCGGGTGGCGTTGCCATACTCCTCGCCATAGCGCCGGTACACCTGCAGGAGACGGGGGCACGGGGCCTCATCCAGGGGCTCCCTGGAGGCCCTACGTTCTCTCGCTCAGCGAGCAACCACTGAGGTGGCCCACGCCAGGTTCTGGGGACAGCACAGCGGGGGACCCTGTCCCGGCCTCCAGGAGCTCAAGGGGGGGGTGGGGGGTGGTGACTGATAACCCTAAAGTGCCTGGTGGGGGCAGGACAGCGGCCTGAAAGGGGTCGCAGGCTCTAAGTGGAGCAGGGGTGGGCCGCGGAGCAGAGGTGGGAGACAGGGCCTCCGACAGAGGGGAGCCCCGCACGGGCCTGGGGTGAGATCAGAAGAGATGAGACCCGAGGGGCAGCTGGAAGGGGCGGGTCACTCCTTAAACAGGCTTTGACCCCAGGAGGCAGGGCTGCGGTCCCATTCCACAGGGGAGGAGGCTGAGGCCTCAGATCTCAGCCTTGGCCAGACCGGCCTCCCCCACTGTCTCGCTCCTCCACCTGCTGGGCCAGGCCTGACTGCAGAGCCCTCAGCCCCCGGGACGCCCAGGAGGAAGCCCAGACTCCTCCCATGGCCAGGAAGGCCCTGGAGGTCTGCCCCGCCCTCTAGCCTTCTTGCCTGGGGGTCCCCTTCCTTCAGCCCCCTAATCACCCCTCCTATGCCTGCAGGTTCCCTTGAGACGCTGCCCGCGTGGCTGGCCTGGGCACCAGCTCCTCCAGGCCCAGCCCTGCTGCCCGCCCTCCAGGGGCAGCCCCTGGGCCTGCTGGGGCTCTCCGGCCACCCACTCAGCTCCGGGGGCTCCGAGCGAGCGAGCGGCTGGTCACCTGGATCTCCACGTCTTCCTGGGTGGGTCCCGGGATGGAGAGCTCCTCCAGGCGGGGCAGCCGGTCCTCGGTGAGCGTCACTCTGTACTCGATGCGGCTGTCCTCCAGGAGGGAGGGGTGGCTGGTGCTGGGCGAGATGCTGAAATTCCCTGCCACCACGTAGCGCCCGCGGATCCTCACCGCTGGGGGGAGCGAGGCCTGTCAGCACATCAGAGCCCCCGCCCCACCCACCTAGGAGGGGGCACCACCCTCTCACGGAAGAGGCCCTGGCTTCAGGAAGGGCCAACAGGCTGCCGTCTCCGTGGCCACACCTGTGACATCCTCCTCCGGGTCCCAGCCCCAGGAGCGGGTCCCCGGCATCTCTGCAGGCCCCCCTCGAGGCGCACACGGGGGCTGCCCGAGGCTTCCTCGCAACGGTGACTCCGCGCCTCCTCCAGAACCTGGTGAGCACCGGGGCCTGCTCCCCACCAAGCACCCCCACGCAAGCTCTACAGGCAGGTTCAGGAGCCTGCCTGGCCCCCAATCTGGGTTCAAAGGTCAGGTGTGGGCTACCCTGGACACAAAGCTCCAGGGAGACTGGGGAGTACACAGTTGGCCTCGCCCAACGACAGGGAGGGGACCTAGTCAGCTGGGGGGAGTCTTTAAGGAGGGGCCTGGCCAACCAAAACACCAAACACGTGGTTCCGGGGGCCTTGGGGTCACAGGGCATGAGCCAGCCTGGAGACTGAGACCATCCATGTGAGCGCTCCATCGATCAATCGGTCAATACCCATCAGGCCTACATAACGAAGCCCCAGTAGAAACGGGCAGTGAGCCCGGGTGAGCCCCGGGTTGGCAATGCTCCATGCCCATCCTGCTGGATGCTGGCCAAGAGCCCCGGGCGTCTCCTCCTGTCCTCCCCCTTCCCACCGTAACCTAACAGCCGAGTCTGGGGGTCCCAGTGAGCTGTCCAATCTGACGGGGGTTTGGGGAACCCCCAACCTTCAAGCTGGCGTCAGCAGTGAGGGCCTCTTGGGGACCGCGCCCTCAACCTTCGAGGTCTGGCTAACGCTGGTGGGCGCCCTCCGCCCACTCACCCAGGTGTGTGAAGAGAGGCCTGTGGTTGGCGATGTGCACCCTGGTCAGGTTGGCAGTCAGCGTCAGGAACGTGACGTACTCTAGGAGCGACAGAGGACTGAGACCACCGCCCGCACCACAGGCGAGGGGGCGGGTTTCGGTGCCAAGAGAAGGCTCAACAGCGCCAGCCCCACCGTGACTCAGGCAGCCGCGCCTCCACGGGGAAACCAGGCCGGTGGAGGGCCACCTGGGGGGCTGCCCGGGGGCGGGGGCGGGGATGGGACCTGCCGGAGGGAGGTGGGGTCCGGTCCTCCACTAACCCTCTAAGCCAGGTGTCCTCAAACTACGGCCCGCGGGCCACATGCGGCCCGCCGAGGACATGGATCCGGCCCGCCGGGGGCCGCTGCCTGTCCTGCTTAGCAGCCGACGCGTCCCGGGCCCGCAGTGCGCATAGGAATTTGTTCATAGTTATTTTTTTAAACTATAGTCCGGCCCTCCAACGGTCTGAGGGACAGGGAACTGGCCCCCTGTTTACAAAGTTTGAGGACCCCTGCCTAAGCAATGGCTTTGCAAACCACCTGACCTCTCTTATAAAAGGGCAGGGCCAGGGCTCCCCAGCTACAGGCCCCCTGATGGGACTCCTTGGGCAGGAGAGGCCAGCCCCCAGCGGACTCCCAGTGTCCGGCAGAGTGGGCGGTGGAGGCTGAGGCCGCTAGGAGGCTCCAGGGCGGAGCCAACATGTGGGTCCCCCCCCCCCGGCCTGCCCCCAGCTGGGCAGGGGGTGCCGAGGCTCTGGGCTGCCGGGGCTTCTCGGGGGGCGAGGGGGCCGGCCCTACCTCGGGCTCTTCCGCCCGTGAAAGAGCCGCTGCGCGGGCTGCACGTGCTGTTGTCCCCTCCACACACCTGGCACACGTCTGGCACCTGCCGGGAGTCCATCCTGCCGTCACAGCCGAACGTCTGTGCAAAGGGGAAGGCAGGGGAGTCCGGGCTGCGTGTCACTGGAGGGGCAGCCCCCTGGCTCTCAGAGCCACGTGACAAACGGGACCGCATACAGAGCATCTGAGGCCCCGTCAGGAGACAAGCTGACATGGCTCGCCCCAGATCGCAGCACGGCTCTTACCCATGACCCCAAGGTCGGCCCGTGTCCCCTCCTCACCCCGCGAGACTGCCCTGCACAGGGACCAGCACCCGCGGGCCTCGCCCCGGGAGCCCCGTGTCTCAGCTTTACTGGGACAGGCCTTGGGGCCACAGGGGACGGAGAGGGCCCGCTGCCTGCACACGCCTACCCTGCAGCTGCCCAGCACGCACAGGCTGAGGGTCCCGTCCTCCCGAGGGCCGCCTGGCACACACCGGGTGCCGTCCCGGAAGCGGTCCCCACGCCTCATGACGAAGCTCTCGCCAACGGCCCGGCACATGTGTCTGCACAGAGCGTCCCCTGGGAAGGCAGAGGACAGGGACACTGGTGCAGGGACAGGGGAGGGGAGGGACGGGGCAGGGGCAGGGACAGGGCAGGGACAGGGCAGGGGCAGGGGCAGGGACAGGGGCACTGGCGCAGGGACAGGGACAGGGCAGGGGCAGGGACAGGGCAGGGCAGGGGCAGGGACAGGGGCAGGGCAGGGGCAGGGGCAGGGCAGGGGCAGGGCAGGGGCAGGGGCAGGGACAGGGGCAGGGGCAGGGGCAGGGACAGGGCAGGGCAGGGGCAGGGACAGGGGCAGGGCAGGGGCAGGGACAGGGCAGGGCAGGGGCAGGGACAGGGGCAGGGCAGGGGCAGGGACAGGGCAGGGGCAGGGACAGGACAGGGCAGGGACAGGGACAGGGCAGGGGCAGGGCAGGGACAGGGCAGGGGCAGGGCAGGGACAGGGCAGGGGCAGGGCAGGGACAGGGGCAGGGGCAGGGGCAGGGGCAGGGACAGGGGCAGGGACAGGGACAGGGACAGGGGCAGGGCAGGGGCAGGGCAGGGGCAGGGCAGGGACAGGGGCAGGGTAAGGACAGGGCAGGGGCAGGGGCAGGGACAGGGCAGGGACAGGGGCAGGGGCAGGGGCAGGGACAGGGGCAGGGGCAGGACAGGGACAGGGACAAGGACAGGGGCAGGGGCAGGGACAGGGGCAGGGGCAGGGACAGGGACGGGGCAGGGGCAGGGGCAGGGCAGGGGCAGGGACAGGGCAGGGGCAGGGACAGGGCAGGGGCAGGGGGGCGACAACCTGGGAAGCAGGCTCCAGGCGCCCTCGCCCTGCCAGCCCCGCCGCTTCACCCGCCGCTCCTGGGCCAGAGTCTATGTTCCTCCCGAGGCGGCAGCGCCACCAGGAGGTCACACGTGCTGCTGAGCCACGAGCCGAGGGCACACTCGGCCCCCCCCCGCCCCCCAGCTCACTGCGTGCCCCCAGCAGCCGAGCTGCTCTCAGCCTCCCTGCACCGCTGGGAACCAGGACTCGCAGGAGGCCTGCTCCCAGGGCCGAGCCAGGGTGCTCCCTGCCCGCCGGCTGATGCACAGCCCGCGCCTGCTGCCCACCGCAGGGGAGCCACGGCGGCCGCCCGGTTCTCCCGCCCACACCGCTCCCGGGCAGCCCCGGGCCCCACCTTGACTGTGAGGCACAGCTGGGCCCCAGCGGTAGGAGGAGGCGTTGCCTGGGGAGAGGCCCAGAGGCCGCCCCTCGGTCTCCGCACACTGCTCAGCCATGAACGCCAGCTGGGTGTCCTCGCAGGCCTGCCGGACAGGGCAGGGGACAGGCACGGGGGCTGGGTGGGGGCTCAGGCAGGGCCCCGGGCTTGGGGGCTCGGGCAGGGGGCCTAGGGCAGGGGACGCTTGCACCTGGGGACAGCAAGGACCCTGAGGGTGAGGGCCCTGAGGAGGGTCTGAGCCTGGCTCCTGGCTGCACCTGTTCCCTGCTCTGTAAAATGGGGGTGACGGGAGCCTTTTCCTGCTGATGGGGAATTCCAGGGCAGAGGGGAGCAGGCAGAGAACACTGCTCAGGCCCAGGGCCCAAAGCTCAGAGGTCAGGGCTGGGCCAGTCACAGGCACCGCCTCTGGGGGCAGGCGTCACCAAGAGCCTCCGTGGGAGGCGTCGGAGAGAAGAGGCTCGGAGTGGACCTGCTGGCGGAGTGGACCGGCTAAGCGGGACGCGGCCCTTGGCTGCCCGCACCCCCTCCCCCAGCCCGGGCCCAGGGGAGGGCTCCCTGCAGGTCTGGCCCCCAGTGGCCGCCGGGAGGGGGGGGAGGGCAGCTGTCACACGTGCAGACCTTATCGTCAAAGGGGTCCGTCCCCGCTCCACACCCACCGTGATGGCCGTGACCAAAACATGGGCCGCCCGCCCTGGCCGGTGGCTCCGTTAGCTGGAGCGCCATTCCACTCCACACACCGCAAGGTGGCGCGTGCGATTCCCCGTCAGGGCACACGCCGAGGTTTCGGGTTCACCCCCCCACCCCCCCCCCGCCCCGTCGGGGCATGTACGGGAGGCAACCGATCAATGTTTCTCTCGCATCGATGTTTCTCTCTCCTCTCTTCCTTCCTCTCTCTCTCAAACCAATATAAACATATCCTCCGGCGAGGACTGAGAACTAAAACCAAACCTGGACAGTCAGTGCCAGGAGCGCGTGGAGGAACTGGAGCCCCCGCACCTGCCGTGGGGACCAGCAGGGCTGCTGCTGGGGGGGCAGTCTGGAGCCTCCTCACAGTTCACGCGGGATTTCTGCGACCGGCACTGCCCCATCAGGTGTGACCCCGAAGGCACTGGCCACAGGGTCAGGCCGTCCACGTGCGCAGAGGCTCACGGCAGCCAAAGGCCGAAGCAGCCGCGTGTCCATCCAGGACGAAGGATGGACAAAGGGGGCCCATCACACGTGGGACACGCTCGGCCACACAGGCCCGCCGCCACCTGCTCCGTGGCTGAGCCGTGAAAGCACGAGGCCCAGCGAGAGAATGCCGACGCGGCTCCCCGTGCGGGGAGGGACCGGAACAGGCAAACCACAGAGCGGGGGCCGGGGTCCCGGGGCTCGGGAGGGTGGGGTGACGGCTAGTGTCCCGAGTCTCACGCTGCGGTGACGGAGCGCCTGGGGGCTACACACAACACTGTGACTGTGCCCAATGCCAGGGGCTGCCCTGTATCGGCCGACGTTAGCGTGTGGACTTCACCTGCGCTCGTAGCTAAGCGCCCTCGCGGCTCCGCAGGGCCGACGGCTGCTGAGGAGGGAGGGCGGGCGTTCCCATTGCTGACACCAGGTGCCCCGAGGGAGACGCGGTGGGCAGGGCGGGGGCACCGCAGGGCCCTGCTCGCAGGCACAGGACAGCATGTGCAGGCTGTGGCCCGGGGGAGCAGCAGGAGCGCCCACCCAGCGGGCCCCGTGGCTCCTCTCCTCTCCCGCGCCTCGGCGCTGAGGCTGCTGAAGCCTTTGCCGTCCCCTCGGCATTTCCGCTGCGAACCGCCCTCTACAGCCGCCCGGCCCCCGCTATTGCCCTGCCCGGGAAGAGGCCCACCTGGGTGTTGCACATCTCGGCCTGGAGGTCCGCACCTGTGCAAGCACGCCCCCCGAAGGCAGGTCTGAAAACGCCCGGAGACAGTGGTGAGAGGTGACCCACAGACCCCCAACCAGGGCAAGTGCAGCCCCCTCCCCCGCGCCCCGCCCTCCCACCCTCCCCACCCCCGTCCCCCTCCATCCCCGCACCTGGGGTTGTTGCACTGCCGCCTCCTGGTGACCACGCCTCCTCCGCAGGAGCGGGAGCAAGGACTGGGAGGACCCCAAGCTGACCAGTGCCCGTGCACTGCCCCCATGGGGGCCAGCTCCGCCAGGGAGCGGCAGTGACCCTTGGAACACCACTGCAAGGAGCGACAGCCAATCTCCCGTCCCCATGGGCACCCTCACCCCCACCCCCACAGGCACCCCCACCCCCACCTCCCCACCCACACCCCCACATCCACGGGCACCACCCCCACCCCCACCCACCTACACTCCCACTACCACGGGCACCACCCACACCCACACCCACAGTCACCACCCCCACGGGCACCACCCACACCCACCTACACTCCCACTACCACGGGCACCACCCACACCCACACCCACCTACACTCTCACTACCACGGGCACCACCCACACCCACAGTCACCACCCCCACGGGCACCACCCACACCCACACCCACAGTCACCACCCCCACCCCCACGGGCACCAAGGACAGTTCCAGGGCCCTTGCCCTGGCTCACTGTGTCCTCCTGCCCCAGGAACAAGAGCTGCCAGGCTGCAGGTGGCCTGCGCAAGCATGTGTGAGCACATCCACACCCACACACGCTCACACGCACGCACACACACTCATGCACACACATGCTCACACACGCATGCACACACACTCATGCTCACACGCCCCCGCACTCCCTCGCTCCTGCTCTGACCTTCTGGGGGCCGCACTCTGTCCCGTCCAGGAGCGGGAAGAGGAGGCGGCTGCAGCTGCTGAGGTCCAGGGGGTCTGTGTGGCAGGAGAGAGCCTGGCACGCATCCTGAGGAGACAGGTGGCCATCACAGGGCCCCCGGGGCCTGTCAGGTCTGGGCCCAGTCTCACTGTCCTCCCGGGCTGCGGGGCAGTGACAGCCACACGCTCTGTGGCCCTGGCGGCGGGAGGGGGTGGCTGACTTGTCCATCAGGACCAGGGACAGTGGCCCACGGTCCTTTGCATGGCCCATCGTGAAAATGTTTCCATTTCGTTTCAAATCAGAAGAAAAACACAAACTCTCAGGTCAGAGACCATGTCCTGGTGTGATGTGACTACACCTGTATTTACGCCACCACGTGACGGCCCACACGCTTTCCAGCGCTGAGCTATGTCCTTAGTATTTCCCATGGAGGAAGCCACGGAGGCCCCAGTGCCTGGGCCCACGGCCGTCCAGCGCAGCCCTGGGAGGAAGTCTGTCTGGGGAGACCGCCCCTTCACCCCGCCTCCTGCCCCCACGCCCCCACAGTGGGGCTCGGCGGGACCCCTCCTCTGGCAGGCCCTCCAGTCCCACTGGGCGGGCAGCCTGGGTACCTGCCTACTTAGGACCCAAGTCCATGGGCTCCGGGCCCTGCCAGGGCCGGCTCTACATAATGGTGGGGCCCAGTCACAACGAAAACGTGGCGTCCTTGCCCCCAAATTACGCCAGTCTGGCGCAGGGCGCCCACAGTGCACACTGGGGCCTGAGCCGGCGGGGGGAGCTGCTGGGGGTGGGCGGGGAGCCCCCGGGAGGGCAGGCTGGGTGCAGCACCTGCCAGACTCACCAGGTTCTCGCGGGTGAAGGTGCAGGCCACCGCGGAAGGGCCAAAGGCCACGCGGCACTGCTCGTCCGCGCCGTAGTAGAGACCTGGGTGGGCCTCGGGAGGGCGCCCCGCAGGCCCGGACTGCCGACCTGGCGGGTCCCACACGCAGCGCGCCCGTCCTGCGCTGTGACAAGGCCCCTGCTCAGGCCCCAGGTGGGGCGGGACGGAGGGGTGGGCTCGGGTGGGGGGAGAGGAGTTCTCAGCCTGTGCTCCCCACCAGGAGCTGAGGTGGGGCTGGGACAAGGCTCAGCTCTGAGCTCGGTAGAGGCCGTGCCAGAGCAGAGGGAGGGGGGCAGGAGGAGGGGCAGGCGCAGGGGGTGGGGCAGGTGGAGGGATCAGGAGCAGGGAAGGCAGGTGGAGGTTGGACTCAGGGAGGGGATGGGACCCAGAGATGGGTGCGCACAGGGATAGAGGCGATGGGGGAGAACGCAAGGGTCGGCACAGGAATGGGGTGGCATGGAGGGGTGGCATGGAGGGGTGGCACGGAGGGGTGGGTGCACGGAGGGGTGGCATGGAGGGGTGGGTGCACGGAGGGGTGGGTGCACGGAGGGGTGGCATGGAGGGGTGGGTGGAGGGTGGCAAGATGCGCTACCTAAGCAGGTGCAGCAGCTGCCGGCGGCTGCAGGGGGACCACGCAAGGCTCCCTCGGGTGGGCGCGGCGCTGTCAGTCCCCATCACGTGGCCGCTGGGCCCGCACCCGCTCCCGCTCCCTGGCGCTCCATCGTGCTCTAGGCCGAAGCTGTGAGGATGCGAGGAGGCGGAGGCGGGGCGCTGAGAGCGGCCTGGCAGGCGGGGGGGTGGGGGGGTCCCCTCCTTCCCAACAGGGACCCTTGGCCCTGCCACCACCTAACCCCGCAGGTAAGCGAGTCACGTGGCTGCCCTGACGGTCTGCAGGCCTCTGACCAGCCCTTCCTCTCCCAGCGCGAGGCCATGTTTTCAAGGCCCTTCCCTCCAAACAAGAGGGGGGGGGGGACGGTGATGGGGAAGGAGCAGGTGAAGATGCAGGGGCGGAACTGCTGTGGGGGGTGGGGGGGGGTGTACCAGCTCCAGCCCTCTGGGGGCCTGGGCCGCCCACGGAGATGGGGGTGGGGGGTTTGCAGAAGCCCTCAGAGGGGCTGCAGGGGGACAGGGGGCAAGGAAGATAGAGAATAAAGACTCATCTTTCCCCCTAGGAGTCTCAGCACTACCTGAACTTACAGCGAGCGAGCGTTACCTTCCTAATCAAAGGACTGAGTCAGCAGGAAAGCCCGCCGCCTCAGGTCGGTGATGTGGGGAGGAGAGAGGTTTGCCCACAAGGTGCACAAGCGGGTGGCCCTGGAGACAACCTGACTACCCGACAGGAAGCGACGGCGCACACCAAGGGCATTTAAAAGGCCTGGAGCAGGGGTGGGCAAACTTTTTGACTCGAGGGCCACAATGGGTTCTTAAACTGGACCGGAGGGCCGGAACAAAAGCATGGATGGAGTGTTTGTGTGAACTAATATAAATTCAAAGGAAAGGAGCGGAGGGGAGAGCAAGAGAACCGGATAGAACAGCCAGATCTGGCCCGCGGGCCGTAGTTTGCCCACAGCTGGCCTGGAGGAACGTGTGGGAGAAACACGTTGTTGCATAAAAAGCAGAGAACAGCTGTTTCGGTGGCTCCATGGGTTGGAGTGTCGTCCCGCACACCAAGGGTTTGGGTTCGATTCCCGGTCAGGGCACATACTTAGGTTGCAGGTTCAGTCCCCAGTGGAGGCTTGTACAGGAGGCAACCGATCGATGCTTCTCTCTCACACCAATGTTTCTCTCTGTCTCTCTCTCTCCCTTCCTCTCTGTCTGAAAAAGCAGTAAGAACATATCTTCAGGTGCGGATTAAAAAAGAGAAGCAGGTAACAAACGAATACACAGTATAATCCTAATTTTGCAGATAGAAAACTGTGTGTAAATTAAAGACTGAAGTGAAATATTAACGACGAACAGGTGCTCTCTCTAGGTGGTGGGAGGTGGGGTAATTTTTGCAGTTTAGTTTTTCTTTACCTGAATTTCCTATAAACCTCAGTTTCTAATTGCTAAGTTTATTTTGCTTGTGTTTTTTTAAAATTTCCTTTAGTTATTCAGTAATCATGAAATATCAAATTTCCCAGCCCTTGCCCCGCCCCCCCCCCCCTCCCTGGTCCACGGGGCAAAGGGCACAGGCCCCTTCCCCGCGTCCAGGGGCCCCCTGCCAGCCTCCACCTCCCCTCCTGGGGGCCCGGTCAGCTCCTTGGCTTGAGCGTGGGGGCCGCTGTGGGGCCACATACCTGTGCCCAATCTCGTGGGCAATGGTGACCCCCAGGTCGAAGCCAGTATCTTCAGTGATGAGGCAGCTCCACGAGGAGGAGCAGGCGCCCCCCAGCTGGGTGACCCCCCGAACCTGCCGGTTGCCATCAGGCAGCTCCAGGTCAAACCTCGGGAACAGAAGAGAGACAGGCGGGGCTCAGCGTCTCTGCAAACCCGCTGAGGTGCCCGCCCACCTGTCGGGCCCTGTGCGGGAGCAGCTCCCAGAGGCGGCCTGCACGCAGAGCTCGGCTACCTGGTGACGTACAGGACCAGGTCGGCGTGCGCGGGGTCCGCGTCACCCGGGGGGTTGACCGTCCTGCTCCATTCGCAGACGCTCAGCAGTGATGCGGTGATGTTGGCTGTGATCTGTGGGGCGTCCTGGGGAACAGTGGGGGAGCCCGCATTTACTGGACCCACCCAGCAGGCATCTCAGCCCTCAAAATCCTGTCTCTGTCCCACAGCTCAGGTGCGGGCGTGCTGGGACCGGGCGGGTGGCCTGGAAGCCCTGCCAGCACCCAGGCGCTGGGCACCAGGAAGGGGGCGGGGAGGACAGAGACGGGGTTGCAGAGACGCTGGGGAGCACCCACCTGGGGCCGTGTCAGGATGACCATCCTCACCAGGTGCACTCGGAACTGGGCCCCCAGGGACGGGTCCCTCAGCAGCTCCGACGCCTGTGGAGGGGCAGACGGAGAGTACACGTGGGTGGGGGAGCCGGCCCCCAGCAGCTGCTGACTTCCAGGGCCCCCAGGGACGGGCCTGGAGAGGGTGCTCCTGAGCGTGGTGGGTGGGGGCACCCCGAGGCTGGGCCTTGGGCTGGGAGGCAGCCAGCCGTGATCTGGACCCCCCTTGCTCATGGCTCAGGAGGAGCAACCGACACAGAGGGAAAAACTTGCAACAACCGGATTCGGAAAATTGTCATCAGTCTAGTACATTCCATCCAGACACCGCTCTGTCCCAGCCGATCCACCGCCCTTCCTCATCCTCGATCACCTTCCTGGAAAGGCTCTCCCCACGTCTGCCTGCCCGACCTGCCCATGCCCAGGAGGTGGCATGATGCCCCCGAGAGCCCTTCCCTGCCCCCCGGCCCCCCCGTGGGAAGGCCCCCGGGTTCCTGCTCCCTCCACACGCCTGTCAAGATGCTGACCCTGGTTGACTTGTACTCGGTTCTTTGAGCCAGCGTGTCCGCTGAGGCGTGGCTGTCCCTGGCCTCGGCTGACCCGCGGCCGATCCGGGCTCCTGGCTTCCTACCTGTGAACTAACCTCGGAGCCTCGGCTTCCTCATCTGGCCGGTGGAGATAAGCCTCCGTGGCCGCTGCTGGCTTGGGCACAATGCAGGGGGCACAGGTGCGGGCCCCAGGATGGGAGGCCGCTACTACGACCACCCTCTGGGCAGGGCCTGCCTGGCCCCCACCACCCGCTGTCCTCGGTCCTCGTAAAACGCTGGACCGACCCTGGAGCTGGGCTCGCCGACCAGTCTCCGCAGCTGAGAAGCGGGAGCGCCCCAAACACAGCTCCCAGGGGACCGACAGGAACTGTGTCGCCTCCAGACACAGAGGCGCAAACCTCAGCAGGCTCTCCAGCCATGAGCCAAGTCTGAGGGGGCTGGCCGGGGCGGGGGGGGGGGGGGGGGTGGGGCCTGAGACTGGGAGGCATCCGGAGGCTGGGGACCAAGTGGTGCTACGTGCCCCACACTCCAGGGGGCAGCTTATAGGGGCAGCGCCAGCCAGCACCTCGCGCCCCTCCCCTCTGCAGCAGGCCTGGGCTCAGGCGCCAGCCAGGTGCATTTCCTTAGTGTCCCCAAGCCCTCAGCCGGAGCTGCTTTCGCTGTGAGGGTGACCAGTAGGTTCGATCGCGTCTAACTGCACTCCGCGCGCCTGCGTGGTGAAGGCGATGTGATGGCCGCTGTCCGACGCGGCAACGTCCCTGCGCCCAGAGCACGGCCCTGTCTGTGTGTCTGTGTGAGCCCTCCGCACGGGCACCGGGTGTGCCCAGAGCACAGCCCTGTCTGTGTGTGTGTGTGAACCCTCCGCGCGGGCACCGGGTGTGCCCAGAGCACAGCCCTGTCTGTGTGTCTGTGTGAGCCCTCCGCACGGGCACTGGGTGCAGACCACCCCACACTGAAATGTGACCCAGGCTGTTGAGGCACTGCCTTTTTTTTTTTTTTTTTAATACATTTTATTGATTTTCACAGAGAGGAAGGGAGAGGGATAGAGAGTTAGAAACACTGATCAGCTGCCTCCTGCACACCTCCCACTGGGGATGTGCCCGCAACCAAGGTACGTGCCCTTGACCAGAATCGAACCTGGGACCCTTCAGTCCGCAGGCCGACGCTCTATCCACTGAGCCACACCGGTCAGGGCAAGGCACTGCCTCTTGCTGCCTCGTGTCCCTGAGGTAGTGGCTCGTGGGAGTCCCGCCTCTTGCCACACCTTCTCCCTGGAAGCCAAGTGGAGGGGAGGCCGGCAGGGAGGGGGTGAGAGAGGCCGCGGTGGGGGCAGCCCGCTGGCTGTCAGACAGCACTGGCCGAGGCTCCCATAGATCTGGGCAAAAGGCCAAACCTGAGGGTCCCCCGGGCAAAGGCACCCGAGGAGCAAGAGGCTGCGGGTACACTACGGAGCGGCGAGGGGTTCCCGGGCGAGAGGGGAGGAAGGAAAGAGGAGACACCCCTCTCCCTACCCAGGGCCCTGAGCCCCATGGGTGACCCCAGCTCAGCTTTACACCAGAGTTCAGTTCAGATCTCAAACCAGCGGATGCGCTGGCCCCCGGACACGCCACAGCCCTGCCTGGGACAGTGTCCCGAGGCTCCGAGGACCTGGCGGGCATGCAGAGCCCCACGCCCGCGGCCAGCGCCGGCCGGGAGCACTCACCATGTTGAGGTTGGTCAGCACGTAGCGCTCCGTGTCCTCCTGGTGAGCCTGGTGCACGTCGGGGCCCACGGCCACCAGCAGCTCCAGATGCAGGACGCCCCCCTCGGCAGCGTGTCTCCGGAGGCGAGAGGAAGGACGGCCTGGTAGGGAGGAGCAGGCAGGGCTGAGATGGAAGGTTCTAGAAAGCAGGTGGCTTGTGGCATTAGTGGTCCTGACGGCGCTCCCGGTCCCCACGGCCAGGCCTCCCTGTCACCCTGTGCTCATGGGCTTGGAGACACGCAGTCCTGCCTCTGGCACCTATACCTGGGGAGTGGGCAGGCCCAGCCCAGCTTCCTCATGGGGGGGGGGGTGCACCTGCCTGCTGGGCACGGTGACAGCTGCGTGAGTGGCCTGCCCTGTGCCCTCCCCACAGCCCGGCCCAGCCCTCCTGGAGCCGCCCTGGCCTCAGCCACCCACGAACAGGTTGAGGACGTGTGTCCTCTGACCCCTCAGGGGGCTGAGAGGTCGCAGGCTCTCGCACCACGGATGCGGCGACTGTCAGAGCCGTGGCGCCCGGGGAGCCGGCAGGAGAGAAGCTGCTGGGCCTCAGGACAGATCAAGGGCGGGCGGAGCCGAAGGGCTGAGTTCCCATAGTGACCGCACGTTTCGGGGCCTGGGGAGCAGCGTGGGGCCCGGGGAAGGAGCCAGGGTATGGCGTTTATGTCCTTTTGGTCCCCCCAAAACCCCACACTGGATACACAGTGGGGAACAGGGTCACCAAGCAAAGCCCAGGACACACAGCCCCCCTGGTCCTCCAGAAAGAGAGGTCTCCCCAGTGCCCCCCTCCCACCGCCCCCAGCGCACCCCAGGCCCCGGTCAGTGTGTCTCTGACCACAGGGAAGTCGCTACAATGGGACACCCCTAATTCTCTCCTGTGACCACTAGCCCCCCGGCCTCTGGTCCCCAGTCACCAGGGGCCCTCCTCAGGCAGGAGCGGGCCCTGGAGGGTCCAGGCCAGCCCTCGAGGGAGGGGGAAGGCTGCGGCTGGGATGGGGCCGGCGCCTACCCTGCTTCTCACAGAAGCATAAATATTTACATCCACGGCCAGAAACCCGAGGGTTCCTGGAGGTCAGTCAGCTCCAGGGAGGCCCAGGAGCGGAAGGGCCAGCCAATGAGGGACGGTGCCCCCAGACACTGAGCAGAACCCCGGGGTCAGAGCCCCGCTCCGTCCAGAGCGCCCAGACCAGCTTCTGTGGGCTTCACAGGAAGTAACGGAGCTCATTAACAGGGGCCATGCTGCGGCTCTGCCTCCTCCAGCAGGGCCCCAAATCCCAGCCCCCCAACTCAATGGAGATATGAAAATCCCAGCCCCCCAACTCAATGGAGATACCAAAATCCCAGCCCCCCAACTCAATGGTGATACCAAAATCCCAGCCCCCCAACTCAATGGAGATACCAAATCCCCAGCCCCCCAACTCAACGGAGATACCAAAACCCAGCCCCCCAACTCAATGGTGATACCAAAATCCCAGCCCCCCAACTCAATGGTGATATGAAAATCCCAGCCCCCCAACTCAACGGAGATACCAAAACCCCAGCCCCCCAACTCAATGGAGATACCAAAACCCCAGCCCCCCAACTCAATGGAGATACCAAAACCCCAGCCCCCAACTCAACAGAGATACCAAACCCCAGCCCCCCAACTCAATGGAGATACCAAAACCCCAGCACCCCAACAGTGAGACACCCACAAGCTCTGGGAACTCCCCTCGCCAGGGCAGCGCCAGATGAGTACCTGGGAAGGCAGCATCAGGGCCTGAGGAGGAAGTCACCTCCTGGGGCTCGGAAGCCTGAAGCAGTCCCTGCAGGAGAGGAAGGACGGTGAGGGGAGGGAGACCCCAGGGAGTGGGCGGGGCCAAGGCAAGACCGAGGGAGGGGACCTGGGCACGCGTGGGGCACCTTCTCCAAGGAGCACCCGCCATCCTCGGAAACCCGGGCCCAGATCCACCCCGCGCGAGCCCAGAAGCTGAAAGAACACCCCACTCTGCCAAGGCAGCCACCTCCTCCCAGGGCCCCGCACCAGCGCCCTGGAAGCCCCGGTCCCCAGGCTCCTGCACCTTCACCCACCTGGACACCGGGGAGGCCCCAGCAGCCCAGGAGGAGGCACGCAGAGGTGAGGACTCCCCACGGGCAGGGCCCCGGGGGGCGAAGCTCCCTCATCCTCAGCAAAGCCAGCTGGCCCGGGAGAGATGGCGGGGAATCTGGTCGGTGAGGAATGTGACAGACCCGCTGGGCGGGGCCATCGGGCTGTTTACTCTTGGGCGCTTCCTCCCAGGGAGGGCCCTGGGGTGGGCAGCCGGCAGGTCGAGGGCGCCTCCTGCTGCAACCTGGGCCTGGGTCAGAGCCCCCACCTGGCCCTGCACCCTGGGTTGGCGCTGGACCCAGGTGCCCAGACCCGAGGAGGGAGCGCCGCAGGGGTCTGCGCTGTGGCCACGGACCGCCTGCGGGGACTCACCCCTGCTCACACCCTCCTCGCCGCGACCTGACCCTGTCCTCTCCTCTCCCACTCCCTTCCTCACCCAGGGCAGACTCCAAGCCCACGAGACCCACTCCTCGCAAACACTCCTCTCTCTGCCTCCTCCCGCTGCCACCTACGGGCCTGCACAGATGGACAGTCCCAGAGCCTGTCGGGGTGGCATCACAGACTCCGGCCGTCCACGCCCCTGCCTGGCAGGCTCTCAGTCACTCTCCGAAGCACTGTTTCCCTCCCTCACACCTCCTCCAACGCAGCGGCTGGCTGGCGAACCGGGGCCTCCATGTTTCCGCCTGCGCAGCCCCCTCTCCTGGGCCTGGGCCTCGGGTCCCAGGGAGGATGCCCCTGCATCCACCGTGGCCAAACCACTTTGCTTGCTCAGGTGTCAGGGCCGCACGGTGGCCCGAGGCTCCCCGGCCCCAGCTGCTTCCCCCTTTGTCTTTCACAGGCATCCCACCCCCATTAATGTGTGCACCCCAACTCTCTGTGACGGCTTCCTGGAGACACATGGCCCTAAGCCAGCATCCTCCTGGGCCTGGTCTCTGCTTTCTCTCCCCCTCACTCCCACCCCATTTCCCACACAGAGCGGCAGTGACTTCCAACAACGCACGTCAGATTGCGTCCCCTTCCCTTCCCCCCCCCCTTTAAAACAGTCGACCTTTGCCCTTGGGATAACAGTGTTCAGACTCCTTCCTGCGGCCTCTGAGGCTCTACCCTCCCCCCTGCTCCCAACCCTCCCCCTGCTCACAGCGCTTTAGCCGCACCAGCCTTCTCTCCCTCCCTCGGGTACATCCAATGCTTTGCTGGTCTCTCTGACCCCGGCCCTCACATCCATGTTTCAGCTCAACTGTCACCTCACCAAAAAGGCCTTCCCCTGTAGGACCCATCCAAGTTACCAGTTAAATCTGAATTTCAGATAAACAACATCATGTACATGTTACTTTACATATATGTGTATGTCACAGGTATGTGTGGTTTTCGTATAAGCATGCCCCCAATAGTGCAGCCACTGCGTGGGCGTCCTGCATTTTGTTGGATGTGCCAGACCTCCCTTTATCACCTGCGCTGTAGCTGCCAACGGGCCGACCGGCTTGTGGCTCTATTATCTGCATCTCCCTGACACAGAGGCTCCGCGGGGAACTAGGAAGTGGAGGCCTGATCTGCGTTGTCAAGACACTGTCAGGGCCAGGCAGGGGTGCGAGCGGTCGCTGCTACCGTCCCCACATAAAGCGATGGCAGGCGGTTTGACTCACTCTCTGGTTTGTGCCTTTGTTGTTGTTGCTAATCCTCACCCGAGGACATTTTTCCATTTATTTTCAGAGAGAGTGGGAGGGGGAGAGACAGAGAGAAACTTTGATGGGAGAGAGACACATCCACAGGTTGCCTCCCGCACGTGCCCGCCGGGCGGGGATGGAGCCAGCAACGGGGGTCCCGGAGCCAGCAACGGGGTCCGTGCCTTTAACCTGAATGGAACCCGGGACCCTCCAGGCCACAGGCCGACGTTCTATCCGCGGAGTCAAACCGGCTAGGGCCCTTCTAGCGCCGCTGTAAGTTCTTCCCGGGCAGCGCTGACGGGCCTTTGCAGCCAAGGGCTCAGGGACCCGGGGTCCCCCTTCCCGCTCCCGCTCGGCCGCCCAGCGCCCCCTGGCGGCCGCCGGCCCCGCTCCGCCGCCACACCGACCGCGGCCCACGGTTCCCTTCCGGCGCCGGCGTGTCTCCTCCGCATCCCGGACCTCGTGAGACCCGGGCTTACGCCGACCCAACCCCACGTCGCGGGACCGAACGCCGCTCGCTGGGGTGGCGACCCCGTGCCCGCGCGGGAAAGAGCCCCGCCGGCTCCCTGCGGAACGCGAGGCGAGGGCGCGGCTTCCCGCCGGCCGGGCGAGAGCGGTACTTCCGGGGGTTGGGACGCACGTGTCGCGAGAACGCGGGGCGCTTCCGGATTCGTCGCCGGTGCGGGAGGCCGGCATCCCTCCGGCTGTCCTGGCCCTGCGCTGGGTGGGCGCGTCCCGGAGCCGGGGCCGCGCGGGGCGGGCGGGGTGCGTCTGCCGCCGGCCCTGGGTGGTGCGGGGATGGTGAAGTCCAAGGGGCCGACCCCCGCGCGCGCCCCCGTGGCCGAGCCAGGGCTGGCCAAGAAGCTCACACGGAAGAAGAAGAAAAAGAAAAGATTCTGGAAAAACAAGGCGCGAGAAGCAAGCAGGAAACCGGGAGGCGACCCCACGGTTGCGCTGCGACCCCCGAGGGCCCCGGAGGCCTTTTCCCAGAACTGGAAGGCGCTGCAGGAGGTGAGGGGGCGCCTGCGCCCGTCCCCGCAGGTGGGAGAGGAGGGCGCCTCGCGGGGCCTGGAAGCGGGTTCGTTCGCGGGAAGAGCGGCCTGTTGGGAGGTTGCAAACTCCTAGGCGAGCCAGCAGCAGGAGCGTGGCGGAGAGGGCCCCCGCAGGGCGGGTAAATAGCCGATGACAGCTGCCCCGGGTCCCCAGCTCTTCAGACGTGCAGGCGCCGCCACGTGACCCAGCGTGTCCTGGCCTAACAGTCCCGCCAACACTGAGGGGGCCCTCCGTTACCATCTCCATTTCACAGACAGGACATGGGCCCAGAAGGTTACCTTACCCGGGGTCTCAGCCGAGTGGGTCCCTGCCCTGAAGGTGGGCTGCACCCGGCCTTTTTGGCATCAGTGGGCAGCGCTTGCCAGGTGCCGGTCCAGGCGCGTCACTCATACATTCTCTCCTCCCCTCTGCTGTCTTCCACATGTACATACACACGTGTTTTTTCCGTCTCTGTGCGTGATGTCCAAATTAAAACTGTCATGTGTTTATTTTAGGTGTTGAAACAAAAATCACAGGCCCCAGGAAAGCCTCTTCTTCTCTCTCCGCGGGATTCCAAAAAGCAGCCCCAAATTACCCAGCAGGACGGAAAAGCGGAGAGCGAGGAGGCGGGGACAGAAAAGGCAGGCGGGGAGGCCCCCGCGGGCTCTGTTCCTCCAGCATCACCGCCCAACAGGAGGGCGCCAGCGCCCCCCAGGAAGGCCCGCGGAGCAGAGCACACTGGGAAAGCAGCCAAGAGAAGGACAAATGGTGACATTTCTCCAAAACGAGGGGACCTCAAACATAAGAAGCGGAGAGCCAAAGAGGTGACTGCAGCCTTGACCCCAGCCCCGCCCACTGAGTAAGTACTGGCGTCTCTCCCATGGTGACTGGCGGTGCCTCCTTTGCCTCCAGCCTGCCGTGTGCATCGCCAAGGACAAAGTCCTCGCCACTGGAGCCTGTCTCCTTAAGGAGGCCGGGGCGGGGGCCCACCCAGCATGAGGGCAGGGCCTCTCATAGCTGCGGTACCCGGGACCAGGGCAGAGCTGGGCACTTAGTGGCTCCGGGAAAGATCGGTGGAATGAACGAACGTCGAAGCCGGGAAGACCCGAGTTTGAAGCCGGTTCCTGCATCTTGCTAGTTGGGTGTTTGGGGCAAGGTTTGCTGTCCCCTGAGCCTCCCGGTGGTCATCAGTGTCGTTGTCTGGGTGGGGAGGGGGTCTGTGAGATGGGACGTGCTGGCTGAGCGCCCCATGGTTACTCAACAGACCCTGTGATGTAGGACCAGGGGTCAGGGCCGCCCCTGAATGGCTCAGCTGGAGGGGGCCTGCTTGTGAGCTGGGCTGTGTGCGTGTCGCTGGGTTTTCGGGCAGCTGCTGAGGGGTGTAGGGAAGCAGTCTGAGGGCCGCCTGGTGTCATTGTGCGGGCCGGGCACGCTGTCCGAAAATAGAGCGGCCCCCATGGGCCCTCCCTGCTGAGGCTGAGGTTAAGTGGGGGAGACAGACCATAAACAGAAGTTATTTCAGTAACTCTCAGTTGCTCCGGGGGGAGCGGGTCTCTGGGGTCAGCAAGAGATCCCCGGGGAAGTGACATTGAAACGGAGACGTTCTTCAGCCAGGCACGCACTCACACCCCTGCGCTGCGGGCTGCTGGCTGTCACACTCGTGGGGTCTGGAGGGGTGACGGTTCTGTTTTCCACTCTGTGTTTACCTGCGGTTCCTAAATTTCGGGTAATGAGCGTATTTTCTAACTAAACAGGAAAGTGATGAAAGGATAAGTGTCCTGTGATCGGAACTGCAGGAGCAGCGGGGCATTCGGGCCAGCGCTGTGAGGGTGTCTCCACGACACGCACTCACCCGCCCCCTCTGCCTTTTAGACAAGACATCTGGTTCGATGACGTTGACCCGGTGGATATCGAAGCGGCCATGGGCCCAGAGGCAGCCAAGATAGCGAGGAAGCAGCTGGGCGAGAGGGAGAGCGGCGTGGCGCTGGTGAAGGAGCAGGCCTTCAGCGGGTACGCGGGCTGCGCCTCGGGGTGGGGGGGCCCTTCAGGGGGAGCGCCCCTCTGCTCCCAGGGTCACAGAGCTGGTCACTGGTGGTGCCGATCCCGGGGGCCTGCCGTGGGAGTTAAACTGGAGCCTCTGGTCCCTTCAGGCTGACGAAAGCCTTAGCCCTGGACTGCGAGATGGTGGGCGTGGGCCCCGCCGGGGAGGAGAGCCTCGCCGCCCGCGTGTCCATTGTGAACCAGTATGGCAAGTGCGTCTACGACAAGTACGTCAAGCCGACCCAGCCCGTGACCGACTACAGGACGGCGGTCAGCGGGATCCGGCCGGAGCACCTCCAACAGGGTGGGTCGCTCCCAGCCATGGGCGTAGAGAGGACAGGCGGGGCGGGCTCACTCTCCTCTCGGTCCCTGTTCCGGAGCCTTCCCCGTAGCAAGGGTCCTGAGTCTCGCCTCCCCGGGGTGAGGCCTTCAGATGGCTCCCCGCGTGTCCTCGTACCGGATCTGAACTCAGCCTGTCGGCCCCTGAGGTCTGACCAGACGACGGCCGGGCTTTCCTGTCGCTCCAAATCACGTCCGGTTTGATTTTAGGAGAAGCATTTGCAGTCGTTCAGAAGGAAGTGGCCGAGATGCTGCGGGGCCGGATCCTCGTGGGACACTCGCTGCACAACGACTTGAAGGTGCGGCTGCCCGCAGCCCCTCCTGTGTGTGTCCCTGGGGGTCTGTGCCTGTGTTGGGAGCACTCGGGAACAGCCTCGGACACACTTCCCGCGCACTCCCCGTGTCCTCGGAGCCTCGCAGGCATTTCCATCATAGAGCTCTCGCGCTAGAGCGAACCCAGACCTAATGCCAGGCCCCTGCCCCTGCTCTAGCACCTTGCACATGGACACAGCCAGGCCGCTGCCTCTGCAGCCTTCACCCGTCGCGGTGAACAGGGCTCCTGCGAGGTCGGGGCCCCTTCTGTTGAAAAGCAGTCTGGGCGGCCACTCCCTCCACCTCGGCTGCTGGGGCCCCTCTCACCTCCTCAGCCTCTGGTGGACACACAGCAGGCGGCAGGCGAGCTGGGAGTCCACTCCTGGTGCCCCGGAGGGTGTGGCCTCAGGCCTCTGCTTCTGGAGGGTCTATCCCAATGAGAACTGTGGGGCGGGCAGAACAGGAGACGGCCCTGCCTAGCTGGGTTGTTCCAACTGTGGTCCGTGGAACCCTGGAGTCCTCGGATGTTCAGGGACCGCTCTGTGACGGCCGATGGCCTCCACTGCCTTTCCGAGTAAACCCTGAACCACTGGAAATTAACTGGTCCTCCGCCCACTGTCGCAGCGTTCCCACCCAGAGGCCACCTGCCCGTTGGCCTGCGCTCCCTCCTGAAGACGCCCGAGGCTGTGCGTGGCCGGCTGCGGCCTGTCCCTGGTCCCACTGCCCCGGCAGCACCGGCTCAGATGCAGGAGCGGACAGGCTGCTGGCTGGCGCGGCCTCGTCTCTGTTAACGTGGTGCTTACTGTCGGGCATCATCTTCCGTCAGCGTGGGAATTCCTTCCAGACGTTCAAATTCGCTTCAATCTCTGTTTTCATTCGTGTGTTTTGTGTTGGAATTCCTTGCAAAAAGTCACTTGAAAGCAAGGAGTTACAGCTACAAACTAAAAAAGGGACTGTCCCTCTTTCCTTCCAGGTCCTCTTTCTTGATCATCCGAGAAAGAAGGTTCGGGACACACAGAAATACAAGCCTTTCCAGCGGCGGGTGGAGGTACTGCGGCCTGCGTGGCGGTTCTCTTCTGCTGGGCCACACCGCTGTTGCTTCTGGTCCCTGGTGGCGGGGTGACGGGTTAAAGGTGTTTGTTTTCCCTGTAACCTAACGAAAGAGTTTCCCTGTGGCGGAGGGCGGGTTCTGTCCACCTCCCATCTCTGAGGAGCCCAGCAGAGGGCGCCTCTGGGATGCACGGGGAGGGGGCTGGAGGGCGGAGCTGCAGGTTACCCCCCACCCCACCCCCGGGCAGCGGGCCTCCGTGGGCTGCGGGCGGCGGGGTGGCCCAGCCACAGGTGCTTGGGGTGGGCTGTGCCGGCAGGGCCTCTGCCCAGCGCACTGTGCCGTCTCCGCAGAGTGGAAGGCCGTCTCTGAAGCTGCTGGCCGAGAGGATCCTAGGCGTGCGGGTGCAGCAGGCAGAGCACTGCTCGGTGAGTGGCCTGGGGCAGACGCCATGGCCCTAGGCGGCTGTAGGAGGCTGTGGCGCCATAAACAGCGACCCGGCCCGGTGGACTCACCAGGGGTTAGAATTCAGCCGTGGGTTAGAATTCACCCCCTGCGCTGCCGCCTGCCGGGCCGGGCATCCTGGGCCACCTCTCTAAGCTGCCGTTTGCACAGCAGAAAACGGAGTTCCCCTCCGTTCCCCCATCAGAAGGGTCTGGAGCAGCCGTGGGCAAACTACGGCCCGTGGGCCGGATCCGGCCCGTTCGGCTGTTCTATCCGGCTCGCGGAGCTGAAAGAGCGGAGGGTTCTCTTGCTCTCCCCTCCGCTCCTTTACTTTGAATTTATATTAGTTCACACAAACACTCCATCCATGCTTTTGTTCCGGCCCTCCGGTCCAGTTTAAGAACCCATTGTGGCCCTCGAGTCAAAAAGTTTGCCCACCCCTGGGTTAGATTCTAAATGTCTATATTAACGGGGCACAGCCTTAAAAGCTTGTCATCGGAGAAGAAGACCCTAGTTAGGGCGTGGCCCAGGCCAGCCGGCCCCCTCTGCCCTCTGTGACAGGCCCTGGGGACCCGCGGAGGAGGGGGCCCTGGAACCCGCCGGCCACCACGCTGTGGTCGTCAGCCTGGGCCCTTCCTGCCCGTCAGCTTGTCCTGGCACCAGGCTCAGCGCACACCAGCCTCCGCAGGCACCCCAAGGCTCCTCCCAGGAGCACGGGGCCTTCATGCCTCAGCGTCCGCCTGGGACCGGGTCACCGAGTCCCAGGACTCTCCCTGCTCTCCTCCACTCACCCGGGGTCTGGCTCAGCTCGGGAACCGTGGGGTTGGTTATCATGGGGCCAGGCGTGTCACCTGCTGGGACCGTCATGGGTGTCCGTGTCACCTAGGTCCAGGATGCCCAGGCAGCAATGAGACTCTACGTCACGGTGAAGAAGGAGTGGGAGCGCGCAGTCCAGGACAGGCGCCCCGCCGCGGCCGCCACTCCAGACCATGGCAGAGACGACGCGTAGCGGAGCCCACCACCCCAGCGGCAGCGTTTCCGTCCACAGGCACTTGTGACCAGGTCACAGGACAGATGGAGTCTCCCCAGAGTGGCGACAAATCGCGGCAGGCAGCCGGATGGGGTGCACATGCTGCTGAGGGCCACCCTTTCCTCCGGTGGGGAAATCGTGTGTCCTGGGCACAGCCAGCAGGTGGCGCTGGGACCCATGCGGAGGCCGCCGGCCAAGCCCCAGCACCATGTCCCCGCCCATGTGGCAGCCGCTCTGCGGGGTTCCCCACCCCCACGGCCCAGGGTCGGAAGCAGCCAGGTGTTCACGCCTTCCTCCAAGGAGGCCCTTCCCTCCGCTCAGCCACGGCCTCGCCGAGGAGTTTCCTGTGGCCGCCTCTGGGCCGGAGCTGGTGGCAGTGTTCCTCCCTCCCACCCCCTGCCCGCCAAGTTTAACTCCGGGGTCAGAGCCCCGCTTTGGCCACGCCAGGCTCAGGCTGCCCGCGGGGTGGGCTCTTCCTGCTGAAGCGCCTCCCGGGCCGGAGCCCAGTGCGAGCTGACCAGGGTCTCAGAACGAGGGCAGCACCGGGGCCTGAAGCCCGAGGCTTTGCTGCGCCGACAAGTACGAAAAGGTCCGACCCACTGAGGACACGATTGGACGTGAGTGCGGCTTTACTTGAGGTGGAGCTGGGGGAGCCTGCTCAGAACATTCTGGAAGGGTGGTGTCCGACCGACATGGCCGCTGGCCCATCCAGGCTGAGGCCTGTACCGAGACACATCCAGCAGCTGCCCCTCCACCTCCGTAAGGAAAAGGCCGGGTCAGCGGGCAGCTCCACGCGGCAGGACGGAAGGCACCGGGCAGGGGGCGGGGATCGCGAGGTGTTGGCCTTCTGGGGCCGCAGCGGACGGGCCCTGGGCGGAGCAGGGCAGCCTGGCCGCCTCGAGGCTCTGCAGCACCTTCTCCGCGTAAGAGACCAGCTCCTGGGAGAGGAGGAGGGGGCCGTCTCAGCTCACTCAGGTGTCTGAGTCCCTGCCTTTGAAGAGCTGATGGCTGCCCTCCAAGGTTCAGACCAGAACAGGCAGGAGGCGCCGCCCCTGCAGAAGCCCCAGTCGGGCTCCTGGACTTAGCCGCCTGGCCTGACGGGGGGCAGGGGGGAGGCCTGGTTCTCGGGGCGCTGCCCACTCACCAGGCTGGACTTAGCCGCCTGGCCTGATGGTGGGGGGAGGGGGGGCTGGTACTCAGGGCGCAGCCCACTCACCAGGCTGGACTTAGCCACCTGGCCTGACGGGGGGCAGGGGGAGGCCTGGTTCTCGGGGCGCTGCCCACTCACCAGGCTGGACTTAGCCGCCTGGCCTGATGGTGGGGGGAGGGGGGGCTGGTACTCAGGGCGCAGCCCACTCACCAGGCTGGACTTAGCCTCCTGATCTGATGGTGGGGGGAGGGGGGCTGGTTCTCGGGGCGCTGCCCACTCACCAGGCTGGACTTAGCCGCCTGATCTGATGGTGGGGGGAGGGGGGCTGGTTCTCGGGGCGCTGCCCGCTCACCAGGCTGGACTTAGCCGCCTGGCCTGATGGTGGGGGGAGGGGGGCGCTGGTTCTCAGGGCGCTGACCACTCACCAGGCTGGACTTAGCCTCCTGGCCTGACTGGGGGCAGGGGGGAGGCCTGGTACTCAGGGCGCAGCCCACTCACCAGGCTGGACTTAGCCACCTGATCTGATGGTGGGGGGCACCGGGGAGGCCTGGTTCTCGGGGCGCTGCCCACTCACCAGGCTGGACTTAGCCACCTGGCCTGATGGTGGGGGGAGGGGGGCTGGTTCTCGGGGCGCTGCCCACTCACCAGGCTGGAGGTGAAGCGCTCCTTGATCTCCTGGACCAGGGGCTGGATGCCGCTGGACACCAGCTCGCACAGGATGTCCTCTGTGGGCGGGGCGGGTCCTGAGGCCAGGCTTCTCCCTCCGGGGCCCCTCCCAGCCGAGCCGGCCCGCATGCCCAGCTCAGGCACTTCCCAGGCGGCTGGCAGGACCTGGCTGGGCCCCCAGCCTGCTGAGGCTTAGCATGAACACCCCGACCTGGGGCTCAGGAGCCAGCACCAGCCAGCCTGGCACATGGTGGGCACTTGGGTCATGTGAATGGGACATTTCAGGGGGTTCCTTCCCTTCCAGGGGTGGCCGGGAGCAGGGTGTCCCTGCCCGCCAGCATGCGGCGGGGTGGCGGGGGGTTCTCACGGTAGGAAGCCAGGTGGACCAGCAGCAGGCACACGTTCTCCGCCACCTCCGGGTGGTCCTTGTGCAGCTCGTACGTGTCCTTGATGAGGCTGAGGCCACTGCCCTTCTCCTCGGCCACCACCACCCGCAGCGCCACCAGCTCTGGGGGGCGCGGGGAGGCAGGATGGGGTTCATTCCCTGCAGCCCCGTGTCCTCTGGGAAGTGGGGTAAGCGTGGGACCGGGTTGGAACAACACGGCCTCAGCCGCGGGATGAGACAGCCTTGGCGTCCTGCAGCCAGGACTCCTAGTGGGGCGCCCCTCCCCCAGGCAACAAAGGCTCCAGCCGCTCGCAGGGTGGTCTCCGCCTGTGGGAGGGCATGGGGGTGCTCCATGGCGCCCCGCATTAGGGATCAGCCTGTGTGAGCAGTGACCTGGGGTGTCATGTACACGACTCCTCAGATCCCTCTGGGACCTGGGGGACACAGCCAGCAGGTGCCAAGACACTCCTCACCCTACTCACTCTGGGGTCCTGTCCACTGGACTCTGCCAACCCTGCTTGTGGGCAGAGCCAAGTCCCTCCCGCCCTCAGCACCAGCCTCCCTCAGAGGGCAGATCCTGGCACGCCCTTCAGAGCCCCCCTCCCAGCAGTGAGGACCCCGCCTTCAGGCCCCGGCCAACCCGGCTCACCCGACACCTTGGCGAGGCTGGCCAGCCCCCGGCAGGCGTTGTTCACCAGCAGGACGCGGTCCTGGCACAGCCGGAGGCTTTGCAGGAACAGCACCGCCACCTCCTCCAACAGGTGCTCCTTTATGCAGCCTGCAGGGGGGCCAGGGCCCTCATCACCACCTGGGCCCAGACCCCCCAGCCCCCCCCAGCCCTGGGCCCAGGCCCCCCCCCACCCCCCAGCCCTGGGCCCGGGACCTTACCCAGCAAGGACAGCAGCCAGAGGACCGCACAGCCGGCCTCTGCCATCTCCATGTCCACCGGGTAGGCGGCCAGCAGCTCCGCGATGAGGCCCGGGGCCTTCTCCAGGGGGGCCTTGTCCGTGATGTCAGCTGGAACCAGGCAGGGAGGATGGGGTGCCAGGCCCTGGGTACACATGCCCCCTGACTCCACCCCCACCAACGCCAACAAGAGAGCTGGGGAGAGGCCAGGTGCCCTCAGATGGGAAGGTGGCGGGGGTGGGGGTTCTCGGAGTCCCGGGGGGGGGCTTGGGGACTTGTGCACTGGGTGTGAGCAGAGCCCTCCATGGCGAGGAGCCGTTTTCCTTGGCCAGAACTATGCCCAGGTGCTGCTGGGCCAGGATGGGGCCTGGATTCCTTTCCTGGTTAAAAATGAGGATGGCTCAGTGCCTGAGCGCCAACCTAGGAACCAGGTCCCAGGCCCGGGGTGCGGGCTCCGCCCCCAGCGTGGGGCATGCAGGAGGCAGCTGGTCAGTGATTCTCACCGATGTTTCTATCCCTCTCCCTCTCTGAAATGAATAAAAATGTTTAAAAAATAAAGAAGTGAGGCCAGGATGCCACAGCCCAGCTGACTTCTGACGCCAGGGAAGTTGGCACATGGGTCCACTCCCCTCTGCTCCCGGCTCTCAGAGACTTCACGGGCCAGCCTGCCCTCAAGGGCGTGAGGGGCCAGGCGAGGACCCTCACCGTCCACCAGCAGCACCCAGAGCAGGCTCAGGCCAGCCATGCAGACCTCCCTGTGCCCGGAGCCGGTGTCCAGGTGCTCCAGGATGTGCGTGAACAGCCCCTCGTTCTGCAGCTCCTCCGAGTTGCACCCTGTTGGGCCAGGAATCCGGGGCCTCATCACCACCTGGGCTCAGACCGCCCCCCAGCCCCAGGAGCCCCACCTCCATCCCCCGCTGTCCTCAGGCACCGCGGTCCGGTGCGCCCCACATTGCTGGGCCCCCACCAGGCCAGCGCACGCCCAGCATGGGACCCAGAAACCAGGACGTGGTCCGTCCCCAGGGCCACAAGTCCCAGCATCTCCCACCCATTCCGGTGCAGGCCCGGCGGAGGGAGCTTCCCTTCCCTTCCCTTCTGAGGACCCAGCCCTCTGAGGTAGCGCTCTCCCCGCGGGGCGGCCTGGCACTCAGCGCGCCCCAGCTCTGATGGGCTCCCGGTGTGCCCGTGCACAGCACCCTGGTCCTCCTCAAGCGGGTCCTCCGGTCGGTCACCCAGCCTTGCCCCAGGCCTCCTGCCGAGTGTCTGGGTGCCCTCAGAGCCCAGCTGCCCGGAGGAGGCGGCCCAGACCCGGTGAGGCGGCGGGAAGTGAGGCGTGCGAGGCCCTGGGGGCTGCCCTGCCTGCCTGGCCGGCGGCCTCAGGAGCCCGGGTGCCCTGTGAAATGGGGGTGAGCAAGGCAGAGGGGCAACGAGGCTTGGTGTGAAACGGACTTCTGCGTGAAGCCCTGGCCAGTGTCCTGCACGTTTGAGGGAACGAGAGAAAGCAAGGGCGAGCGAGGGAAACGGACCAACAGCCAGGAGCGGCCGGCGCTGCCAGCCGGGCCCCCGCCCCGCGGCAGACCCACCCCACAGCACACCCACCCTGGCTGCAGACCCACCCCGTGGCAGACCCACCCTGGCTGCAGACCCACCCCGCGGCACACCCACCCTGGCTGCAGACCCGCCCCTCGGCACACCCACCCTGGCTGCAGACCCACCCTGTGGCAGACCCACCCTGGCTGCAGACCCGCCCCGTGGCACACCCACCCTGGCTGCAGACCCGCCCCGTGGCACACCCACCCTGGCTGCAGACCCGCCCCTCGGCACACCCACCCTGGCTGCAGACCTGCCCCTCGGCACACCCACCCTGGCTGCAGACCCGCCCCTCGGCACACCCACCCTGGCTGCAGACGATGGTGAGGAGGCTGTAGACCATGACCAGGAGCGGCTGGGCCTCGGGGTGGCTCCGCAGGACGCTCAGCAGGACCGAGGTGATGGAGCTGCCCCTCCGCACGGTGGCGGCCGGGTCCTGGGCCAGTGCTGCGGGGCCGGTGGGGGGAGCCTGGTTAAGCCCAGGGCTGGGGCAGCGGCAGGCAGGCATGTTCCCCCCCACACTGTGTGTGAAGGCATCGGAGGCCGTCCTTGTTCCAACACAGAGTGGGTCCCCATGAGTGCTTGTGGCATGGGGGTGAAGGCCGCGTGGCGGGGGGCCTGCACAGCCGGAGAGGGCCCTGTGCAGCCGGCGCCGAGTCCTGAGACCCCCCCCCCCCCCCGCCTGTGCCCGGAGGAACCGTTCCCACGCAGCAAGCCCCACCTTGGCCCAGGGTGCGCAGCAGCAGGGCGCAGGCGCACAGCTGGATGTCCAGGAGCCCCTCGTGGTTCTTCATGATGGTGACCAGCACGGTCACCACCTCCATCGACCACGGCAGACCTGCCAGGGCGGGTGCGAGGTGACACTTGGCAGAGGAGCAGGGGCGAGGGGGTACGGACAGGACGGGCACCAGGCAGTGCTGGCATCACACATGGGCCCGGGTGCCGAGTGCTTGCCGTGTGGCCCCATCGCGTCTCCTCGCTGCCACGGCCCTGACATCTCCCTGTGACCACCCTCACGCCCCCAGGAGGCACTGGGCCGAGCGCTGCTGTGACCAGCCTGCCCGGCTCCAGCCCTGGCTGGACCTGCCCTGAGGGGGGGCACCTGGGGTCCCCGGCTTTCCTGTGTGGCGCATGCTGTGCACAGGCACTGGGGAGGGAAGAGCAGCCGTGGCCGGTGGAGGGTCCATCCGGGCCATGCCCCGCCCCACGCTGCCCCTCTCCCAGCCTCTCCTCATCGGAAGAGGAGGGCGGCAGCCCCTCCAGCTCAGGCTGCGGGAGAATAACAAGGACTGAATGCCGGCGCCCAAGAACAGGGGCACAGACCACAGGCAGTGCCACGAGCCAGGAGCAGGCCCAGCGCCGCCAGCCCGGCACCTGCCCGGCCACCTCCAGACTTGGCCGAGGCCGGAAAGGCCAGTGGGAAGGGGCCCAGCAGCCCCTCCGTTGGTCCAGGAAGGCAAATCCTCCCTTCCCTCCCACGGACTCGGACTGTCCTGGCCACAGCCTGGCTCGAGGGCGTCATGGGCGGGAAAGGAAAAGGGCCAATATGGGGTCTCTGCTGCCTCATTACAGGCAGGACGGGCCTCTGTCATCGCCAATGCCCCAGCCACGGGACAGGCCTCTGAGGAGGGATGGATGGTGGACAGACAGATGGACAGTGGGTGGATTAATGGACAGAGGGTGGATGGATGAATGGACAGATGGTTGATGGCTGGATAGGTAGATGGAGGCTTGGATGGACAGATTGTTGATGGATAACTGGTGGGTGGGTGGGTGGGTGGATAAGTGAATGAAATTTTCAAACTGGTGTGTTGAGTGGATAGATTTCATGAAACCATGTTTGGGCAAAATTTTAAAAATACTGATGGAGAGCGGGGGAGAGGGGACCACATGCACACTGGGTAGGTGGGTGCGTCTGCGGAAACATGAAGTCTTCACGCCCCGGGTACCTCGGAATGGAGCCTCTCCGGGGCTTGGTGCATGCTGTCTGCAACCCTGCCCATCAGCCGCCACGCCGCCCATCACAGAGATGGCGGGGGGTGCGGGCTGCTTCAGCAAGCAACTGTTACCAGCTGCTAACGCTATGGAGCCGAGCCACCCACCCCGCCCCACTCGGAACAGTGGCAGCCGCCTGACCCCGCAGGTCAGAGAGACCTGGCCCGCCCTGCCACGTGGCTGTTGGTTGCAGCACCACCCAATGCCCAAGGTTGTGGGCTCGACCCCTTGTTGGGGCGCATGCAGGAGGCAACCGATGATGTTTCTCTCTCTCGTCGATGTTTCTCTCTCTCCTCTCTCTCAAATCAATAATAAAGCCTGGCTGGGATGGCCAGTGGTTGAGCATCAACCTATGAACCAGGAGGTCACAGTTCGATTCCCGGGTTGCGGGCTTGACCCCCGGTAGGGGGTGTGCAGAAGGCAGCCAATTGATCATTCTTTCATCTCTTCCTCTCTGAAATCAATAAAAATACACATCTTTTAAACAGTTTAATTAAAATGAAAAGACACAGGGCCCCTCATGGGAATGGAGCCCAGCCTCAGGGGTAAGGGAGCTTGGGGGGGGGCAGCCCCACCCAGGAGCTGGGAGGGGAGCAGAGGGGTCTCTACCTAGCTGGCTGTCAGACATTCTCAGCAGTCTGTCCAGGACCTGGAGCTGGACCTCGGGCCGGCTGGGGAAGTTCTGCATGACCTCTGCAGGGAGCAGGAGAGCGTGGGGGTGCCTGCCTGTGCCCCCACCCACCTCGGCCAGCTCAGGGACCCCCGGCGGCGGCACCCCCTCACAGGTGCTCTTATGCCCCAGCATGCCTCAGTCGGGCGGACCTGCTCTTTCCACTGCTCCTGGGCGAGGGCCAGGCCGCAGTCCTCTCTGCCTTTGATTCATGACAAGCAATCCCGCCCCGGAAGCGCTGCGGCTCCGGGAAGGTTGCAGACCTTGCGCTACAGCTGACGGAGCCCGTCCACCCGCTGCCTGGGCACGGCGTGGGCACCGCACAGCGCCCCGCTTCACAGGAGGGGATGGAGGCGCCAGGCCCCTCGGCGAGTGGGTGATGGGCTTCGCTGGACGGTTGTAGCCTCCAAAGCCCGCGACCATGAGACAATGGGGAACAGCAGCTAGTGCCTCGGGGTGCCCCTCCCCACCTTCCAACCCTCCCGCGCCCAGTCCCCAGAAATGGGGCAGACGTGGCGGGCAGAGTGCGGGTCCCTTGTCACAGGCAGAGCCACGCAGAGGACCGGGGGCTGGAGGGGCTGCCCTGGAACGTGAAGTGACCTCCAGACCTCGGGCGGCGCTCTCGGGTGCCAGTCACCGTGCTGGGAACCCCAGGGCGCCCCGGCCCAGCCCGGCACCCGAAGAGAGCAGGTGACCGTCCTGAAGTGTCAAGTTGCAGACAGACGCCCCCCCCCCCGCCCCCCGCTTTCTCCCTGCGGGGACGCGCCTACGGGCCAGGGGCCTGGGCACACAGCCACCACGCAGGACACCGCTGAGCTGGGGGGACACGGGGTGGGTGCGGAGGCAGACGCAGGACAGGGCATTCCGCTGGGGCGGGGCGGGGAGCGCTCTGTGGGCCATGGCGGCTGGGAGGGGGTGCGCGGGCAGCACCCCAGCAAAGCACGCCTGCCATGGCGGAGGGACTGCCCGAGGCTTCCTACCCGCTGGCCGCGCAGGGGAGCAGTCCGGGGGGCTGGGTGCGGGGCTGAGACACAGGGGTGCCCTCCCCGCCTGGGTCCCCGTCGTCACCTAGAATGCGGGCCACGCAGCCTTCGGAGAGGATGGTGGAGATGAAGGCGGGCACGTCCCGCTGGTGCATCAGCAGGGAGACGCTGGTGGGCCGGAAATCGCTGCTCAGCAGGGTGAGCTGCATGACCTCCCTGGAGGGGCCGCCGTGAGCTCAGCGTGCGGCTCTCCCTGCCACGGGGGCGGGCGGCTCAGGGCGCCCCACCTTCCCGTTAGCCCTCGGCTTGGCAGCGCCCCTCCCTGTGCCGCCGGCGTCCAGCGGGCACCCCGCCGCAGCCCCGCCTCCGGAGGGACACGGGCTCACCAGGCAGAGGGGGGAGGCTGAGCCCTGGCCCTGCGCCTGCGTGGGCCCGGCCGCCACAGAAAGAGACCGAGCATCCGATCTGGCCGCCGCGGGGGTAAAAGGCGACTCTAACCGAGGCTGGGCCCCTTGCCATGGCCCACGTCCTCCTTCTGGTTTTTAACCAGAGTCAGCGCAGCTCCCGGGCCTGGGGCCGCGCCCTCACCTGACCGTCCCCACTCAAGGGCCGGCATGAAGCCGCTGTTTGGAGACCAGGGGAGGCAGGGAGGCAGGGCGTGGCCTGTAAACCCCATGACGGGAAGGTAAGCCATGGGATGTGGACAGAGAAACGGGAAACCCCAGCGCAGCCCCGACCCGCCTCACCTGACTGTTATTCGCTCCGAGGGGTCAATCTGCAGCATCTGGGGCAAAAGGGAGCTGAAGGTCTTGGCGTGGGGGACCCGCCTCTCCTCCATGGTCTTCAGGACGCCCCCCAGGTTGTTGGGGAGGCTCCGGATGGACTTGCGCAGCACCATGGCCTCTGTGGCCTAGGAGACGGGCACCGCGTCCCACGTTTCAGAACCAAATGAATGTGGCCAGGACAGGGGGAACCTCTGCGAGGGAAGCGGGAAGCTGCGGCCGCCGCCTCCAGGACCACCCAGAGGCCGCCTGGGCCGACCTTCTAAGGTACGGAGGTCCAGAGCAGCCAGCAGCCGCTCACTGGGCAGAGGGAGTGGGGGGCCCTCCTTCCTGCCCACAGGCCACGCCCCTGGTGCAGGGCCTCCAGCTGAGCTGAGCTGCACCCGCTAGGGTGGGCCTGTGGGTGACACGCAGCCCCTGTGCTCAGGCCCCCTCGGTCCAGGCCCCCGCTTGACCCTTACCTGGAACAGGGCCAGAGCGCAGCCCACACCCCACGCGGCCGCTCTGTGCACCTGAAGCCGGTTTTCTCATCCGTAAAGGACAGTGAGAACCCCTGGGGCCCGCGGTGAGGGGCAGACTCGCGGCGGATTTGAATATCACCATCCCGGTCATCATTGCCCACAGGCCAGGTGCTGGGCGCAGGGGGTTCCCCCACCACTGCCCCCGCCCCCGCCGGTACCCCCCCTCCTGCCCGCGGCAGCTGGGGCAGAGGCGGCGGAGGAGGAGTGCGGCCCTCGGGGGGAGGCACGCAGGGCCGGCTCCACGCGCCTGCATGGGGCATGGGGCTGAGGTGGCCGGGAGCACGCTGGAGGCAGCTCACCTCCATGAAGGAGCAGCTGACCATGTCGAGAATGATGCAGCCCAAGGACCAGATGTCGGCTTTCTGGCTGAAGGAGAAGCTGAGGGCCTCGGGGGCCATCCAGGACTTCTGAAAGGGGTCTGCGGGGCCGAGAGGGGTGCGTGAGCCTGTGCTCGCTGGGGAAGCGACAGCTTGACGCACGAGCCCTCCATCCCCCTGCTCTGAGGTGGGGCAGCTATCTGCTGGGGGCCTGCCCTCCAGGCCGGTGCCCACAGGCTGGCCCACGGCGGCTGCAGTGGTCGGAGAAGGCTAAAATCTGCCCCTTCTTTAAACACCTTGTCCCTTTAAACATCAGGACCTGCAGGCACAGTGCCAGTTGTCCCCCTTGTTTCTACACCCGAACCCCCGACAAGGAGCCAGCTGAGCAGGGTCCTCGGGCCAGCTGTCAGGTCCTGCGAGGCCCCAGCCAGTCCCTCCCTCTGGACTTCCCTCCCCAGCCAAACAGCAGAGGGTGGACTCCAAGGACCCTGCCGTCTATATCCAGTAAATCCACCACCCACCCACCCACTCACCTGTCTATCCACCCACCCACCCACCCACCCACTCACCTATCCACCCCCCACCCACTCACCTGTCTATCCACCCACCCACCCACCCACTCACCTGTCTATCCACCCACCCACCTATTCAACTATCCACCCCCCACCCACTCACCTATCCACCCACCCACCCATCCATTCCATCTACCCACCCACCCATCCATTCACCTATCCACCCACCCACCCATCCACTCATCCACCACCAATCCTTTCACCTGTCTATCCACCCACCCACTTATCCACCACCCATCCATTCACCTGTCCATCTACCCACCCACCCATCCATCCATCCACCCATCCGTTCACCTGTCCATCTACCCACCCACCCATCCATTCACCCACCCACCCATCCACCTGTCCATCTACCCACCCACCCATCCATTCACCCACCCACCCATCTATTCACCTGTCCATCTACCCATCCATCCACCCATCCATTCATCTGTTTACCTGTCCATCTACCTACCTGTCTATCCACCTATCCATTCTTCTGTCCATCTATCCACCTGTTTTTTTCATCCATCCACCCACCCACCTACCCGTCCACCTGTCTACCCACTCACCTACCCATCCATCTATTCACCTGTCCATCCATCCACCCATCCACCCACCTGTCCACTACCCGCCTATCTACCCATCCATCAGTTCACCTGTCCATCCACCCATCCTCTGTGCACCAAGGACAGGAGGCCAGTGCAGCAGCCCGGACACCCCAGAACTCCGGAGTTCTGCCCTGTGGTGTTCCCTCCGCTCTGACAGCTGTTAGGGGCTAGAAGCCCGGTCCCTTGCCCCCTCGTCTTTTCAGAGGAAGGAGAGCTCGTGTCGCCTACCCCCACCTCTGCCACCTCCTGGGTTCCGTTAGGACTCAGTAAAGTGACCCATCCCTAGCCAGCGCCTGGCCCGCACCAGGCTCCCACCTCTACCTGACAGTTCCCTTTCTTCTGAGACCTTTCTTCTCCCTCCATGAAGGTTAACATTTTCTGGGTGTCTCTGGGGCCCCGCATGCCTCCCCCCGGAGGAACGCCTGCTCAGTTACAATCCAGCAGGGGCTCTTTAGTCTCGACAGCCTAGGAGGGGTCTGTGGGGACCTCCTGAGCAAGGACAGGTTTGATGTGGCCTTGTTCCAGCACCGGAGTGGCCACCGCCCTCTGGACTCCGGGAGCGAGGAGCTTCCGGTGAACGGCCCCTCCCCCACTGCCTCGCGCCACCTTGGTCCCTCTGGGGACCCCGGGCACCTTCCTCCGCCCGGATGTTCCACTTGGCCTTGTGGGTCATCAGTGCGTTGCAGCTCAGGTCCTGCAGTTTGCAGTGGTTGATGCCCACCAGGGCGATGTTGGAGGGCTTGAGGTTCCTGAAACCAAGGGGCACGCCTTTGCACCCGCCCTCGGGGCCAGCGTGCACCCTGAACCTTACCTCCTGCCCCACCCAGTTCTGCAGAAGCAGCCCACACCCCTCTCTGCAATAAATGCCCCCTGGGCAGCCCACTTTTTAAACACTGTCTTCTAGAAACAGAAAATACAACCGTTTGTTTTAAATTGGAAAAAACACACACACACACACCACAAAACGAAGCCAACCACAGGTAGGGCACCACCCAATCCTGCGGCTCCTTCCACGTCTGAGCTACGCCTCTGCTTGGGGAGTTTCCCACGGTCACGGCCTCCAACATGAACACCGGGCCGTGAGCACGCCCTTCGCACACGCGGCCCACGTGCGTCCCTCTCCTCTTGGACATACGATCCACTGAAGCCATTCCCAGCCCCTCAGACCATGGGTCCCGGAGCGTGGGCCAGGGGTTCAGAGCCCGAGCCACCTGGCCAGGGGCCGCGGCAGCGTAACCTCCGTCCTGGGCGCGCTGTTATCTGCTCCTTTCCTTGTACTTTAGAACCAGCCCGCCCTGTCAGCTCACACTTCGCGAGGCGGCGTGGCGAGGGTGAATCAGCACGGGGGTGGGGGGCACTCGCCCGCCTGGGAGGTAGAGCCGCGGCCGCGGCCGCACCCCACGCCCTGGATTCCGCGCACGGGCGCTGACTCCGCGGGGACGCGGGGCCTTGTCTCCTGAGCCGCCGGCCTGGTCACCTGTGGATGATGTCCAGCCGGTGCAGGTATTCCAGGGCGTCCAGCACCTGGCCCAGCATGTTCTGCATCCACTGCGGAAAGATGAGAGATGCGGGGCTGGAGGGGCCGCCAGCTCCCCGTGGGGGCCCTGCAGCTGTTGGGGGTTCGGTGACCGCTCAGGGCGGTCTGCGGGACCACAGCATCCTGTCTCTCGTGTCCTGAGACAGGGCTGAAGCTGGCCAAGCCCAGACCCCGTGCTCCCGTCTCCACGGAGACCCTGTGCCTGGGCTCCGGCCTTGCACCCACCCCTGTGGGCGACAGAGAGGGTCGAGTCTTCAGTGCCTGTGTCTTTAGAATGAAAAGAGCCCCGACAGAGAATTTTCTGGAAGCATTTTGTGTCAGAAACGAGATCCAGCTAGTTGCCAGGGCAGTGACTTTCAAACCGTGTTCCTAGGAAGCAGGGGTCCCCCCGGGGTATCAGAGAGAGGCTGAGCAGGACTGGGCTTCCTCTCATGCACCCCCCCCCCTCCCGCCTTGTCCCCCAGTTAGAGTGGGTCCGCTTTCCTTACTGGGTCTCTGAGGACATTTTCTGCTTCGAAGGGTCCCGCCTCTCACAGAACGTCTGAGACCCTCCGAGCCGCCCTCTGAGGCCGTGGGGGCGAGGAGGTGGACGTTGGGGAGGCCCACCGAACAGAGGAGTGCTCAGAGCCAAAGTAGGCCCGGTCACCTGGGGGACCCAGCCGGGGACAGCACGCCGGCCCTGGGGCGGGAGAGGCGTGTCCATGGCACCCAAGGCGCCCGCCCTCCTGACAGTCAGGGGCGCTGTTCATCGCTGTCGGCGAGGCCGGGGCGGAGGAGCCCGGGCGCCTGGAAGCGGCTCAGCACAGGGAGACACCAACGACGCAGGTCCAGCTGCGCCCACGCCTGCACGGACAGCAGGTTCCCGGCGGCAGAAGGTGCTCGCCGAGGTACCCATCACCACGGAACGCAAGAGTCACTCTCCATCGGCCCGCTCAGAGGTCGAGCGTCGACCTATGAACCAGGAGGTCACGGTTCGATTCCCGGTCGGGGCACAGGCCCAGATTGTGGCTAGATGCCCAGTGTGGGGCGTGCAGGAGGCAGCCGATCCATGATTCTCTCTCATCACTGATGTTTCCATCTCTCCCTCCCTCCCCCTTCCTCTCTGAAATCGATACAAATATAGGTAAATAAATATTTTTTTTAAATAAAGGAATGAAAAAAGGGCTGGCACACTGCAGCCTGGCCAGACAGGGAACTCCTGCTCGCGGTGACGGCGAACCCCAGTCGACCAAGCAGGTCGCAGCCCCGGGATGTGAGCTGAGGCTGCGCACGCCTGCTCCAGCCCCACGACTCCGCACCGGAGCTTAGCCAGGAAGCACGACCGTCTAGGACCCCGAAAAAGCAACGTCCATGGCTACTGTCATCATGGCCCCGAACTTGAAACAGCCCAAGGCTCCCAGCGCTGGGCCAGACGCGGGCTCGGGTGGCCACCCCACGCAGCGGCCCCGCCAGGGGAAGGGACGGGGTCCGGACGGGCTCGCAGCGTGGCTGCGGCTCAGAGGCACCGGGATGAGCGTGCGGAACCAGACGCTGCAGGAGCCCACGCGCAGGGCCTGCGGGCCGGGCAGGAGGCGGGCCACGGCTCCCGACCGCCCGGGGCCTCCTGGCGTGACCCGCGTCCCGGTCTGCGAGGCTGTGCGCGCCTGTGCACACACCCAGCTGCGCGCTGATCTGTGCGCGTGGCAGCGTGCACACACCTCCACACGGGGACGTAAGGAAAGGGACGGCCAACCCCAGCGGCCCTGCCTCCCCCGTGCCCGCAACCGTGGGGCTGCGACGTCACGAGGCGGGGTGGGCCCCAGGCTGGCGTCTTACCTCCGAGTCGATGATGTTCCTTTTCTCCCTCGCCCTCTCGATGACCTTCTGGAAGCTTCCCTTGTTGAAGTCCATCACCAGGCAGAGGAACAAAGAGGAGGTCTGCTGGGACACGCGTCCCCTTAGGCAGGTGCCGCAGCTCTCCCAGGAGCCCGGGCAGGCCGGGCGCCCTGCACGGGGCACCAGTGCGCGGACTGCGGGGGTACCGCCTCCGGGGGGCCGGGAGGGGGCCCCATGAGCAGCTCCGGCTGCATCTCCAGCCTCACCCCCACCTCGGCTCCCTCTACACTTGGACTTTTCTGAAGGCCGCCGGGCCTCCTGCCCCCGCACACGCAGATGCTGGGTCGGGGACGTCGCCCCGTCACAGGCTCGGCTCACACGCATCTCCTCCTCCACGGAGCCAGCCCCTGAGGGGCCTCAACGGCGGACTTTAAGGGGACCCTGCTTTCCCTCCCGCAGTGAAAGGTCCCCTTGGCTTTTCCGTGTCTCCTTAAGTGCATTAGGGGTGCTCAGGAAATATTTTGGGGTGATGACCTCTCCCCAAGGTTTTCCTCGGGGCCCAGTGTGAGGGGACCCTCCACTCCTGCTCAAACCCTTGGCTGTCAGCCCCAGAGGGGGACACGCATGTGGAGATGAGATCAGGGTGACTCAGCGAGAGGCCTGGCAGCCAGTCGCAGCCGACAGGGTGAGGTGCAGGCTAGGGGGCTGCCAGGCCCTGACTGGCGTCCACTCGGCTGCTCCTCAGCCTCCGAGCCGAGAAGTGGGGACAGCACCCCCTGCAGACCTCCGCGGACCGAGGGAGACTGTGCAGCGCCAGGGGAAGCAGGGACTGGCTCCTGGCCCCGGCCGCTCCTCCCTCGGGGCGCAGGCCCTGAGCCTGGGGCTGCAGGAGAGCTCAGCACGGCCTCCCCTCCCCGCTGGCCGGGCGACAGACTAGGCAGGACACGGGACGGAACTTATCTCTCAGCCTGTGCCTTCTGGGAGCCGGGCTAACGACCCCTCCCCCGCTGAGGCTGCTGGGGCTCCCCTGAGATGATGCCAGCGAGCCCCCAGGCTGGCCCCGTAAGTGCCGAGTCAGGGGTTGCCACGTTTAGAGTCACTGCCGTTGACACGCGGGGGGTTCGCCGTTCCTGCAGCGGCCGAGCCGCCCCGGCCGCAGCGTCGGCCTGGCCCACCTGGCCGTTCCATACGATGAACATCTCGTGGTAGATGGAGACGTGGGCGTGCCGGAGCTTCAGCAGCGGCATCAGCTGCAGGCAGAGAGCAGAGTGGGGAGCCGGTCAGGAGCCCTGGTTCTCGGTTATGCTTCCCAGTCCCACTTCCCAACCAACACGCGCGCTCCCAGCTCGGAGCAGGGCGCCGGGAAAGCGAGCAGCTGGCTGGGGTGGGAGCCAGACGGTCCCGAGTGGGTCCCGGCTCCAGCACACGCATGCAGGCTGTGCTGTGTGACGGAGGCGCAGCGCCTCAACCTCTCTGAGCCTCCTGGCCTCGCCTGAAAAAGGCGGCAACAGTGGCATCTGCCCCCCGGGGTGTCACGAGGGCTGTGTGACCCGATGCAGGCACAGTGCTTGGCGAGGAGGACAGAGCACAGGCAGGGACGGCTGGAGAAGGTGGTGAGGCCAAGGGAGGGGTCACGAATGTGCCCACACCGCCTCGCCTCCCGGTCCCAGGCCCCGTCCCGCTGGCAGCGCTCTGAGAAGGAAGACAACAGGCGGCCGACTGGCTACCTTAGCGACGGAGCCCAGGAGGACCGGCCTGCGTGGAAGGCTGGGTGTGGAAGCAGGTCGCCGGGGGCACGGAGAGGAAGGGAACGGGAGGAGCAGTGAGGGGGTGGGGGCCTTGGCGGCTTTCTCTGCCGGTCAGAACGGAGCCCGGGCCCGCCCCTGCACATCATGTCTGCACCCGGGTTTAAAAATGAGTGTTTGGCGACAGACTCCTGCCATGGCGTGGGGGCTTCCGGCTTCGCAGCACGAGGCGAAAACTGGATTGATCCTCCTGCCCCCACCCAGCGCCTGCACAGGAGGGCACAGAGCATCCTCTGTGTGTCGCATCATGTCCTCCAGGGGGCGCCACCCAGAGAGTTACCTCATCCAGGGCCTCGTTGGCATGATGGTCGTCAATGCATTCCACCTGCAGAGGCATAAGAGGACTAGCTCAGAAGACGTGTGGTAAGCCATCGTCATCACCACCACCACCACCACCACCACCACCACCATCTCCACCACAATCTCCACCACCACCACCACCACCATCACCACCATCACCATCACCACCACCACCATCTCCACCACCATCACCACCATCATCTCCATCACCACCACCATCTCCACCACCATCTCTACCACCACCATCACCACCACTACCATCACCATCTCCACCACCACCATCACCACCACCACCACCATCTCCACCACCATCACCACCACCACCATCACCACCACCATCTCCACCACCACCATCACCTCCACCACCATCACCACCACCACCACCATCTCCACCACCATCACCACCACCACCATCACCACCACCATCTCCACCACCACCATCACCTCCACCACCATCACCACCACCATCTCCACCACCATCACCACCACCACCATCACCACCATCATCACCACCACCACCATCACCACCACCACCACCACCATCTCCAACACCATCATCACCACCACCACCATCACCACCACAATCTCCACCACCATCTCCACCACCACCATCACCACCACCACCACCACCACCATTACCACCACCACCATCACCACCACCATCACCACCACCACCACCACCACCACCACCACCATCACCACCACCACCACCATCTCCACCACCATCACCACCACCACCACCAGCACCACCACCACCACCACCACCACCACCACCACTACCACCACCAGCACCACTAGCACCACCATCACCACCACCAACAACAACACCATCACCACCACCACCACCATCACCACCATCTCCACCACCATCACCACCACCATCTCTACCACCACCACCTCCACCACCATCACCACCACCACCACCACTACCATCACCATCTCCACCACCACCATCACCACCACCACCACCATCACTATCATCACCACCATCTCCACCACCACCATCACCTCCACCACCATCACCACCACCATCTCCACCACCATCACCACCACCACCATCACCACCATCATCACCACCACCACCATCACCACCATCACCACCACCACCACCGTCTCCACCACCATCATCACCACCACCACCATCACCACCACAATCTCCACCACCACCATCACCACCACCACCACCACCACCACCACCATCACCACCACCATCACCACCACCATCACCACCACCACCACCACCATCACCACCACCACCACCATCTCCACCACCATCACCACCACCACCACCATCACCACCACCACCACCACCACCACCACCACCAGCACCAGCACCACCATCACCACCAACAACAACAACACCACCATCACCACCACCACCACCATCTCCACCACCATCACCACCACCATCTCTACCACCACCACCTCCACCACCATCACCACCACCACCACCACTACCATCACCATCTCCACCACCACCATCACCACCACCACCACCATCACTATCATCACCACCACCATCACCACCATCATCACCACCACCACCATCACCACCACCACCACCACCACCACTACCAACACTACCACCACTACCACCATCACCACCATCACTATCATCACCACCACCACCACCATCACCATCATCGCCATCATCACCACCACCATCACTACCACCACCATCACTATCATCACCACCACCACCACTACCACTACCAACACCAACACCACCACCATCACCACCACCACCACCATCACCATCATCGCCATCATCACCACCACCACCACCATGACCATCAATTGACCAGAGTGCTAGGTGCCTGCCATTCAGGCCCCACCACATGGCACCGGGGGCCTGGAGACGCTCCTAAGGCAGGGACCCAAAAACGCTTGGAGCAAAGGCAAGCTATTTGCTCCTGCTGCAGGGTGAGTGCAGAGTAGCAGCACCCCCCCTAAGCTAGCATTAGAGGGTCCGCTGTCAAACCATCTTGAAACAGAAAAGAAAATAAAGTGTTGGCCCAGAGCCAGACAGCTCTGCTCGAGTTGGCAGCGTCTCAACCGTCCTAGTTCATTCCTTCTCCAAACTGGGAAGATGGTCCTCATCACCGCACGTGGGGCCGGGTGAACGCACGGGGAGGGGAAGGGTGCGGGGAAGGGCAGCAGCTTCGGGTCTGCAACGAGCTTGGTGGCAAGGACTGCAGGTAGATGCGACCATCACGTCTGCCAGCAGGTCCTTACCCAGGGTGTGTGTCTGCTCACAAGACACACAAATGAAGATCTCTGTGGGGAGACCTATGTAATACCTTCAGCAGTGAAGATTAGAAATAATAATAATAAGCTAACGTAAAACCAACCAATGAGGTACTAAAAACAAACAAAAAAGGAGATCTCTGTGGCCGGTGATCGCAGACGAAGATGCAGAGTTAGAGGTCGCTCCCTGCGCCGGGGAGACCTGGATGCCGGGCACAGCGCGCCTGCCTGCCTTCCCTCCTGTTCCAGGGCTGTGCATAGGTCAGTTCGGCCACACAGGCTGAAAGCCTTAGAAATGTGACATCTTCTGTCCTGGAAATCCCACCCCTAGGCATTTATCCCAAGGAAATCACGGACCCGCCAAAAACGGAACGATCAGGTTGTTTATCAGAGTTGATGGTACGGAGCGAACTTGTCGCGAGGGGAGCTCGGGGTCAGTCACAGTGCAGCTTCGGCCTGTGGCTGGCGGTCCACGCAGGCGGCCAGCAGGGCGGAGAGGAAGAGGCTGTGCCGGCAGGAATGCCAACACCGCCTTGTGCAAAGAAGTGTGTCAGTGCTGAGAAAGGCCACAGCTCACAGCCCCTCCGGCACCCCAGCCCCCTGTTGTGGTGAATCCTCGCCCCAGGACAGGTTTTTCCACTGAGTTTTAGAAAGAGTGGGAGGGAGGGGCAGAGAGAGGGAAACATAGATGTGAGAGAGACACACTGATTGGCTGCCTCCTGCACGCGCTCGACCCGCCGGGACTGAGCCTGCAATTGAGGTACATGCCCTTGACCAGAACTGAACCCACGACCCTTCAGTCCATGGTCCAACATTCCAACCACGGAGCAAAACGGGTTAGGGCCTTTTTTTTAAAAAAAAAAAGAAAGCCCCCACTTTTAAAAAAGCTCCTGGCCGAGACCGGTTTGGCTCAGTGGATAGAGCGTCGGCCTGCGGACTGAAAGGTCCCGGGTTCGATTCCGGTCAGGGGCATGTACCTTGGTTGCGGGCACATCCCCAGTGGGAGGTGTGCAGGAGGCAGCTGATCGATGTTTCTCTCTCATCGATGTTTCTAGCTCTCTATCCCTCTCCCTTCCTCTCTGTAGAAAATCAATAAAATATATTTTAAAAAAAATAAAATAAATAAAAAAGCTCCTGATTGCCCAGAAAGCAGGTCGTCCTGCCCATTGGCCTGTGAGACAATGAGGCTGTCCCCAGGGATGGAGCAGGTGGACCAGGACTCCAAGCCCAGCCCCTCGGGTAGAGGCGGGCCGCTGTGCTGCCCACAGACGGGAGGCCTGGCAGAGCAGAGGGCTCTCCACCCTCAGGGGCAGCCCTGATCCCAGGGTATCCCAGCCCTCACCCAGGACCAGCAGGGGGTGCCAGCTCTCGCCCCTGGACCCTGGTTCATTTGGACCATGTGGCTTGGACACACAAAGGGCTGCGCCCTCGGGTCTGCATCCGCCCTGCCATGCCAGCCTGGGGAACAGGTGGAGGAAGGGCCTGGTGCCCTGCCCTCAGCCCTGTGTGAGCATGGGCAAGTCCCCGCCCCCCACCTGGCTCCCTGTTGGTGAAACTGGTGGCCGCAGTGAGTGCACCTGCTCTGAGACCGCCTTGGAGCTGCTGGCGCTGTGTGAGCGGGCTAGCCTGCAGCCTCCCGGGGCCCCCCCTCCTTGGCTGTGAAGGGCAGTCCTGGCTCCTGCTTTGCTGGGTCGGCGGGAGACTAATTGAGATGATGCCTCACTGAATTAAGTGCGAGGTAAGGTTGTGGTTGTCGTCGGAGTAAAAATGACATTTCTTCTCCATCAAGGCGAGAGTCACACGTGTGGGGAAGCTCGAGGCGCCTCGGCCACCCTGCATTGGGCTACCGCTGACCAGATCTGCCTCGGGACCACAGGCAGAGAGGAGCCCAGCTGTGGCATAAGGAAGCTTTCTCTAACATGGGGGTGATGAGCGGATGTTTGGGGAACCTCTCCCCCCACCCCCACCCCCCGCCCCCGGGTGCCAGGGGCGTGGCCTCTTACCTGCTTTATCACGAACTTGACTTTGGTTTCTCTCTCCCTCACCACCAGGTTCACCCCCAAGGCCCCAGGATTCAGCTCGTCCAAAATCTACCAGCGAAAAGGAGAGAAGCTTTCAGGAAATGCACACGGCTTTCCACTCCCCACAGTGCGCCCCGCTCCAGCGCCGCCCGGCGCCTCCCAGCCTCCCTCCAGGCACAGCGAGCATCTCTGCCCGCTCTGCCGACACAGGGAACCCCCAGGAGGCCCAGGAGCCCTCGGAAGGTGGAGGCCAAGCCCATCTCCCCACCTCTTTGGGGCTGATTCTGGAGCTCGTTCCACCACCCCGTACCTCTTCTCCAATTCGCAGCGAGGGTCAGCGGGCACCCAGGAGCCGGCACAGGGACTGTTCACTCTCTCTAGCCCCCTATGATCCCCCACTTCCAGCACCCACCGCCAAACTGGGCATCCAAACAATCAAGTAATGAATGGGTGCCATCACGGTCACAGCCATGCCTGTGCCTGACCCTGTGCCGCGTACTTGACCTGTGGTCACCACTATGGCTACCTCCATGTTCACAGCGGAGGAAAGTGAGGTACAGGGAGCGAGGTCCTTGCCTGAGGCCCCAGCACTGATAACGGAGGTGGCCCGGGTTAGACTGCAACTCCAGGGTCTGACCCCAGAGCCTGGGCATTGAGCCAGACCTGCAGAGAGATGGCTACCGTGCCACGCGTGGGGGTTAGGGGGTGAGGCTGGACGATGGGATCACATCTATCAGAGGATGGAGGAAGGGGGGCAGGATGCAGAGGAGAGATGTGTGTGTGGGGGGGTGGAACCCTGGGTCCAGGGACTTCTGGAGTCCAGAAAAGTTGTAGGAGTCTGTGACCCAGCCCTGGGAATGGTCTGAATCCCCGCAGGGAACAACAGGGGCAGCGTCCGGAGCAGTTCATGCTGCTGCCGGGACGCTCATGCTGAGGTCCCCTGAGGCCAGTGGTCGGCAAACTGCGGCTCGCGAGCCACATGTGGCTCTTTGGCCCCTTGAGTGTGGCTCTTCCACAAAATACCACGTGCGGGCGCGCACGGACAGTGCGATTGAAACTTCGTGGCCCATGCGCAGAAGTTGGTTTTCGACTCTCAAAAGAAATTTCAATTGTTGTACTGTTGATATTAGGCTCTGTTGACTAATGAGTTTGCTGACCACTGCCTTAGGCGGCGAATTAAGTGGTAAAACGCACCTGTGTCTCAGATCAAGGCGATATTTTAATTCCTCCCGGAAAAACTTTGCTTTTTAAAGTCTCTGGTCCCAGAAACTCCTCTGCTTCACCACTGGCTGACTGCCTTGGGGTCCTCGCTCCCCCCACCCCCACCCCCAAAGTGAGAAAAATCTAACTTACAAATTATTTTGAGGTTAACGACGCTTTTACCAAGACCAGACCTAACCGTTCATAAAGCTGACCTACCATGCAGAGAAGAATTTAAACACGCGTTCAGCTGCATTCTGCAGCTTTCCTTTTGTGAAATGCTGCACATTTTCTCCGGCCCTGGAAAAGGCCCAATCCCCACTGGGACTACTGACGGTGTTTAGGGGCTCCTGATCACGAACTCTGGTTCGAGGGAGTCGCGTCTCCATGGGCCTGAGCGTGGACCCAGGGGTGAGAAGGCTGGCGTTTCTTCCGCTGCGAACACGCAGACAGGCAAGGCTGCAGTCCTTCATGCCACCCTTCATTTTAGACAGCGGTAAACAGGCCCAGAGGCAAAGGGCACGCACCCAGGAGGTCACCTCTGGAGGTCCCCTGTGAGCTAGAGGCAGACACTGGCCAGACAATGGGTCCCTTGCCTCCCGGGGTGGGACCTCGCTGGCAGCCTCCACCAGGGCTGTGACCGTTATGCCAGTAGGGGTTGGGGGTGGTGGCGAGGTCCAGGTCCAGGGCTTGTCCCAGACCGTGGGCCCCTCGTCGCCCTAGCCTCCCCGCCAGGGGGCAACTCGGCACCTTGTAATTTTCCATAATGACTCCTGTCCTCCTCCTCCCTCCGTTGGGCGCTGGAGGTGCACCCCTAGCCGGCGCCTGAGGGCAGACCCTCGACTGAGCATGCTCAGTCGGGACTGCGTCTTGGTGCGCACCCCAGCCCCCACCCTGGGAACGACCCTCAGCCCCGGGTGTGTCTGCTTGACCACGTGACCCTCCCGGCCCGAACGGTATCCGTAGCGTCCCTCCGGCGAGCAGGCCCCCAGGGCCTGGCCGCTTTAAACCTCGTGCTGGGTGGAGCCTTGAGCGCGGTGGGCGGGGCCTGGAGTGGCCGCCCGGTTTGATGCGAGGTGGGCGGGGCCTAGAGCTGCGGGGCGGGGCCTAAGAGCGCGGTGGGTGGAGCCTCGAGCGCGCCGGGCGGTGCAACTGAGGGCCGTGCGCCGAGGCCCCTTTAAGGCGCGGCCGGGGCGGGCCCCGCGGCGCGGCCCCTTTAAGGCTTGGCCTACGTGGCAGCCGCTGGAGCCGCCGACGAGAAGCGAGGCCGGCCGCCGGGCACTTCCTGTGGAGGCCGCAACGGGCGCGGGCGCCGACGGGCCGAACGCCGAGCGAGCGAGCGAGCGAGCGAGTGAGCCGAGCCTCCCGCCGCCGCCATGGGCCAGAACGACCTGATGGGCACGGCCGAGGACTTCGCCGACCAGGTGCGGCCTGCGGCCCGGCGGCCTTCCCTTCCCGGCCCCCTCCCGCGGGCCCTCTCCCGGGCCCCGCCGCCCCCCAGCCTCCGCCCGGACCCCGAGCCCCGCGGGGCCGCCCCGAGGCCTGGGCCGCGCCCGCAGCCCTTCCGATCCCACCGCAGGGGTCGCGCCCCCTCCCCCAACCGCGGCCTCCCTCCCTGGCGCGTTGCCCGTCCCGGCCCGGGACCCCCACACCCGGCCTCCGGGCCCAGCCTGCCCCTCGCCGCCTCCTCACCACGGCCGGGTGTGTTCTCGGGCCCCGCTTCGGCACCCAGCTCGGGCGACCCGTCCCCCCAGCCGGCCTGGGCTTTCCTGGAAGGAGAGGGGTGTGAGCGGCTGCCTCCCCGCCCCCCGAGAAGGCGGCCCGAGTGCTGGGGGCTTGGGGAGCGTCCTCCGTCCCCGGCTGTTGGGGTGGCTCCCGCACCTTTTCCTTCCACTGGGCGCTCTTGGGAGGCGGGGTGGGAGCTGGGATCTTGGACAGGGGTTGGTCAGACTGGAGGCCTGGGGGTCCTCCCGGAGGAAAGGGGGCGCCCTGGTATGCACCCCAACTCCAGAACGCACAGCCCTTTTCCCTTTCTCTTTCCCGGACGTGTGGCCTCCGTGGGGTCCCTTTGACCCCGCGTTTCCCCTCCCCGGACTCTGCCCTGGGGCCGAATTGAAGGAGCGTCCATCTGTGCACGCACCTGGGAGGAGGGGCGGGGAGCTTCTTCCTCCCAGGAGGGCACAGGTGGCACCTGAGCGCCTGGAAGCCCTGACTCGGGGCCAAGGAACACCCGACTGGACGCACAGACCGGGGTGCGGGCGGGGAGAGGACAGCGCCCCCCACTTGGTTGATTTGCTTGGCAGAAGGCGGGAGGGGATCGGCTTATAAAAGTACCCGTTACCCTAAGATTGGCAGCCTCGTCCCAGGGCAGACCCGGGCGGCCCCGCTGCCGTCCTTGCCCTGGTTCACTTGCCGTGTGTGCCGGCCTTGCGGGGTTCAGAGTGGTGAGGCTAAGGCTGAATTCACCTGCCTGGGGTGCATCGAGCCATCGTGCTGGGGGCTGGGAGTCCTGGGGGTCCCGGGAGCCTGTGATTTACAAACAAAACAAAGCAAGCCAGTGTTTTGTGATCAGTGAACGGATTTCCGTTGTTCCCCCAGGGGTGCTAATATCTCTCTCGTGTGGCCTCCTAATTGGGGTCGCACATTTTCCTGTGACCCAACCATTTAAAACCAATTTGGGGGGTGGAGTCTGTCAACCTGGAGAAGCAGTTTTTCCTAAGGTGGTGGTTTGTGGGTACAGACAACTTAAACATGGGGCCCCTCGCAAACAGGGTGCTAGCCAGAGCTGCCGGAACCACGGAGGCCTTTTTGTCCGTTTCCACTGACATCATTTCAGTGACCCGTTTTACTAGCCGCGGGGACCGAGCACCAACACTGACTCTTCAGCCGGAAAACGCTGGTTTTGCAAGTGAATTTCACAACCAAATGTAGACAAAATGTCTCGGTCCCGCCGCTGCCAATCCCGGCCTGTAAGCTCTCCTCCACCACCTCCTTCCCTGCATCTTGTTTGTTTCTAAGGAAGGGATCTGGGACCCAGGAAGGCCGGGAGGGGCCCGGGTCGGGTCAGGTTGGCCTGCGAGTCCCTGTGGGAAGGAAGGCCAGGCCTGTGACCTCGAGGCTGTGCCACATACAGCTGCTTCCAGGCCCCGTCCCTCTCCTGGCACAGCTCAGGGAAGAGGCCGCTGCCTGAACCCAAGTGGGCCAGGGCCCCGTCCCGCAGCGCGGCCTCCTCCAGTTTACCAGGGCTGGGCCGCTGGGCCGCTGTGGCGATGGCAGGGGTGTCTATCTGGCAGGGGTGTCTGTCGGCAGCCGCCTCCGCCCTCCACGCAGGAGGGCAGAGGGCCTGTGCTCTTCAAAACCAAAGTTGGGAGCCTCTCCTGCCACAGGCAGGCGGGGCGCAGCGGACGTGGGCGGAGAGCAGGGTGCAGAGCAAAGTCACGGCTTCCGATGCACAGGTCTGGCCAAGCTGGGGTTTAAGGTTTACCCGCGTAGTAAAGCAGCGCTGCCAATAAGGGCGGCATCCAGGCTTGGAAATGAAAGCCATCGATTCTGCAGGGAACAGGGAAACGATGCAGCCACCGACCAGACAGTGCGACACCCCTGTTTCCTTCCAGCCTTGTCCTCAGAAAACAGGCGCAAACGTGCAGTGACAGGATGTGACCGGAGGCCAGGGCTGCTGAGAGGGGGACCCCAAAAGGCCCGTGTGTCCCCTGGCAATACCGACCCTTCAACTGCACCAGCGTGGGGCCAGGTCCTTCGTGCACGTCGCCGGGTCACCTCCGGACCGTGTGAGGCTGGCCGTGTCTCCATGTTCCGCGTGGAGACGGAGGTGCGCTGGGCTCGTGCGGCACACGGTGGCTGGAGGTTGAGTGCGTGTCTTGCTTCCCAGGTCCGGGCTCCTTGCCGCTCAGCAGTCCGGTGACCTTCCCTTCGGGTCTGCGGAGGCGAGCCCGGGTACGCCGTCTGGTTAGTGTCCGCTGGCAGGCTCCTCCCGGGCTGTCCCTCTGGCACCGGGCTCCTTGCCCTGGGCAGCAGGGACAGTGTCCTCCTGCTCGCAGGGGCCAGGCCTGGGGAAGTGCTGAGCGAGCTCTCTGCGGCTGGGGCTGGGCACCGGGAGCCCGTGAGCTCTCAGTCCAGATTACGTCCTGCTCCGCGGTCCTCGCTGCCAGAGCGCACGGGCCCGTGAAGGGAGCGGCGGCGCTCAGTGAGCTCTGCCTGCTGGCTTGTCCCCGAGGCCTTTTCTCCAGGGTGGCCGGGCATTTTCACCTGTCCCTCGGCGGGAGAGCCCGTTTGGGGAGCTGTCACCCAGGTGCCCCTTGGCCTCTGGTCAGGCATTGGGTAACGAGCGTGGCCTTATAGGACCCTGATCGGGCACAGCCGGTGTCAGGCTCTGGATTAACCACTCGGGGTGCCATGGGTGTGGGTTCTGAGCATTTCCCTCCTGCCTGGGCTTCGTGCCCTGGGCCACCAGGAGTGGGGGGAGGACAAAGGGGAGCACGCTGCCCTGCTCGCCTGTCTTCGGGGACTAAGGGAGCCACCGAGCCTCTTAGGGAGCGTGGTGGGGACATGGGAGACTGGCTGCTCCCCCGGGTTAGGCAGGCTCTTTGTCACGCCTGGATGGTGAGTAGAGAAAGCCAGCCGTCTCCAGCTTAGGGCCAGTGACACCTTCCTGTCCCTCCAGGTGTAGCAGGAAGCCACGGGCAGCACTCGGGGAGACTAGGCTGGCTGGGAGTTTGGGGTCACTGAACTCCCGCACCTGCCTGGCTCAGCCGAGGAAAGTCGCCGCCACTGGCTCGTTTCAGGGCTGTGTAGGTGAGAGCTGAGACGGTTGTGAGTCTGAGACCCCGTAACCGGCTGTCCCTCCCGCAGGCTCCCCCCGCTGTCCGCCTCCAGCAGTGTCCTGACTCCCCTCCGGGAGCAGCCCCTGGCCACGGGCAGGTGACAGCGCGGCCTCGGTGCTGCCCGATGCCTGGTGCCGCTCTGCTCTGCTCTTCCGGGGACACTGGCTCTGGGACGCTGTCCAGCCCGGCACGGTGTGGGCTCAGTGGCCCAGTCTGAACCCTGGTGACCAAAACACATGCAGGAAATGGGGTCAGAATGGGGTCTGGTCTCTGTTCGGAAACAGCTTTCCTCCGTGTCCAAGCAGGTGTCCCTGGAGGGCTGCGGTGTAACGGGCTCTGAGTCAGCCAGACCCGTAGGCAGGGAGGTCGCCTTCACCCGCCCGCTTGCCTTGGGAAGTCAGGGAGCAGCCTAGCTCAGGGGCCAATAGCGGGGCGGAGGGGGGGGGGGGGGGTTGTGCTTTCCCAGCGTAAGGAGACGGCCGTCTCCCCATGTCTGCGCGGAGGGAGGAGTGATTACCTGTCTGGAGGGAAGGCTCTCTGCTCTTTAATCCTCTGGACCCAGACACTCAAATTAGGAGTGCAGACTCTCCACGGAGGCTGTGAACTGCCTCCGCCCGCCTCGGGGGCTGCTGTGCCCGCCAGTGTGATGGGGCTCAGACCACAGCCCCGTTGGGAGGCGAGTCACAGCACCGCCCATGTTGGTCCCTGTGCTGCCTTCTGGGGTCACTTCCCAGCCTGGGGGTCCAACCAGGCTCCAGTCCCTGAGTCGGCCCCGCCTCCGGGCTTCTCCCCGGCTTAGCATCCAGGTGAGGCCGTGCCGTTGCCAGGGCTTCCCATCCAAGCCCGGGAGGTTTGTCTCCTCAGGGCTGGGGTGACGGCACCGTTGCTGGGCATTTCAAAAGCACGTGGGCCGTGAGGCGGAAATGGGAGGGCGTATGGCGTCAGCGGTCCCCGAACCCCCTGATCTGACGCGGTGTGTGTGTTTACACCAAGTGCACCTACACCTACACCCTGTGTTCTCTACGTGGAGCACTGGGACCTCTTCTCGGACAAGCTCTCTTCTGCTTATTGACGTCGGAGCGAACCTTGGCAACCTGTACTCCGCAGCCCTCACTGTAGAAGGGTAGCACAGACCCCCCCCCCCCGCCCGCCCCCAGTAACTCTGTCTGTCCCTGGTCACAGTGCACCAGCTGGTGGTAGTGGAGCCAGGAGGCGGTCCCACGCCTGCTAGGCTGGCTGTCCATCCTGTGACCTCTGCCCCCACTTCAGTGGTGAAAGGCTGGGCAAACGTGTGGAATTGACAGCGTGGGGCTCGAGCTCAGGAGGGGGGAAGAGAAGGGACACCTGCCTTGTGATCGCTGGCTCCCTCCTGGCACCCCCCCCCGCCCCCGCCAGGGGAGTTGGCTTCTCTGTGCTCACCAGCCGCAGCTGATGAACCAACTGAACACCCAGAGGCCATTAACTGCGATGGACAGCTTGAGCACGTTCTAGCACTATTAAGCAACTTTTCAGAATGCCAAAAATTAAGAATGCTCACGTATACACCTTCGTTTATTCCCACAATAGGTTTAATGAGCCCTCAGGGGCTGTGGCATTAATCTGACTGACCCGTGGGGCCAGGCTCATGGATGCCCTTTAGACTCTCGCTTGCTGACACATCACTCCTGTGGGTGGGCCCTGCCCGATCTTTCCCCGGTTCCTGCTGTTATCGGTGCCCTGGCAGTTCTGTCCCTTCCTATCTCAGCCTCGCGCGGTTGGTAAGAAAGTGCACTGGGACACCTGGTGACGGTTGTACCTCGGTTGCCACGTGTGCTGGCCTCCCAATCAGCCGTCATAAATGGCATGGCGCCCTAGCCGGCGTGGCTGTGATAGTGTCGGCCTGTGGACTGAAGGGTCCCCGGTTCCATCCCAGCCAAGGGCACATGCCTGCTGTTGGCGGGCTCGATCCCCAGTAGGGGGCGTGCAGGAGGCAGCCGATCAATGGTTCTGTTTCATCATTGATGTTTCTCTCCCTCTCCCTCTCCCATCCTCTCTGAAGTCAATATATACCTATACATTTTAAGAGTTTTTTTTAAATAAGTAAATGGCATGGAGCGGGGGACGTTATAAATGTGTTTCTCTGACGCTGGCCAGTGATCTTACACACTTGAGTCTCCTTGCGGGTGGAACAGCTGTCCACCCCATTGGTTAGCGTGTTTTCAGTTTGCTTCGGCCTCATTACCCGCAGGTTCAGGGTTTCTTCACAATTGTGCGCACAGACTTACCCAGGCCCGACCTTGGCTCTCAGGAGGGTCAGGGCTGGGCGGTGCACTGTGGTCCCAACTGCACACCGTGGGCCAGAGCCTGGCCTTCCCTCCCACTGCTGCCGAGAGGCCGGGCGAGTGAGCTTACTGCTGGCCCACCACGAGGCCCTCCCGCCCGGACCCTGGCTGGCACCTAAGCGGACTCTCGTCTCAAGAGCACGCTCAGCTCGCTTCTGTCTGGGAGGCCCAGGGCGCAGCCCTGACCAGCAGGCTGGGTGGAGTCGGCGCCGACCTGGGCGAACCCCTCCCCCCTCGGGGCCCTAACTTGCTGATGCCCTGGCCTGAGATTAGCGGCCGTGTCGGGGGGCCGTTCTTGGGGGCCAGCCGTCGTTGCCATACACGTGTCTGCTGAGGTGATAGAGGTCCTAGGAGAGGGTCACTGTCACCTGACGGGGTCTAGGCTGCCTGGAACTCATGCGGGTTCTCGCGCGCCCACACGCATGCTGGGAGCGGGTGCTGAGTCCCACGCAGGGCGCCAAGAAGCGCCTGGCCGGGGCCGGGGGCTCTGCCGCAGCCCCTCACCGCCATGTCTGTGGCCCACAGTTCCTCCGAGTCACGAAGCAGTACCTCCCGCACGTGGCGCGCCTCTGCCTGATCAGCACCTTCCTGGAGGACGGCGTGCGCATGTGGTTCCAGTGGGGCGAGCAGCGGGACTACATCGACAGCACCTGGGGCTGTGGCTACCTGGTGGCCTCCTCCTTCGTGCTCCTCAACCTGCTCGGCCAGCTGAGTAAGTGGCTCCCTCGCCGACGGCAGGGTCAGCCGGGGGCTGCTGGGGGCTCGCTGAAGGAAGAGGCAGCCCTGTGACGGCGCTCCCAGCGCAGATGCGGGCAAGCGGGGGGGGGGGGGGGGGGGGGGGGAGGGGGGGGCAGGGAGGAGCCCTGGTGCCTGGAAGGGTGATGAGGGGAAGGAGGAGGGAGAGGCGAGGCCTAGCGCAGCTCACGTCGGCCTCGGGCCTCGCTTCTGCTCCTGGTGGCGGCCTCGGGCCTGGACACGCAGGGCCTTGCACTTCCCGCCTGTCCTGCGGGTGCCGCCGGGCCTGTGATGGCGGCCAGCTGACCGCTGGGGGTGCCTGCCCTTCCCCTCCCACACCTCGGTTTTTGCCTGTGGCGGGTAGTTGGGCTGCGGCTGCACCTGAGGCCAGGTGAGGCAGCCAGCCACTGCGGCAGGGTCCCCTCATCGGAGCCCCTGACCCTCGCCTTCTCCTTTCCAGCTGGCTGCATCCTGGTGTTGAGTAGGAACTTCGTGCAGTACGCCTGCTTTGGGCTCTTCGGAATCATAGCGCTGCAGGTAAACGGGGGGGGGGGGGGGGGGGGAGGGCGGGGTCTCACCTAGAAACCACCGCTGCAGGTAAAGGGGGGGTGGGTCACGCCTTGCCTTTCTTGCTGTGGTTGGAGCAGAGCCTCTGGAAAGGCCTTTCGAGGGGTCTCCCTGGACCTCCTTTCCGAGAAGGGGCTCCATTGTCCTCCAGGCGGACGCAGGAGAAGCAGGCGGCCCTCGGCTGGCGGCTGTGCCCGAGTAGGGCCGGGCTCTGGGTGCCCCCTTTGCCCCGTTCGGGGTTTGCTCTGACAAGGGGGGAAGCCGCCAGGCGGGCTGCCGCCGGGACCCCATGCGACTGCCTGGCTGCTTGGGTGCAGGCTTGAACACACACCTGTTCTCCGGGCCCGTGGTCTCGGGTCCGCCCTGTTCTCGGGGCACACCAGGGGCGCAGCTCTGGTGAAATGGTCCGGCCCCCCGGCAGCTCTGGGGCACAGAGCCAAGCTTGCCCTCGGCGCTGTCCTGGGAGCCCAGCAGTTTGTGTATCTCAGATTTAAAAACTTGCCGAATATTATCCCTTTGGTAGAAAAGCAGGTGCTTGGAAATGCTGACACCCACCTTTTCTCTGCCCTCTGTCCCCTCAGACGATCGCCTACAGCATTTTATGGGACTTGAAGTTTTTGATGAGGTACGTGCGTCTGGTTGGAGGGGTCACCCTACTTCCTCCCCCCTAACCTCGGTGCTGTGACTGTCCATTGCGTCAGCTTCTTGGGGTCAAGACTGTGCTTCTTAGACTCTGTGGTGGGTGCTGGCAGAGCCTCCACCCCACCCGGGCCCTCAGGACACGTGAGCACGAAGTTGCCTCTCCTCACCGATGTCACCAGGGGGAGGGGGTCCCAGTGGAGCCGCTGCTCACGGGCCAGCTGCTCAGCAGTGAAGGTTCCGGGCGTGCTCAGGCGCCTGCTGCTGTCCAGTGCACAGACACGTGTGTGTCTTCAGGCCTCGTCCTGCTTGGTCTGCGGGGGGGGGGGGGGGGGGGGCGGGGCCGAGGTCTCCCGGCCGGTCTGGCGGCCCTCGGGCTGGGCCTGAGCGCTGCGTGGCGTCTCTCCCCCAGGAACCTGGCCCTGGGAGGGGGCTTGCTGCTGCTCCTGGCCGAGTCCCGCTCGGAAGGGAAGAGCATGTTCGCGGGCGTCCCCACCATGCGCGAGAGCTCCCCCAAGCAGTACATGCAGCTGGGAGGCCGGGTCCTGCTGGTGCTCATGTTCATGACCCTCCTTCACTTCGACGCCAGCTTCTTCTCCGTGAGTCCTGCTCGCCTCGCCCCCGCCCCGCCCCTGCCCTGGTGTGGACGTAGCAGAGCCCAGGGCCACGAAGGCCAGGCTTTCGATCCTGTTAAAGAACAAGCTGTCAGGTTCTTGTGTGGCCAGAACCGTGGGCCTCGCTGGAGGGCCTGCTGCCGTCCTCACAGGCTGGCTGCTTCCTCTCCTTCCTCCCCGTTATCTCGTGACCTTCGTGTGCCGGGCGTTGGGCACGCAGAGTTGAAGAAGCTTCTGTCCTTGTCCCCCACGAGTTTACAGAGCAGGTCTTTGTAACCGAGTGTGCGCCCTGCCTGGCGAGGTGCCCAGGAACGCCCGGCCGTCCCGGTGTGGGGCCCAGGCTCCCACTTGAGCGGGCTTGGGAGACCTCATCCTGTGCTGAGCGCTGTGCCATCTGCCCCGGCCCCGTTCTCACCCCGCCGTCTCAGCCCCACCGTCACCGTCCCACCGTCTCAGCCCCACCTGTCACCGTCCCACCGTCTCAGCCCCACCTGTCACCGTCCCACCGTCTCAGCCCCACCTGTCACCGTCCCACCGTCTCAGCCCCACCTGTCACCACGTCACCGTCTCAGCCCCACCGTCACCATGTCACCGTCACAGCCCCACCTGTCACCGTGTCACCGTCTCAGCCCCACCGTCACCATGTCACCGTCTCAGCCCCACCTGTCACCATGTCACCGTCTCAGCCCCACCTGTCACCGTGTCACCGTCTCAGCCCCACCGTCACCATGTCACCGTCTCAGCCCCACCTGTCACCGTGTCACCGTCTCAGCCCCACCTGTCACCATGTCACCGTCTCAGCCCCACCGTCACCATGTCACCGTCTCAGCCCCACCTGTCACCATGTCACCGTCACAGCCCCACCTGTCACCATCCCACCGTCTCAGCCCCACCTGTCACCATGTCACCGTCTCAGCCCCGCCTGTCACCACCCCACCGTCTCAGCCCCACCTGTCACCATCCCACCGTCTCAGCCCCACCTGTCACCATCCCACCGTCTCAGCCCCACCTGTCGCTCACCCCACTGTCACAGCCCCAGCCGTGAGCAGCCTCTGCACACCCGGTCCCTTCGCCCCGGCACCTGGCCGTCCCTTCTTCCTCACGCTGTCTCTTGCTCTCCCTCTGCAGATCCTCCAGAACATCGTGGGCACAGCGCTGATGATCCTCGTGGCCATCGGCTTTAAGACCAAGCTGGCCGCCTTGACTCTGGTCGTCTGGCTGTTCGCCATCAACGTGTATTTCAACGCCTTCTGGACCATCCCCGTCTACAAGCCCATGCACGACTTCCTCAAGTACGACTTCTTCCAGACCATGTCGGTGATCGGAGGCTTGCTGCTGGTGGTGGCCCTGGGCCCCGGGGGCGTCTCCATGGACGAGAAGAAGAAAGAGTGGTAACAGACCTTCCCTGCCTGGCTAGGCCCGTGGCCGTCGAGGACTGGTTCGGGGTCGATCAGTAAACGGCCGGCATTCACGTCCTCTCCCCTCCGCTGCCTGGGTGAAGCACAGATGTGAGAACTCTCTGCAGCCCTGAGAGATGGCTGACCGCTCTGCACGCCACCTGCTGCCTGACCAGCCAGCGGCCGCCGGCTCCTCCCTCCCCACGGCCAGGCCTTGGCCGCGCGGCGAGAGCAGCCGGGTGGGGTGCGGCCTCTGTCCTGGTTTTGTTCTTTTGTGGGTGGGGGGGGCCTTCCAGCTGTACCCTGAGCAGATACATCTGTGTATCATTCAAAGCAGTCTCCCTCTTATTTTTTTTTAAAGTTTACGTTTTTAGCTAAAACTCAATGATTTTGGATGGCCCAGCACATCAGAGCCGCTGGCCGCTCGCTGCCTTGCAGAGTCACACTTGTGAGGACAGTGAAGTGCTCGGAGGAGCCAGCCCCAAAGCGCGAGGCAGTATTAGGGGGCCCTGTTCGTGTAAAGTCCTTGCCTAATCAGGACTCCGGCCCAGTGGTGCAGTTTATGTGGGTCATCTCCCGGGAGCTTCCGTGGCCCAGGTGGGGATGGATATAGCCGCCCTGCGGAACCGCCCAGAGCCCCAGGGACCCTCGCGCCCAGCCACACGCGCCCACCCACACGTCTGCAGGTTGGCCCGGCCGCTCCCGGGGCCGGCTGGGGAGGAGCAGACACGCCAGCTCACAGACCAGTTACCTCACACGGAGGCTGCCTGCTTCTCCCTGGCTGAGGGACGGTCCCAGGCGGCGGCCGCGGCTCCAGCTCCCGAGGCTGCTGCTTGCTCAGACGTGTTTGCTCTGCTGCACACGGCCCGAGTTACTTCTCACTGCTCTGTGATGCCTTACGATTGGATCTGACTCCTGTATTTAAAGTCTCCTAACGTTGCCTTACACTGTGTTTCTCTTCTTGGGGGTGAGCACTTCCTGTCCTCCGCCAGGCCCCGTCCCAGTGAAGGCGCCGCGGGAGTTGGGACAGGTCTCTGTGCCTCCCGCTGTCCTCCCCCCAGATCCTTGGGGGACGCACCGACTTGGCCAGGCCCACCGAAAGCCTGGCCTCGGGGCTTAGCTCTCTGGTCTTCAGCGAGGTGTGGGCCTGAGGGCCAGCCCTGAGGCAGGTCCAGGTCACCTCCCAGACCAGAGCCAGTGAGGGGGCCCCGTGCCGGAGGCTTTGCGGGGAGGGGGCTGCCTTTTGCCCCTCAGGGCTCTTAGCACCGCATCTGGCTCTGCAGCCTGGACCCCTGACCAAGGGGAGCGATGGTGACCATTTCACCCACCCAGGCCCCAGCCACAGCGGAGGCTCGTCCTGGTCCTGGTGGTGGACAGAGCCGGCTGAAGGGCGTCTGTTCCCGGTCACTCGGACGCTCACTACACTCTGACTCAACCTGGGCCGCGTGGTCTCTTGGTCCACACCCCTCCCCCTTAACACATCCTGGCAGCCCCCACCCCTTGAGTGACAGCCCCAGAGTGGCACCCTCAGCCAAGCCGCATCGCCTAGGGCTCCTCCCTGACTCTGTGCTGAGACCTGTGTCGACCGCCCCTGGTCGCTGTGATGCGGCGGTCACTCCCACCCCTCCCCCTCCCCCTCCCCGCCCAGAGCTGGCTAGCCCTGGGCCCCGGGAGGAGGAGCGGAAAATAATCTACCAATTGGTTTTGGCAAAACAATTTGACAGTTTTTTGCTTTATGTGGGAAATAGGTATCGATCTCATTTGATGCTGTATTTTATATCTTAGTTGTGTTTGAAAACGTTCTGATTTTGGAAACATGGAAATAAACAATGGCATTTGTTGTACGCAGTGTGACCCTCGGGTGCCGTCCGGGTGGTGGGCCGAGCCAGGCTCCTATCTGCCACATGAGGCCCACTCACTCAGCCAAGTCCACACGGGACAACCCCCAGGGCCCCCACGGGACGGACCCTGATACCCGCGGGGTGGACCCAGCCCTGCTCCTGGGGCAGCCAGAGGAATGGATGGAGAAACCCCAGGACCCCCCACCCACTGGGGGGACACGGGGCAGCTGGGGGACGCGGGGTGGAAACCCCAAGGACTCGCGAAGGCTGTGCGTCTCTGGCAAACGTTTATTAACCCGCCTGCTTGAGAGAGCTGATGCGCTTCGGCTTGCGGTGACGGCTTTTGAACTTCTTTGACGGGCCCGACTGCTTCTGTGGCGGGAACAGAGTTCCAGTGAGCTCCCAGGTGAGCGGGCGAGGCCGCCCGCCCTGTCCACAGATGAGGGCTCAGCTGCAAACACCTAGGTCAGCTCTCCGCCCAGTGTCCCTCAGAGCTGCTGGCTCATCCAAGGCAGCGCTGCGAACCCCCAAACGCAAAGACCTTGACCTCTTCTAGCCCCTTGACCTCCTCTAGCCCCGCCCCTTCCGCACAGGCTCAGGGTGGCGTCTATCTGGCCCTCTCGGCTCCTGCGTGGCACTTGGGCACCTGTCCGGCAGCCGGGCTCCCACAGGTGCAGACCCAAAGCACCCGCCCCGTCGGCGCAGCCCTGGCTCCTCGCATGTCATGAGCCTGGGGTGCTCTCTGCACAAAGGGTTGTTTTATTTATTTTTCTAGGGAAATGGAACCATCGCTAAGGACACTGCTGCCGTGTTAGCAGCCCTGGAGGGACCACTCACCTTCCTGCGCTTGAGGGCCAGCTCCCGGGCCCTGCCCCGCCCCTCTCCGTCCCCAGCGCCCTCTTCTCGTGGGTGCCTCGGCCTCTCGTCCTCATCGGTCAGAACGTCATCAGCGCTGTCCCCGTGCTCGGCCCCTGCCAGGTCCTTTTTGGTGAACAGCTCGGCTGGAAGGAAGAGGGATCTGGTTAGGGTCACTGCCTGTGCAGGGGGCAAAGGGGCACGTGGAGAAAGGAGCCGGCCAGAGCCACCTGCTGCTGGGGATGGCCAGGCCAGCCAGGGGGAGTGCGAGGGAGAGGAGGGGGAGGGGCAAGGAGCACATCCCGCTTACGTGGGTACAGGTCTGCCATGCTGTCGTCACTGTCACTCGGGGCCGTGCCGTCACCATCGCTGGACTCGGGCTCCCAGAAGGCTGGTCTGCGGCGGGGTGGCCTGTCACTGTCCATCTGGTCTTCCCTCCTCCTCCTCTTGTGCAGGAGGCAGGCGGGCACGTACTCCACGCCCTGCTTCTGACACTCTTCATCTGCAGAGGGGCCAGCACAGCACACGGTTCTCTCCTCACCTCCGGTCCTCCGGGCCCTGCCTCACCCCACTAGGCACATAGCAGCGGAGGCAGAGAAATGCCACCAGCTCGGTTCCTACCAGGACAGTGAGGCCAGCGGGGGTGTGGCCGACGGACAACACGGCACAGATCTACTGGGAGTGAGCACCCGCCTCTGGCTGGGCCCGCCAGGCGGCATGAAGGGGCAGCTGGGAGGGCACCAGGCTGCAGGGGCCCAAGGCACCTGACCTGGAAACCGTGCCGGCCTGTCACCAGGAGGCAAGCACCGTGGCTCATGGAATTGGCGGCCCCTCTGTTGACCTCTGGCCGGAGCACAGGGCAGGAAGGATGGAAGGATGGAGGCACTGTCCTTCCTGCACTGAGGACTCACAGGCCCTCCATCAGCACAGATCCCCCAGTGCAGTGCAGCTCCCGGGGGGCAGGTGGTGACAGGGGCCTGGCTCTCACTCCTCCCAACTCCTGTCACCATCCATGGGGTGGACGAGCCTGCTGGGGTCACTGTGCACTTCTAACCACCTCCAGGACCCGATCCCCTCTCCATCTCTGCCACCCACTCCGGCCTCGGCACGACCAGAACCCCCACAGGGCATCTCCTCGGCCCCCTCGCCCCACGCAATGCCTCCCCACGCTCTCTCCGCCCACGGTTCAGCCTCGTAGTGACTCTCTCACTGATGGGGAACCAGCCCAGCCCCCCGGCTGCTGCCCATGACCAGAGGACCAGCTCCTTCCTGCGCCGGCACAGGCTTTGTGGGGCCAGAGAGGGGGTGGAAAGCGAGCCTCCTGAGGGCGGTCTCATGCTGCACAGGAAGCAGGAGAGCCTCCGGCCTCCTCGTCCTGTCTCCCCGTCGTCCTGTCTTCCCATCGATCCCACCTGACTGCCCCTGCCTGGCCCTCCTCCCCCGCCTCCAGCTGCGGCCACTGCCCGCTCCAGCCTGGCTGTCCCCGCCTTGCCAACCAGCTGCCTTGTCTCATCTCCAGCTCACCTTTCTCTCCTCTCCCCTTGGCTGGCATCTGATAAGAGTCCCCCCTTCCTCTCCACCCGACACCTGGGTCCTCCTCACCCTCCCAGGGCTCCTTGGTACCCAGGCCCCACTCTGTCCCTTCTCAGCTGGCTCCACGGATGCAAAGCCACGTCTGTGTCAGTGATCTCCATCACCTGAGCGCTGGTCCGTCCGTGAGTCAGTCCAACAGCCACCAGCCCTGACACGCCTCCCATTTAAAGCGCGTTTCACTTTCCGTTCCCCCGGAAGCCTATTCAGACCCCACGCTCCTACTTCATGGCGCCACCTGTCACCTACCAGTTCTCAAGTCGGGAACTTCCTGCCCCTCACTCCTCATCGGGCGACCCCACCGCCAGGTTAAAGCCTGTCCACACCTGGTGACCCACGGGGAACCCCGCCACCTCTTCATTCACCTGGATGCCTGCAGGCACCCACTCCCCTCTTCCTCTCCTCCCGGCCCTCTCCTCTGCTCCTCAGAGGATCAGGGATGGAGACGCACTGGTCACGCCAGTCCCTGCTTTACCCCTTTCATGCATGCGGCTGCCCGTGCTCCTGACCACGGCCTCCAGGACCCTCTGTGCCCCCGCCCCACCTCCCTTTCTCACCCTCTGTGATGGCACACGGCAGGCAGGTCCTTCAGGGCCTCCCGTGCCCAGCCTTGGACCCGGCCCAGATCCTGTCCTCTTCCCGCTCCGCATGCCCCTGCCTCGGCCTCCTGAGTCAGGCAGGCCCCCCGGCTGCCCAGCGCCCCCCTCACAGCACCCAGCACAGCCAGCTAGGACTGCGCAGGCCTCCCAACAGCGTCCTTCCCTGTAACCTGGATGAGATGCCGCAGGAGCTTAACTCTGGTTTAGAGCAGCTGAAGCTGCCGAGGACAACGAGCGAGGAGCACTGTTCCGGGGGTCGGCTTCCTGCTTTGCACCCCGCTTCGCTGCGGCGGCAATCCACCAAGCATTGCCACAGAAGGGCCCAGACCACTTCTGCCCTCGAGGGGTGCGCACCCTGGGGAGGGCAGGCATGCCCCCAACACCCGTGACCGGGCAGCTGTGTCCCCACCCCCCCACACACACACACTTACATTTACACAGAGCTTTCTGGTAGCGGCGGCCCTGCGTATGCCGCAGCACGTGCTCCGGGGACTTGTTGATGTGCCGCAGGGTGAGTTTGCAGAACAGCTGGTGCCTGAGGGTCAGAGGGAGCTGTTTGCAGGAGCAGCACAAGGAGTCAGACCTGCTCTCCAGCCTAGCCACCTCGGAATCACCGAGGCCAGCTGGGGAGGGGCGTCCAGGAGATGGTCTGGGCACCCCGGTTCTTACACGCTCCTGAGCAGGTGCACCCCGCCGGGCAGGCAGCCACCGGGCAAGACGGACCTGGCCTCACGTTTGCTTGGCGCATGACCTGGCCTGCCTTCCCCACTGCTCTGCTGTGAGCACGCATGTTGAGGACTCAGCGTTCAAGTTCATGAATGAGTGCCCGCCAGGCCATCGCCTCTTCCTCCGCACAAGTTCTGTCAACCGCACCGTCACCTAAATCAGTTCCCCTTGAAAGTGCAAAAGTGAGCCTGACCTCGAGCAGAGCCTCAGGGGAAGCAGCAGCGCTCCCCGTCCTCCAGGGAGCAGACAAGCCTCGCGTTTACAAAAGAGCGAACAACTCCGCAGGCACGGGCCTCGCCGGTGCCTCTCAGCTCCCGGGCTCCCGCAGGCAGCCGGCCTCCCAACTCCCAGGCAGGTGGGCGCCCACAGACAGGGGTGGGCATGTGGAGTCTCCCGCCGAGCAGCGGCCAGTGACGGGCTGCAACTGTCCCACCCGGGCCCCTGGCGATGCCACGCTGTCCCGCCCCGGCCCGCCCGGCCCACGTACGGGTTCTTGGTGCTGGGCACGATGTGCGGCTCGAACTCCGCGTAGGCGAAGGCCGGGGAGGCGCGGGCCAGCCGCCGGTACTTCTTGCCGCTGGTGTAGACCTGGAGCTCGGGCAGGCGGCAGGGGAGCTCGTGACCCGTCAGAGCGCACTTCACCTGCGGCGGGAGGCGGGGCGGTGAGGCGGTCCCGGGGCAGTCGGGGGGCGGGCGATGAGGGGGTGCGGGGGCAGGCAGGGAGGCAGGGTAGTCATGGGGGTCCCGGGGGCAGTCGGCCCCGGCCCGCGCACCTTGCGGGCGCCGGGCTGCAGTCGTAGGCTGGGGTGCTCGCGCAGGAAGGCGCGCACATCGGGCGGCGGCTCACTCATGGCTGCGCCGCCGACGGACCTGGAAGCCTGGCGTCGTTCGAACCACCTCCGGGCCGGGGGCGGGGCTTGGCGGTGCCCCGGAAGCAAACGCGGCCGACCCCGGAAGGGCTCGCGGGGCGATGGCGGCGGCGCGGTTGCTGGGGCAGTTGCTGCGCGCATCGGCCGCGGGGCCGGTGAGCGGAGCGGGACGGGGCGGCGAGCGGGTGGGGGAGCGGGGGTGCCCGCCCCGGGCCGGGGGAGCTCAGCCGGCCCCTCGCGTCTCCGCAGGCCCCGGCCCGCGCGGTCTGGAGGAGCGTCCTCGTGGTCCGCTCGCGCGCAGGTGAGGACTCGCCCCGGTGTGACCTGGGAAACGCCGCCCCGCGCTCCACGGGGCGGGGTCTGGGGGCGCGGAGATGGGCTCGGATCGCCTTTACAGACTCAGTGCCTCCTAACGGAGCCCTGATTGCGCCCGGGGACGTTAACTAACCGACGTCTCATTGGCCTAATGAGGGAGGGTCCGACCTGAGCGTGAAACCAGGTGTCTGAGACCCCAGGAAAGCTGTCGGCTCAGCAGGCTGCGTGTTGCCCCTGGACGGCAGCAGGGGGTGGGGTGGCGTGGCGTGTGCAGTGCTGTGCCCCCCGGAGGGTACTTTGTAAGCCTCCCGCCCAGGCCCTCCTTTCTACCACCCAGGAGGCCCATGGCGCTTTCCCGGGAAGGGCCTCCTCTGAGAGCTTCAGAGCACTTTCTGTGCATATTGTTCTGTCTCTGAATCTATGAGCAACGAAAAGGGCAGCTCAGATGGTTGGAGCATCCCCTGGGTTCGCCAAGATTGAGGGTTCGATCCCTGGTCAGGGTACATACAAAAATCAACCAGTGAACGCATACGTAAGTGAAACAACAAATTGATGGTTCTCCTCCCTTCCTCCCTTAAATGAGTAAATTTTTTTTTTTTAATCTCTCCCTCACGGGAGCACGCCTGAGCGAGCCTAGGCAACCCAGCTGGCTCACTTCTACCTCTGCAACTTTGTAAATAAATTCTGTCTTTTAACTTGAAAAATAAAGAAGAGGCAAAGCTGTTACAAGAGCTCTGTAGAGCACTGTCCTGAGTTTCTATCATTTCTGCCTCTTCAACCACAGTAGTCCACACGGTGCGTCTCGGCGCAGTAGAATACCCATCACAGCACCCTTCTGCGTGGAAGGCGTGGGGTGGGGCCATGAGTCACCCGGGTCATGGTCGGTGGCAGAGCCGCGACTAAGCCCTGGGGCTCATTCAGTCAGTAAACATCCACTGAGTGCCACGCGCGGGGCCCTGGGCTGGACACAGGAGCTGCTGGCTGGCTCCTGCCAGCAGGTCGTGGGCCCTTCCCTCCCGGATGTACCCCGTGCTCTCCGGGGCTGGCGACCCCAGGCCCGTGTGAACCTTCTAGGGCTGGCCTGGAGGCCGAGCAGGTGCGGCAGCTCCGCAGCAGAAGCGCCTGCCACAAAAGCAGAGGACGACTCCTTTCTCCGGTGGTTCCTGCTGCTCATTCCTGTGACTGCCTTTGGCCTGGGGACATGGCAGGTAAGACTGGCCTCTGGCTCTCGTGGCTCCGAGCCCTTGACCCCGCTGCCGTCTGCCTGGGCTTCTGCTGTTTCCGTAGGTCCAGCGTCGCAAGTGGAAGCTGAAGCTGATCTCAGAGCTGGAGTCTAGAATCATGGCCGAGCCTGTCCCTCTGCCCGCAGAGTGAGTGCGGGGCTGCGGCCTGGAGCTCCTCGCACTGGTCAGCAGCGGGGCTGCTTCTGCTGGGGTCCTGGCCCTCAGGTGGGCAGTCCTGCTGGGCTTCTTGCTGACATGGTCGCCCTTGGGAAACTGCCTGAAACCTGTGGTCCTGGGAGGGATCCCCACAGTGCTGATGGCCCCTAAAGCAGGAACTCGTAGCTGGAGGGGGAGCAGGCATTGTCACGTCTTAGTGGTGTTTTGAAAGTGCCCTAAATGATGCTACTGCCCTAGAGGAACGGCTATATTCAACAAAGCCTCCATTTAGGGGCGCAAACAGGGTTTTAGCCACACTGATCAGTCCATGCAGGAGTACCCATCTGGCTTCTCACGAAAACATGCACTGGTTGGCAACACAGATCCGTTCCCACTCGACACCCAAGGGGTCAGCTGTCCCTGTAGCGTGCACTCCCTGCACCCCAGCTGTGCCCCCTCATCACCCCATCCTGAAGCCGCGGTGGGCTTTGTGGCTTGCAGCCGGGAGGGTTTGTCTTCCTCCCGGACTGTTGGCTCCAGCTGCACTTGTCCCCCCTCCCGTGCAGCCCGTTGGAGCTGAAAAGCCTGGAGTACAGGCCGGTGAAGGTCAGGGGGCACTTTGACCACTCCAAGGAGCTGTACATGATGCCACGGACCATGGTGGACCCGGAGCGGGAGGCCCGGGAGGCCGGCCGGCTCTCCTCCTCGGCCCAGAGCGGTGCCTACGTCATCACCCCTTTCCACTGCACCGACCTGGGGTGAGTGACACGCAGGGAGCCTGGCAGATGTGGTCAGGGCAGCTCGTCTTCCCTTCTCGGCCCCCAACCCTGGGAAGACCCTGGGGAACCCAAGAACCTGAAGGTTGGATTCCATCAAGAGTTTGATTTCGTAGCCCGGACATCAAGCTGACTCATCCTGTTGGCTCTGAAAGGGGCGGTGAGAGCGGTCTGTCCAGTGGCCACCTCATTGAATGATGGGCAGCAGGAAGGGTTGGTGACAGGAACTCTGGAGGGAGCCAGCTCAGGGAAGGTGTCCCAAGGTACTAGCTGGGCCAGACTTGGCGGGAAGAGAGCATTCCAGAAGAGCGAGCGCAGGGCAGGGCAGTGGGGCAGCTTCCCAAAGGTCAGTGGACGAATGAAACCCTGGGGCCCGGCCACCCCCAGCCTCCTGTTGGGACTGGGATGGGCCCGTTGGCCTCTAGCTGGCTGCCCCGCTAGTCTCCCGGGTTAGAAGGGGCGAGTGGAGGCGGGTGCACAGGCTGCTGCACCCAGCCCTCCGGAGGGGAGGGAGCCTGAGCCTGAGCCTGAGCCCTGGTGGGCGTCACTGGGAAGACATGGGGGTGAGGGACAACCTTGGCTTCCCTCCCAGGGGCTGGTGGCTCTTACCCATCAGGACGTGGGCACAGAGGAAGACCTCCCCAGTGGCACACGGCCCGTCTCCGCTGTCCCAGTTTAAACCCTCCCGTGGCAGCACCAGTTGCTCCTGAAGGCACAGAAGCCAACGTGACCCTCTCTCCGAGCCCTTTCCCGCCTGAAACCGGCTTTCCCCATCTAGGCTGAGCATCCTGGTGAACAGAGGGTTTGTCCCCAGGAAGAAACTGAATCCCGACACCCGGAAGCACGGCCAGGTAAGGGGCAAAGGGGTGGGGCTGTTCCCCAGGTGAGGGCTCTGGGAGCCCCCTCCATGCTGTGCCCTGAGGGATACCCTTTTTTTTTCAGATTGAGGGCGAAGTGGACCTGGTTGGGGCAGTAAGGCTGACAGAAACCAGGAAGCCTTTTGTTCCGGAGAACAACCCAGAAAGGAACCAGTGGTATTACAGGGACCTGGAGGCCATGGCCAAGCTCACAGGCACAGAGCCCATTTTCATCGATGCAGACTTCAGTACGTGACCGGCCAGGCCAAGCAGCTGTACTCGGTTCCTATTTGCACCCTAGTGTGCTGGGGGGGGGGGGGGGGGAAGGGGGGACGGGACCTGGCCAGGTACAGGTGGAAGGTCCTGTTGAGGTGACTTGAAACTGGCAAAGTTGAAAACTACAGCTCTGGGAGAGAGCTGGCTAGCAAGGCCCCAAGGAAGCAGCTGGCGGGAGGCCAGTGTCAACACCTGCTGTCTCTGCAGAGAGCACGGTCCCTGGAGGACCCATTGGAGGGCAGACCAGGGTGACCCTGAGGAACGAGCACCTGCAGTACATCCTCACCTGGTGAGTCCCCACCTCAGGTGCCCTCTGGCCCCTCCCCCACCTTCAGAACTGCTCACTGACACTTTCTTCCAACCCAAGGTATGGACTCTGTGCGGCCACGTCATACCTGTGGGTTAAGAAGTTCCTGCGTCGGACTCCTGGCACCTAACAAGATTACTGATGTAGCCTGTCCTGGGAATCACTGAATAAATATTTCAACAGACTGGGCTTAACTGGGCCACGTGCTGTCGGTGTAAATAAATCGCTACCGGAATGAGCTAGTTACCTGGTTGATCAGAAAACCCAGGCTTGGCTCAGTGTTCGAGTACGCGTATGGCTGAGCAGCAGATGCAGACAGCTTTTTTTAAATGGACCCCCACACAGCAACTTGCACAGTAGTTAGTTCAAGGCCCCTGGTTTGAAAATGGACTTGCCACCATCCCAGACTTCTTGCCGGCAATAAATCACCTTCAACCCCAGGTGCCCAAGACGCTGGCTGAGGAGAATTTTTATTACTTTTATGTACAGAAAACTCAACAGTGCACACTTAGCCCAGCTTAGTGGCCAGCTCCTTAGCCTTGGCCTTCTCCAGCTTGGCGATGCGAGCCACCGACTTTGGACCCAGGACGTTGCCTCCCCAGTGGCGGCGGATCTGCAAGGACAGGAGCAGACGTTAGCCTGGCCCAGTGGTCCCTCCTGTTGTTGGCACGGCTCGTGAGGAGCCAGGCCGTCCTCTGGCTGAAGGCCTGATTCACCCGCGACGGTGCTGCACGTAAAGCGCTGCTTACCTCGTCGTATCTGTCGTTGTAGTTGGTCCGGATGGCCTCCACCAGCTTAGCCAGAGCTCCCTTGTCCTCCCTAATGAGACAGGAAATGTGGGTCAGGCTACTGGCCCCTTCCAGAGAGCAGAAATGGAGCCTTGTTGGCTCCAAACACAGCAAGCCTTTTGCCTCAGACACAGTATGACCACATGGTTTATTCAGGTGAAGAAATTCGTAACCATCATCGGCAAAGGTTCAGCTAAATGTATTTATTCCTTTAAGCTAGAACATTTGCGCTTTTAAGATAAAATCCAGAGAGATGAAGTGGACTGGGGGGGCAGAGCGGAGGTGGGAGCAGGCTGTCCCCTGCGCACACTTGGGTTTGGGACCGAGCTGCGTACTTACGAGTTAACCTGTGTGAAGGCGACAGTGGTGCAGGTCTTCCTGTGGACGAGGCGCCCCAGCCGGGCCTTCCCCTTGATGATGCAGTAGGGGACCCCCATCTTGCGGCACAGGGCGGGCAGGAAGACCACCAGCTGGAAGACAGCGTTAGCTCAGGGTGCGTTCTGACCAGAAGCCATGGTTGAAGCTCGCTGGGCAGCAATTGCTCAGGGTTAAAAAGCTCATGGGTTTGCACTTCAAGGATGAATTCAGGGAGAAATTCACATCATTGCAAGAGCCACAAGGCTGGATCCCTTGTCAGTACTGTCCGCAAACGAAAGCCGTCAGCCCACTTTGCCTCTTAACGTGTCGGGCTCAGAACAAAGCTCTGTCTGGAGGTACCGACATAGAGAGACCCAGTCTCCGTTCAGCAGCCAGCGCTCACACAAGGTCCACGTACCTCGATGGGGTCCACGTCGTGCGCTATCACCACCAGCTGGGCCTTCTTGTTCTCCACCAGGGTGGTGACCGTGTTCACCCCTAGAACACACAGCCGGTCTGCGTGAGTGGGGGTGCATGGGTGCTGTTCACAAAAGCAACTCTACGTACAGGGCCCAGCAATGCCTTGGGGTTGAGGCTCGATTTACTCTTCAGTGATTACAGATGAAGAAGATGCCTGACTACTGACGGCCTGCCCCCCCCCCCCCCCCCCCCCGCCCCAGGAGAACCCCACTCACCTGCTCGAAGGACAGGAGGCCTCTTGGTGGGCACATCGCCTTTGCCGGCAGCTTTTTTCTCAGCCCGGGCCAGCAACCTCTGCTTCTTCTCTTGCTTGGTCTCGGGCCTGTACTTGTGGGCCAGCTTCAGCAGCTGCGTGGCTGGGGAGAAACCACCAGCTTAGGCTCGCAGGCTAAGAGCTACCCTTCCTCACTTCCATGCACACAATCCCTTCAGTTATGCCACCTTCAGGGTCTGGAAACTAAACGGAACCCCGAATTTCAACAAACCCGTCTACTGTGAACCACCCAAGGCAAGACGGTAACCGTGTCCTTGGGCGGGATCTCTCTCCCAGCGCTGGCTCGAAGCCACACCACCTACCTGTTTGGCGGTCCAAGGCCTGGGTGAACTGGTTAATGGCAGGCGGCACTTTCAGCCGCTTGTAGAGAATAGCCCTTTGCCGCTGCAGCCGAATGTAGCGGGGCCACTTGACAAAGCGGGTGAGGTCCCTTTTGGGCTGGATGTCCTGTCCTGCGAGGCAAAGGCCAGCACTGAGCGGGGCTCGCTCACCTGGTTCACGTCTGGGGCCCCCAGTGCAGGTGCATCAGCGATCTTGGTGGTTCAGCGTCATCACATCTCGCAGAGCAAACGTTCTCACATCATCTGCACTCGGCCGCCCCTCCCAAGGGGGCAGGTTAGGAATGGGGCCCAGTTTACAGCTACAAAGTGGCAAACGGAGAATCCCCATCCCGGCAGCCCCCCCTCCCAAGCCCACTGGTGAAGACATCATCCGTCCAATAAATGCGCTCTTCGCTGGCAGCCCTGCCACTTCGCCCCCTTTCTCACTCACCAATGCCAAAGTTCTTGGGCCTTTTCTCGAACAGGGGGTTGACCACCTTCTTGGCCTCCTGCTTCTTCACGACAGCAGGGGCCGGCGCCACCTTCTTCCCCTTGGCCTTCTTCCCCTTCGGCTGGGCAGAGGAAACCCAGGTAAGCCTCTGCCCCCACCAGCTCCTTCGGAGGCGCCGGGCCCGGGCTGGCCGGACCCCTCCGGGGCAGGGCTGGGCCCCAGACTCACGCCCACGCGGCGCGGCAGCGAGCCCGGCCACCGGCTCGTGCATCAGCGATCTTGGTGGTTAGGGACGTCCTCACCATTGCTCAGATAGCAAATATTCTTTCACATCATCTGCACGAGCCGAGACAGCCACGTTGCTGCGCGGCGCTGCCCAAAGGCTGAGGTCAGAGCTTTAAGATGAGGACAGCCGGGGCGGCCCCGTCCCACAGCGCTGCACCCCCAACTCGGGGACAGTGGTCCCCTCAGGAGTCCGACTCCAGAAACAAGGGCGGACTCAGAACCCCTCGCCTAAGGCCCCGCCCCGGAGCAGGCTCCAGGATGCATCCGATCCAAGCCGCGTATTCGCAGCGCTTGCCGGGTCCTCCTCCCCCGGCCCGGACGCCAGGGAGTCTATCCCGGCCCAGAGCCCTCTGTGCCAGGCCCCGCGGGGCTCTCCTCGCTCCGGGCGGTGGAGGGACCCCCGCGCGACCGAGTCCCGAGGAGGATGGCAGCGGATAGAGCCCAGGCCCGGCGCCGGCATACCGTATCAAGAAAACACTCACCATCTTGGGCGACAGGAGGAGAGAGAAAGAAAAAGGAATTGTGGGAAATATGTATGCGACCTCAGAGATCGCGAGAACTGGAGCCTGCGCGGGATTTCGAATTTAAAGCGACAGCACTCCTTTCTCCGGCCCTTCGGTCGGGGGCGGTGCCTGGAGCAGGGTGGGTGGGTCTGTGAGATCGGAAGGGGCGTGGATATGGCGGCGGGACACTCGGGGTGCTGAGTGGCGCCAGGGAGCCGGCACTTCCCGGGGGGCGCTTGCTCGTCCTCGAGCCCATCCTGGCCGGGTGCCCGCCGGGCCCAAGGTCTGCGGACAAGGTGCGGGCGTTGGTGTGGCGGGGCGGGGTCGCCGTGTGCTGTACCCCAGAATGGCGTAGAGACCGCGAGTTGGGTCCTTTGGCCGTGCGCCAGGCCCCAGGCCGAGCGCTGGGACGCAGGGAGGGAGGGTGGTCCCGACGAGACCCTGGAGCGGGGAGGCTGTCGGCGCTGCGGGGCCCGGCCTAGAACTGGGTGACGGACGGGGTTGAGTCGTAAGATCCGCTGGGTAAAGAGGCGGGGCAGGGATAGGGGCGGGAAGCGGCTGGCAGCGGGCAGCGGGCAGGGGGCGCTCCTGCAGGCCTCTCGCGGACGTGTGCGGGCCTGGCCTCGGAGAAGTCTGGGCTGGACCGGAACAGGGTGTTGCGGGCTTGCCAAGGGTCCTAGGATGAGCTCGCCCGGGGAGCGGGCGTGAGACCCCGCAGTGCACGGTGTGCGAGTGGTTGCACGAGTGCGTTTGGCAGGAGGGGAATCCCCGGAGAGCTGCACGTTCTCTGGGCCATGGAGGGTGGGCGACTGGGGATGGCTCTGCCTACATCAGACTCCGGGTCCCAGGTGCTGCCTCGTGGCCCGCGGCCTCTGCTGCCTGCACGGACGGAGGCCCCGCCATGGCCCAGCAGAGAGCCCTGCCGCAGAGCAAGGAGACGCTGCTGCAGTCCTACAACAAGCGGCTCAAGGACGACATCAAGTCCATCATGGACAACTTCACCGAGATCATCAAGACGGCCAAGGTGGGTGGGGCCGCCCGTCTGCACCTGTTGGAGTGGGGACAGTGAGCCCAGGACTGCCCTGCTCTGGTCCCGCGTGTCACAGAGCACCCTGGCCAGGGGGGATGCGGCTGCAGTGGGCCCTTGTCCCCATGCCGAGAACATGTGGGGGGCGCTAGGGGGATGGACGATGACACACAGGTCAGCAGACAAACAGGTCCCAGTGAGGCAGCTGTAGGGGACATTCAGATTGCCAGGCTCAGCCCCCAGCGGCATGCCTAGCGAAGGGCTGGGCAGGGACTTGGTTTCTCAGTGCTTTGGTGTCCCGGTCATAGGGCCCTGGTGATGACTGGATGGGTTGATCTGTGTAAAGTGGTTCCCTCGGGGCCTGGCAGGGACCCGGACATGGCGGCTATTTCGAACGAGTGCCATCGGGAAGAGGCGCTGGGGAGGCCCCGCAGGCGGGGTGAGCCGTTGGGCTCAGTCGGCTGGATCTTTGCATGACGTTGCAGACCTGGGGACTTGAGTACTCAGGAGGGTGAAAGCTGGCATTCGCTTAGTGCTCTTGGCATGTCAGGCCGTGTCGGGGGGCTACTGTCCCGTTTAATCTTCACAAGACCTTTTGAAGCAAGTACCATTGCCCTCTCCATTTTCAGAGGAGGAAACTGAGGCTCAGAAGATTTAATAACTTGCCCAAGACCATTCTGCTAATAACTGGCAGAGCCAGGATTGGAACCCAGGAGGTCTGGCTCCTGACCCTGACGCCAGCCCGTACCCTGGCAACGCCCCTGGGAAGCCCTGTCCGGGTGGACGGATGGGGGCAGTTAGTACCCTGGACTGGCTCCTGCATTTACCGTCTGAGACACACTGAGCGGGCTCACTGCCCTGTCCGGCCTCAGGTGCCCACTTGCAATCTAGGGATGGCTGTCTAGGCTCCTGTGAGGAATTTTCTTAACTTACATTATTCTATTTTACTTGTTTTTTTTCCTCCCCTGAGGGTATGTTTCCATTGATTTTTAGAGAGCGTGGAAGGGAGAGAGAGAGAGACAAACATCAATATGAGAGAGACACATTGATTGGTTGCCTCAGGATTGAGCCTGCAATCGAGGTACGTGCCCTTGACTGGAAATGAACCCAGGACTCTTCGGTTGGAGGGCCGATGCTCTATCCACTGAGCCCGATCAGCCAGGGCTGAGAATTTTGTAAGATAATGATGGTCAAGGGCTTCACACGGTGCCTGGCACCCAGGAAGTGCTCAGTAAATGGTCACTTTAAAAAGGTCCTTGATATGAGGTTGGGGAGCGGCTGAGTCGGCCTTTTCCGCCCGCTCCCCCCTCCCCCTCCCTGCTCCTGCTAAGGCAGCGCCGCTGTCTCCTCCAGCCGCCATCATGATCATCTACTGGGACCTCATCAGCCATGATGAGATGTTCTCCGATATCTACAAGATCCGGGAGATCGCAGACGGGCTGCGCCTGGAGGTAGAGGGCAAGATGGTCAGTAGGCCAGAGGGTCATATTGATGACTCGCTTATTGGTGGAAATGCCTCCGCTGAAGGCCCTCAGGGCGAAGGTACCGAAAGCACAGTCATCACTGGTGTTGACATTGTCCTGAGCCATCACTTGCAGGAAACCAGCTTCACAGAAGAAGCATACAAGAAGTGCATCAAGCCCTAACTGGTTTGGCTCAGTGGATAGAGCGTTGGCCTGCGGACTGAGGGGTCCCAGGTTCGATTCCAGTCAAGGGCATGTACCTTGGTTGCGGGCACATCCCCATTGGGGGGTGTGCAGGAGGCAGCTGATCGATGTTTCTCTCTCATCGATGTTTCTAGCTCTCTATCCCTCTCCCTTCCTCTCTGTAAAAAATCAATAAAATATATTTAAAAAAAAAGAAAAAAGAAGAAGTGCATCAAAGATGACACGAACTCAGTCAAAGGGAAGCTTGAAGAACAGAGACCAGAAAGAGTAAAGCCTTTTAGGACAGGGGCTGCAGAACAAATCAAGCACATCCTTGCCAATTTCAAAACTAGCAGTTCTTGCCGAAACTGGTTTGGCTCAGTGGATAGAGCGTCGGCCTGCGGACTGAAGGGTCCCGGGTTCGATTCTGGTCAAGGGCATGTACCTTGGTTGCGGGCACATCCCCAGTAGGGGGTGTGCAGGAGGCAGCTGATCGATGTTTCTCTCTCATCGATGTTTCTAGCTCTCTATCCCTCTCCCTTCCTCTCTGTAAAATATCAATAAAATATGTTTTAAAAAAACAACAAAGAACTAGCAGTTCTTTATTGGTGAAAACATGAATCCAGATGGCATGGTGGCTCTGCTGGACGACCGTGAGGATGGTGTGGGCCCATATATGATTTTCTTTAAGGGTGGCTTAGAAATGGAAGAACGTTAACAAATTGGGCAGTTTGGCTCTATCTCCTGTCATCGTAGCTGGCTGCCGCTTTCATCCACATGCCAAGACTAGGACAGATGGGGCTGATGTTATCTTGAGCTCTTCGTTTATTTTGACCTGATTCATCTGGAGCGGAGGCATTGTTTTTAAGAAAAAAAACATGTCATGTAGGTTGTCTAAAAATAAAATGCATTTAAACTCAAAAAAGAAAAGAAAAGCCGAGACCGGTTTGGCTCAGTGGATGGAGCATCGGCCTGCGGACTGAGGGGTCCCGGGTTCGATTCCGGTCAAGGGCATGTACCTTGGTTGCGGGCACATCCTCAGTGGGGGGCGTGCGGGAGGCAGCTGATCGATGTTTCTCTCTCATCGGTGTTTCTGGCTCTCTGTCCCTCTCCCTTCCTCTCTGTGAAGTATCAATAACATATATTAAAAAAAAAAAGAAAAGAAAAAGGTCCTTGTTGCCCTGGCCAGGGTGGCTCAGTGGGAGCATCGTCCTGTGCACCGAGGGCCACCAGTTTGATTCGTGGTCAGGGCACATGCCCAGGTGGTGAGGTTTGGTCCCCCGTCAGGGTGTGTGTGAGGGGCAACCCATGGATGTTTCTCCCTCTCCCACTCCCTCTCAAATCAATAAAAAGGTATTTTTAAAAAATCACTCTCTTTACTTATCTGTTCCGTTTACCGAGTGCCCGAGCTGCTAACACTGTCTGCACGGAACAGGGCTCCAGGGCTCCGCACCCCAAAAGGCGTGACAGGCCCTCCCTGCACCTGGCGCACAGTCAGCCTGCAGGCACCCACCTGTCCTCTCCTTGGAACAGGGGGAAGCCAACGGCGTGCGGGGTGTGCTGCGAGCCGCTGGTGCCTGCTAACGTAGACTTCCTTGTCTGTCCTAGATTGAGGACGAGACGCAGGTGTCCAGGGCCACTCAAGGCGAGCAGGACAATTACGAGATGCACGTACGCGCCGCCAACATCGTAAGTCACCAGGTGGCAGGCCTGGCCCGGGCTCCAGCCCTGGGGGTCCCAGTGTGGCCTCCTGGGAGGAGGGCTGTGCGTGGCAGCGTGGGGGGGGGGGGGCGGGCAGGGAACCGGCCTGGCCCGTCCTGTGTCCTGCAGCGCGCTGTGCGGTGCCTGGAAAGGGTCGGCTCTTCCTTGTTGACAAGAAAGCTCCCTGAGATTCGTTACGAGAGCAGAGGCGAGTTTCTGAGGGAAACGGGATCTGCGTTTGGTCCCTTCTGACGTCACAGAACAAGCACATCCGTCATTTCCTTAGGGGTGTGCCCACGGATGAAAACACGCAGGAAGAGCTCCCACAGGGACCGCCCAGCTGGCAGGGGAGCTGTCCCGAGGAAGGGCAGGGCAGGCGGCTAACGGGACGGCAGGCGGCTAACGGGACGGCAGGCGGCTAACGGGACAGCAGTCCCACCTGCGGGCCTGGGGGTTTGAGGCAGAGGGAGTGCTTGCACAGCCTGTGCGACTGGAGATCATACCACCGGCTCCGAGCCAGGGGCCAAGCGGGGTGGGGGCCGGGAGCTGATGCCACCTGCCGCCTCCCCCGGGCCGCAGTCGGGGTGCGGGGCGCTGTGGACCCTGCCCTCCCATAGCTTACCTCCTGGCTCTCGCGCTTCTCACAGTGGCCCTGAGAAGGTCAGTGCCGGAGCCCCACTTTGCAGATGAGAAGACGGAGGCCATGGCTCGCCGGCATCCAGCCCAGGGAGACAGGGTGCTGCCCCGCCCTCACCTGCCTGCTCTGGCCGTCACCACAGGTCCGGGCCGGGGAGTCCCTGATGAAGCTGGTGTCCGACCTCAAGCAGTTCCTGATCCTGAACGACTTCCCGTCGGTGAACGAGGCCATCGACCAGCGCAACCAGCAGCTCCGGGCGCTGCAGGAGGAGTGCGACCGCAAGCTCACCACCCTGCGGGACGAGGTCTCCATTGACCTCTACGAGCTGGAGGAGGAGTACTACTCGTCCAGGTACCAATAGGGCTGCACCCGGACCGCAGCCCGCAGCCCCCAAGCTCCTGTCTTTCCAAACCCTGCCGCGTCCCGCAGCAGAGCCGGTTTCAGAGCGCACCTCCCGGTCAGAGCAGTCGACCAACAGACACTTCCCACCCCCCGGGCCCTGGGCCCTGGGGGGAAACTCACAGAACTTCAGGCTTGGGAGGCCAGAGCCGGCGTTCCCGCCCAGGGTGCCCCTGCCTCTCTTTGGACCTGTCTGCTCCCTTTAAACATTCCTGTCCGAGGCTGGGCTAGTTCCTCATGGCCGCCCAGGCTATGCCCAGGGTGCCACTGCTTGCCCACCGAGGTGATTCCATGTGGGCATCACCAAACGCCCACACTGTGCGGGTGCGGGGGTCCTGGGAAGGAGGAGGGAAAACCCCAAGTAGCGGGGGCTCAGCCTTGTCCCCAGAGCCAGAGCCCCCTCCATGCCAGGCCCAGGCTGTGCGCAGGGATACAGCAGGGGGCGCAGCCCATCACCCAGCCCTCCTGGGGCCACTTAGAATCCTGCAACCTGAGGCCTTTGAGAAGTCCTAGTCCAAGTGTAACTTACGCGGGGGGAACCGAGACTGGGAGGCCTTGTCCTCCGTTCCCGTTAGCCTGTCCGCAGACGTGCGGGCCGGGCCCCCTGCTGCTCTCTCCCAGACAGCTGTCCCTGCCGGGGTAGGTTCCACACGCTCCTTGCTGCCCGTGGGAGCCATGCAGGGGCCATGGAGGCCCCGCCCAGCGTGCTCTGGTCTGGGGCTTGGTTCCCCGCCTTGGGTTCAGTGTCACCTGCATGGTCCCGCCCAGCGTGGCCTCTATGGGAAGGGATGTTATATCACTGCCCGGCTGGAGTGGTTCTAGACTTTTCCAGAGTGTCTGGGGCCGCCTCTGGTCCCTGAGACCCATCGGCTCAGCAGACTCGTGGCAATTGCCTCCTCACACCCCGGCCTTCGGAGAAGGGTCCTGAGTGGGTCCCCGCGGGGGAGCTCAGACCCTGCTGGGGACATGGCCCAGTCACACTGGTTTTGTACAGTCCCTTCGCATACCCGTCATCCCTAAGGGCCAGGCCTCTGGCCTGAGCAGCTACAGGGCAGCGATGCGGCCCTGCCTCTTGAGGGTGAGGGCCAGGAGGAGCGGACCTGCCCAAGGTCACTCGGCAGGGCCTGAGTGCCAGGCTTCCCACACCTGCCCGTCAGCCTCTGGTTCACCCACAGGGGTTCTGGGCCTGCCCGGTGGCCCTTCCGGCACCCCTGGGGCCTCGGGAGGCCGAGTTCCTCCCTCACCTGTGATGCCCCGTGCAGGCTGTGTACCCTCCCTGCTTTTCCTGGCGTGCGCCCCACCTGAACCCCCAGTGCTCAGCCCCCTCCACCCTCTGCAGCCCCGCTCGCCCACCTCCACGCTTGCTCGGCCGCTTTCCACTCATGATTTGCTGTTTGTCTGCCTCTCCCTCTGCTGTCCTCGGGACACTGCTCTGTGACCAGGGTAGTTTCTGAGACTGAATGCTGAGGGTGGAGCGAGGGAGCAGCCACAGGCAGGGCAGGACGGTGCGGGAGAAGGGCCGCCAGCCCCCATACCCCGTGAGCTCTGCTCTTCCCTGCACCCTCACCCGGTCCTCCACAGCTGTGATAGGGAGGTGGGGTACAGGATAAACACCAGGGCCTCTGTTCCTTCACCCCGTCCAGGCTCTGTCCCAGCCAAGGGCAGACCCCGAAATAAGACAGGGTCTCTGCCTCGGGATTCTTGCCAAGTGTAGGAGCCATGGGCTCTGGATGCTGGTGCCGCTGCCGGTGAAGGCGGCCGCGCCCTGCCCAGGATGGGGTGGCGGCAGGGGCTAGGACAGCGGATGACTCTCAGGCAGGGCGGACACCTGCTAGATCAGCGGAGGGACCTGCTGGGGCCACACAGACCTGTATGGGCTGGTCTGGACAGCACCCCCCCCCCCCAGCTTTTGGGATGCTGAAGGACCCTGACACGGGGTCCCTATGTGCCTCCCACTCAGCCAGGCCTGCTAGAACGAGCGCCTACCCAGAGGGGAGAGGCAGGTCTGGGGTCCGGTCTGTTTTCTTAACTCTGCTCCTGTGTCGCTTTCCCTCCCTGGCGCCCCCTCTGCCTGCTCCTGTCTCCCCGGGCTTCTGGTGGTGGAAAAGCTCCAGTCTCTGCGAAGCTAACGATCTGCCTCTGTGCGAAGCTTACTGGAGGCTGGACCTCGACACAGACGCTGCCGATGGCCTCGCGGCCCCCCTGCGGGCCTCCCCAGAGCCCAGCGCTGGCCCCCTGCAGGCCGCCGCCGCTGCCCACTCCCACGCTAGTGGGCCTGGCCCCACAGAGCATGCCTGAGCCTCTCCGCTCTCTCCACCAGCCCCTGGGATCTTAGGAACAAAACCTGGCGCCCCGCTCGGCCTTGGCTTCCGCTGGGGAGCTGCTGTGGCCTCCTTGGGAACCCCGTCGGCCCAGGGACAGCCCACCCAGGAGTGTGCAGGGAGAGGAGTTCCCCCCATTTCCAGAGTGAACCACTCGTCCTGGAGTCACCTCTGTTCACTACCTCCCGGGCTGCTGGGTGGAAGGAAGTCTAACAGCCGGGCAGACAGGAAGGCCGATGCTGGGACCCGAGCCTGCTGTTTTAAGTCGGGAGGGGGGGGGGGCTCTGGGTGGACAGCCCTGGCCAAGTCCACACCAGGCCCCCTGTGCAGCCACCATTCCGCCTCGCCCCAAGGATCCCTGCAGAGCTGGGGGTGGGGGTGCTGTGGTTCACGGGAGCCGGGTGGCAGGTCCTTCCTGGTTCTGCGGCACACGTTCTGGTGGTTCATCTTTTGTGCGAGACTGCTGAATAAAAACAGCATTGCCTGTGGCTTTGGTTGGTTCTCCTGTGCGCACACCTGATCGCCCGGGTCACCTTGACCTCCCAGTGGCCGCGGGTCCTGGCTGCATACTCCCTCCGCCCAGCTCTGCCTGGGATCTAGATCCTTGACGTGAATGAATGAATGTAGCGCTGAATGAATGAAACACCGCTGCCCTGTTGCATGTTGCGCCACCCAGGCACCTGCACTCTGGTCCCTTCTAGTCCTCACTGCACCCAAGTCTGTTGTCACCAGCACTTCAGGGAGGAGTGGCCATGGGCTTGGAAGGGGATGATGGGGCCACGGAGCTGGGAGGCAAAGGGCAGAAATCAGTACTCGACCCACAAAGAACCAGAGGCCCAGTGCCACTGTGCCAGGTCACCTGTGAAAATGGGCAGGGGCGGCGGCTGCAGCCCTGCGCCCTGTCACTCAGGCAGACACGCTCCATGAGGGAGGCCCTCGTCCTGGTGTATGGAGGGGGTAACAAACAGCCCACCATCCCGCCTCAGGGGTGGGGAAAAAGATTTCAGCCAAGAGGAGTGCGTGTCGGGGAAAGGCGGGAAGGAGCGGCCCCGTCCCAGCCCTTTCTCCGGAGCATTCCCCGTGACCGCCCTTCACACATCGTCTCATCGCCAATCGCCCCTGAAATATAAACGATGAGGGCGCAGTGTGTGCCTTCTTCACCCCCTGTACCCCGAGGGCTCGGAACCCGCGGGCACCCGCGTGGCGCGCAGTCCTTTCTGAGCCGAGGCGGTCTCGCCAGCCTCCACCTGGGCCCGCGCCCCCGAGTGCGAGGCCAATGCCGGCCTAGTCCTGTCGCCGACCCAGGGAGCGCCTACTGTGCGCGGGGCACTGGGCTGCGGCCGGGCCTGGGGTGACCAACGCCGGCCCGATCCCCAGGCCACGCCCCCGGGCCCCGCTCCGCCCGCGGCCCACAATGCGTTGCGCCCCGCCCCGCCCCGAGGGCCTCTTCCGGTGGAGCCAGGCGTGGCGAATCGAGCACCGCGCGGGGGCGACTCGGCGCTCGACTCGCGGCGCCTGCGCACGTGGTGTTCCCGGCAAGCGGCGCCGCGGCCGCGACCTGGTTGCTTAGGGTCGCGCGGGCGGGGAACCGGGGGTGAGTCGCAGGGCGAGACCGGCACGGACCTAGGACGCTGCCCTCTCGTGACCCCGAGTGAGCGCCGCCCGAGCCTCCGGCCATGGCTTCCCTGCTCGCCAAGGACGCCTATCTGCAGAGCCTGGCCAGGAAAATCTGCTCCCGGCCCAGCCCCGAGCCGCACAAGCGCAAGTCGGGTAAAGCGCAGCCCGCGCGGGACCGGGAGGGTTCGGAAGGGGGTGCCCCCTCCCTGCGCGGCCTGCACCGCACCGCACCCGGAAGAGCCTGGGGGTGGACTAGACACGTGTGTGCGTGAAACGAGCATGTAACATACTAAAAGGGAATACAAGTGATGTTTCAAGTCCCCGGCGTTTCCCTGGTGATCGGGCGCGTCAGCCTGGGGGTCCGCGGGTTTCAGCGCTTCTGCCCACCCAGTGTTTCCCTTGAATGACGGTGTGATGCATGTCCTTGAGGCGAAATCTTTGTGTGAACCCAGCATGAAATCTCACCGCTGGGTCTCGTGTGGGCACGTTGACCAGGGTTTCGATACGTGTGGTCAGTCTAGGAAGTGTGTGGTTCTGAGCTCTACGGATAAGGATCACGGGATCCCTCATCCTGGTTCGCCTTTGGCATCCTTCTGGGATCAAAGCCTTTGCAACTCCTCCTGCCTATTGAATGGGTCGCAGAGATCCGGACAGCATCACTGTCTCGTTTTGTTTTCCAGTGGCCAAACCTCAAGGCTCGGACGCTGCCGGACCCCCCAAAAAGAAGAGGAAGCGAGCACAGAAGAAACCCCGGGAGCAGAGGGAGAAGGCCGTGGAGTCCAAGGCCCAGGCCCTGGGGGAGAAGCCCCGGGCAGCTTCCCAGGCCAGGAAGCCCTTGGCAGCCAAGCAGGAGAGGACCTCTGGCTCCCCCGGGGTCCCTGCAGGTGAGGAGCTCCAGGACGCTGGACAGGCCAGCTGGGGTCCATGCAGACACGCTCCCCTCTAGTCACAAGAAAAGGTGTTGTCAGACACGCTGGGGTAACTAACGGGGGACTTCCCAAAGAGCGGGCTTTCAGAGGACAGATCACACAGGCTCTGTGGGTGGATGGGATCCCAGGATGTGCACGTGGTTCCCGGCCAAATGGTGACCGGGATCTGGGCCACGGCAAGGCTGTGAGGACCTGGAACAGCTTGGCTTCAGGAGTACCGCTGCCCTCAAGCACCTGAAGGGGTGTCGTGAAAGCTGACTTGTTCAGGGGACGCACAGGCTGCAGAAGTTGAAAAAATGGAAGATGGGTTTGGCTTGTAGGAAGTGTTTTATCATAACAAGAATGTCCTGACCCTGAGGTTGTCTGGGGCCCATCCAGGCTGAAGAGGTGGTGGGATTGATTGGAAATGCCTTGCAGATCCATCAGTGGCCACCAGGGGAGGCAGTGCGTGAGACTCAGGCTTCGAACTGGGCCCTGGGGAGGGGAGTCTCCCTTCAGCCCTCCGATTCCTTCCTTGCAGATGGCCCCGCGCCAGAGTCTGACTCCCTCTTTGCCCTGGATGTTCTGCGGCAGCGGCTGCATGAGAAGATCCAGGAGGCCCGGGGCCAGGTAGGTGGTGGGGGGGAACTCGGGTGCCAGGAGCAGCGTGTTTGCTGCAGTGTTTCCCCCTCTGCCAGCCATTGGGGGCCTGAGCCGCATTTCAGGCACATGCGGGGCTGACAGGAGGGGCCTCGGCGGCTCCGTTCTGCAAGAGGTCGGGTGTTCTTGTCTTGGGGAGCCTCGGTCCCCAGGGTCACCTGCCTTTTGCTGGCCCAGGAGAGGCTCAGCCCCTTCCCTCCGGGACGCGCCTTTGCTGAACACACGTGGGTGGCGCTTCTGTCCATCGGAATGTCACGGCCGCCGTGCGGTAGGTGGGGGCCTGGATGAGGTGAGCTGCCCAAGGCTGAGACCTGAACCAGCCTCAGCTTCTCTGAATGGCATTGTTCGCCCTCTGACTCTGCCTCGGCCACCACTGCCCTGGCGCTGGGGACACCCCCCCCCCCCCAGGCCTCTTGCTGTGTGGGGACAGCCCCCCCCTTCTTTCTGCACTGCCCTGGGGCAAGCCCAGAGCCGGTTCCTAGAGGTGAGTCAGCTCCAGGCCCTGCCTTCCTGCCGTGGGGTCTGGGTAGTCGGGTCTGGGCCCTCGTGTTGGCCGGGGGGTCAGGGGTCGGGGGGTAAGGGGGTGAAGGCTGTTTGTGAAGCGGAGCTTGGGCTTGTCACAGAGCAGTGCCGTGGTCCGCACAGGTGCCCGGTTCTGAGCGGACACCTGGTGCTGGTGTGGCCTTGGCCGAGCCACCTGCCCCCGTGTCTGTGAAGGGGTGGACAGCTTCTGCCGAGTCGGGTCACAGGGGGATTTGGTGAAACTGAGTCTGTAAAGCACCCTGGTCATTGCCTGGGACCTGGAAGCTGTGGTTCTGACTTGGGGGTCCCCTTGTCCCTCTGGGGTGGGTCGCATTTTGGGTGACCCGTCATCTCAGGGGGGCACAGTCAGGGGGCCCTTGTCCTGCACAAGGGTTTCCTCCTGAGCCCACGCGGGGCGGGGCCGGGAGTGGGGAGAACCGTGAACAGGGCTTTCCCTCGCCAGGGCGGCACCCAGGAGCTGTCCCCCGCCGCTTTGGAGAAAAGACGGCGGCGGAAGCAGGAGCGGGACCGGAAGAAGCGGAAGCGGAGGGAGCTGAGGGCCAAGGAGAAGGAGGCCAAGGCCAAGGCGGCGGGGCCCGTGGAGGCTGCGGAGCCGGCCCCCGAGGCGCCCGGCCAGGAGGCGCAGGGGCAGGCGGGGCTGCTGTTCAACAAGGTGAGGCCGGGGCGGGGAGCCCTGGCCCTGCGGTGCGGGTCCCCGGGGCTGGTGCGGGTCCCCGAGGCTGCGGCAGCGGGTCCCCGGGGCTGTGCGAGCGGGGAGCCGGCGGTGACGTGCGCCGCCCTGGTCCCCTTCTCCCCGAGGTGGAGGTGGGCAGCGAGCAGCCGGCCAGCAAGGCCCAGCGCAGGAAGGAGAAGCGGCAGAAGCTGAAGGGGAACCTGCCGCCGCTGACGGGCAAGAACTACCGGCAGCTGCTGGAGCGGCTGCAGGCGCGGCAGGAGCGGCTGGAGGAGCTGCGGGAGCAGGACGCGGGGAAGGCGCGGGCGCTGGAGAGCAAGATGCAGTGGACCACCGCGCTGTACAGGGCCGAGGGCGTGCGGGTCCGCGATGACGAGCACCTGCTGCAGGCGGCGCTGAAGCGCAAGGAGCAGCGGCGGGCGCAGCGGCAGCGCCGCTGGGAGAAGCGCACGGCCCACGTGGTGGAGAAGATGCAGCGGCGGCAGGAGCACCGCCGCCAGAACCTGCGCAAGAAGAAGGCGGCCAAGGCCGAGCGGCGCCTGGAGAAGGCCCGCAAGAAGGGCCGGGTCCTCCCGCAGGACCTGGAGCGGGCCGGCCTGGCCTGAGGGCGTGCTGGGCCCGCCCCAGCCTGTGCACACTCACGCACAGGCTCAGTCACGTGGGCGAGGGAGGACGTCACTGAGGACAGGACCCCAGACCCCAGGGGAGGGGTGAACCAGATGGGCTTCCGCCTTCTCGTGAAACCGGGAAGCCCCCCGCCCGTGTTCAGGCTGAGGGGCAAGGGAGCAGTGTGGAGGCCCTGGGGACTTGGGGCGCTCACTGCCCCCCCCTCCTCCTCCCCTGCCGCGTTCCCAGGAGCAGGAAGGAAGGCCTTGGTGGCTGCCCACGTCAGTCCAAAACTCACTTGGAAGAGACAAACCCAGTGCCTGTAGCCCGAGCCCATGATGGAGCTGACGGCTGGTCACGGGAAGGGAAGGGGTGACCTCAGGCGGGACTGGAATGGGACGATTCTAAGTTCATTTGTAAGAAGGGTGAACTTTAGAATTCAAGGTAGACATGCACATTAAGAATCCTCAGTTAAAAAAAGAACCCTCAGATGACTCCTGAAAGAGAGGAGCTGTAGCAAACTAAGAAGGGGAGAGGGCAGGGTAGGGTGGCGTCAGTCCAGGAGGCAGAAGGGAGTGGTGAGCTGAGGAAGAATTGAGGTGGAACTGAGCCCAAGCCCGCAGGCAGTGGGGTGACTGCAAGTGGAAAAGACTCGGGTGGGTTTGATGGGAATGTGGGTTCTATTCCAGTGAAGCTGTTAATAAAGTCCTTTTGATGAAACCCCAGCCATGAGCCGTAACTGCAAGGAAGCTGGGGTGGCTGAGCTGTTGGACACAGTGACTAAGGCAGGAAGCGCCGCCAGGGATGAAGACATGCCAGGTGTGGAAGGGGGTTCAGTCCGAGCAGCCCTAGCGTGTGCCCCGGTACAGCTTCCAGGCTGCTGAGCAACAACTGCAGGGCGACCACAACTCACATGAGTGAGGTTGTAACATCGCTTAGGAGCTTGTACACCACGCAGACAGAAAGCCGGTGGGCGTGGACCATCTGATGGTCGGTTTGCGGGGCGATCACACAAGTGTATGGAAACCTCCCCGCCAGGAACTGCTGGGAGCCCACCGCCTGCCCGTCTGTAAAGCAGGCCCTGCGTGTCCAGGATGCGCTGCATGCAAAGTGCGTGACGTGGCCGTAGCGCAATTCTGTTCCAAAATGGAAGCGTCGCCCTAGCCAGTTTGGCTCAGGATAGACGGACTGGAAGGTCCCGGTTCGTTCCAGTCAGGAGCGTGTATGTCAGTTTCAGGCTCCTCCCTGGTCGGCCCGTGCAGGAGGCAACCAATCAATGTGTTTCTCTCACATCAGTGTTTGTCTTTCCCTCTCTGTTCCACTCTAAAAATCAAAGGAAAAATATCTTCCAGGGAGGATTGAAAAATAATAAATAAGAGTTCATTGTTGCCCAGCTGGCGTGGCTCAGTGGTATGAACCAGGAGGTCACGGTTCGATTCCCGGTCAGGGCACCTGCCCGGGTTGCGGGCTCCATCCCCAGTGTGGGGCGTGCAGGAGGCAGCCCATCAGTGATTCTCATCACTGATGTTTCTCTCCCTCTCCCTTCCTCTCTGAAATTAATAAAAGTATATTTTAAAAGAAAGGAAAGGAGAAAAGGGGGGTTCTTCATCTTTATAGACATGAATAAATGGTATCATTTGAAGATGAAAATTCAAGTAATGGAGGCGTAAGTTTATTCAGAGTAAATATTTAGTTGATTATATTGGGTGGGGAGGGAAAAGTACAGAGGAGGAATGAGTCAGGCTTATAACTCATGATCGGGCATTAATATGTACATTGTTTAAAGGATGGAAGGTATTACATGAAATTATGACTGTAACAGTTTTCCACTGGGTTAAAGTCCAAATCTTATTATTGACTCTTGGGAGAGAGAGAGAAACGTCAATTGGCTGCCTCCTGCACGGCCCCCACCGGGGATGGAACCTGGGACCCGGGCGTGTGCCCTGCCCGGGAACCGAACCGGTGACCTTTTGGTGCAGGGTCGATGCTCATCTACTGAGCCACACCACCTGCCAGGCTCAAGTGCAGACTTTTCAAATTACTGAGGAAAAAAACAAAACAAGCCACACAGGGTAAGGCTATAAAAGCAACAAATACCAATACCTTCACCGAGCTAAGAGTGACCATATCACCTAGCTTCAGTGTGTGTGGAGCGGACACACATCACCCAGCTGTACCTGTGGATGTCCTCAGTGTGTGGAGAGCGGCCACAGTGTCTGGACAGGTTCCAGCCTCGGGCTGATGAGCGGGCACAGTCCTCCATGGCCACGTGCAAGTCCCAGCGTGGAGGGCAGGGCCTCCCAGCACCATGACAGCCAACAGCTGGAGGTGTGAGCTTGACCCTGTGGTCCGAACACGTGGCCCCACCTGCCTGAGTGACAGAGGCTGCAGGTAAACAAAGCTTGAGCAGGTGCATGCAGCTGAGGAGGATGGAAACCCAGAGAAGGCTGCCAACATCCTGACCCGCCCTCACGGCCTCGTGGCACCTGCTGTAAAAGAAAGACGGCTTGTGAGCGTCGTTGCTGTCTCTCCACGAGGGAGCAGCGTCCCACCAAGACCCAGCCTTCATTCTCTTGTCCAGTGGTCAGCAACCTGCGGCTCTCGAGCCACATGCGGCTCTTCGGCCCCTTGAGTGTGGCTCTTCCACAAAATACCACGTGCGGGCGCGCACGGACAGTGCGATTGAAACTTCGTGGCCCGTGCGCAGAAGTCGGTTTTCGGCTCTCCAAAGAAGTTTCAATCGTCGTACTGTTGATATTCGGCTCTGCTGACAAATGAGTTTGCCGACCACTGCTCTTGTCTGTCTTTTCTAAGCCTTTCACCACCCCCACTCAGGGTCGCCCTTGGCCGTACCGGCGCGGCACAAATGTACTTAGGAAAGCGGCCAGGCTGGAGACGCGGGTGGGGGAGTGGGGTGAGGCGAGCAGGGGCGAAACCCCGGGCGTGGTCCTGAGCGCAGGGGAGCCACCGGCCGGCCGTGCGTGCCTCGGTCCATAGCACGCCGCCAGCGGTGGTTGAGCATCAGCTCAGGACCTAGCAGGTCTTTCCTGGGACTGCGCTGCCAGACTGGCTGCCAGACCCGGACAAACGGCGAAGCTGTCTGGCTCCTCCCAGCAGGAGGGACGTGGGGCTGGGCCCTGGGCGGGGACTGGGCGGTGTCCTCAGATTCCTGTGACTCGGAACCCCAGGTCAAAGCAGCTGCCAGACTTACCTGCATCTCCCATTCCTGGCCTCTGCCTCCAGGCGCCTGGCCTGGCCTGGCCTGCGTCCTCAGAGGAGCCATGGAGCCCACAGGTGAGCAGGGAGGGGCAGGGGCTCAGGGTGACCTGCACAGGGGCCTCAGGGCTGGGCCTTCCAGTGGCGCTGCAGCAGTGGGCAGAGGGTGGGGAGCTGCGTGTGTGTGTGTGTGTGTGTGTGTGTGTGTGTGTGTGTGTGTGTGTGAGTGATGGTGCCCGGGGAAGTAAGAGACAGAATGTGGTCAGGGTGGTGGCGGCCTGGGTGAAGGCAGACCCTCGGGCGATGTCCTGATTGCATGATGACCTGCGAAGCTGCCAGCCGGGTGCCCCCTGCAGGTGGAGCCCCTTCCCCTGCCCTCTCCGCTCCTTTCTCTAGGGTCCCGGCCCCAGAGGGTGCTCAGCAAGGGGCCTTCCTCCTGGGTGAGGTCTGCCCCTGACGGAGCAGGTCCTGGCCCTCTGAGGAGCTGGTGGGGGACCCAGGGCACCTGCTGTGCGTGGGAGGGGGGAGGGCGGAGGGAGAGGGAGGGGTAAAGGAGGGGCAGAGCCACCAGGCGCCTTCCTGCCGGGACCCCACACCTGGTCAGGACGGTGGACTCTGCTACACTTTCCTGGGGGCGGTCTCTGTCTCTGCCTCTGCGGCTGCCGGGGGACAACTTATTAGTCAGTGGCTGCAGACTGGGGGGCAAGGGGACCGGGCTCTGGGGTCCTCAGGACGCCCCTTCAGAGGAGACCCAGGGCAGTGGGCACCAGCAGCAGGCACGGGGAAGGGTCCAGGGGCTGGCCCACCTCCTCAGGTCGGCGGGGCTGCCTGCGCCACCCCCCCCCCCGCCTGTCGCACGTGCCCTCACCTGTCCTGTGGGCAGGACCAGGCCCTGCTTCTTCACTCTCGCACCTGGGGCCCTTCGCACAGTGTGGCCTCGGTGAACCTTCCAGAACCTTCCACAACGGCACTCCTAAGCACGTGCCCAGCTGAGAGGATGTGAAGACGAGCTGTGTGGGCCTGGACCTCCCAGGACCACCCCCAGCAGGTCACATCCAGCCCCTGGCGTCACCCCTTCCCGGACCGGGGGAGAAGGGGCTTCCCAGGGGCCTGCCCGCCTCTGCAGCCCAGGGACCAGGAGGCCGTGGCCGGGGGAGAAGCTGGGAGGGCCCAGGAGGAGGACAGGCCCCTTTCCCCGCTGTGCCCTGGGCTCCAGGGGCAGGGCGGGACTGGCTGTGGGGCCCGGCCAGAGCCTGCGAGGAGGGGCCCCAGGTCCTTCAGGGAGTCAGGGGTCAGTCTGCTGACCGGACCCGGGCAGCCGTGCCCGAGGAAAGCACGTCTCGCTGGACGCCCCTCTTTATGGAGCCTGGTCAGCAAGTGCTGGGACTGGGCCTGGTCCTGTCCGCAGGCCCAGAGGGAGGGCTGTGCTGGGCGGAGGGGGCTGCTGTCACTGTCTCTCTTTTTGATTTATTTTAATAATTATTGTTGAGGGTACTACATATGCCCCCCTTTTCCCTCCATTGGCCCCTCCAGCCGCCCCGGGTTCCTCTGTCCCTTGTTTCCTGAGAGTCTGCCCTTCCGAGGCAGAGAGGCCCATGGGCGCGGGTGCTGGGGGCGGGAAGGGCTACCAGCGACAACCCCTCTGGAGGTCAGGGACCTGGCAAGGTGGCAGACTCCTCCCAGGTGGCTTAGGCCGGTCCTGATTTTAGCACTTCCGTCCTGCGTCCTGGGGACCAGCTGGTCCCACCCACAGCAGGCGGGGTGTCACCCTGGAGCTGGGTTTGGGCTCCAGCTTTGCATGAATGCTACACGACTGGGCAAAACTGTTCCGTGGAAAGCTGCTCCCTGGCCTGATGCCCCGGCTCGCCTGGCAACGCCCTGTGTCCCCTCCCCCTGCCCCTCCCCCAGCACTAACAGATGCTTCCTTGGAAGTTCAAGATTGCACGGGAAACGCCCTAAGCCCTTTGGATCTTTGATATGAAAAACAAAGAAAAAGGGGTTTTAAATTACTTCCTTGATTAGTGGCAACTAACGTGTTCTGCTTTTTTTTTTTTTTAATTTATTGATTTTTTACAGAGAGGAAGGGAGAGGGATAGAGCGTTAGAAACATCGATGAGAGAGAAACATCCATCAGCTGCCTCCTGCACACGCCCCACTGGGGATGTGCCTGCAACCCAGGTACGTGCCCTTGACCGGAATCGAACCCGGGACCCTTCAGTCCGCAGGCCAACGCTCTATCCACTGAGCCACACCGGTCAGGGCTTGCTCTTTTAACTTAGTTGGCCAACGGCAGTCTAGGGACACATTTGGGTGTGTTTTTCCCTGTGCCTTTGTGAGCCTGCCAAGATTGTCCAGCCTTACAGATCCCCTTCCCCGCCAGCCCCCAAGCCCTCTCCCTCCCTGTGCTCCCGTCTCACCATCAAACACCACGACACCATTTTGCCCATCCTACCCAGACCCCCCCAGGGCCTGGTGTGCCCACTTCGGGTCTCTCTGGGGGTGGCCTCTGCTTCACCTGTGGCCCCTGGATCCGCCGACATCAGGTGGTTTCTTGCTGCCGTTGCTCTCCGTGGTCCCTGCCCCTGATCCTGCCCACCTGCCATGCCCCTCCCGCCTCTCTCTCCTCCCTGTGTCTGGCCTGTGGCCCAATGGCCCAGCACCAGCCTCATACATCACGTGTTTCCTGCACCTCTGATTTGCATCATTTTCTCTTGGGTGTGACTTTGTGTGTTTTTTTTGTTTGTTTTGTTGTTTTGTTTTCTTTTTAAAATATATTTTATTGATATTTTACAGAGAGGAAGGGAGAGGGATAGAGAGCTAGAAACATCGATGAGAGAGAAACATCGATCAGCTGCCTCCTGCACACCTCCCACTGGGGATGTGCCCGCAACCAAGGTACGTGCCCTTGACCGGAATCGAACCTGGGACCTTTCAGTCCGCAGGCTGACGCTCTACCCACTGAGCCAAACCGGTTTCAGCAACTTTGTGTTGTTTTATACAGTAACATGCCACACAGGCATATAGCCCAGGAGCAATAGGGCCGACCACACAACCTACATGTGGAGTGCGCTGTACCATCCAGGTTTGTGCATTCTGTGTGCCGAGCTGGCACAGCCAGGGGTGAACCTGAGGGGGGGGGTGAAGGATTAAAGAAAACAAGAGAATACAGCTGGGGCTAGGTGGGACGCTGCTCTCGGATGGAGAGACAGCGCCACAGCCTGCAAGCCGAGTCTTTATTTTATAGCCAGATCCCACGAGGCAAAGTGAGGGCGTGGTCAAGACGTTTACAACGTTCTTGTGGGTTTCGAATCTGCTCACTTACAGGCCCCTGGTCAAGCTTTGTTTACTTGCTGCACCTCCCGCAGCCCACATCACTCAGCCACGCGGGACCACAGGTTCGGACCATAAGGTCAAGCTTACAACCATAGCCTTTGGCTGTAATTGTGCTGGGACTTGCACGTGGCTTTGCCACGAGAGGATCGTGCCCTCTCCTTAGTCCCAGGCTTGAACCTGTCCAAACGCTGTGGCCGCTCTCCACATGTTTGTACAACGAGATCGCCTAACCACGCATTTCTCAGCACGTGTCCCATCTTTAAGCGGTGAGAAACCAGTACTTACTGTCTGGATGAATTTGGTTTCTCTGGGCCTATGGTTATTGTTTGCTGGGTATACCTTTTATTATCCTTGCACGCCGGACCTATGGGTGCCTTCATTTCTAAAGTACGACTCCTGTAGACGGCTTAGAGTTAAAGCTCTTCTTTAAATACAATCTGACAATTTCTGCCTTTCGATGGTGCTCAGTCCCATTCACTGTTGTTACTGCTGTGAGTACATTTCCAGCCACCACTTAGCTATTGGTTTTCTCTATGTTTTGTGAGTTTTTTGCTCTTTTGTTTCTCCTTTATGGTATTCTTTTACGTTAAATAGATGTTTTCCATTGCACCGTTTTAATTCCCTTGCTGTTTTTAAGGATATATTTTTAAGTTGTTTTTTTTAGTGGTTGCTCTGGAGAGTATGCATTCTAATGTACACGATTGACTTCAGTCTATACCAGCCTTGGGCAAACTACGGCCCGCGGGCCGGATCCGGCTGTTCTATCCGGTTCTCTTGCTCTCCCCTCCGCTCCTTTACTTTGAATTTATATTAGTTTACACAAACACTCCATCCATGCTTTTGTTCTGGCCCTCCGGTCCAGTTTAAGAACCCATTGTGGCCCTCGAGTCAAAAAGTTTGCCCACCCCTGGATACCAACTTAATTCCCGCAGAATACAGAAACTTCGCTCCAATTAGCTCCAATTCTTCCCTCCTCTATTGTCATATGTGTTAATTCATGTATGTTATGAACTAAGAAATACTGTCTTATAAGCATTACTTTAAACAGTCTTCTTTCTTTTACGTTGACTAGGGCAAGGAAGGAGAAAAGTGTTTTTCAAGTCTTTTATTTTAAACTGTGTCCTAGCCATTTGCTTTACTCTCTGTTTCTTTAGTTTGTTTGGTTAATCCTCACCCGAGGATATTTTCCCATTGATTTTGTAAAGCGAGTGGAAGGGAGGGGAGAGAGGCCGAGGGAGAAAAGCATCAATGTGAGAGGGGCCAGGGATCGAGCCTGCAACTGAGGTACCTGCCCTTGACCTGCAGAGTCGAACCCAGGACCTTTCAGTCGAGGTCCGATGCTCTATCCATTGAGCCACACTGGCCAGGGCTACTCTTAAATTCTGTGTATTTGAGTTGTCTGGTGATGACAACAACTTTGCTCAATGTCCCTTCATCTTATGCTCTTCGCTGTGAGCTGTTACTGTCATGTACGTTACATCTCGTGATAAGCCCGACTAAGCCAGCCTAGCAAGGTCACAGGGTACAAACTCGCTGTATAAACCAATCGTATTTCTATATACTTGCTACAGTCGATCAGACACAATTTAAAAATACTATTTACAAGAGTATCAGAAAGCATGCAACCCTTAGGGATGAATTTATCAGATTAAGAGCAATGTCTATACAATTAAAACCACAAAGCATTGCCAGAGAAGTGTAAGAAGATATAATGAGTGGAGAGGAAAAGACTGTGTTCATGGATTGGAATATTTAGGGTTGTTAAACTGTCCCTTCTCCTCAAATTGACCTATGGAATTACATAATCCCAACCCAAACTCCAGAAGGCATTTTTATAATTGACAAACTGATTCTATAATTTATATAGAAATGCAAAGGTCCCAGAATAGCCAAAACAAATTTGAAAAAGGAAAAAGAACGTTGAGGGCTTACACTGCCTTATTTCAAGATGTATTACAGAGCTGCAGTGATCCGTACAGGCAGGCTGGCATCAGAATAGACCTGCAGATGAATGGGACAGAATCCAGGCTCCAGATTATCCTCCAAAAGTGTATACACACACTTTGAATAATTATAAAGGCGGTGTTTATTAAAATCATTTCATTTTCAAAATTGAGCTATCAGCTGTTAAAGTGTATATACATTTTGGGGGACACCCTGTAGACACACACACATGGATTTTCAATAGAGTGCTAAAAGAATAAAATGGGGAAAGGAAAACATTTTCAATTCGAATAACTGAAATTACTGGGTATCTGTCTAGAAAAATAAAAATAAAAAAAAAAACCTCAATCCTTCACACCATATACAAAAATTACAAAATTTCTGCCCGGCTGGCGTGGCTCAGTGGTTGAGCACTGACCTATGAACCAGGAGATCATGGTTCGATTCCCGGTCAGGGCACATGCCTGGGTTGAGGGCTCAATCATCCCCAGTGGGGGGTGTGCAGGAGGCAGCTGATCAATGATTCTCATCATTGTTGTTTCTCTCTCTCTCTCCCCTCACCCTTCCTCTCTGAAATCAAAAATATTTTAAAAGTTACAAAATTTCTTGCCCTAGCTGGTTTGGCTCAGTGGATAGAGCGTCAGCCTGGGGACTGAAGGGTTCCGGGTTTGATTCTGGTCAGGGCACATGCCCGGGTTTCGGACTCGATCCCCAGTGGGGGCTGTGCAGGAAGCAGCCAATCAATGATTCTCTCTCATCATGAATGTTTCTATCTCTCTCTCCCCTTTCCCTTCCTCTTTGAAACCAATAAAATATATTTTTTTAAAAGTTACAAAATTTCGGGAGAAAATATGACATTGGAATATGCAAAAACTCACTAGTTGAGACAGGAAAAAAGCTCAAACCACAAGAAAAAAATAAATTAGACTTCATCAAAATGAAAACCTTCCCTTCAAAACACAAAATTAAGAAAGTGATTAGATAAGCCACAAACTGAGAGAAATCTCTGTAATTCGCATATTGTCACGGAACTCGGGTCCACAATATGTAAGTAACTTCAACTTCTCAGTCCTAAACCGGGAAACAACCCATCTCGACGTAGGAAAAGATTCCAGAAACACGTCACGAGGAGCACAGATGGGCCAGCACACACGGGAAGCAGGTTTTTTTTTTTTTTTTTTTTCTTTAAATATATTTTTATTTTTTTTTAAATATATATTTTATTGATTTTTTACAGAGAGGAAGGGAGAGGGAGAGAGAGTTAGAAACATCGATGAGAGAGAAACATCGATCAGCTGCCTCCTGCACACTCCCCACTGGGGATGTGCCCGCAACCAAGGTACATGCCCTTGACCGGAATCGAACCTGGGACCTTTCAGTCTGCAGGCCGATGCTCTATCCACTGAGCCAAACCGGTTTTGGCAAGGGGAAGCAGGCTTTTATAAGTAGTCTTGGCTGCAATGAGATCCCAGTAGGTGTCCCCTGGGCCGGGGGGACGCGAGGTGGCCCCGTATGACACGTTGGCCAGCACGGGGGCACCTGGAGTCCTGCGCTGCCGGCGGGAATGGAAAACCCTACACCCGCTTTGGAGAACCATCGGCCGGCTCCTTACTACGTGAAACCGACCGCCTGCGTTTACTTAGTCGGCGCTTAGTCACTCAGGACAGTGGAAAACGCGTGTCCGCAGATACACCTGTACCTAAATGCTGACAGAGCTTGTCAGGCCCAAATGGGGGCAGGGAGCCCTCAAAATATCAGCAGGTGCAGGCACAAATCCTGTCACATCCCCGGAGGCTGCGCAACAATAAAGGAAGGAACCCGATGCGGGGACAGCAGGGAGATCTGCAAACACGATGCGTGGCTGACGGCAGACAGAGACCCTGTATCATCTGTTTTCCAGGAAAATCGAAGTGCTGCTCGCTTCGACCTCTGACCTTTTTCCTGATCACCTTCCTCCTGGTCTTCTTTGGGTAAGAAGCGTGCGAGACCCTCTGGGTCTGCGGGCTCGGGAGAAGCCCCAGCAGGAGACCATCGGATCCCAGTGGGGTGCCCCGAGCTGTTCCCCTCCAATCCCCCCGCCCCGGGGTCACAACTGTAGTGACAGGGCTGATGACAGCTGCCTCAAGGCTCACCGCCCCGGCTTCACACTCCCTCCTGCGGAGGCCGCACCTGTGGGTGAGCTGTGCTCCCCCCACGTCACCAGTGGGGAGTCGGGCGAGGCCAGGACCCCTCCCTGTGTGGCTGCGAGTGGGGAAGCCGCGCTGTCAGCCGCTCCCAGGTGGACAAGGTCCTGGAACCGGGGAGTGAGGTCACGGCCGCTCTCCTGGGGCAGGGACCCTGCCAGGAAGCCGTCCCTGGGCAGCCTCGGACCAGCCGGCCACGCACGGGACCCACTCCCGCCGCCCACGGGCTCGCGTGGGGCACTGGCCGCAGTGGCCGCCCCTCCTTGGGACCGGTCACCTGAGCTTAGGGGACACTGGCCCGGCCCTGCCCAAGGGCAGCTGCTCTGGGGAGCTCGGGGTCATGACCTGGGCTCACCTCCTGCTTTGCGTGGGGAGGTGGACAGGCCGTCCCAGGACCAGCTCCTCAACAAGGGCCCTTGGGGGGGGCTCTTCCACAGCATGGGGGTCCTGAGCCCGAGAATCCCGATGCTGGGCACCAGCCCCGAAGGAGAAGGGTGAGTGAGTGAGGGCGGGTCACCGCTCCATGACTGAGGCCCAGCCCCCGCCCGGGTGACACAGTGGTGGGTCAGGGCCTCCTGTTCGTCCCTCTCCCCGCGCTCAGAGCAGCGCGGCCAAGGCCCTGCCCTTGCAGGGTCACCTGGGCAGGACTGGCTTTAGCTTCGACCTCCCTCTGACCCCTGCCTCTGGGGGCCCTGTGTGCCCCAGGACTGACCTCCTGCCTCTGGGGGCCCTGTGTGCCCCAGGACTGACCCCTGCCTCCGGGGGCCCTGTGTGCCCCAGGACTGACCTCCTGCTTGCCCGCCACCTCTGCCCGGGCCTCTTGTCCTCCTGACAAGCCTGCAGTCAGACCCTGGGCCTTTGCACCTGCTGTGCCCCCTGCCAGGCCCCATTTATTCTCTCCCCGCCCTTGGCCTCGGGCAGCTCCTCCGTCTCAGCCAGGGTGGGGGCTGCAAGATCAGTGTCCCCAAGAGAGACAGGCTGGGCTCACCCCCTTGGTGACCTGGCTTCCGACGTCCCAGAAACGAGACTGAGGCCGGTGGTGTGTGGGGTGGGGGTTGGGGCCCCCCTCACGCTGGGAGGGGCAGAGTGCAGGCACCGCCGCCACCAGCACCTGCTCAGCCTCCGTCAGCAGTGTCTGCTGATCGCGGGGCCCAGCGGCTCCGCAGAGGGTGAGCCTCCGACTGCACCGAGGTCCCCACATGTGAGATGTGCAGGGACACAGGCCAGCGCCGGGCCGACTGCCCACAGTGAGGGCCTGTTTACGATAAAGTCCGTGGCCACACGCCAGGCCGCCCCGTCCCCCTCCACGGGGACCCCAGCTCTGATCCCTGCACCTGAGCCGAGTTCTCCTGGTAAAACCCTCTGTTCTCATTCGGCAGCAAGGCCACTAGAAAACCGCCCGGGATGCAAGTTGTGAAACTACCGAGGTACAGTGTCTTCCATGGCCCGCCCGGCGACACCTGCCGTCCAGGCCGTGTGTGTGTGCGCCCTCCAGGCCGTGTGTGTGTGTGTGTGTGTGTGTGTGTGTGTGTGTGTGTGTGTGCGCGCCCTCCAGGCCATGTGTGTGTGTGTGTGTGTGTGTGTGTGTGCGCCCTCCAGGCCGTGTGTGTGTGTGTGTGTGTGTGTGTGTGTGTGTGTGTCCTCCAGGCCGTGTGTGTGTGTGTGTGTGTGTGTGTGTGTGTGTGCCCTCCAGGCCGTGTGTGTGTGTGTGTGTGTGTGTGTGCCCTCCAGGCCGTGTGTGTGTGTGTGTGTGTGTGTGTGTGTGCCCTCCAGGCCGTGTGTGTGTGTGTGTGTGTGTGTGTGCGCGCCCTCCAGGCCGAGTGTGTGTGCGCGCCCTCCACGCCGTGTGTATGTGTGTGTATGTGTGTGTGTGCCCGTGTGTGTGTGTGTGTGTGTGTGGAGGGGAAGGGGGTGGCGGGGAAACAGGTGGGATGCTGGGGACAGATGGAGTTGACTGCTTCCTTCCCCAGGGCCCGGTCAGACTGTGCCCCTCCCCCACCTGCCGCCCCGGGGAGACCCACATAGGGCTGTTGCCTGCCTTGACCAGTTGGTGGCATTTGGCTTTGAAGGGGTGACCAGCCGGCTGGCTGGCCTGGGCTCAGTGGGTCCTGGGCTGTGGGCTTTTATTGGTGCTGAAAGGGACCGCCTCGGGCGATCTGAGACAGGGCAGCCACCCCACATTTTTTGTTTTAAAATGTTCACTGTAGTAAGATACACGTGGCCAAGACCCTTACATCTGAACCGCTGTTAGGAGTAGACTCGGTGGCATCGCGGACATTCACACCGTTGGCAGCCGCCGCCACCCCCATCACCAGGACGTTCCATCTTCCAAACTGACACTCTGACACTCTGTCCCCATGGAGCACCCCGCCCTCCCCTCTTCCAGGCGCTGGCACTGCGACTGGTGTGGGGACCTCACATCACAGTGTTTGTCCTTTTGTGCCCGCTCATTTCTTTATTTAATTTAATTTATTTTATTTATTGTACTTTTTTTAATAGAAATTACTTTCTATTTATTTATTTATATTTTTACTTTATCTTTATTTACTTTTTAAAATATATTTTATTGATTTCAGAGAGGAAGGAGAGGGAGAGAGAGATAGAAACATCAATGATGTGAGAGAATCATTGATCGGCTGCCTCCTGCACGCCCCCAACTGGGGACTGAGCCCGCAACCCAGGCATGTGCCCTTGGCCGGAATCGAACCTGGGACCTTTCAGTCCGCAGGCTGACGCTCTATCCATTGAGCCGAATCAGCTAGGGCTCTTTATTTATATTTTTAAGTAAAAAATATTTTTATTGATTTCAGAGAGGAAGGGAGAGAGAGAGAGAGAAACATCAATGATGAGAGAGAATCATTGATCGGCTGCCTCCTGCACGCCCCCTCCTGGACAGAGAACCCGCAACCTGTCCGGGAATCGAACCAGTGACCTCCTGCTTCATGGGTCAATGCTCCACTCCTGAGCCACACCAGCTGGGCCAGGCTGCCTGACTTCACCGGCACAATGGCCACGGGGTCATCCATGTATGGCGTCTGTTAGAATTTCCTTCCTCTTCAAAGCTGACACCCTGTTTCCAAATCCTCACTTGAGGATTTAAAAAAAAACTGATTATAGAGAAAGAGAAAGGGAGGGGAATAGAGAGAGAGAGAGAGAAACATCGATGTGAGAGAGAAGCATCACTCAGTTGCCTCTCATATGTGCCCCAACCCAGAATCGAACCCACCACCCTTCGGTGCACGGGACGATGCTCCAACCGAGCCCCACCAGCCAGGGCAGACACCGGCTTTAAGTGCACCCGGGATGCCCATGGCAGCATTTGACAGTGACCCCGGCCGCTGGCCCATGCTCCGGGCCTCCAAGGCTTTGGATGGGACTGGCCGCTGCACACACGGCCCAGGCTGTTGGAGCTGGTCCTGTGGCGGCCACGTCCGGGGTGTTCCTGTCACCCAGCCAGAGGCCCAGCAGGGCCACGTGCGTGTCTGACGGCCGTTCCTCTGGGCCAGCTCCCCCCTTGGGCACCCACCCACCCAGAGGCCACTTCCAGGCCCCCCCGCCCGCAGTGAGCTGGGACGGGACCCTGGGACCCACCACTTCGGGTCAGAGGGGGGCAAAGGCCCGAGGCCTTCCGTTCCAGGGCCCAGTTCACCAGGGGGGAGCGACACGCGGAGGCTGAGCACCCCCAGACCCCGAGGTGCGGTGCCGGAGGAGCCTGGGCTCCGTGTCCCGGGAGCAGGCACAGCCCGGCCCTCAGCAGCCCCCAGCGACTTCCACGGGGTCTCCCGACACTCACGCCCGCTGCGCTGTTTCAGGATGCTGTACCCGCAGCCCACGGTGCTGACCCCCTCGTGAGTAACCCTATCGCTCTCACCGCCTCTCTCGCCGTGTCCTAACGGGCGGTGCCACCGACGTCCCTTCCGGCCTGGCTTTGCCCGCTCCATCCCCTCTGGTCGGCCTGGGCTCCCAGCCTGGAGCCACAGAGAGTCTCTGTCCTTCCCCGTGCTCTGCGCTTCCTGTTCTCTGTCTCTCACCAAGACAGCGTGGAGGGTGGGGGGCTTCCACCGGGGGTCCCCTTCGCCGGCCCGTCCCCGCTGCCCCGGGCCCTCGGGGTGCAGTGCCGGTAAGGGGGGCTCTGTCCACGTTTGCATCCGGACTGGCATCAGCAGGTTCCTTGCAGATGCCACGTCCTTCTGGAAGGATGGTCCGCCTGGGGCGCCGAGGGCCTGGGGCCGAGCGGGGGCCTCCGGTGCGCGCAGGGGGCACAGGCTGAGTGTCCCCCTCCTGCCGCTCACTCGTGGCTGTGGCTCTCTCGGGGCAGGAGGAAAGACGTCCTCGTCCTGACCCCGTGGCTGGCGCCCATCGTCTGGGAGGGGACCTTCAACATTGACATCCTGAACGAGCAGTTCCGGCTCCAGAACGTCACGGTCGGGCTCACCGTGTTTGCCATCAAGAAGTAAGTGGGGGGCAGGACGGAGGGCGGAGGTGGGAGCGGCATGTCCATCAAGAAGTAAGTGGGTGGCCCTGGATAGTGTATCTAAGTGGTTAGAACAGCCGTGGGTAAACTACGCCCCACGGGCCGGATCCGGCTGTTCTATCCGGTTCTCTTGCTCTCCCCTCTGCTCCTTTACTTTGAATTTATATTAGTTCACACAAACACTCCATCCATGCTTTTGTTCCGGCCCTCCGGTCCAGTTTAAGAACCCATTGTGGCCCTCGAGTCAAAAAGTTTGCCCACCCCTGGTTAGAACGTCGGCTTAGGGACCGAATGGTCCTGGGTTCGACTCGCAGTCAAGGGCATGTACCTCGGTTGCAAGGTCCCCAGCCCCAGCAGGGGTGCGTGCAGGAGGCGACCAATTGATGTGTCTCACGTCACATCTATGTTTCCCTCTCCCTCCTGCTCCCTCCCTCCCAATCTCTCTAGAAAGCAATGGAAAACTATACCCCAGTGAGAATGAGAAAAGCAGTAAGTGGGAGTGGCAGGTCCGTGAGGGTCTGTCCCGTGTCCGGGGCAGCGTGGCGTGGGGTCCTGCCTGGCCTCCGCAGGTGCATCTCAGCAGGGGGGGGGGGTGCGTACCCCCTACTTAAGCCTAGTGCTCCCCTTCCTGGGAGGGATTTACCACCTGCCGGGGGCGGCGCAGGCACAGGGCAGCGCCTCAGGGCTGCCCCAGAAACCAGGTCTCGGGACTCAGCACACTTGCCTGATGGGGGAGCTGCCGTCCCCATGGTGGGGCCGCAGGCCTTGGAGACCTCGGGGAAGAGCCAGCCGTCCCAGGCCCTTGGAGAAGACTTCCGGGTGGGGGAGACCACGAACGGGACCTGGCAGCCCACACCCTGGGACTTAAGTAGGGCCTAAGCAAGCCCCTCATTTTCTGGTCCACCGCTCCCCTCCTCCTCATGGGCTGGACCTGATCTATGATTCTGAGACTGGGGGGTGAGGTGGGGAGCGGTGAGTTCAGGGGTGACCCCTCTGGGACTACCAGCCGTTCGCTGAGGACCCTATCAGCAAGGCACCCTGCAGCTTTCCAGGGAGGACCGTTTGGGGGTGCAGACAGCTGTGCAGGAACAGGGACAGCCCACTTAAAAGGAGGGGGTGGGTGGCACGGCCCTCCTGGGTTCAGGCAGCCTGCCAGACATGACAGGAGGCTGTGCCAGCTCAGGCCAGGCAGGGTGGGGTCACCAGGCGGGAAGGGCTCACCAGACGGGTTGGGGTCACCAGGAGGGAAGAGGTCACCAGGAGGGAAGGGGTCACCAGGAGGGAAGGGGTCACCAGGAGGGAAGAGGTCACCAGGAGGGATGGGGTCACCAGGTGGGAAGGGCTCACCAGGCGGGGTGGGGTCACCAGGAGGGATGGGGTCATCAGGCGGGAAGGGCTCACCAGGCGGGTTGGGGTCACCAGGAGGGAAGAGGTCAACAGGAGGGAAGGGCTCACCAGGCGGGTTGGGGTCACCAGGAGGGAAGGGGTCACCAGGCGGGAAGGGGTCACCAGGAGGGAAGAGGTCACCAGGAGGGATGGGGTCACCAGGTGGGAAGGGCTCACCAGGCAGGGTGGGGTCACCAGGAGGGATGGGGTCACCAGGAGGGATGAGGTCACCAGGAGGGATGAGGTCACCAGGAGGGACGGGGTCACCAGGCAGGGTGGGGTCACCAGGAGGGAAGGGGTCACCAGGAGGGAAGGGGTCACCAGGAGGGATGAGGTCACCAGGCAGGAAGGGCTCACCAGGCAGGGTGGGGTCACCAGGAGGGAAGGGGTCACCAGGAGGGAAGAGGTCACCAGGAGGGATGAGGTCACCAGGCAGGAAGGGCTCACCAGGCAGGGTGGGGTCACCAGGAGGGAAGGGGTCACCAGGAGGGAAGAGGTCACCAGGAGGGATGGGGTCACCAGGTGGGAAGGGGTCACCAGGAGGGATGGGGTCACCAGGAGGGAAGGGCTCACCAGGCGGGTTGGGCTCACCAGGCGGGGTGGGGTCACCAGGAGATGGGGACCTGGGGGTGGGGGCTGGGGGGTTCTCAGGAAGCACGGCACAGGTGGGACCCAGCTCCAGCTCTGCTCACCAAGGCACTGCTCCTGCTCCAGTCCCTCCCCGCCCCCGGAGCCTCAGGCCCTCCTCCATACAATGGGGTGCTGCCGGGCCCCCCATCTCCAGGAGCAGAGGATTAGGGAGGCCGAGCCCAGAACCCGCTCAGGCCAGGCCAAGCCAGGGGAGTGGGCCCCTGTTAGGAGCACTTACTCCTGAGTCCACACATACTCCTGAACCTTGTTCGCTGCGCCGACTGTCCGAGTACTCGCTCCTTCGTCCTGCTCGCTGCGCCAACTGTTGGGTCCTGGTGCCCAGGACTGGCCCTCTTTGGACACCAGGTCTTAGACCAGCCGTGGGCAAACTACGGCCCGTGGGCCGGATCCGGCTGTTCTATCCGGTTCTCTTGCTCTCCCCTCCACTCCTTTACTTTGAATTTATATTAGTTCACACAAACACTCCATCCATGCTTTTGTTCCGGCCCTCCGGTCCAGTTTAAGAACCCATTGTGGCCCTCGAGTCAAAAAGTTTGCCCACCCCTGTGACTTAGACGGCGGAGACCTGAGACATTGTGGGGACATGAGCCAGTCTTCATTAGCCCAAGTGGCCATGGCTAAAGGAGCCATCAGACAAAGCAGCCCCTGAAGCAGGCAGCCGCACCCGGCTGGCCACAACACGTCCTTCCCGCAAGGCGGCCTCCACGCAGGAGCCACACGAGCAGCCTCGCTCACACGGCAGCGGTTACAACCTAGCAGCCGGGCCCAGCAGCCATAGCCAGTCCGACACGGAGGCTTCTGGCCCCCACGGTGACCCAGCCTCGGGCGAGAGCAGGGCACGCCTGTGCAGTGCAGTGCGATCGCTGTCCTTGCTTTGGCACCTGCGTCTGGGACCCTGGCCTTGGCCTTGAACACCTGGCGTGCTCTGGACAGGGCCCCACAGCCCCCCTTGAGGAAGGCGCACGTGCTGCGTGGCCGGGGGTCGGGGCCTCGCCCGGCTCCCGTGACCCTCCTGCCCGCCTCTCCTGCCCCCCAGGTACGTGGTCTTCCTGAAGCTGTTCCTGGAGACGGCCGAGCAGCACTTCATGGTGGGCCACAGGGTCAACTACTACGTGTTCACCGACCGGCCGGCCGACGTGCCCGGCGTGGCGCTGGGGGAGGGCCGCCGCCTGGTGGTGCTCGAGGTCCCGGGCGCCGCGCGCTGGCAGGACGTGTCCATGCGCCGCATGCAGATGATCAGCGACTTCTGTGAGCGGCGCTTCCTGCGGGAGGTGGCCTTCCTGGTGTGCGCGGACGTGGACATGCGCTTCCGCGACCACGTGGGCGTGGAGATCCTGTCCCCGCTCTTCGGCACCCTGCACCCCGGCTTCTACAGCGCGGCCCGCCAGGCCTTCACCTACGAGCGCCGGCCGCAGTCCCAGGCCTACATCCCCCGGGACCAGGGCGACTTTTACTACATGGGGGCCCTCTTTGGGGGGTCGGTGTCTGAGGTTCACCGGCTCACCACAGCCTGTCACCAGGCCATGGTGGCCGACCGCGCCAATGGCATCGAGGCCGTTTGGCACGACGAGAGCCACCTGAACCGGTACCTGCTGGACCACAAGCCCACCAAGGTGCTGTCCCCGGAGTACCTGTGGGACGAGCGGCTGCTGGGCTGGCCGGCCGTCATGAGGAAGCTGAGGTTCGTGGCCCTGCCCAAGAACCACCAGCAAATCCGCAACTGAGGGGTGCGCTGGGGGCTGCGGGCCATGCTCCCTCGGGGCCCCAGATTGGAACCTTTATGGCCGCTGGGCACGACTGCGCCTCCCTCTTCTGTCCTGTGGAGGGAGACTGCCCAGGCCTGGCACTGCCCCAACCCCCAAATACAGGCCTTGGGGCACCTCCGCCCTGTGCCCCCCCACACACAGGCGTGCAGGAAACAGGCCCATTCCCTGGGCACGGGGCCTGGAGCGGCCTGGCCATCCGCTCCCACTGGGCGCTCCTCAGGCCCTTCAGCTCAGGTGAGGCAGGTGGTCCTGGCCCCACCTGGCAGACGGGGGGCCCAGATGAAGTCACTCCCAGGGAGGGTAGGGGTCCTACCACAGTCCCAGGGCCCCAGGCAACTGCTTGAGGCCAGTCCCTTCCCTTCCAGAGTCCTCTCAGAGCTGAATGGCACCTTCAGTGCGCAGGCCCAGGTGGAGGTGAGGTTCAGGTGGAGGTGAGGCCCAGGTGGAGGTGAGGAGGCCCAGGAGCCGGTGAGGAGGCCCAGGGGGAGGTGAGGAGGCCCAGGGGGAGGTGAGGAGGCCCAGGTGGAGGTGAGGAGGCCCAGGGGGAGGTGAGGAGGCCCAGGGGGAGGTGAGGAGGCCCAGGTGGAGGTGAGGCCCAGGAGCCGGTGAGGAGGCCCAGGGGGAGGTGAGGAGGCCCAGGGGGAGGTGAGGAGGCCCAGGTGGAGGTGAGGCCCAGGTGGAGGTGAGGAGGCCCAGGTGCAGGTGAGGAGGCCCAGGTGGAGGTGAGGAGGCCCAGGTGCAGGTGAGGAGGCCCAGGGGGAGGTGAGGAGGCCCAGGTGGAGGTGAGGAGGCCCAGGTGGAGGTGAGGAGGCCCAGGAGCTGGTGAGGAGGCCCAGGTGGAGGTGAGGAGGCCCAGGTGGAGGTGAGGAGGCCCAGGAGCTGGTGAGGAGGCCCAGGTGGAGGTGAGGAGGCCCAGGGGGAGGTGAGGAGGCCCAGGTGGAGGTGAGGAGGCCCAGGGGGAGGTGAGGAGGCCCAGGGGGAGGTGAGGAGGCCCAGGTGGAGGTGAGGAGGCCCAGGGGGAGGTGAGGCCCAGGAGCTGGTGAGGAGGCCCAGGTGGAGGTGAGGAGGCCCAGGGGGAGGTGAGGAGGCCCAGGTGGAGGTGAGGAGGCCCAGGGGGAGGTGAGGCCCAGGGGGAGGTGAGGAGGCCCAGGTGGAGGTGAGGAGGCCCAGGGGGAGGTGAGGCCCAGGGGGAGGTGAGGAGGCCCAGGTGGAGGTGAGGAGGCCCAGGGGGAGGTGAGGAGGCCCAGGGGGAGGTGAGGAGGCCCAGGGGGAGGTGAGGAGGCCCAGGGGGAGGTGAGGAGGCCCAGGTGGAGGTGAGGAGGCCCAGGGGGAGGTGAGGAGGCCCAAGTGCCAGTGAGGCCCAGGGGGAGGTGAGGAGGCCCAGGGGGAGGTGAGGCCCAGGTGGAGGTGAGGAGGCCCAGGTGGGGTGAGGCCCAAGTGCCAGTGAGGCCTGATTCCGAACCTCTTGGCAGCCACCTGGCTGCCCATCCGGCCCAAGGCACTGCCACTGGCCACTGGGAGCAGGGCAGTCCCTCCCGTCGCCTCAGGCCACCCTGAGTTCACTGGGGGTCGCAGGTTCCCTGGGACTGAAGCAAGTATTTCTGCCTGAGAACAGGATGTTGCTAGTTGTCAAGAAAACCTGTGTCTTTTGCTCCAAAGGACATCTGTGCCCCCCAGGGAGGCCCCCTCGGTGTGAAATGCTGGGGCTCTTGGCCCCGCTTGCTCCCTCTCCCCGGCAGGGACAGGGCAGTCACCCATTAGCAGAGGTCTTTGTCCTCTGTGGTCTGTCCTGTCGGAATGCCCGGGTACTTTGCAGCGGCAAAGGCTCTGATTTCGGGCAGCCATCACCCCTTCCATCTCCAGGGTGTCTCACTTCCCCACCCGATACCCCACCCGCTACCATGAAGCCCCAGCCCCTCCCTGAGCCCTGGCACCCACCCCGTCCTTCCTGCCTGTGTGAGCCGGGCACCTCTTGGTCCCTCCGTGAGAGGCGTCTCCAGTGACTGTCAGCCACGGGCTGGCTTATAGCTGGGCCTTCATCACTTCCACTCCCAGCCCCTGCTCCTCCTCCCTCCCGCCCTGAGGTGTCAGCCCCAGGCTTCCAGGCCCCTGCTTTCCCAAAATAAGGCTCAACGTGACCCCCGATGTAGGAAACTGCCAGGCCCCTTACAGCCGTGTTGACGTTGGACGGAGAAGCTCCCTTCCTAGACGCCTGTCCTAAATAAGGGAGATGTGTGGCCGCAGAGCTCCCTTCAGCGCGACTGCAGGGGTGGGGGGTGGGGAGAGGAAATGGCCCACGTCCCGCGGCAGGGGCTCCGGAAATCCTGATGCGGGGACACAGACAAGGCCCACGGCAAGAGGGCGGACTGGCCGTGCCCGCCGCCCGGGAAATGAGCTTCCGGAAGAGCACACGCCCCAGAACCCTCTCGGCCCGACACCCACAAGTGCACATGCACACATGCACACACGTGAACACGCACAGGTACACACATATGCACCCTGGGCACGGAACACAGCGACACGTGCGCACCCAGGGAAAGGACTGGGACAGTGAGCACCCCGTCACGGCTCTTCCCCCCATAAGGACCTTGCTCTGTCCTTGGTTCGCGATTCCTTATCGACCATAACCAATGCTTGTCCTTTTACAAGTTGAAGCAAGCCCAGCCCAGCCGGCGTGGCTCAGGGGTTGAGCATCGACCTATGAACCAGGGGTTCACGGTTCTATTCCTGGTTGGGGGACGTGCCTGGGTTGCGGGCTCGATCCCCAGTGTGGGGTGTGTAGGAGGCAGCCAATCCATGATTCTCCCTCATCCTTGATATTTCTCTCTCTCTATCCTTCTCTCCCTCCCTCTCTGAAATCAATAAAATTAAAAAAACAAACACAAAACGCTAGCCCAGCTTGGTGTGGCTCAATGAGTGAGTGTGGGCCCTTGAACTGGGTCACGGTTTGGTTCCTGGTTGGGCCACGTGCCCGGGTGTGGGACCGGATCCCAAATAGGGGGCGTGCAGGGGACAACTGGTCAGTGTTTCTCTTCGATGTTTCTATCTCTCCCTCTCCTCCCCTCTCTCTGTAATCAATAAAAAATATATTTAAAAAAGTAAAAGCTAAATCACGTACTTTTCTCCCTAGATGAGCAATACACGGAGAGCACTGAACACGTGCCTGTGATATTTCAGAACTATAGAAGTCACAGGCACTGCAAAAACTTAGATGAGGAGACGACAAGAGATTGGCAAGTCCCGCCCCCGAGGTGACCATCATGAGTGGTTTGTGGGCATCTCTCAGGCTCCACCTCTCTGTCTGTCTCTGTTACACGCAGACTCCTTTACACGTGTGTCTGCCTATTGGAATCACACGTGCATGGTCTAATGCAGCCGTGGGCAAACTACGGCCCGCAGGCCGGATCCGACCCGTTCGGCTGTTCTATCCGGCCCGCGGAGCCGAAAGAGCGGAGGGTTCTCTTACTCTCCCCTCCACTCCTTTACTTTGAATTTATATTAGTTCACACAAACACTCCATCCATGCTTTTGTTCCGGCCCTCCGGTCCAGTTTAAGAACCCATTGTGGCCCTCGAGTCAAAAAGTTTGCCCACCCCTGGTCTAATGGGTGGGATCCTGGATGCAGAAGGTTCCACGTGTCTCAGCTAAGAGGACCCTGAGGTCTGTCGGTGGGCGCGTGGAGACCCTGCACCCACAGCAGCAGCCGCTCAGCTTGCCGCGTCCGCGTGGACCAGGATGGATGGGTCCAATCCCTCTCCATGGACGTGTCTCCCAATTTCTGGCAATTTCACCAGCGCTCTGATGGGTAGTCTCAAAAACACATCTCTTTTGAAAAAATAAATTTTTATTGATTTCAGAGAGGAAGGGAGAGGGAGGGAGAGAGAAACATCAATGATGAGAATCGATTGGTTGCCTCCTGCACACCTCACACTGCGGATAGAACCCACAACCTGGGCATGTGCCTTGACCGGGAATCGAACCATGACCTCTTGGTTCATAGGTCGACGCTCAAAAATACATCTTTGCAAACCTGCAGGAACGCCTGTGGGGGGGCCTCCTAGGACAGCACTGCGGGAGGTGCCGCCCGTGGGACCTGCGGGCCCGCGCACCGTCTCCCAGAGGGGCCCTCCCCCTTCTCTCCGGGACGTGCCGGGGCCTCGGCTTCCTTTCGTTGGAAGTGGAAGTTTGCCCTCGTCCCTTTTGAAAACACTAGCTTTCCAGAGTTTTCTGCACACGGGGGGCCATGCCTTTCCCTGGGAGTGCCTTCATCTGGGCCCCCCGTCTGTCAGGTGGGGCTGGGACCACCTGCCTCACCTGAGCTGAAGGGCCTGAGGAGCGCCCAGTGGGAGCGGATGGCCAGGCCGCTCCAGGCCCCGTGCCCAGGGAATGGGGCCTGTCTCCTGCACGCCTGTGCGTGGGTGGGCACAGGGCGGAGGTGCCCCAAGGCCTGTATTTGGGGGTTGGGGCAGTGCCAGGCCTCGACAGTCTCCCTCCACAGGACAGAAGAGGGAGGCGCAGTCGTGCCTAGCGGCCATAAAGGTTCCAATCTGGGGCCCCGAGGGAGCATGGCCCGCAGCCCCCAGCGCACCCCTCAGTTGCGGATTTGCTGGTGGTTCTTGGGCAGGGCCACGAACCTCAGCTTCCTCATGACGGCCGGCCAGCCCAGCAGCCGCTCGTCCCACAGGTACTCCGGGGACAGCACCTTGGTGGGCTTGTGGTCCAGCAGGTACCGGTTCAGGTGGCTCTCGTCGTGCCAAACGGCCTCGATGCCATTGGCGCGGTCGGCCACCATGGCCTGGTGACAGGCTGTGGTGAGCCGGTGAACCTCAGACACCGACCCCCCAAAGAGGGCCCCCATGTAGTAAAAGTCGCCCTGGTCCCGGGGGATGTAGGCCTGGGACTGCGGCCGGCGCTCGTAGGTGAAGGCCTGGCGGGCCGCGCTGTAGAAGCCGGGGTGCAGGGTGCCGAAGAGCGGGGACAGGATCTCCACGCCCACGTGGTCGCGGAAGCGCATGTCCACGTCCGCGCACACCAGGAAGGCCACCTCCCGCAGGAAGCGCCGCTCACAGAAGTCGCTGATCATCTGCATGCGGCGCATGGACACGTCCTGCCAGCGCGCGGCGCCCGGGACCTCGAGCACCACCAGGCGGCGGCCCTCCCCCAGCGCCACGCCGGGCACGTCGGCCGGCCGGTCGGTGAACACGTAGTAGTTGACCCTGTGGCCCACCATGAAGTGCTGCTCGGCCGTCTCCAGGAACAGCTTCAGGAAGACCACGTACCTGGGGGGCAGGAGGGGCGGGCAGGAGGGTCACGGGTGCCGGGCGAGGCCCCGACCCCCGGCCACGCAGCACGTGCGCCTTCTTCAAGGGGACCCACTCCCTGCCCTGGCCGCGCCTGAGCGGGAAGGCTTGGCCTCCCTAATCCTCTGTTCCCAGAGATGGGGGGCCGGCAGCACCCCATCTTACGGAGGAGGGCCTGAGGCTCCGGGGGCTGGAGCAGGAGCAGCGCCTCTGTGAGTAGAGGTGGAGCTGGGTCCCACCTGTGCTGGGCTCCCGAAGGGCCCCTCACCCCCCAGGTCCCCATCTCCTGGCTGACCCCATCCCATCATGCCCTGGACACAAGGACAGACCCTGATGGACCTGCCGCTCCCACCTCCGCTCTCCGCCCTCCGTCCTGCCCCCCACTTACTTCTTGATGGACATGCCGCTCCCACCTCCTCTCCCCGCCCTCCATCCTGCCCCCCACTTACTTCTTGATGGCAAACACGGTGAGCCCGACCGTGACGTTCTGGAGCCGGAACTGCTCGTTCAGGATGTCAATGTTGAAGGTCCCCTCCCAGACGATGGGCGCCAGCCACGGGGTCAGGACGAGGACGTCTTTCCTCCTGCACCGAGAGAGCCCGCAGCCACGAGTGACCGGCAGGAGGGGGACACTCAGCCTGTGCCCCCTGCGCGCACCGGAGGCCCCCGCTCGGCCCCAGGCCCGCAGCGCCCCAGGCGGACCATCCTTCCAGAAGGACGTGGCATCTGCAAGGAACCTGCTGATGCCAGTCCAGATGCAAACTTGGGCAGAGCCCCCCTTACCGGCACTGCACCCCGAGGGCCCGGGGCAGCGGGGACGGGCCGGCGAAGGGGACCCCGGTGGAAGCCCCCCACCCTCCACGCTGTCTTGGTGAGAGACAGAGAACAGGGAGCGCAGCGCAGGGGGAAGGACAGAGACTCTCTGTGGCTCCAGGCTCGGAGCCCAGGCCGACCAGAGGGGACGGAGCGGGCAAAGCCAGTCCCGGGAGGGACGTCGGTGGCACCGCCCGTTAGGACACAGCGAGAGTGGCGGTGAGAGCGATAGGGTTACTCACGAGGGGGTCAGCACCGTGGGCTGCGGGTACAGCATCCTGAAACAGCGCAGCGGGCGTGAGTGTCGGGAGACCCCGTGGAAGTCGCTGGGGGGCTGCTGAGGGCCAGGCTGTGCCTGCTCCCGGGACACGGAGCCCAGGCTCCTCCGGCACCGCACCTCGGGGTCTGGGGGTGCTCAGCCTCCGCGTGTCGCTCCCCCCTGGTGAACTGGGCCCTGGAACGGAAGGCCTCGGGCCTTTGCCCCCCTCTGACCCGAAGTGGTGGGTCCCAGGGTCCCGTCCCAGCTCACTGCGGGCGGGGGGGCCTGGAAGTGGCCTCTGGGTGGGTGGGTGCCCAAGGGGGGAGCTGGCCCAGAGGAACGGCTGTCAGACACGCACGTGGCCCTGCTGGGCCTCTGGCTGGGTGACAGGAACGCCCCGGACGTGGCCGCCACAGGACCAGCTCCAACAGCCTGGGCCGTGTGTGCAGCGGCCAGTCCCATCTAAAGCCGGTGGAGGCCCGGAGCATGGGCCAGCAGCCGGGGTCACTGTCAAATGCTGCCATGGGCATCCCGGATGCACTTAAAGCCGGTGTCTGCCCTGGCTGGTGGGGCTCGGTTGGAGCATCGTCCCGTGCACCAAAGGGTGGTGGGTTCGATTCCTGGTCAGGGCACCCAGAGGCAGGAGGTCAGAGGGAGGTCAATACTGAAGCCAGATGTGTGGAGTCAGTCCTGCCCAGGTGACCCTGCAAGGGCAGGGACTTGGCCGCGCTGCTCTGAGCGCGGGGAGATGGACGAACAGGAGGCCCTGACCCACCACTGTGTCACCCGGGCGGGGGCTGGGCCTCAGTCATGGAGCGGTGCGGGTTGTCATGGAGCGGTGTGACCCGCCCTCACTCACTCACCCTTCTCCTTCGGGTCTGGTGCCCAGCATCGGGATTCTCGGGCTTAGGACCCCCATGCTGTGGAAGAGCCCCCCCCCAGGGCTCTTGTTGAGGAGCTGGTCCTGGGACGGCCTGTCCACCCTCCCCACGCAAAGCAGGAGGTGAGCCCAGGTCATGACCCCGAGCTCCCCAGAGCAGCTGCCCTCGGGCAGGGTGGGGGCCAGTGTCCCCTAAGCTCAGGTGACCGGTCCCAAGGAGGGGCGGCCACTGCGGCCAGTGCCCCACGCGAGCCCGTGGGCGGCGGGAGTGGGTCCCGTGCGTGGCCGGCTGGTCCGAGGCTGCCCAGGGACGGCTTCCTGGCAGGGTCCCTGCCCCAGGAGAGCGGCCGTGACCTCACTCCCCGGTTCCAGGACCTTGTCCATCTGGGAGCGGCTGACAGCGCGGCCTCCCCACTCACAGCCACACAGGGAGGGCTCCTGGCCTCGCCCGACTCCCCACTGGTGACGTGGGGGGAGCACAGCTCACCCACAGGTGCGGCCTCCGCAGGACGGAGTGTGAAGCCGGGGCCGTGAGGCAGCTGTCATCAGCCCTGTCACTACAGTTGTGACCCCGGGGCGGGGGGATTGGGGGGAACAGCTCAGGGAGCCCCACTGGGATCCGATGGTCTCCTGCTGGGGCTTCTCCCGAGCCCGCAGACCCAGAGGGTCTCGCACGCTTCTTACCCAAAGAAGACCAGGAGGAAGGTGACCAGGAGAAAGGCCAGAGGTCGAAGCGAGCGGCACGTGGGTTTTCCTGGAAAAGGCGGTGGAAACGCGGTCACGCCACGCTGCTCTCGCCTCCGGGCCGGTCTGCGGGCTGTGATGGGGACCCTGGCCCGGCCCAGGCCAGAGAGCCGCCCCTCGCAGGGCGAGTTTGGGGCAAAACTGGAGCCTCTTGGAGACCCAGTCCAATCCCGACGTTTGTCCCCTCTCCTTCAGAGGGGCCCACAGTTCTTCCTCGCAGCATCCCCAGGGCACCCCGACTCCCAGATGCCCGGCCTCCCCAGGTCTCTTTCCACTGAGCCCCCCCTTTCCATGGAGACTGACATGACCCCAGGGGCGTGAGCACCGGAGGACAGCCGCTGCCCCCCAAGGTGGGGCGGGGGGAGGGCGGGGGGCTGGAAAGCATTTCCTTTCAGTTTCGAAAATACTATTTCACGTTTCCTTTTAAAAGCTTTTAACACACACGCTTATTTGAGGTATCATTTATATCCGATAAAACGTATGCATTTTAGGTACGGAGGCCGCTGAGTATTTAACAACGTGTACACGTGTGTAACCACCGCCCCGGCCAAGCCAGATGCACACGTTCCCTCCTGCCCCTGCGCAGCAAATCCCCCCACCCCGCCCCAGGCGCCCGCTAACCTAACGGCTCCCCTCACAGGCCCCTCCCAGCGTCTGTCTGAACGCGATCAGATAAACACACTCCCGCCTGGCCTTATTCACACACTATCTTTTTTTTTTTTTTTTTTAATATATTTTATTGATATTTTACAGAGAGGAAGGGAGAGGGATAGAGAGTTAGAAACATCGACCAGCTGCCTCCTGCACACCTCCCACTGGAGATGTGCCTGCAACCAAGGTACATGCCCTTGACCAGAATCGAACCCGGGACCCTTCAGTCCGCAGGCCGACGCTCTTTCCACTGAGCCACACCGGTTTTGGCACACACCATCTTTAAGATTCCCCCTGTGTCGCCTGCCCGCAGGAAGCTGGTTCTGGGACCTCTGGGGCAGCCGCTGCCTGTGCCCCCCCACTCCCGGGGCCACTTGGTAGGGGCTGCAAAGTGCTCCGGGGGGCGGCGGCCTGAGCTGGGAGCGGCTGTGCTGTGAACTGTGTGCTGTGAACTGTGTGCTGTGAACTGCGGCCGCGGCTGCGTGCAGGGCGTGGGGCTGTTCAGCAAGAGGCACAGGCAGGCTGAGGCCGGACGCTGCTGGTTTTGAACCTGAGAGAGACTTTTAGACAAGTCCACAGGGCAGGCCCGGGCCCGCCTGCCCACAATTTAGACAACTGAGATGACATGCACCGATGTCCGAAAGACTCACACTAGAAGGAGACAGAGGACGAAATGGTTGTGACACTGGGTTAAGCGAAGAATTCTTACATATCACACCGAAAGCACAAAGAATAAAAGAAAAGGAAAAGTTCAATAGGAGCTCATCAAAGTTAAAACTTTTGGACTGGGGGAAGTGGATGAACGGTGAGGAGATTAGCCACAGAACACGTGTGTACAACCAATGGACAGACAGCAGAGGCGGGGGGGGGGGGGCGGGCGCTGGGGGCTGAGTGGAGGTGGGTAAAGGGGGAGGAATGGGGGACATCTGTAATAGTGTCAACAATAAAATTTTAAAAAAACTTTTGCACTTCAAATACACCATTGAGAAAGTGAGCCCAGCAGGTGTGGCTCAGTGGTTGAGCGTTGACCTATGAATCAGGAGGCTGGGGCTCGATTCCCAGTCAGGGCACATGCTGGGGTTGCGGGCTCGATCCCCAGTGTGGGGGGGAGCAGGAGGCAGCCGATCAATGATTCTCTCTCATCATTGACGTTTCTATCTCTTATCCTTCTCCCTTCCTCTCTTAAAACACACACACACACACACACACAAAACAACAAAAAACCTAAAGTGTAGAAACAACCAAAATGCCCACCAACGGGTGAGTAAACAATGGTGTGCCCACACAATGAGATTATTCAGCAATAAGCATGAATGAAATACTGATACACACTACAACATAGATGAACCTTGCAAACGCGATTCCAAGAGAAGTCAGAGGCAAAAGATCACATGTACCTTGAAATGAATATATGATGTCTGTGAAAAGTCCAGGAAAGGTAAAGCTATAGAGACAGAAAGTGGCTGAAATGGGCACTAGAAAATTTGGGGAGCTGATGGGAAAATTCTAAAATGTATTACACATATCTGTAAATTGACTAAAAATAATTTAATATTACACATAAAACAGGTAAATGTTATGATATAGAAATGTTTTCAATAAAGCTATTTTAATATATTTTTTATTGATTTTTTACAGAGAAGAAGGAAGAGGGATAGAGAGTTAGAAACATCGATGAGAGAGAAACATCGATCAGCTGCCTCCTGCACACCTCCTACTGGGGATGTGCCCGCAACCAAGGCACATGCCCTTGACCGGAATCGAACCCGGGACCCTTGAGTCCGCAGGCAGAGGCTCTATCCACTGAGCCAAACCGGTTAGGGCTCAATAAAGCCATTTTTAAAAAAGTGGCACCAGAACCTAGCCGGTTTGGCTCAGTGGATAGAGTGTCGGCCTGAGGACTGAAGGGCCCTGGGTTCGATTCCGGTCAAGGGCACCTGCCTGGGTTGCAGGCTCCCAGCCCTCGTCGGGGACATGAGGGAGACAACCACACGATGGGTCTCTCTCACATCGGTGTTTCTCTCTCTTTCTCTCCCTCTCCCTCCCACTCTCTCTAAAAATCAATGGGAAAAATATCCTCGGGTGAGGATTTAAAAAAAAAATGCGCCCTAACTGGTTTGGCTCAGTGGATAGAGGGTCGGCCTGCGGACTGAAAGGTCCCAAGTTCGATTCCGGTCAAGGGCATGTACCTTGGTTGCAGGCACATCCCCAGTGGGAGGTGTGCAGAAGGCAGCTGAATCGGTGTCTCTCTCATCGATGTTTCTGACTGTCCTTCTCCCTTCCTCTCTGTAAAAAATCAATAAAATATATTTTAAAAAAAATGCCACCCGTAGGAGATCACTGGCCCGAAGCTAACAGAGGAGAGGGAAGCAGGTGTGTTCGGTGCAGGGCTTGAAGGTCTGCTTCTGATTCCGCGTGAGACCTCTGCCCCACTCGTTCCATCCCTGAGACCTGCCACAGCCAGAGGACAGCAGGGCCCGGGGTGCTGCCACTTCGCAGAAGCCCTGCCCTGGCTCGCCCGTCCTCAGGAAGCTGGATCCGGGGGTTGAAGGAGTCAAGCGTCTCCTGAAGCCAGCGAACCCCACACCCAGCTCACCACCTGCCAATTCGTCCTTTACTGCCATCTCCAAGGCTCTCTGTGCCCCTTCCCGCCTCTCTGTGCCTTCCTCGGCCCCCCGCCCTCCCGCTCTCCCCTAACCCGATGGGCTCATTCCCTGTGCCTTCCCTGTGCCGGTCCTCTCCCGGCTGCACTGGGGCCCTAGACTTGCCCACACAGGGCATGTCCCCATTCAGGTCCCTAAGCGCCTCCTCCTGGCTCCCTGTGGCAGGGTCCTTCCAGCTCCTGTGACTTACCAAGTGTTTTAAAACATTGGTGGAATGAACACTCCGATGAATGAATGTGGGAACCTGAGAATGGGGGCTAGTTTGCCAGGGTTTCTCAAAAGACCAAACTTCTTTTTTTTTTTTTTTTAAGGTGCATTAGTCATAAGTATACATCTTCTTTTTTTAAAATATATTTTATTAATTTTTTACAGAGAGGAAGGAAGAGGGATAGAGAGTTAGAAACATCGATGAGAGAGAAACATCGATCAGCTGCCTCCTGCACACCTCCCACTGGGGATGTGCCCGCAACCAAGGTACATGCCCTTGACCGGAATCGAACCTGGGACCCTTCAGTCCGCAGGCCGACGCTCTATCCACTGAGCCAAACCGGTTAGGACAAGACCCGAACTTCTTAATCTTCAAGTTCACATCCAGTCCGCTCATGGGCCAGACCTCACCAGAACCGGGGGTGTGGGGACCAGTGGCAGAGTGCCCAGTCCTTGGAGGGTCCCAGAGCAGCCACAGCACTGGTCGCGTGGAGCCTGGGGCCGCTGAGACAGCAGAGCGCCCTGGGCCCCAGAGACAGCAGAGTGCCCTGGGCCCCGGAGGCTGGGGGAGGTGTTTCTGACCTTGACTGGGGTGACTGCTCCAGGGGCGTCTACATGGGTCAGAGCTCACCCAGCTGTGCCCTTTATGTGTGGCTTATTGTTTAAAAGTTGTTAAAATACTTTGAGAGGAAAAAAGGGAACAACAAAAATATGAACAAACAGGATGGAGAAGGAGGACGGGGAAGAGCTGGGCGGTGCGGAGGGAGGTCTTGTGGTCAGACCCAGATACAGACTCCATCCTGCCCCTTCCTACCCACGCATTTAGGACAATGCCCTAAATCTCGATAAACCGGCTTTCCCAGCGTCTATTAGCCACCAAGGCTTCCTGAAGGGTCTGCACTGAGCCGAGTCCTGGCCCTCGGTCAACATGAACAAATTGTGCCTGTCACTGAGGGCAGGGGCAGGACGTGGCACCGCATCCAGGGCAGCCAGCCTGCCAGGCCTCCCGCCCCCCAAAAGCCGAGGTGAGGCCTCTGCTCTATTTGACACCCTCCTGAACCCAACCCAAAAGTTCTGTCCTCAACTGTGTACACACGAACTAGCTGAATGAATGGGCCATTAGTCCCCTGTGGCCTCCTCGGATCTGGTTCTCCGGCCCCTTTCCCAGCCGGGCAGTGGCACCCCGTGCCCACGTGTCTGCTTTCCGGGCGCAGCTCCCACTGCGCACTGCACTAAGGGTGCCAACTCTGCCTGCTCCCTGCCCGCGGGCTGTGCCCGGCCTGCGAGGCCTCTGTCCGGGAGTGGCGGCTGCGAGAGCCCTCCCCTCCCCTCCCCCCACTCCAGCCAGCCTGCCTGCTCCGGCGCCTTTCCAGAGGCTTCTTTATACTCTTCCGGGCCCACCCAGGAAGTGCTAGGCGACAGCAGGTGTGCAGGCAAAGGTGACGAAGGCAAAGGGGCAGGACTGGGAGGGGGGCGCGCAAGAGCGACCCCAGGGCCTTCTGGAGGGGAGGGGGTGGGAGGGGAGCGCCCACCAGGGGTCAGCCTCCGGAATCCCAGTTCAGGGGAAGGCCAGTGTGTGTCAGGGAGGGGTGGGAGCCCAGCCTGCGCGGCTCAGTGGTTGAGCGTCCACCTAGGAACCAGAAGGTCCGGGTTTGATTCCCGGTCAGGCACATGCTGGGGTTGCTGGCTGGTTTCCAGTGGAGGGAGCGTGCAGGAGGCAGCCAATCAGCGATTCTCTCTCATCATTGATGTTTCTCTCTCCCTCTCCCTTCCTCTTCGAAATCAATAATTTTTTTTTTTTTTTTTTTTTTTTAAAGAGAGAGGGTGTGGGAGATTCCTGGAGACGGATGCGCTGTCCGCAAGGCCACCGGACCTGGCCGGGACCAGGACCCCGAGGCCAGCCGGCCGCCGCCCCCAGGCAGTGCGACCCCGCCTGCTCTGCTGGCTGGATCCTGAGCACCCAGGCTCCCGGCCGCTCCCCAGCGGCTCCAGGAGGCCCCCGAGGCCCGCGGCACTGGGCGCCCACGGGGCTCAGCGATCGGGGTGCCTGGTTCCCCCGTCAGGACTCTTCCCGCCTAGGAACCGCGGGGCCCTGGGGCCGCCACTCACCCGCGTGCGTCCGCAGCAGCTCAGCCATCGCGGAGCCCCAGGGCGGCCGCCCGCCGAGACCTGAGAGAACGGACCCGCGGCCCCAGGCGGCCACGCGCGCCCGCTCCCCTCGAGGCTGGGACTCTCCGACGCCCTACCCGGCGGAGTGACAGCGGGGATCGGGCCGAGGCGGAGGGTCGTGAGAGGAAAATCTGGGTCCGCAGGGACCCCGCCAGGTGGAGGGGCGGGGCCTCCTCAATAGGCACCAATGAGAACGCGCGCCCTCCCCGCCCCGCCCCCAGACGCCCCGCCCCCAGACGTCCCGCCTCACGCACCAGCTGGGAGCAGTCGCCTGGCCCCAATCCCTGACGCCCCGCCCCTCGGCGCCCCACCTGCAGAGCCGCGCCCCGCCCTGGCTCCCAGGGCTCGGACCGGTCCAAGCCGCCACGATCGGCCTCCACCATCTCGCCCCGAGGTGCCGTCCCCGGCTTCGCCCCCTGGGGCCCCTTCGCTGTCCCGGGACCCGGTGGAGCGCCTGCTCCCTGCCCGCGGGCTGCGCCCGGCATGCGAGGCCTCTGTCCGGGAGTGGCGGCCGCCCAGGCGGGGGTCGGGAGAGGAAGGGACATCCTGAGGGCGGGCGGGAGGACCGCGAGAGCCCTCCCCTGCCCCCCCCTCCAGCCAGCCTGCCTGCTCCGGCGCCTTTCCAGAGACTTCTTTATACTCTTCCGGGCACACCCAGGAAGTGCTAGTGACCCCGCCCCCTTTCCAGGCGAGGAAACTGAGGCAGGGCCGGGAGGTGAGGTCAGCTCTTGCTCAAGTTCATATTCCTTTCTCCCCTGCCTCCACTCACGTTCTCGGTCATCAGAACTTCACTCCCCTCTGCATCGGCTCTCGGGGCGCAGGGGGGCACAGGGCCCACAGGAGCTGAGTCTCTGGGGCTCGGAGCTCGATGCTTCTCTTCCTCTCCAAGCCCCTCCCGTCTCTACAGCTCCCGCTGAGGACCACGTCCCCTCCCGCAGGAAACCAATCAGGGTGGGGTCCCCTGGGACTCTGCATCCTGAGGAAGAGGGAATTGGTCTCCCTGAGGAGCAAGGGGTCCGAGCCTGCTAGGGGTCCCCAGCTCTGCAGGGAGCACTCTGGGGAGCACAGGCCTCAGGTGGAGGGTGCTCCTCACTCCCGGGGTTCCTACGCAGGGCCCTGCTCTGCTGAATGAGTCAGGGGGAGCCTTTTCTCGCACTCCGCCATGCCCAGCATTGCCTTAGTGCTTTTCTTGTAGGCATTCATGAATCTCCACCCGAACCCTGCCTTTAAAAGGAACCGAGCTCAGGCCCGTGGGCGTGGCGCAGTGGTTGAACTTCGACCTCTGAACCAGGAGGTCACACTTGGATTCCTGGTCAGGGCACGTGCGGAGTTGAGTCGCGGGGCTCCATCCCCAGTAGGGGGCGTGCAGGAGGCAGCTGATCAATGATTCTCATCCTTGATGTTTCTATCTCTCCCTCTCCCTTCCGCTCTGAAACCAATAAAAACATATATTTTTTAAAAAGGCACAGAGCACAGAGAGGGGCAGGGACTGCACAAGGTGAGCGGAGAGCCAGGATTTGGACCGGAGAGACCTGGCCTGGAGGCCACCCCACCGTCACCCAGCACCTGCTGGAGTCCCACACCCGATTCTCCCCCAATCTCATGGCTCCCCAAAAAGCTGCACTCAGACTTCCCCGCTCTCCCTCAGCCCCAGCTGTGCACCCCAACGCTGGCTGGGCCTCGGGGGCAGCTTCAGTTCGGGTGTATTGAGAACTGGGAAGGGCCTGAGATTTGACCCCATTTGCCAACTACCAACCTAGCCTGCCACTATGCCCTCGATGCTGGCAGACCACAGGGCTCCGGGTCAGAGATCACGGACTCTACTGGCTGCGCGGCAGAAAGCACAGCCTTGTGACTCCAGGGAGGCCCGTGTCCCGGAACCCCAGGAACCTTGCTCAGGCCTCTGTCTGCGCGGCTTCCCGAGCATTGAGTCTGCGGAGAGGGCGCACTGGTCTCAGGGCGCAGATCCCATCTGCCCGCCTGCTGAGCTGAGTGTGATCCTGCTGGCAGCATTCACACGGTGCCTGTGGGGCCTGTAGGCATCTGTGGGAAGAATGGGTGGGTGAGCGCCAGCCGCACAGGGTCCCCTACCTCCGTCTCTGCCCTCCTTCTGTCCTCCCCCACCCCCATCGTAAGCAACCACTGATCTTTTCACTGTCTCCATAGTTCCAGAATGTCATAGAGTTGAAAGGATCTAGTATGATTTTTAGATAGATGTCTCTCACTTAGTCATGTGCATATAAGGTTCTTCCATGACTTGTCATGGCTTGGAGTTCATTTATTCTCAGTGCTGGACAGTCCACCAGTCCACCGTCAGTTTATCTAGTCACCAATGAAGGACATCTTTTTTGTTGTTGTTGTGAATCCTCACCCGAGGATATTTGTCCATTGATTTTTAGAGAGAGTGGAAGGGAGAGGGAGAGACAGAGAGAAACATCAATGGGAGAGAGACACATCGATTGGTTGCCTCCTGCACGCACCCGGACCAGGGCCAGGGGAACCTGCAACCAAGGTACGTGCCCTTGACCAGAACTGAACCTGGGACCCTTCAGTCTGCAGGTGGATGCTCTATCCACTGAGCCAAACTGGCTAGGGCTGAAGAACGTCTTGATGGCCTCCAAGTGTTGGGCGGTTATGAATAAAATTTCTATAAACATCCCTGGGCAGGTAAATGGTTTTTGTTTTGTTTTTTTAAACATATTTTTTATTGATTTTAGAGAGGAAGGGAGAGGGAGAGAGAGAGAGAAACATCAATGATGAGAGAATCATTGATCTGCTGCCTCCTGCACGCCCCACAACGGGGATCGAGCCCGCAACCCGGGCCTGTGCCCTTGATTAGGATTGAACCTGGGACCCGCTATCCACGGAGCCAAACCAGCCAGGGCGGCAGGTACAGGTTTTCAGCTCCTTTAGGTAAATACCAAGGAGCACCATTGCTTGATCCTATGGTATGAATTTGTTCACTTTGGGAAGAAACCGCCAAACTTTTTTTCCAAAGTGGAGGTTCCATGCTGCGTTCCCACCAGCTACGACTGAGAGTGACTGAGAGTCCCTGTCGCTCCACAGCCTGGCCAGCATTCGGCGCCGGCCCAGGGGCCTGAGCCAAGGAGGACCGACCCTAACCGAAAGGCAGTGCGACGCCCTTCAGCGGGTTTTCCCACTGTGCTTGCTCCCATGCTCTTCTGAACACATTAAAGCCCCATCCTGCTAGGGGCCCCCAGCTCTAGCTGACGGGAGGGGTGCAGGGGCTGGGTCTGAGTTGCTTCTCAGGTCTGGCCCTGAGTTCCCGGACCCGTGCTTCTCGCCCTGGAGCCGGTCCTGGGTTGTCCCAGGGCGCAGACCAGACAGACAGTGGAGAGCGGAGTCCAGCGGGCCCCGCGCGCCGGGATGCCGGGCCGGGTTTGCGGCCGTGGGAGGAGCTGCGGCTGTGGGCGGGGCGAGCGGGCTGGTGGGCGGGGCTGCGTCCGTAGGAGGGACGAGCGGCTCGCTGACCTACCCGGCCCCGCCCCCGGCAGCCGGCCTTCCGTCGGGCGATCCGCGCTCTGCCCCAGGCGCCGGGGCCACGGGGTCCTGCAGAGGGCCCTGGCGAGGTGAGCCGAGCCGAGCCTGCTCTCCAGGTCCGGGTGAGCCCCTGCGTCCGTCCTAACGCCGGTCTGGCCACTAGGGGTGAGTGTGCACCCCGCAGAAACAGTTGTGCTCCCTCCGCCCCACCCTGTGCGCGCACGGCGCCTGGGCCGAGGAGGAGCGCCCCGCGCCCGCACGGACGGGCGGAAGTCGAGGTGCGCGCTCGGCCCAGGCTCCTGGGTGCGCCCCGGGCTGGGGCGGACTGGGCTCGGGCCTGGCTCTGCGTCAACGGAGCGGCCCCGGCGTCTTGGGCCCCGCGGGAGATAGGGTCTAGCGGAACCGAAGAAGGGGCAGGGGCTTGGAGGACGCTGCGCGCCCTGGCCCGCGTGGGAACCGAGGCCCGCGGAGGGCGGCAGAGGGAGCGAGTGCCGGAGGCCACCGAAACTCCAGCTTCGGGATCTTTCTCTGACCTCGGGCGGACCCCCGCCGGGCTGCCTGAGTCCCTTGATCACTGTGACCCGGACCGAGCCTAACGCTTTAGCCCTTCCGCGTGCGTCACCCTCAGGGGCGGTGCGTGTTGTCCTTCCTCCCCGCCGACCCAGCCCCTGCACCCCGGGAGATCCCCGAGGCTGCGGTGCGGCGGAAAGAGTGACTGGTCACACTACTGAGCCAGTGAGAGCTGGAGCGTTCCCGTGGCCCCTGCAGAGACCAGGCCTCGCTTCCCCGAGGAATGCGCTGCTGCGCCCCGCCCGCCTCCTGGGAATCGCGCCGTGTGCGCGCTGTGCACGCTCCGTGTCCTCACGGTTGCTCTCGGATTCTTCTCCAAGTCCTGCCCAAACGCCCGGCACTCGCGCTGTCGCCCAGTCTGGGGGCTCTCTTCTCGCCGTCGTGGGAAGAGTTTTGAGGGAGACCTGAGAACCCAGGCTGGGGGGGCCATGGGCCAGGCCGAGCGCCTCTTCCAAGGCACAGCTGCAGGCTCAGCTGAGCGCTGAGCCCGTGGGAGCTGGCGCCGGGGGTCCACATTGCCCTGGAGGGCCGCGGGGGGAGGGGAGGCGCAGGGCCACAAGGATGGGCACTGTCTCTGGGTAAGGAGTGTTTCCTTGCAGGTGTCCCCACAGGACACAGGCTCTGAGAGAGGAGGGCTGACTGGCTCCGGCACACCCACCCTCCGCAGGTGCCCGGAGGGGTGCCGCACCCGCCATGCGCTGCCGCAGACTGGCCCTGGGCCTGGGCTTCTGCCTGCTGGTGGGCACCGCCCTCTGCGCTCTGTGGTGAGCATGCCCAGGGAGCCCTCCAGCCCCACCTCAGACTCCTCTCTTGGCACCTCGGCCCCCACACCTGCCCCGTTCGGGGGATGCCCACCTCCCCTGGCACACCTGTCCCCCAACCCCGGGAAGACCGAACGAGGCTCTGGATTTTGCCTGGGGCTGGCCTCCTGGCCTTAGCACTTGCTCTTCCCTCTGCCTCGCCGTCCCGCTAGCCTTGTTGACCAGGAACTCCCGTGGATGCTCCCAGTTCGCCCTGTGCGTTCCTGTGGCATTCCCTGGGCTGCCCCCTCGCCACACCTGCCCCCCTCTAGTGTGCAGGGCTGGCGTCAAGAACACTCCTGCCCGAGGGGTGAATGACTTCAGGGGTGACTAGTGACCCTATGCTGGACGACCAGGAGGCTTTGTCCCCCGCGGTCAGCCGGACCATGTTGCCATGGGGACCGCAGATGCTCCCCCGGGGCCTTTGCTCCCACCAGGGTGCGCCAAGGGGGTTCCAGCCTCGGGGGCCCTCGAATCAGCGGTGTTTTTCCTTCCCAGGGTATATGCCGACAGCTGGCTGCCATTTTCTTACGTCCCCTATTACCTCCCCTGCCCAGAGATCTTGTAAGTACGGGGCTGGGAGAATTGGGGGCCCTGTGGGCTGCACGGAGTGGGGGAGATGGGACTTTTGAAGGTCACTTTAAAGGAGGCAGGGGCTTTGGAGGACGCTGTGCGCCCTGGCCCGTGTGGGAACTTTGTCTGCAGGGTCTTGGGTCCTAAGCTCACGATCCGTGTGGTGAGTGTCTGGGAATTTATGGGCTTGCCCCGTCTCAGTATCTCTCCCTGCAACGCTCCAGCCTCCGCAGCTGGGCCTCGAGCATGCTGCGTAGCTCCGAGCCTCCCTTGTCGCACCTGCAAGATGGGGTGGTCGAGGTGCCCCTCCCGGCTCCCGGGGTCACGGAGTGCCACGGTGCCTGAGTAGCCTGGGGTGGCACGGGCCTCCGAGGGGGTGCTCAGGAAATAGTGCTTCTAGGTCTTGACCATTTTGCTCAGCTCTGTTCTCTGTGGAGTCAAGGAGCTAATGAACACGTGACCGAAGTCTTGCCCACAGCACACGCCCGGCTTTCGACGACAGCTCAGAGGGAAGAAGGGGGTTGGGACCGTGTCCCCGGGGGCATCTGGCCCCAGCCTTGTGTTCCATGATAACTAAAGGGAAGTTTAAAACCTGGAGCACAGACCGTTGGTGAACAAGGCGTGTTTTATTATCATGAAAACACTGGCTATTGCATGGCCAGGGGGCTCAGGGGGCTGGAGGTCGTCCCAGACACTAAACAGACTGTGGGCTCAGTTCCCAGTCAGGGCACATCACTAGGTCGCGGAGGTTCAATTCAATCCCCTCCCCCCCCCCCCACAGGGTGCCTGGGAGAGGCAACTGATCGCTGTTTCTCATGTCGCTGTTTCTCTCTTCCTCTCTCTAAAATCAATAAAGACAGCACTGGCAGGTGTGGGTCAGTAGTTAGAGCAGGGGCCCTTGCACCAAGGGGCCGCAGGTTTGATCCCCGAACCGCCAGGGCTTGTGCGGGAGGCCATCAGTGTGTGTCTCTCCCTCTCCCCCTCCCCACCCCTCCCCTCCCACTGTCCTTTTCTCTCCAAGTCGATGCAAAATATATCCCCTGGTGAGGATTAAGATAAATAATAATAAAGTAAAATCAATAAACACATATCCTCAGGTGAAGATGAAAAACATTTTGGCCACAGAATGTAGTAAATTAGGAAGCTGGAAAACAGAAAAGACTGAGAAAAAGCCCTCTTGGGTCCCCCTGACCTGACTTTTGCTCCAGTTTCAAAGTTCGTTGGCAGCTTGTTGGCTGCTGCGCTCTCTAACGGAACACAGTGGGCATCTAGTTGGTTCTGAACGCAGACAGGCTACTTGCCCTTGAGAATGGCTGTGATCTCCGATGACAACTAGTGAAATGGGAGCAGTGAACGGAGCCTCCCAACAGCCAAACGGAAGCCCTGTGCCGACGGCCTCACAGGTGAACTTCACCAAACACCCAAAGGACGGACACCTGCCTTAAACCATGCCGACGGACTCAAGAGGAGACACTCCCACGCTCACCTTATGAGGCCAGCATCACCCTAAGAATGTGATCGGCAAACTGCGGCTCGCGAGCCACATGCGGCTCTTTGGCCCCTTGAGTGTGGCTCTTCCACAAAATACCACGGCCTGGGCGAGTCTATTTTGAAGAAGTGGCGTTAGAAGAAGTTTAAGTTTAAAAAATTTGGCTCTCAAAAGAAATGTCAATCGTTGTCCGGCTGATACTTGGCTCTGTTGACTAATGAGTTTGCCGACCACTGCCCTAAGACACAACAAAGAAAGAGAAGTATAGCCCTAGCTGGTTTGGCTCCGTGGATAGAGCGTCAGCCTGCAGACAAAAGAGTCCCAGGTTCGATTCTGGTCAAGGGCACATGCCTGGGTTTCGGGCTCGATCCCCAGTAGGGGGCGTGCAGGAGGCAGCCAATCAATGATTCTCTCTCATCATTGATGTTTCTATCTATCTCTCCCTCCCGCTCCCTCCCTGAAATCAATAAAAAAAAATTATTAAAAAAAAAGAAAGAGAATTATAGGTCTATAGCCCTGATAAACAGATGCAAAAATTCTAAACAAAATATTAGCAGACCGGATCCAGCAATATATGATTAAAAAGGTCACACACCATGACCAAGTGGGATTTACTGTGGGGATGCAAGGCTGGTACACTAGTAAAAACAGAAAAGTTGTGATCGTAATGTGTTTGCGATTTTTATCCTGTTCCAGAAGTGGCTTTATTTTCCGGCCTGTGCCCGGACCCTTCGGGGTCACCATCCGTTCATTCCCCCGGGACCCGGGTTCCAGTTGCCCAGTGAACTAAATGAGCTGGTGATGAGCAGCTTTGGATGTAACGCTTTTGCCATCTACAAGGCCCTTCTGTTACTGTTAATCCTCACCTGAGGATATTTTCCCATTGATTTTTTATTTTAAATATATTTTTTTATTGATATTTCACAGAGAGGAAGGGAGAGGGATAGAGAGCTAGAAACATCGATGAGAGAGAAACATCGATCAGCCGCCTCCTGCACACCCCCTACTGGGGACGTGCCCGCAACCACAGCACATGCCCTTGACCAGAATCGAACCCGGGACCCCTGAGTCCGCAGGCCGACGCTCTATCCACTGAGCCAAACTGGTTTCGGCATCCCCATTGATTTTTTAGAGCGTGGAAGGGAGGGGGAGAGACAGAGAGAGAAACATCGATGTGAGAGAGACATCGATTGGTTGCCTCCTGCATGTGCCCTGAGCAGGGCCGGGGATCAAGCTTGCAATCGAGGTATCTGCTCTTGGCCAGAATCGAACCCGGGACCCTTCAGTCCACAGGCCGACGCTCTATCCACTGAGCCGCACCGGCTAGGGCAGGGGAGGTTCTTGATGCAGCTTCGCAGGCTGCTTTCTGGAAGGGCCAGGGCACCCCCTCGCCTGCCCCCCCGACACTGCCCCTGAGCGCCTACTGGCAGGACCAGGAGCTAGAAAAACTAAGAGCAAGCCCTTCCCTCCCCCCATGTCTTGGATTGCTCCCAGGCCCTTTCCCACCGGCTCCATGGGTCCCACTTCCTCTCCCAGCCCCCTTCTCCCTTCGGCCCGCCTGCGGTCCAGTCATCACCCTCGGCCGAGCAGTTTTGCTACATTTTTTTCCCCTCCAGTTTGTCTGTCTTTGAGTTCTACCGAGTTATTTTTCTGGACACCAATCACCCTGCCACTCGGTGACCCTGGACAGACGTTTCTGCCGCAGCCCAGCCCCTGCAGAGCGGGCAGAGCCCCGGGGAAGGTTCCGGATTGTGCACGGAACCTGGGTGCCTGCCCCGTGGGTGCTGGGTTAACCTCAGCTTCATTCTGCCACCGCCTGGCACTGACGGCTTTCTGGCCTCTGCCCACAGCAACATGAAGCTGCAGTTCAGGGGGGAGAAGCCGTTCCGGCCGGTGGCACGGTAAGCAGACTGTCCTTCCCCCACTTTGTGGCCCGGGGTGGGGCCGCCTCCCTCACCACTGGCCCGTCCCGGTTGCAGGTCGCAGTACCCTCAGCCGAAGCTGCTGGAGCAGAGGTAGGTGCTGCCTGGGGCCTGGGTGCAGCCTGGAGACTGGGAGGTGGGGGGAGGAGCTTTGTGGTTATCACCGCCCCCCTTTTCCACCGGGGGATCCTGAGGCCCAGAGACAGGGACGAAGCCGCCCGGGGTCGCACGGCGTGGGTGGCAGGGCCAGGGTGAGCCCACGGTGCTCGTGGGGAGGGCCTCACGCCCGTGGCCGCCCCTGCTGCCAGGCCCACCCAGCTGCTGACGCTCACGCCCTGGCTGGCGCCCATCGTGTCTGAGGGAACCTTTGACCCGGAGCTCCTGCAGCTCATCCACCAGCCGCAGAACCTGACCATCGGGCTCACGGTGTTCGCCGTGGGGAAGTGAGTAGCGGGCTGGGCGGGGGAGGGGAGGTCCTCTGAGCCATGGGAGCTTCCGGCCCACCCAGCCTCCCTGGCCCAGGTGCTGAGCAGGGGGAGGTGGAGAGGAGCGTGAGCTGGGGAACAGGGCTTCTGGAGGAAGGGGGCCTGGCCCTGCAGGGAGGGGGGAGGGGGGCAGCCCAGAGGAGGGGACAGCAGAAGCCCGTGTCAGATACCCCTCACCCCTCTCCGCTTTTCCTGGTCAGGCAGGTATGAAGGAGCGGAAACCCCCTAGGTCAGTGGTCGGCAAACTCATTAGTCAACAGAGCCAAATATCAATAGTACAACGATTGAAATTTCTTTTGAGAGCCAAATTTTTTAAACTTAAACTTTTCTTTTTTATTGATTTTTTTACAGAGAGGATGAGAGAGTAATAGAGAGTTAGAAACATCGATGAGAGAGAAATCATCGATCAGCTGCCTCCTGCACACCTCCTATTGGGTATGTGCCCGCAACCAAGGTACATGCCCTTGACCGGAATCGAACCTGGGACCTTTCAGTCCGCAGGCCGACGCTCTATCCACTGAGCCAAACCGGTTAGGGCTGGAGAGCCAAATTTTTTAAACTTAAACTTCTTCTAACGCCACTTCTTCAAAATAGACTCGCCCAGGCCGTGGTATTTTGTGGAAGCGCCACACTCAAGGGACCAAAGAGCCCCATGTGGCTCGCGAGCCGCAGTTTGCCGACCACGGCCCTAGGCCACCTCATAGAAGTGGGGGTCCATGGCCAGGCCCCACCCTCAGGACCCTCTCTTCCCCACTCTCTGCTGCCGGCTCTCTGGCTGTCTCCTGTCTTCCTCCCACGTGGCTTTTCCTACAAGAGCCACCACCTGGCAGCTTCCCTCTCGGTCCCTTCCTAGGACTCGTGGGAGAGGGACCATGATGGGGCCCTATGGCCTAAAGCAGGGGTCCTCAAACTACGGCCCGCGGGCCACATGCGGCCCGCCGAGGACATGGATCCGGCCCGCCGGGTGCCGCTGCCTGTCCTGCTTAGCAGCCGACGTGTCCCGGGCCCGCAGTGCGCATAGGAATTTGTTCATCGTTTTTTTTTTAAACTATAGTCCGGCCCTCCAACGGTCTGAGGGACAGGGAACCGGCCCCCTGTTTAAAAAGCTTGAGGACCCCTGGAAAGTGCTGGCCACATGATGGGCGGCCCACCGGGGGCCAGGTGAGCCCTGGCCCAACCAGCTGTGGCCTGGAGGGCGGGGGCCCGTAGTTTCACCCGCCCTGGGCCCCCAGCACCGCTCACCTTCCCTTGAAGCAGCCACTGACCTGCTTGGTCCCTTTCCTCTCTCCGTGACGCCACGTCTGTGCCTACAGTGGTTACGGTGGAATCCCTCAGACCCGGCCGGCACTGCGTTAAGTGCTCAGTGAAAGTGAGGTGGGGTTGTGATGTGACGTCAGCGCCCCGCAGTCATTCTTCAGGGGCAGGTGCTATGATGGTGGGCATTTGGCAGACGAGGACCCCTAGGGTCAGAGTGAGTGACAACTCACGGTGGGGAGCAGAGAGGTGCCCCAGCCCCGCCGGCTCCAGGCCCCACGCCTGGTGCGGTGCCAGCACGCAGCGGGGACCTGGGCAGGGCGCTGCCGGGCCACCGGGGTGACAGGCTTTTGCACCAGGTACACGAGCTTCGTCCAGCACTTCCTGGAGTCGGCCGAGCAGTTCTTCATGCAGGGCTACCGGGTGTGCTACTACGTCTTCACCGACGAGCCCGCGGCTGTGCCCCGCGTCCCGCTGGGCCCCGGCCGCCTCCTCAGCGTCCTGCCCGTGCAGAAGCACGCCCGCTGGGAGGAGATCTCCACGCGCCGCATGGAGACCATCAGCCGGCACATCGCCCAGCGGGCGCACCGGGAGGTGGACTACCTCTTCTGCGTGGACGTGGACATGGTGTTCCGGAACCCCTGGGGCCCCGAGACCTTGGGAGACCTGGTGGCCGCCATCCACCCCGGCTACTACGCCGTGCCCCGCCAGCAGTTCCCCTACGAGCGCAGGCATGTTTCCACCGCCTTCGTGGCAGACGGCGAGGGGGACTTCTATTACGGCGGGGCGGTCTTTGGCGGACGGGTGGACAGGGTGTACGAGTTTACGAGGGGCTGCCACATGGCCATCTTGGCGGACAAGGCCAACGGCATCATGGCGGCCTGGCAGGAGGAGAGCCACCTGAACCGCCGCTTCATCTCGCACAAGCCCACCAAGGTGCTGTCCCCCGAGTACCTCTGGGATGACAGGAAGCCCCGGCCTCCCAGCCTGAAGCTGATCCGCTTTTCTACGCTGGACAAGAACACCCACTGGCTGCGGAGCTGACGGTAGAGTCGGGGCTGCCGTGGACGAGGACCCAGCGGAGCACCCAGCAGCCCCAGGGAGCACCCAGCTCACCTCAGGGGAGCACCCAGCAGCCCCAGGGAGCACCCAGCTCACCCCAGGGGAGCATCTAGCAGCCCCAGGGAGCACCCAGCAGCCCCAGCAAGCACCCAGCTCACCCCAGGGGAGCACCCAGCAGCCCCAGGGAGCACCCAGCTCACCTCAGGGGAGCACCCAGCAGCCCCAGGGAGCACCCAGCTCATCCCAGGGGAGCACCTAGCAGCCCCAGGGAGCACCCAGCAGCCCCAGCAAGCACCCAGCTCACCCCAGGGGAGCACCCAGCTCACCCCAGGGGAGCACCCAGCAGCCCCAGCAAGCACCCAGCTCACCCCAGGGAGCACCCAGCAGCCCCAGCAAGCACCCAGCTCACCCCAGGGGAGCACCCAGCTCGCCTCAGGGGTGCACCAGCTCACCCCAGGGGAGCACCCAGCTCGCCTCAGGGGTGCAACCAGCAGCCCCAGCGAGCACCCAGCTCACCCCAGGGGAGCACCCAACTCGCCTCAGGGGTGCACCCAGCTCACCCCAGGGGATCACCCAGCTCACCCCAGGGGAGCACCTACCAGCCCCAGCAGAGCACCCAGCTCACCTCAGGGGTGCACTCAGCTCACCCCAGAGGAGCACCCAGCTCGCCCCAGTCAGTGCCTCACTTCCCAAGCCTTAACTGAGACCTGTCCTGTGCGGCCCGCCTCCCTGTCAGGAAAACCCAACTGGAAAGCGACGTGGAAGGGCCTTTAGAAACTGTAAAGGGCTGTGCCCACATGAGAACGCAAACCTCGAATGTCGAATGTCGCCTAGGAGAGGGGGACAGGGAGGGGCGACTAGTGGTGCAGAGGGCAGGGCCCAAGGCTCCCAGCAGACGCGCCTTGCGGCTCTGCAGCCTACCCTGCTCAGCGCCTGCGTTCCCAGCCCGGCCCCCTTTCGCTGCCTGTTGCCCTTCGAGGTCACTTGTCACTGCTGGTTGCGAAGGGCATCCAGGTCCCCTTTTCTCCAGCTGCAGGGCTCCCAGTCCTCGCTCGGGACCCTCTCTGGTTTCCAGTCCAGCTGCACCCACTCCCCAGGGCGGCCACCCTCCCTGGCACGGGCCGCCTCTTTCGTAAGAAGGTTGGGGCAGTTTTAATAAAGATGGCGCTTGCCGCGCCGTAACCAGGCTTCCCACCTGTGCATCTGAGCAGCATCTTTGCCGTGGAGAGGAGCGATGGAGGGCAGGAAGGGGTGGCTCTAGCCATCTCCGGGTGAGCACCCACCCTGGGGAAGCTGGGTGCCAGCCCAGAGCCCACTCCGGCAACACGTGGTCTGACTGGTGATCACAAGGGTCGGGCAGACCGAGGGCCCAGTGTGAGGAGAGAGCCTGGACTGGAGAGGCCCTGGGGCGCTTCCGAGGCAAAGGGACAGGGTGGACCCGTGGCCTGTGTGTCCCCAGTGGAGGGTCTTGGCCTGCCCTAGGGAGGCGAGTCTGAAGCAGGGCTGTGCTGAAGGAGCAGGCCTTGCTTCAGGGCGGGTCCCAACCCCGGGCAGTCTGACCCCAAAGGCAGTGTTTGCACCGGAGCCTGAGCCCAGCCTTGTGTTTGTCATTTGTCCCTTGCTTACAGTGCATCTGCCACTTAAAAACTTCAGAACCACCCGGCCAGTGTGGCTCAGTGGTTGAGCATTGACCTATGAACCAGGCAGTCATGGTTTGATACCCGGTCAGGGCACATGCCGGGCTGTGGGCTCGATCCCCAGTAGGGGCGTGCAGGAGGCAGCTGATCAGTGATTCTAGCTCATCATTGAAATTTCTGTCTCTCTCTCCCTCCATCTCTGAAATCAATAAAAATGTATATTAATTTTTTTAAAGAAATAAACTTCAGAAACCCCAAACGGATCTGTCCTGGCAAGATTGGTACCTGTAGCTCAGATCTGATCTTGTCAGACGGGCTGGGGCTGTCTCCAGGTCCTCCCCGCTCCCTGCTCACCCCACCCCCCTCATCCTTCCCACCCCTGGAGCACCCCGGGGCCCCCGGCCCTCAGCTCCTTTTAGGGGAGAGCCTGGCCCCTGGTTAGGTTCCAGGAGTTGGGTTCTGTCCCTGGTATCTAAGGGCCATGCCCTGGATGGGGACCAGGGTCAGCCATAGTCCCCAGGGGCATGGGCCCAGGCTGGGAGTGGGGCTTGGGTTCTCCTCCCCTGCAAGGCTGGCTCAGGGCCACCTCCTCTGGGGCCTTCCCTGGCCAGGGAGCCCCAACAGAAGACAAGGCCTCTGGTGGTCAGTGCAGGGCTCAGGGATGCAAAGAGCAATGATTCTGAGCCTGGGCCCCCGCCCCCCCATTCACAGCTGGAGTTGGTCCCTCAGAGCTGAGAGGTCCTAAGTACTGGGGCCACTGCTCATCTATAAAGAGGGTGAAAGCACTGAGGGTCCAGGGGGCTCCCCAGTAAAGTAACTACCCCCAGCACTGGCCCATCTGGGGTGGAGCTCTCGCCTCCACGGCCCCTCAGCCCTCTTCCTCCAGCCAGGGCGGGGCAGGGACAGGATGGACCACGCGTCTGGGGTCCTGCCAGGAAGAAAGGGGAGGGGTACAAGGAAAGGTAGAAGGGGCGGCCTCACCTTGCTGCCTACTCGGTGTCCATTCCCATTCCAGGTCCCCTGGACCCAGCCATCCACCCCACTACCTCTGCAGGTGGCAAATGGGGGCCAGGACGACAGGGTGGGGGTGTCCATGCGCTGACTCCCGTGTCTTCAAGTCTCCATGCCTACACGGCCCAACACCGGCGGACTTGGCCCGGTTGGGTTTAGGGTGGTCGGAGGTCTTAAGGGGGCGCAGGGAGCACGCAGCGGGCTGCGAGGGCGGGAGGCGCGAGACCGCCGAGCTCTGAGTCCCGGGTGCGCTGCGCGCGCGGCGAGGCGGGGCTCCTGGGGACGCGCGTCCGCGGCCCGAGCGCGCGCCCGCGGCGGATCCCAGGCCCAGCTGCGCCCCGAGTCCGGGGCCCGAGGGAGGCTGTGCGCGCGCCCGAGCTCGCGCGGGTCCGCCCCTCACACCTGCGGCGGGAGGGGCGGGGCCTGGCTGACCCCGCCCACCCGGCCGCTGCCCGGAGCCCGGGCGGAACCGTGCGGCGGGGCCCGAGCGGCCGGCGGGCGGCGCAGACAATGGGAGCGGCGCTGGCGGCGGCGGCTCCCCGGGCGCGGCGGGGACGGGAGGCCGCGCCATGAGCCTCGCAGCCGGGCGCCCCCCTGTGCGGCGCGCGGGCCGAGGCGAGCGGCCTCTGCGAGTCCCGGGCCCCACCCCGGGGCCGGCGATGCGCTGCCAGGGCTGAGGATGATGGTAGATTGCCAGGTGAGTGCCACGCCCGGCCCGGCCGCCCTCCCCGGCGCGTCGCGGGTGGAGGGAGGTCCGCGTGTCCCCCGCCACACCCCATCCGGCGGGGAGGGAGCGCGGCACTGCGTTCACGCTCCGCGCGCGCTTACGCAGTTCCGCGTTCAACCCCTCCGGTACAATAGGGAAACTGAGGCCAGGAGAGAGGCAGGGACTAGTCCGGGGCCCACGCGGTGGGCAGAATCCAGAGGCGCAGGGAGGGTTCCAGCCTCCTGGGCCAGCCTCAGTCCTCCCGTGGGGTTTCCTTTGGGAATAAGGACCCCTAAAATCCTGGGGGAACCCCTGTTCACCCCTCCCTTGTGGGGCCCTTCCTCCGGGCATCCCCATGTGGGCACAGGCGCATGCACACACAGTGACTTCACAGGTGGGGGCATGGAGTGTGTTCAGAGGAGGGCGCAGGTGACAGGGGATAGCAGGAGGCTGGAGGCAGCCCGGCCATCAGGCGCCTCTAGTCTCCTAGCATCACGCCTGGGGCCCATAACCTGGGGAGCGGAGAGATGCCAGGCTGATGCCAGGGGTCCCAAAGGTGCCCAGGGCCTGCCTGGGCTGGGCCATGGAGAGGGCAGTATGGAGAGGACTTGGAGCCCTTCGTCCTCCACTCTGGGCTCCTGGAACTAGGAGGAGACCTCCTCCCTACTGTGGGGGGCGGGTACAGGAGAAAAGGCCTTAGCCTATTTCTCTATAAGTTGGGGTGCACAGATGATGGGACACCAAGGGTCCCACAGGCCCCTGGAGGAGTCTGTTGTCCCTGGCTCTCCATCCGTGACCCACTGTGCTCCGAGTCCTTGGAAAATGCTTTCTACTCCCTGGAGGTCCTCTGAGCAGCCTGGGGGTTGAGGGTCCTGGGACCTGGGTAGCAGAACATGGCAGAGCACGGGACTACTCCTCTGGGGACCAAGGACAAGGCCCTCCTTATAGGAGCCTTGGGGTCTTCATTTGTAAGTGGGTCCGGAGTTACTGCCCTGGCTGGGGTGAGGCGGCCTCGTGAATGAACTAGACACCAGGATAGTGGGGGGAAAGAGGGGAGCGAGCGGGGGTCCTGGGGTCCCAGACATTGCTCCTGGAGCTCGCAGGTCCTGTTCCTCTGCCCGCGGTGACAGGGAGAGCAGCTGCCTTGACTACTCCAAACAAAGGTGTGTTTTGTTTTCTGATTTTCTCGCCTGGGGCTGCAGTGCCGGGGATGACCGCCAGGGGGCGGGCTGTGCCCACTGTGCTCAATGGAGCCGCTGGTGCTGGGAAGGGACACCCAGGGGTCATTCTGGGCATGGGGCTGCCTCAGACGGAGCATGCACCTTTTATTACTGGTCTCCACGTCCACAGTGTGAGCTGCTCAGAGGCGGGAGGGGCCCTGAGACCCTCTCATTTTTTCAGTTTCTGCGCCCCCAGCACTCACCCTGAGCGGGAGCCCGCATGGTTCCTGCCCTCCCGGAGCTCAAGCCTGGAAGGGCAGAGGGACAAAGGCACAAAAGCAAACCCTGTGGGAGGGAAGAGCAGCGCTGGGGAAAGGGAGCAGGTGCGGAGGGAGGGCGGGACCCTAGGTGGGCCTCACGGCCTCCAGGGTGACATTTGTGCTGTGACCCCAAGGATGAGAACAGTGTGTGGCTTGGGGGCGCTCAAGGTGCGGGGACTCTTAGAAGGTGTCCTGTGGTCAGGCTTGGTTCGAGGAGATGCAATGCTGAGGATGATGGGGGGGTGGGAAGGGGGACGGGGAGAGCAGAGGTGGGCTCAGTGGGGCTGCTTTAACGAAGTACCACAACCCGGGTGGCTCACAACACAAGTGCCCGGCTGGCGTGGCTCCGTGGTTTAGCGTCAACCCATGAACCAGAAGGTTGTGGTTCGATTCCCGGTCAGGGCACATGCCCGGGCTGCAGGCTCGATCCCCAGTGGGGGGCGTGCAGGAGGCAGTCGATCGATGATTCTCTCTCATCACTGATGTTTCTCTCTCTCTCTCTCCCTCTCCCTTCCTCTCTGAAATCAATTGCAAAAAAAGAGAAAAAAAACACACACACAGAAGTTTCTTGGCCAGAGATCCAAAATCAGGGTGTCGGCAGCACCGTGCCTCTCTGAAGGCTCCGAGGAGGGACCTTCCTGCCTCTTCTTCCTGCCGGTGGTGGCTGGCTGGCTCCCTTGGTGCCCTTGCCTTCGGAGCCGTCGCTCCAGACACTGCTTCCGCCTGCACATGGCCTCTGTGTCTCTGTGTCCAGTTTCCCCTCGTCCTCTGAGGACATCAGTCACTTGACTTTGGTGAGGACCCACCCGAATCCAGCGTGACCTCGTCTTAACTTGGTTGCATTTGCCAAGACCCTGTTTCCAAATAAAGTCTTATTCCCAGGGGCCGGGGTTAGTTAGGGTCCCAGCCTGTCTTTGGGGAGTAGGAGGCGCGGCACAGTTCGGCCCACATCAGGGACATGAGTGATTCTCTCCTGGAGGCCAGGTACCCAGGGGCCACCGGTGCAGGAGGAGACAAGCCTGGCAGGGGTGGGCCTGGGTGCTGGGACCAGATTTCTCCCAGTGACAGTGAGCGTCCAGTGACGAGGGCTGGGCAGGCCCCGGTCAGGGCTGGGCAGGCCCCGAGGTGGTGGTTCGCAGTGGGCGTGGAGGCGAAAACAGGGCTAACGAGCCCCTTCCGTGCGCTCCCCGCGCTAATGAAGGCCTCGGGCTCTGGTCTCGGCGTTTTCAGGGATGGGGCGGGAGGTGAGCAGGTTCTGGGGCAGGTCCTGGGCTTTGAACCTCAAGGAGTCTCTGAGGCGTCTCTGGCATCTGCGGGCAGCTGCGGGCTGTGGGTGTAAGTGGAGCCTGGGGTGTGCTCGGGGGCAGCTGGCTCCCCTGGCCCGCGCGTCCTGGAGCAGCGCCAGCAGGTGGCGCTGTGACCCTGGGGCCACCCAGCGTGGCTGTGAGCTGCGGCGGCTTAGACAAAGGTCTCACCTTCTTGTTTCCAGGAGACGACACTCAACTGTCAACAGACCGGAGCACAGTCATTTCAGGGGTGACATACTCCGGAGGAGGTCAGAGAGGCGGGGCAGGGTAGTGCCGGCGGCGGCGGCGCAGATGGGCAGCCAGGGGGCCCGGCGGGATGCTCCCCCTCTTGCACCTGCGGGCTGAGCCGGCCCCTCTCGGAGGGTCCAGGGGTCCTGAAGCCCTGGCTCCACCTGCGCTTCCAGGTGGGGGGGGGGAGGGGCGCGGCACGGCGGGGCGGGGCGTGTCCCGGGCGGGAATGGGTGGGCTGTGGGGCAGGTCGAGGCTGGAGGGGTTCCTTCCCCAGAGACCTGTCCCTCAGTGGGGTGGTGCAGTTTGACTCCCCCTGTTCGCCCGGTGGGGTTCCACCCTGTCCTCCTGTACAAAACAGGGGGCGGGGGGGGGGGCCGGCTCCCCGCCAGAGCGTGGGCATCAGCGAGGGAGCAAAGTCCGGGAGTGGAGGCATCCCTCACTGTGACCCCTGGGCGCTCTGACGCCGCAGGCCCCATGCCGCTGGCTCTTGACACGGGGCATTGGTTCGAGCGACAGATACTGATCGAGGGCCTCTGTGCGCAGGCCGAGCGCCTCGGCTCCTGTCGGAGGGCACGAGGCCGGAGCAGGGGTGTGGGCACGGGAACAGAACAAGGAGCCTCTGGAGGAGGCCCTGGCTGCCAGCGGTGCCCGGCGCCCGGCTGTGGGCCGCGTTCTGCAGGGGAGCCTCCCGGCCGCTCGCGCCTCTCCCGTGCCCTGGGGGTGCCTGGGGGTGACTGCTGGCCCAGAGCGCCTCCCTGCGCCTGGCCTGGGGCTGCAGTGCTTCGGGGTGCCTGTGAGACAGGTGCCACCGCCATCCTCGGGGGCAGGGGGGGAACTGAGGCACTGGGGGAAACTGAGGCACTGGAAGGCGAAGGGACTCTCCGTTGCTAAGTAGCGGCAGGGCTGGCGGGCAAGTCCCTGGGGCAGACAAGCCTGGCAGGGGTGGGCCTGGGTGCTGGGACCAGATTTCTCCCAGTGACAGTGAGTGTCCAGCGACGAGGGCTGGGCAGGCCCCGGTCAGGGCTGGGCAGGCCCCGAGGTGGTGGTTCGCAGTGGGCGTGGAGGCGAAAACAGGGCTAATGAGCCCCTTCCGTGCGCTCCCCGCGCTAATGAAGGCCTCGGGCTCTGGTCTCGGCATTTTCAGGGATGGGGCAGGAGGTGAGCAGGTTCTGGGGCAGGTCCTGGGCTTTGAACCTCAAGGAGTCTTCTCTGCGGTCACAGCTGGGGGGGGGGGTGTGTCTCTGTGGGGGTGAGGGAAGGAGCATGAGCCTCAGTGCCTCCTCCCAGGGCAGCCACGCCAGGGAGAGGGCATCCCCCGAAAAAGGACGAGCCCCAGAAGGGAGAGTTTCCACGGCAACCCAGAGCAGTTGCTTAGCAACTACAGGACCCCAAAATACTTGCCTGCAGGAAGGCTCAGGGGTTGGGGCTTTCCGATGGCCTGTGTGTGGACCTCAGCTACTCGTGGCTGATCCACCCGCACTCAGCCCCTCCTCCCCCGGCCCCCTTGGTGCTTCCTGGGGAAAACCCCAGCCAGCTCCCCACTCCCCATCGCCCCACTCTGAGCTAGCCACCTGGCACCAGGCCAGTTCCCTAGCAACAGAGGCTGTTTCCTGGATACCTGAGTGACAGGTGACAGTGATGGGGCCGGAAGTGGTCAGCTGCCAGAGGGAACTAAGATACTAAAATCTGGGAGTGCTGTCCCCACCACCCTCTGCTCCCTGAGTGCTGGGGGCTGCTCAGCCCTCCCCCCTGAAGAGGGGGCCGAGTCCACCCTGGAGCAGGGCAGCCCGGTCCTCCCCGCCTCCTGGGACCCAGGCTTGGTTCTCCTGGGAAGGCACCAGGGCTTCTCCCCTGGACACCCTGAGCCTCCGGGGGCGTCCACCTCACTGTACAGCTGGTCAGTGGAGAGGAAAGTGCCCTTGGCCAGTGAGTGGCCCCGAGTCCAGGAGCGTCCCCACCTGCACCCCCCCTGCCCCCCCCGCCCACATCCCATCAGGGCTCCTCTGAGCACAGGCCACTGGCCCAGGAGGCCCTTTCCCTGTCGTTGTCCAGCCCCGAACTGGGAGGCAAGAGTGTACGGGGAGGCGGAGGGTCTTTCAGGCCTGGGACTGTCATCACCTGAACTTCATCCATCCCGGTGGGCTTTTCACTCTGCCTCCCCCATCTGGCTAGGGCCTGGCCCCGGGGGCGGGAGGGCGGTCAGGCTGTCTGGAGGGGAAGGGGGGCGGGGGGAGAGAAGACAGAGTGGGTGGGAGCCCTGGCTTGGGCCGGCAGGACCAGACAGCCAGCGCCTCACTGCCTGCCTTGGTTGCCTCGCCCGTGGGCTCAGGCATACCAAGGTGCGTGAGCTGTTCCGGAAACAGCCGGCCCCTGTCACCCGCAGGCCCTCTGCCGGGGGGCAGGGAATGTCTGCTCCCCTCAGGGGAAGGCAGATGGCCCTGTTGCCCACCAGCTGTGAAGAGGGGCAGCCTCGACTGCTCTTGGGGAGCTGGAGGCGGGCCTGAGTTGAATCCACATTTTTCCAGGGGGATCCAGGGCCCAGAGAAGCTGAGCAAACCGCCCAGGACAGGGTGAGCCCCACCTGGATCGCCCGCTCCCGGAGGCCAGAGTGCCTGAGCCCCGCGGGCCGTGCCAGCAAGGAAGTTGCCCTTTGACCCTCTGCTTGCTCAGGGTTCAGATTCAAGGGTGAGGCCGTGGACCTAGCCCGAGGCCCCGGGTGGCCGAGAGGGCACAGCTGTGGGCTCTGGGGATGGGCAGTGTCTCATGTCGGGCAGGGCAGGGCTGCGCTGGCCTGGCCGCCCCCCTCCCCTAGCGGACGATCGAGATTCCTCAGGCTTTCAGGGGAGTTCCCTTCCCAGGCTCTCAGGACAGGAAAACCCCAACACAGAGCACGGGCCGCCTTCCCCCTCTCAGCCCGGGCAGGGGGCGGGCACGGGGCGGGCCCTGACGGAACAGAACAGACACAGTGGGGGCATCGTGGCCCCCTGCGCCTGCACAGGGAGTGGGTGTGGATGTCGGGGGGCATCACCCACCTTTGGAGGTCAGGTGCGCCTTTGAGCGACTGTGTGACGTGTGCCTTAGCGTGCGCCACGTGCGCACGGCAGAGTCCGAGGTCTGGCAGAAGGACAATGGCAGGCAGGAGGGTGGGACAAAGGCAGTGTCTCTAAAGCGGGTCATTCAGCCCCAGGGCCCTGGGAACCCAAGGCATTGCCCCCCGCCCCCGCCCCCGCCCCGCCTGGGGACTCCCTTGCTGGAGGAGGCTGTGGGAAAGAGGGCAGTGGGCAGCAGCCCCAGCGCCTCCCGGCAGCCAGCTGGAGCCCCGGGTCCTCTCCAGAGGCCAGGCCGCTCAGGAGGTCCCCTCTGAAAGGACAGCCTGGCTTCCCGGCCCCTGAGCCCCCACAGGCGGGTGGCGGCGCCGGGCACGCAGTGTCCCTGGCACGGCCGGCCGCCTCCTCACTACAAGGGCCCGTTTGTCCCAACTTCCCTGGCCCTGAAACCCCCAAGGGACCGGGCTCTGCTGGGCACAGGGGGAGCACGGCCCCCTCCCAGCCTCAGCAGGCCCTGGCGTGCTTTTCGGAGGGGCTTCTAAGCCCAGTCCAAACCCTGAGGCAGCCTCTGCTTGCCCGGGAGCGGAGACCCGTTCCCCACTCGAGGGCGTGGAGTGCACCCATTTAGGAAGGAGAACGAATGCAGGTTGAACCAGAGCTGAACTCTGCCTGCCTGCCTCCCGCACTGACACCCCGAGGCCGCCTGGCGTCTGGGTCTCCCACCCCCCAGAAAGCTTGGCGGCCTCCTGCCCGGCTCCGGGCCTGGGCTTGCCTCCCGGGCCGCTCCGTCGTGCTCTCTGGAAAGCACTTTGGTGATAGAGGGCCCCGCTCCAGCCCCGTCACCTCCCCCAGGAAGCGTTCCTGGTGATCTGCCCGCAGGGACTCTTTGGCCCTGGACTCTGAAGATTTCCCGGTCCCGGAACTGGGACGCCGAGGAACCATCCGGACGATCCAGTCCACTTGTTCATCCGGGTCCCGGGTGGAGCCCTCTGTGTGCCAGGGACCGTGCCAGGGACATCCGGGAACCAGTCCCTGGGCGCGAGGAGCTCACCCCCTTCCAGTTTTAACGGAGGGGAGAGCCCTGGCCGGCGTGGCTCCGTGGTTGAGCGTTGACTCGTGCACCGAGAGGTCACCAGTTCGCTTCCCGGTCGGGGCACGTGCCCGGGTTGTGGGCTCCATCCCCAGTGTGGGGCGTGCAGGAGGCAGCCGATCCATGTTTCTCTCTCATTGATGTTCCTATCTCCCTTTACCTTCCTCTCTCTCTAAAACCAATATAATCACATTAAAAAAAAAACAACACAAAACCACGGGGGAAGAACTGAAAAAGCGCGGAGCACCCGTGCGCTGTGCAGCCTGTGATGTGCGTGCAGGCTGCGTGGTGCCGGCGCGTCTCCCGGCGGTGTCTCCCGGCGGTGTCTCCCGGCGGTGTCTCCCGGCAGCACCGAGCGCTCCCTCCAGGCCGGGCAGCGTCCCTTGGGAGCTGGGGCATGAGGCACGGACGGGACAGATGTGGCTGGTGCCTCCGGGAGCTTAGAGCCCAGGGCGGTGGTTGGGGCGGCAGGAAACGCTCCCCAGCTGGTGCGTTATTTTATTAGCTGCCTGTTACTTCCTCAGCTCCCCTGCCCTGTTCAAAGCTGCAGCACCCCACACTCCTCATCGGCCCGTCCTACGTGCTTCCATATTTCACTTCGCCTGGCCCGGGACGAGGCTGGTCCAGGGAAGTAACGTGCCAGCCTCCCAGCCGGTTCCGGGCAGGCGGGGTTTGCACGGAGGCCCCGCTAGCTCGTAGCTGCCGCTCTGCCACTGGCTCCTTGGGAGCGGGATGTGGGGGCAGGCCCGGGGGCCGGGAGCTGTCCTCGCTGCCACCGGAGGGGGCTGCCCGTGTCCTTGGCAGCGCTGGCTCCAGCCGGGCATGATGCCAGCGGGAGTGGCTGGGGCAGGGCCTGGATTCTCGGATCCTCAGCTTCTTGGCAACCTGCGTGACTCAGTGGCTGGGAAAAGGCGGCCCGCACGGGGGAGCCCTGTGGCGGCTGGACAGCGGCGGGGGTTACTCGTCCGCCGGCCGTGGGGCCAGCCCTCTCTGCCTGTCCCCCAGCGGGTGCTTCCTGTGGCGCTGCCATTCCGGGGGCTCCCTACCTAGGTCTCCCCCTTCCGGCAGCTGTCCTTCCACAAGTCACTCTGAGGCTGCGCCCCCGCCCCCCCCCCCGCGTCAGCCCTCTTGGAAAGGAGGGTCCCTGCCACCGAGGGGCACCATGGCCTCTTGTAAAAGCTGGGAGCAGCCCGGCGGGGGGAGGGGGAGGTCAGTGGTTGAGCGGCGACCTAGGAACCAGGAGGTCACAGTGTTATTCCCGGTCAGGGCACATGTCCAGGTTGTGGGCTCGATCCCCAGTGTGGGGTGTGCAGGAGGCAGCCAATCCATGGTTCTCTCTTATCGTGGATGTTTCTCTCGCTCTCTCTCCCTTCCTCTCTGACATCCATAAAATATGTTAAAAATAAAAAACTTAATAAAGATGATAAACGTAAAAAACCGAAAAGGCTGGGAGCAGCCTCAGTGCCAGGCTGCCGTGTGGCTTTGGGTGAGTTTGGTGCCACCTCCAAGCTTTTGTCCCCGAGCTCACCTGCCAACTGGCACGTCAGTGAATAGCGGAAATACCGAGGGTCCCTGGCTCAGGCTCAGGCCGTGGGCTGGTGGGGAGGGAACGGGAAAGAGAGGTCAGGATCCTGGGCTGGGACTCACACAGGGGACAGACTGCCCCCCCACCCCCGCCACTGACAGGGACCCCGCCAGCCCCACCCCCGCCCGTGCTGCCCGGAACAAATCCGCTTGTGATCTGGAACCCGTGCAGAGCCCTGGGGGGCCAGCCTGCTGGCTCCTTGCCTGGCACGGACCCGCCCTGCCGCCTCGGCACGTTACTTGCCCTCTGGGCCTTGATTTTATCCGTTTTACCACAGGGATCATTTACCGTGGCTTCATCAGAGGCTGCATGAAAGTACGTCCCGCCCCAGCTGGCGGGGCTCAGTGGACAGAGCATCGGCCTGGAAGGGTCCCAGGTTTGATTCCCGCTCAGGGCCCATGCCGGGGTTGCGGGCTTGATCCCCAGTGTGGGGCGTGCAGGAGGTAGCCCATCAGTGATTCTCATTCATCATTGATGTTTCCCTCTCCCTTCCTCTCTGAAATCCATAAAAATGTGCTTAAAAAATGAAAAAAGAAAGTGCTTTGTCCCCACGAGGAGCACCAAGGCCTGGCCAGGCTGGGCTCCGGGGAGTGGGGGCTGCAGATGGGGGTGTCTGCTGCGCCCTGGTCCCTAGGAGTCTCAGTCAGAGCCGGAGGGGGAGGCCGGGTGCAGAGGCAGCACAGACCCAGGCCCTCTTCCTGCTCAGGGCTGGGCGGCTCGCCCTCACACCGCGGGTCTCCCTGCCTCGTAGAGCCGGGCTGGCAGGGGCTGCGTGGTAAGCGACTAGATCGTGGGCCTCAGGTTCCCAGAAACGAGAGGGCGGGAGTTGGGCTGGGCCGGGCCCCAGGTCAGGTCAGGAGGCTGCAGGCCGAGGAGCGAAGGCCGGGGCGAGCCTCCCCTCTATTTCCTGGACGGGACGTGGTGCTGTAAACAGCTTCGACAGGAGTCACCCTCCGGCTGAGTCACAGCTCCTAGCGACAGCCGCGAACTGTTTATCAACAACGGCTTCGCCCCCACAGGGCCTGCCCCCAGGAGCTGGGGGAGGGAGAGGCGCCCGCAGATGTGGGCTGCAGCCGGCCCCCTCCCTACACCCTGTTCCTCCCCCACCCACCGAGGGCGGAGTGTGGGCAGCGGGAGCGTCGGTGCGCATCTGTGCTCACATGTCCGTGGCCGGGCTTGGCTATGTCTGGGCTGTTGTGTGGCTGGCCAGGTGTGATATCCCGTGGCCACCTGGCATGGAGGCAGAGCCCTGAGGACAGGTGGCCGGTCACATGACCTCGGTGTCCTGGGACAGGCGAGGGGGTTGGCGGTGACCACAGCACCAGGTGTTCTACCGGCAGAGTCAGACCGGACCGTTCAGCTAAGAAAGAATTCAGAGCCAAGACTCAAATGAGAAGAGAAAGTTTATTCAGAAAGTCGCGGAGGTGGAAGCACGGGCTCAGGAAGCAGGGACAGAGGAAGGAAGGGCCTCGGAGCTCAGGAAAGAGAAGGGGAAGGTGGGGAGCCAGGGGGAGGGAGAAGAGGGAGAAGGAGAGCGGCTGGGTTCTGTCCTCAGGGCCTTAAGGGCAGGGATTTTAGGGGAGGTCCCAAGGGAGGGTCTCAATAGAAGGTGCACCAGCGTTCCAGGTGTTCCAGCGTTCCAGGGTCTGGTCTCCACCGATTGGCAGGCGCTGGGCAGGGTCATTAGTCAGTGCAGCTGGTCCTGAGGTCAGCGCAGCGTCACTTGTCTGGCTTTGCTGCTTTTCTGGGCCTGGAGCTGAACCCCACGGAGGCCCCCATACGGTTCCCAGGGCTTAGTGCTTTAGGGAGCAGTGGTGCCCGCGCCTGCCGCATCGGAGTCCGTGAGGCCACTCTTGGGGCCTTGGTCCTCCGGTCCGAGCCGTGTGACCAGCGATATGAAAGGTCAGAGGGTCCAAACCAGGGGTCCTCAAACTGCGGCCCGCAGGCCACATGCGGCCCGCCGAGGACATGGATCCGGCCCGCCGGGTGCCGCTGCCTGTCCTGCTTAGCAGCCGATGCGTCCCGGGCCCGCAGTGCGCATAGGAATTTGTTCATAGTTTTTTTTTTAAACTATAGTCCGGCCCTCCAGCGGTCTGAGGGACAGGGACCTGGCCCCCTGTTTAAAAAGTTTGAGGATCCCTGCTAAACCACACGGCCAGTGATATGTCAGGGAGGAAAGGTTACGGGGATGGGGCCTTGTTTTCCTGGTTGCTAGGCACCGGGCTTTCCGCCATGGTGACCTTCCTTCTGTACCTGGCCCGTCTGTCGTCCTTGCTCTGCTGATGTCTGCCTGATCTCCTACCACGAGGGCCCGTGACTGTGGGCAGGGCTGGTGTGAGTGCTCCCAGAGGCCATGGCTGCACAGAGCTCCGTGCACAGCAGGTGTGAAGGGGTCCCTGGTGGGCCCAGCCCCCACATGGGGCAAAGTGGTGGAGGTGCAGATGGAACGGCCCTACCTGTCTCCAGCCCCCACAGCCCTGGCTCTCGGTGGCCAGTCTGATCTTAGTTCCAAGTGGTGGCAGTGATGTGGGGACCCCAGGCCTGCAGGAAACAGAGGCCTCTGCACCTGCCCCTCCCCTCCGCAGGCCCCGCCCTCTTCAGGCCCCTCCCCACCACAGACCCCTCCCTCTTCAGGCCCCTCCCCTCCAGAGGCCCCTCCCTTTTCAGGCCCCTCCCCTCTTCAGGTCCCTCCCTGCCACAGGCCCCTCCCCTCCACAGGCCCCGCCTTTCTTGCCCTCAGCTGGTCATCCTGCCCCTTGGCTGTGACTCAGACCCACTGCCTGTGGCCGCTGGGCCTGGCCGGGCTCTGAAAGGAATAGCCATGACCTGGGTTGAGGTCAGGCCGACCGGAGCTGGAGGCTGGGGCAGGGGAGATGTGGGGGTGACAGGCTGGGAGGCTGGGGGGGTCGTTGGAGAAGAGCCCAGGAAGCCTTCTCTGGGCTCAGGAGCATGGAAGAGAGAGGTGGTTCCTTGCACGGGCCTGCTCCTGGGAGGCCCAGCAATGCTATTGAATCAAAGGCATTCACAGCCAGACACAGAGCAGGCAGCCTGGTTCCCATGGGGCCTGTGCCCCAGCGCCTCTCACGCTCCCCCCACCCTCAGACTCGGATGGAAACGCTGTCCCAGCCAGTTTCCCATTGCCCCTTCCACAGCACCGCCCAAGGGTCTCCCCTTGAGAGGAGGAGGCCACAGCTCAGGGAAGGCCCCCCATGTCACCTAATGCCCCCAAATGCTCCGGAGAGCTCCGTGGTACACTGACAGGGGGGCCAGACTGCCGCAAGGGATGCCCGAGGCCACACGCTGGGCAGCCGGCCACACAGGGGTGAGAGGTCAGGTTGGGGACAGCCCAGGTGCCCACGGCTGTCTCGCTTCTTGGAGCTCTGCTGAGCCCTGTCTCACCTGGTCCTGCTGGAGTCTGCCCTCCAGCCTGGTGCCGGCCTGGCCTTGGGGCAGGGGAGGGGGCTGAGCATGGTCTGTGCGCCCAGGTGCCTCCCCGCCTGGGGACCAGGGTTGCTTGCAGCGCCCCGGCACGGTTTGCTGCTTTTCGACAGCAGATGTTTCTGAGTTACCCACTGGGATCCGTTGCAGGGCCCACGCTGAGCAGACAGACCGCAGGCGGCGACAGTACTCCTGGCGCAGGCAGCACCCGCCAGCATCCACTGGGTGTTCACTACGTGCCAGGCGCGGGGGCAGGCACGGGACCACGGGAGGGGATCAGAGCGCAGCCCCCCCCGAGTGCCGACCTCCAGCCAGGCCCATGCCCAGTCCCTGTCAGACCCTCCAGCACCCATGCGCCCATTTTACACACGAGGAAACTGAGGCCCAGGGTTGCTAAGTCGCTGGCCCAGGGTCCAGAGCTGGCTGATTCAGAGCCCGGTCACCTCTGCTGTTGCTTGAAGGTCAGGGTTACGTGTCACCATGCACAGCAGGCTGTGGGGGTGGTGGGGGGTGCAGGGGAGAACTGCAGGGGTGCCTGGGTAGAGGTGAGCACAGGGGGGTGGTCAGGGGCTAGGACTTTGGCTCCTCCTGTGGGTGGGACGGAGCTGTTGGAGGGATTTGGGGGCAGGTGGAGATGTGCTCTGGCTTTAGGCACAGGGAGGCGGGCGCTTCGGGGTCCACCTGGAACCCCCAGCTCCGTGCCTCTGATGGCCACCTGCATCCCTGGAGAAACCCGGACCCCAGGGCTTCCTGGGTGAATGTGGAACCCCTTCTTCCGTGAAGGAGACTGCTGGGAGCCTCGTGGTGGGAGTTCCAGGTTGAGGGCGGGGTGGGAGGAATTGGGGTTTGAAGACCTCTGCACCCCCCTCCCTCCACGGGGGGGTGGGGAGGGTGGTCAGGAAACAGGCTCAGCGAGAAGAGGAACCTACAGGCCCCGCAGGGAAGCAGGTCTCTGCTCACGGGCCCCGAGCTGCCTGCTCAGCCGGGTCCCCTGTGCCCACAAAGCCACCGGAAGAGGATGTGAAACGGTTCCAGAGCCAGAGCCGGTGCTGGCGGGGCTGGGCGGCAGGGCGGCATGCGGGGCCCCGGCCGCCCCAGCAGCGCCCACCATGTGCCGACAGGCCGGCTGCGGAGCCTCTGCCGGAGCCCCTCTCCCCCCGACCTCCGCGGTCCTGCGCGCCCCGCCGGCGGCCCGCCACCAGGGTCCCAGGAGGGTAAGGAAGCAGCCCGGCTCTGTCTGTCTCTGGGTCGCCCTGTGGCTCTGGGTTTGGGGACGGGAGCTCTGAATGCCGTGGCAGGAGCGTCCGTGGCTCTGCATTCTCCCGGCTCCCAGCCTCAGTCTTTCCATTTGTCAGATGGGCGTTGGGCTTGTCCGTGGCTGCCCGTGGGGACACGGAGACGGGTCCCGAGTTGTTCTGAAATGTGTTCGTTTAACGACTGCCCTCCGACAGCTCGCCCGCCTGGCTGCGTTTGCTGGCTTTTCTGGAGTGATGGTAATTGTGGTGACAGTATTATGTTTGTGCTTCCCTACTTGGCACAGTAGACAGTTGCCACCCTGGTTTGGTTCTGCAGTTTAGCATGAGGTCCCGTGTCGGGTGCCAGGGGTGGAGGTGCCCTGAGCGGTAGTGGGGGGCCGGGGCCGGAGCCTGGCGGGTTCACGCTCACCTGGCAGTCCCACTGGCGGAGCCGTGTTTAGATCTCGGTGACTTGTACCCGCCACCTTTCTGACCCGGGGTGTGACCTCCACAGGCAGGGGGACGGGTGCAGGGCCCAGGGTGTTGGAGGAGACAGCTGGGCGCACCCCGCGAGAGCAGGCCTGAGCTGGAGCCTGGGCCCGGCTCCGGACGGAGCCCCATCCGCGCGTCCTTGGCTGGCCCGTGGCCTGGTACAAGCGGGAATTCCTGGCCCTGCCCGTCACGGGAGCAGGTATGACAGCCATGTGGGTGACTCCAGGTCTAGGCACTCAGGTGCTCGACTCCACCGGGGCCGGCGGACAGACGGGCAGACGGGCAGAGGGCTTCGCGAGGAGGCCGGCTCCCACCCGCCATGGCCCGGGCAGGCAGGCCCGCCGTACCCAAGGGCAGGAAGGGCTGGGTGTTCCTCGCCTGCGTCTCTGTGGTGACTGCCAGGAGGTGGGCCATCGCCCGCCGTCCTAGTCCGACCGTCCCGAGCCCCACGCCCTGGCCAACGCCTCTGCTAGCCCCAGCCCCCGAGGTGAGTTTCCAGGGCAACCGGTGCCTCTGCCAGAGGCTGGGTGCTTCCCCTGGCCCCCCCCCCGCCCCCCGTGGGAACTGGTTGAAGGAGTTTGGCTGGAAGCTGCTACAGGAGAGCCTCCACCTGCCACCTGGGTGTGTGTGTGTGGGGGGGGCGCTGCCTGTGGTGCCCGAGTGCCCGCCCGCCGGCCTGTCTCCCTCTCCTGGCGGGTGGGTGGCCCTGGGTCAGCGGCTCCTGTGCAGGGCGATGGTGTCTCTCAGATTACAAAGGGCTTTTGTGCTGCATTTTATCGTCTGCTCTGCTGAGAACCCCGAGAGTCAGCTGGCGGCATTGTTATTCTTGTTGCTGTTCCCACCTTACTGACGGACATACTGAGGCTCAGGAAGGTGAAACTGAGGCTAGGAAGGTGCAGGGCAGGGGCTTGAACATAAGCCTCGGCCCCAGATCTTTTTTTTTTTTCGGCTCCAGATCTTGAGAGCTTCCCAGACATCCGGGGAAGAACGGTGCTGTTGGCACTGGGTCGTCCCAGGCCCCACGGTGCGGTGGCCGCTGGCTGACACCCAGCAAGGAGGGGAGGTTAGGGGCACGCTGAGTCCCTTGGGTGTGATGGGCGCTTCTCAGGCAGGGTCTGGCGTCTCCCACCAGCACTGCTGTGGGATATGGCTGCCTCCCGATCAGTGCCCCCCCCCCCCCCCCCGCCCCGCCTTGGGGACAGGTTTGGGGCTGAGACCGGGACCTTCGGGCCCCTGTCTGTTATTCTCCGCGTCAGGCTCAGGGGCAGAGTGTCTCCGGTCTGTCAGTGTCCCCTCTGCTTCTCTTCCTCTCTCCTCCCTGCCTTCCACCTCAGGCTGTCACCTGTTGGACTGGTGTCAGGGCCCGCTGGCGTGGGGGGCACTGAGCCCTCTGGGGGGTGCGAGTGGGGGGACAGTCCTCAGGGCAGCCCAGTTCCCACGCTGTAGATGGCATTTATCAGGGACCCCGGGCTGTGCGTTTGCTCGGAGTGTCTCCATCAACCTGGAGGGTCAGAGGCAGGGCTGTGAGCGCCCCTTTGCGGGGGACAGCAGGGCCCGCAGCGAGCTCCTGGCACCCCGTGCCGCGCGCTGTCCATGGCTCCAGGCGTCAATGGCTCTTGTTCTGACTGTCCTGGGGCAGTGACGCCCAGTGAGGTCAGAGATTTGTGATGGTGATGATGTCACACCCTCCGCCCAGGAAAGTCTCCTGAGGTTTGGAGGTGGCGTTTCCCGCCTGCTGAGCCCCTCTGGGCTCTGCCTCCTGCCTGAGGCTCCCCTCCTTGGCGGAAGAGAGGGCCCCTGGAGGTTCCCAGAAACCTGGCGGCCGAGGAGGCGGGGCTGAGCCAGGCCCACCCGCTGTTCCAGGAGCTCCCAGACAGGGCCCAGGTGTGTCACCTCCTGCCAAGGTGTGTGCTCACCCGCCCACAGAGGGCCACCCCAGGGCCCGGGCAGGCCAGGAATGGTGACGTGTGTGGGGAAATGACTGGGGAGCCGGGCCAGGCCACACCCTCTTCGGGTGCTCCCTGGCTCTAAATATAGACCACAGAAGGCAGACCCACGGGGTGCCCTTTACCTTCCTCCCCCACGGCCTGGCCTGGGTCCCGGGCCTCTGGTCCTCGCTGGGCCACAGCATCCTCCGTAGCCTTGGCCCAGCGCAGCCTGGAGGAGGTGATGGCCAAGGCCTGCGCTCACCCAGCAATGACCTTGAGCCCAGGTCTTGCTCTGAGCCGCCCTGGGAGTCCTGCGGCGCCCCCGTCAGGGACGTCAGGGACCGTCAGGGGCGGGTGGGGCTGGGAAGTATCCCCAGGCCCAGGATGATGGCTGGAAACCCTGGAGATGCTGCAGTTGTGAGCGAGCCTGGCTGGGCGTGGCCAGAGACCCAGAGGAGCAGCCGGGGCCTCCCCTGGCAGGTGGTCTGCCCCCGGATGTCTGTGGGCAGGTGTGGGAGCTTTGCAAGGGTCACGACCTCTCTGGCTGCCCGTGTCAGCGGACGTGGTGGGATGGAAGTGGGAAGAAAAAGGGGCCCAGGTTTGGCCTGAGCACACCTTTGCCCTCAACTGGGGGAGGCTGCTCAGGGGGCAGGGAGGGATGGAGGCCCAGTGGGGCCGGTGGCAGACCCAGACCTGCCCCGGCCAGAGGGCCAGCTGTGGTCAGCTCCTCCCAGCCTCCTGCTGCTCACGGAAACACGGACCTTGTGTGGCCAGGTCGTCCCAAGTCGCAGGAGAAGCCAGAAATGTGGGTTTTTATGTGAAACCACCTGACCTTTCACTGTTGGCTCAAACATCGGAAAACACGTTGCAAGCCAAACAAAACGTGGGGGCGGGACTTGGCTGGGGTCTCATCCCGGCGGGCGGCCGTTCGCAGCCGGTCTTCGCGGCACCTGTACCAGGGCCTCCGCCTGGGGACGGGTCTCTGCAGCGCAGCGGGGTGCATGGGGGCTTCTCGGGACCCCCAGGGAGGGGCGGGTGCACCCCCGGGGGAAGGGTGGGAGCCTGGGACAGCTGGGGTCGGGTGCACTGAGCAGGATGAGGAGGAAAGGAGTGACCCATTTATCATAGCCGCACACGCCCCACAGTGCTTTGCGCCCTGTTCCTCCCGGCAGCCCCTTTGTGCCAGGTGCTGGGTGGTGCTGTCTTGTCAGTCATGCCCCCTTCACACAGGGTGAGGTGACCTGCCGGGGGCTGGGGTCACACAGCAAGAAGGGGTGGGGCTGGGCTCAGACCCAGCTCTCAGTGCCTGAACCTGTCTAGGCCACACCGCCACCCTGGGAACCGGGTGTGTGTGTGTGTACGCACGTGCGCACTCAGCTGAGCCGTGAACAGGCTCACCAGGACCCCGGGGGGACACCCAAAGCCAGGGCCTATGTAATGATGAACTGCTCACGCCTCACCTCCCCGCCTACCGGGCACCCTCAAAACCAGAGCGGTGGCGTGTGGGGTGCCCGCCTCTGTGCCCCGATGAACTGCTTGGCCTCCAGGCGCCCTTCCCCCCCCCCCCCCCGCTGTGAGCTTGCTTCCCGGGCACCTCCCTGGGAGAAAGATCAAGGGAGCCCCCAACGGGTGCGGGTTCCCTGGCAAGTTCTGAGAGCTGGGCCGGGAGGAGGGCCGGAGGAGACACTTCCAGCCGAGGGCAGTGTCCGGGTCCCGTCCCAGCTTTGCTGCTCTTTGAGGGCGTCCTTCTAATGTGCCCCCCCACCTCCCCTCCCCAGGACAGTCATGGAGCCTTCCTAACCCGCCTCCTAGGGACCTCCGCTCCAACCCAATCTACCCATCTTGCTTAAAAACAGACAAAACCAGCATTGATCACAGGTGTGAGATTACACAAATATTTGAGGCAGACTGGGAAATTCAGAGAAGCGCGAGGGCAAGTGGAGAGGCGCCGGAATAGCGCCGAGGCTGGCAGAGCAGGGCCCTCTGGTCACCGGCGCGGTGTCATGTCCGCAAGCGGAGCAGCATCCCGGTTTCTCACGGCTCCGGGTTGAGCAGCACTTCCGGCATCACGGGTTGCCGAAGGGCCGGTCCGTCGTGACTGTGCTGGGCAGGGGTGTACCCGAAGTTTCCGTAAATGTGCTCCCATAGAAATCCCGGTGCACGCCCCGGACCGCCAGCTGAGGGTGAATTCCTAAGAGTGGGGTTGCCAAGCCAACGGGCATATCGTTTTTAATGTCCCAATAGAAACTGCCAAACTGTTTTCCTCCGCCCCACCCCCTACCCCACCGTCCCCGGGTGCTCGGGTGGGCACAGAGGGTGGGAGCTGCTGGGGCCCCTCTGCCCATGGATACCTGAGGCTTGGCGCAGGTGGGTGCGCGGCCTGTGCTTGCGGGATGTGTCGTGTGGTGTCGCCCTCATTTTACAGGTGGGACACGGAGGCTCGCGGGGGTGCCCGCGCACGCACTCCCTGCCCCTGCACCCAGGCCCCGCCCCGGCACCCAGGGCCCGCCCTCCCCGCCGCAGGGCCCGCCCCGGCACCCAGGGCCCGCCCTCCCCGCCGCAGGGCCCACCCTCCCCGCCGCAGGGCCCGCCCCGGCACCCAGGCCCCGCCCTCCCCGCCGCAGGGCCCGCCCTCCCCGCCGCAGGGCCCGCCCTCCCCGCCGCAGGGCCCGCCCTCCCCGCCGCAGGGCCCGCCCTCCCCGCCGCAGGGCCCACCCTCCCCGCCGCAGGGCCCGCCCCGGCACCCAGGCCCCGCCCTCTCCGCCGCAGGGCCCGCCCTCCCCGCCGCAGGGCCCGCCCCCGGCCCGGCCCGCCCCCCGCATGACCTCAGCGGGCCGGGCGGCGGGCGCAGAGCGCAGCAGCGCGGAGCCGCGGGGGCCTCCGCCGCCCGCGCCGCCCCGGGTCCCGCGGCCCGGCCGGCCGCCCGCGCTTTGCGAGCCGCCCATGGTGCAGCGCATGTGGGCCGAGGCGGCCGGGCCTGCGGGCGGTGCCGAGCCGCTGTTTCCGGGCTCCCGGCGGAGCCGCAGCGTGTGGGACGCCGTGCGCCTGGAGGTGGGCGGCCCCGACAGCTGCCCGGTGGTGCTGCACAGCTTCACGCAGCTCGACCCCGACCTGCCGCGCCTAGAGGTGGGTGAGCCTGGGCGGCCCGACCCGCGGCCCAGCGAGGGGGTGGGGGCGGGGGCCAGCGTGCCGATCGGCCCGGAAGGAGGGTCCCTCTGCAGAAATCCCCCCTCCTCGCTGTAACCCCAGGGCAGCAAGGTGGGCGGGGCGGGGGGGCGCCCGCGCAGCTGGTCCAGCAGTTCAGGGACTGGCCCTGGGTCTGCCTGCCCCTCATCCACCGCAGTGTTTGCCCTCGCGGAGCCCGGGTGTGCCAGCCTCGCGCCCCTGCAGCCAGGTAGACCTGTTTCCGCGGGCTGTCACCTCTGCCAGCAGGGCTGGGCCCTGTTTCCCCGGCTGCCAGCCCCGGCTTGCACAGGCAGCTTCGCGATCCAGGTGCCTAGTGCTTAGGGGGGCAAACTCCTGGCATGCCTGCCCAGGGGTGGCGGGGACCACAGGGGCCTTCCAGACGGTCCTCTTTAGGGTCAGAGGTAGAGCTGATGTTCAGGACTGCTCAGAGGACCGGGTGGAGGGGAAGCTGGGTGTGGGGCCAGGTGTCTGGCAGGGAGGTTGGGACAAGGCCCTCTCATGCCCAGAGGCTGACTGACTCATTGATGCTTGGTTAGAAAATGCCCAGCGCCAGCCCTGGCCCGTAGCTCAGTTGCTTAGAGTGTCGCCCAATATGCCAAGGTTGAGGGTTCGATCTCTGGTCAGGGTTACCAACGAATGCATAAGTAAATGGAGCGACAAATCGATGTTTCCCTCTCCCTCTCTCCCTCTCTTCTCTCTCTAAAACCAATAAATACACATTTTTTTTTTAAAGGAAAAGAAATGCCCCAACACCTTAGGTTTGGAAGGATTCAGAGAAGGGGAGCTGTGCCTGTCTCCCACGGGGGCGGGACTCTTGTTTTTGGTGTGCTCTGTGTAGTGGGGTTCAGTGGGTCATGGGGTCACACAGGTTGCGGGGAGCCATACCTTCCTCCCGCCTGCCTGTGCACCTGCCCCTGCAGCAGAGAGAGCAGCTCCAGGGATGCGCCCCTCCCCGGCTCTGCCTGGGCATGGGGCCCGGACAGAGGCCAGCCCTGGGTTGAGGGGCTCAGCATGTCACGGCCGAGCCAGAGCCTTAACAGCGAAGTTCCTGAGACACCCCCGCCCCGCCCCGCCGCCCCCCCAGTGCTGGTTAGGGCCCCTTGGAGTCCTGCACCCCTCCCCCATCACCGTAGGCCTGGGTGTGCTGTGATTGCCGGCAGTTTGCAGCCTGGGGCTTGTGCCTCTGTGTGTCCCCCGTATCTAGCCAGGGACTAGATGCATATTTGCCCAAGGACAAATTGTGTCTCCATGCCCACCGTGTGGGGGGAGCGCGGGGGTTGGGGGGACCCCAGCCTGGGAGACTTCCTCCTGAGCTTGGCGTGTCCGGGACCCTCACCCGGGACCCAAAGCTTTGGCTTTCATTGGCGGCTGCAGCAGGACCCTGGGAGGCCTGACAGCAGCCCAGTCCTCATCTGACTTGCATTACATCTGGCAGCCAGTGGGGCTTTGTGTGCTGGGAGGGTCTGGCCTGCGCGCGCTCAGGGCCTGGAAGGTTCCTGGCCAGGGTGGGGCCAGCTGCTCAGCCCGTTCCCTCCCCCCTCCCTCTCTCTCTCTGATCATGTGCATCCCTGAGGACCTGAGGGAGAGGCAGGTCTGAGCCCTAGCCTGGCCCAGGGGTGGCCTCTCTGGCTCCCCTCCCCGCCTCCCCCCTCTCCCTCCCTCTCCCCCTCCTGCTGCTGCCATCCGGGCCTCAGCACCAGATCCAGGCCGCGACCACTGTTTAGAATCTAAGGGGAAGTTCTGGCTGGAGCAGGAAAACCAGGGTCCTGGCAGAAGAGGAGTCCATGCCGGAAGCCAAACACAATGGCCATTTACCACGGTCGGTGGAGGGGGTGGGGAAGTCCCTGTCCCTCCTGCCAATACACCCCCCCCCCCCTCCTCCCGGCTGGTTTCCTGGTCGCTGTACTGTGCCAGAGCTGAAGCAGCACTGCTGGGGTCCCCGTCCTCTCTGGAAACCCCCAGGCAGTTTCTGCCTTCCTTCCCCCGCCCCCCCACTTCCCCACCAGCCTCCACCCCGTCCTTCCCTCGGCCGGGCTGCCAGATGTCCTTGCACATCTGGGCATGTGCTCCCTCGTCATCTTGATTCTAAGCCAAGCCACCGCTGACCCGGCTCCGCCTGTGCGGTTCTGTGCTCTCGGGAGGTCGCCGGCCCCGTGTCCGGGCGGGCCCCTGCCTCGGCCAGGCAGCTCTCCGGCCTGTAGCACCTACTGGATGCGGGCGCCACCTGCCCATCCAGCCCTCCTGGCAGGTGCCAGCCCCACTGTCTAGGGCAGCTGTGGGCAAACTACGGCCCGCGGGCCGGATCCGGCTGTTCTATCCGGTTCTCTTGCTCTCCCCTCCGCTCCTTTACTTTGAATTTATATTAGTTCACACAAACACTCCATCCATGCTTTTGTTCCGGCCCTCCGGTCCAGTTTAAGAACCCATTGTGGCCCTCGAGTCAAAAAGTTTGCCCACCCCTGGTCTAGGGGACCAGAGCCCCTGAGCTAGACGTACGCACAGCCAAGAAGGGCGCAGCCAGGACGTGAACCTGGGCTGTGTTCTCTTGGACACCTCCTGGGCACTCGGGACCAGAGGGGTCAGAGACGGCTGGCCATCGAGGCAACGTCAAGTTCACGAGGAGGACGTTGGAGCTGTGGGAAAATGGAACCAGGCCCAGGCAGCCCAGAAGCCGTGGCCAAGTGCGGGGCAGGGATGCTTAGAGGTCAGAGGAAGGCCAAGTGCTGTGGCCAGAGCACGCTGGGGGGCGGGGGGGGGGGGCTTCCGGGAAAATGCAAGCCCTCAGCAAGCCCCCCAAGGTTTAAGATAACAGCGCATAGGAGCCAGAACTCGGTGGGAGGCCCGGTGCTGAGTAATTCCATGCATTATGTCCTCTGCGTTCAGTACTATCAGCCCATTTAGCAGAAGGAACGACTGAGGCGCTAGAGCAGCCGTGGGCAAACTACGGCCCGCGGGCCAGATCCGGCCCGTTCGGCTGTTCTATCCGGCCCGCGGAGCCGAAAGAGCGGAGGGTTCTCTTGCTCTCCCCTCCGCTCCTTTACTTTGAATTTATATTAGTTCACACAAACACTCCATCCATGCTTTTGTTCCGGCCCTCCGGTCCAGTTTAAGAACCCATTGTGGCCCTAGAGTCAAAAAGTTTGCTCACCCCTGCGCTAGAGGGTAATGAGATTGCACAGCCTCTCTAAGCCAGCACGTGGCAGAGGCAGGGTTCTGACCCAGGCAGTGGGCCTGCAAGGCCTGGGAGCGTCTGTGGGTGGGATGGAATGAGGGGGGCTTCTCTGTTCTTGGGGTAGAGATACACAGGGGGTCTCCTTCCAGCCTCCCTGCCTCCTCAGGGTCATCTGGCCTCCTGACCACATTGGATGCAGAGCTTCCGTTTAGCCCCCAGGGCCTTGACCCTGGAGGCCCCAGAGGCATGGCCTAAGGTGCCTGTGTCTATGTGTCTGCCTGCCGTTTGCAGGGACCCCCCCCCCCAAAACCCTCCAGTTCCCTCTTGCTCTGATCCTCAGGGGCTGCAGGAGAAGGGCGGGTGCCCGCCTGGCTGGTTCTGGCTGGGAAGACGTGAGCACGCTGGGCTGTATGTGCGGACGCTCAGGGAAGGCCCGGAGTGGGAGTGGGGGATGGAGAAGCTGGACCGCCTGGGAATTGGACGTACCCAGGCCCTGGGAATTGGACGTACCCAGGCCCTGTCTTCCTTGGAATCGATTTAGCCCTGGCCCTCCGTGGCCCCTGATCGAGCCCGTGGGGCGGTTTCGGGGGCTGCTGGCTGGTGGCCCCGACGGCTCCCTTGGCGTGGCGCTGTGGCCCCTGTCCCAGGCTTGGGCCTCCAGCCTCGCAGGCCCAGAAATGCTGTGTTCCCGGACACACAGCTCCAGTGAAGCGACTCCCGATCCACTTCCGAGGATCCGAGAGTTGACGCCTGCGGCCGGGCCGGGGAGAGAGCGGACGAGAGCCAGGCGGCTGGGTGGGCAGGGCGGGAGCACCCAGCACAGGGCTGCATGGGGGGAATCTGGGTGCGGGTGTTGCTCTGGCACTTTCCTCCCCGAAGGTGGGACGCCTGCACAGCCCACTCTCAGTCCCGCCTTGGGCGGGCGTAATGCTGTTCTCTAAAGGAGGAGCAGAGCTGGAGCAGGAGCGTGGGCTGGGGGGGGGGGGGGGGGGCGGGCAGAGCGGCGCTGGAGTGCTGGCTCGGCCCGCAGCCTGACCTGCTCCTGCGCCCTGAGCCTCTGTTTCCTTTTCTGTAAAACGGGCCTGTGCCGGTTCCTCCGCGGAGGGTCCTGGGGAGGATCGACAGACAGTCCCCGCAGCGCCTGGCACAGCGTCAGAGCCGACGGGCGGGGGCTGCCCAGGTGTGTGTCCTGCCCAGGCTCCAGGGGCGGTCCTTGTAGCTGAACCTCGGGCCTGTGGGGGCCCTGGACGTCCCCTCAGAGAGAGGTGTGGGTACGCTGGGCCTGCCACCCCCAACTGGCTGGGTGACCCCAGGAAGACCTTCCCATCACTGGTCTCTTTTCTGCATCCGTGTGACCAGGGACAGACTCTGTTCTGAGGCTGCCACCATGGCGGCCCCCAGTGGAGCGAGGCCTGGGTGTGTCTCCGTAGGACAGGAGAGTCACAGGCCGGGGTTCAAGTCCCTGCCCCAGCTGCCACTTCCTGAGTCCCCGCCCGCTCCTTCCTCATCCATCAGGTGAGGTGTGGGGAGGATTCAATGCGACGAGTGTGCTGAGGGCCTGGCGCCCAGGAAGGGCCCACGTGTGCTGGACACTGTGGTCTGTGCTATTGCTGTTGGGACTGGACCCTCAGCCAGCCCCACCCTACACCTCCAGGGACCAGGCCCCCTCCTTCCTCCTCAGCCGTCACCAGCCATGTCCCCTCGCGGGCCTGGCCCCGACAGTCAGGATGGGCAGGGGGGAGGAGGGGAGTGGGCAGGGCCAGCCTGAAGGTCGGGTCTCTCCTCCCCACGGAGGCACATTTAAAGAGGTGGGCTCAGGCTGGTGGGAGGGTTCTTGGGGAGATGCGTCGGCCTCTTTGGGGGCTCAGCACAGCCTCCAAACTCCGATTTCTGGAATCACTGAGCTTCGCGGCTGCCCTGGAAACCACACACTTGAGGGGTCTCCAGCCAAGGCTGCCTCTGTGGGTTGCAGTGTCTCGACCGGGAGAGTGGCCCCCCCCCCCATCCAGGGCTGACCTTGAGTCCCCTCTGGGGCCATCTGTGCCGTGGGGCTCAGTGCAGGCACCAGCAGGGTCATGCGTGAACGATGTCTTCATCCTCCTGGCCCCGGGCTGATGGTCTAGGGGAGATGAGCCAGGACTTGGACTTGAACAATCCTGGATCTCTCCTCAGCCTGGACACTGTCTGCTCGGTCATCCTCAGTCTCCCGCTCTGTGTAATGGGTGCCTGGGGTTCCTGACGGCGGAGGAGGGTGGCCTGGTCCCTAGAATTCTTGGGATCCCCTCTTGATCTGTCTCACGTTGGCGCTCCTGCTTTCGAGCAGAAGGCGAAAAAGTCAGCAAGCCGCACGGCTGGCTCCAACCCTCAGACTCTCAGGGTGACTCGGCCCCCCTCCGGGTTCCCGGAGCCTCTGGCGGGTCTCCCACAGGTTTCCCGGAGGTTTTTCAGCCTCAGCTGGGACGGAGCGGGGCCTGTGCGCGTGCCAGCCGTCCCACCGCAGCAGCAGCAGGTCCCGCTTCCCGGGCGCGTCCGTGTGCCAGACGCCGGTCCGGGCTCTGAGCCTCGTGGCCGCCACCGTGACCCTGTTAGAGCGAGGCTCTTCTCCCCATTTCACAGGCGAGCTCACCGAGGCCGAGGGCGGAGGCTCGGCAGGGCTGGGAGTCAGAGCCCTTCATGCGGGACCATGCTCTGGGGTCTGCTGGGCTGGTGGGTGGCCGGTCAGGGCCGCGGGTGGCCTCGGTGACTCGGAGGGCCCAAGCAGCAGCTCACAATGGTGACCCAATGCGCACGGAAGCCCTGGCGAACCCCTCGTTCTACCTTGAGGGCAGTCGGGCTTGGCCCACCATTCCTGGGGACAGCACCCTGCTGGCCCGCCACTCTGAAAAGGCTGATCCGGTGACACATTAACAGATGCCACCCAGGGGCTCGGGGCTGCACTCTGAGGGACAGCGGGCTGTGGGACACCCTGGGCGCCCATTCTGCTGGCCTCGGCCACCAGGGCCTGGGGGCACCCCACTCCTTCACTCCACTGGACACGGGTGCTGGAAGGCACAGCTCTGAGGGGGTCCCAGGGCCCTGGGGTGCCTGCTTGGGTGCGACAGGAGGCCCTGTCCCCTGAGGACACAGCCTCCGTGTGACAGTCTCTCCTCCTAGCAGCGCAGTGCTGCCCCGTGGACGCCGACCCTCAGGACACCTGTCTGCTAGGCCGTCCCCCCTCCCCGAGGCTCCCAGCCCCTGCCAGTGCCCACGGGGCCTGCGGCCCACGCTGCTTCTGGCCCAGGCAGCCCGCTCTGCTCCCAGGGTGGCCAGGGTCATGTGTGGGTTCTGGGGGCGGGTGCCCGGGCTTGGCTGCTCTCCTTCCCTGGCTGCCCAGGGGGTGAGGGCAGGGAACAGAGGCCCCCTCCGCCCGGGACCCGGGAGCTCCCCCTAGAGCCTGCGCCTGCCTCGCGGTAGACGGCTTACGCGGTGCCCGCACTCAGAGATGCTGTCATGGTCTGGGTTGTCCCTGCAGCTGCTGCTGCTGCGGGAGGCAACAGGGAGGACGGGGTTAGCTCCGCTGGGGCAGTGACTCCCCAGCCCAGCCTGTGTGCTCAGCATCCCGCCCTGCCCCCCAGCCGGCTGGCAGAGGGGGCCCCTGGGGTGGGGGAAGGGCTCAGGGATCACATGACGCCCAGGCAGGGCCAGCCAGCTGCTCCCAGCCAGCAGGGCCCACGGCTCAGCGCAGAGCCGCTATTTAGACCTGAGGCCTGGCCCTGCCCGCGGGTTAGCCTGGCCAGGGAGCGCTCTGTCCAGCAGGCCTGGATGGAGGCCTGGGGGAGCCCGGTGCTGTGGGGGCTCCGGAGGGGTTCAAGTCCAGTGCCCTCTGGCAGCAGGTCCTGCGCGGCCTCCAAACTGGCAGGACCGTGGGCGCCCAGGACGGTGTGGCTCCCAGCTGGGCCAGGTGTGGCTGGAATCCCAGGAGAGGGACAGGCCTTTGTGGGAGGCGGCTTCTGGGACTTGGGAGGAGATGTGGGGGCGGCCTGGCCCTGGCTGGGTGGGGGTGGCAGGGCTAACAGGCCCCTGAAGTCCCGTCTGCCCCTCCCCCAGGGGCTCTTCCAGGCAGGGAGGGGTGTGCGGGGAAGGATGCGCCCATCTGTTTCTGTTTTTCTGCTTCAGGAGAAGGAATTCCCCTCCTCGCCGTAAGGGCTGGGCCTCCGCAGCGTGGGCTGTGGGGTGTGTGGGTGTGGGAGGTGCTGCTGGTGGGGGCACGTCTGCTGTGGGCTCCCTGCTAACTTCCAGGAAACGGCTGGCTGTCTCCCTGGAGGAGGCGGCGAAGGCTCAGGAGCCGGTGTGATTGCAGCGGCTTTCCCGTTGGTCCGATGCCCAGAGTGGGAGGGCGGCCTCGGGTCAGAGGAAGCGGGCTTCCAGAGGACGGCTCCCGGGCCCCCCAGAGCCCTCCGGGGCGGGCAGGAGGCGAGAGGCCCAGGCCCCCTCCCCGGCCCGGACCCCAGGGGTGCCGACGCCTCGGGTTATAGTACAGGATGCCGGCACCGGGTTCCGGCCCAGGGCCCCCCGCAGGCCCGGGCTTCAGGGCAGCGCTGTCAGTGGCCAGGCTGAGTCAGCGCTTGGCACTGGGCCTCCTCTGAGGTCCACGCCCACCCTGCCTGGGGCAGTGACCTGTGCGTGGTCCCAGCTGCTGTCACTGACCGTGTGATTGGTGGCCGTGTGCCCACGGGCACCTCCCAGCCGGCTCCTCCTGAGCCCTCGGAGGTTGGCACCTTTATTCCTAGGCCCCTTCCCGACTCAGTGGCCTCGTCCGGGCCTGGCTGACCGTGGGACGGGGCCACTGCCTCCGAAAACAAGGGCCTTCCTTTCTGCCTGGGGCCGGCTGCAGCCGCCTGACCCCTCTTCCTGGCCCAGCCGGTCCCATGGCTTTGGGTCCAGAGCCCCAGCTGCAGCCTGCGCCGTCAGCACTGTCCTCTTCCTCACCCTGTCCCCACGCACGTGACGACAGGGAGCGGGAAGTCCTCTGTTGCCCAAGAAGGCACAAGGCCCTGGATGAGCAGAAAGGGAAGGAAGCGGCCTCGCACGTGGCCTTGAGGAGGTCCCACACCTGCCCAGACCCGTGATGCTGGCTGCAGGCCTGGGCCGGGAGGAGCCGCTGTCCTGCGGGGTCTGCCGGGGTTTGGGGGCAGGCTGCGCGGAGGAGGGGCAGCGGGGAGGGCCGCCATGTCCCCCGGGGTGCCTCTGCCGGGGCTGTGGGGTCCCAGGTCGCCGCTCACCTGCAGCAGCGTGCCTCGGACAGGTTGCCGTCCTCCCAGCCTCCACGTGCCCAGCGGTGGGGTGACCAGTGACGGTGCAGGTCTGGGGGGCGCCCCGGGCAGGAGCAGGCTGTCCACACCCAGCTCCTGGCCGGCGGGACCGGAGGGGATTGCCCTGAGTAACCCGTTCTCAGGCTGTCCTCCTGTTCCGTTCTGGCTCTGAGGTGTGTGTGGCCACTGATCGGGGCCTCCCCGGGGCAACAGGGTGCATGGGGCGTCCCCGGCAGCGTCGGCCGGCAGGGCCCTGACCCCCCCGCGCCGGGCGCTGTCTTTGCAGAGCGCCACGCAGGAGATCGGCGAGGAGCTGGTCAACGGGGTCGTCTACTCCATCTCCCTGCGCAGGGTGCAGGTGCACCACGCGGCCGGCAAGGGCCAGCGCCGGCTCGGGGTGAGTGTGGGGGGCCGGGTTCCACATGCCGCCCTGGGACCGCACCCACTTTCTTCCAGGGCTTTCCAGCTCCCAAAGGAATCAGCCCCCCGCCCCGCCCCGCCCCGCCCCGCCCCGGCCAGGTGCAGTCCCTGCTCGCACATGGGTGCGAACATCCGAAAGGACACTTTCCACCGGCCCCCTCCCTGCTCGTAGGGAGTGTTTGTGTGTCTGGCCCGAGTTTCCTGTTTTGGCTGCTGCTCCCCGCTGTCCCGTGGAGCTGTCCCGACTGTCCTCCCACACCGCCGAGCCTCAAATCCCCACACTTCGTAGGAAGGGCTGTTTCACCCCAAAAAGGACAGGGGTGGGGGGCTGGCTGCTCTGTACACTTGCCTGTGACTTGGTCTCTCCGCAAGCACAGCCCGTGGCCCCTCCAGGTGGGAGCCGAGGCCGGCATTCCAGAAGGGAGGCCAGTTACCACGGTGGTCCAGCCCCTCAGGGCCTGGGACCCGGTCGGTTCCGTGGCCATCGGCACCGGCCTGCGCTGAGGGCCCCGTGTGCCCTCCTGTGCCGCTGCCTCCCGCCCCGACAGGCCGGCTTCCTTGTCTCTGGAACGGGCTGTGCTGCCAGGGCTCGGGGGACGCTCTTACCGCAGGGAGGGCTGTCCTTGCTCAGCCAGCAGGTGACCTGCAGGCCTTGCCTTTCCCATCACCCCCCCAGATCAACTTTTATTCTTATTTTTTTTAAATATATTTTTACTGATTTCAGAGAGGAAGGGAGAGGGAGAGATAGAAACATCAATGATGAGAGAGAATCATGGGTCAGCTGCCTCCTGCACGCCCCCTACTGGGGATCGAGCCTGCAACCCAGGCATGTGCCCTTGGCCGGAATCGAACCCGGAACTCTTCAGTCCGCAGGCCGACATGCTATCCACTGAGCCACACCGGCCAGGGCTCAGATCGACTTTTAAACGTGAGAACCTTTTTCTGGGGCAGTAGTCGGCAAACTCATTAGTCCACAGAGCCAAATATCAACAGTACAACGATTGAAATTTCTTTGGAGAGCCACATTTTTTAAACTTAAACGTCTTCTAATGCCACTTCTTCAACATAGACTCGCCCAGGCCGTGGTATTTTGTGGAAGAGCCACACTCCAGGGGCCAAAGAGCCGCATGTGGCTCGCGAGCCGCAGTTTGCCGACCACGGTTCTGGGGGGACACTCACGTCCCACCTCCTGCCACAAGTCCCCGCGCGCTTGGGAGCTCATCTGCGCTCCAGCCCTCACCCTTCTGGGGGTCCCTGCTGCTGCCCCTGCCCACATGGCCCTCCTCTGCCCACCCCAGTGTGAAAACGAGTCGGCCCTGAGCCTGTATGAGACCTGCAAGGTGCGCACGGTGAAGGCGGGCACCCTGGAGAAGCTGGTGGAGCACCTGGTGCCCGCCTTCCAGGGCAGCGACCTCTCCTACGTCACCATCTTCCTGTGCACCTACCGGACCTTCACCACCACCCAGCAGGTCCTGGACCTGCTGTTCAATCGGTGAGCGCGCCGCCCTCCACAGCACGGGCTCCCCCGCCTGCTGCTGTGTGTCTCCGGGAAAACCCCTTGCCCTCTCTGAGCCTCAGTTTGCTCATGTGAACACAAGCAGCCTCCCTGGTTGTCGGGACTGTTGGGGGCTGACTTAACTCCCCTGCCAAAGCAGCTCTCTGCCTCAAGCCTCGTCGCCCTGTGCCCTGGGGTGAAACAGCTCTCATTTGAGTAGAGGTTCCAGTTTCTATCTGGGGGTCCCCTCCCTGAGTGCCAGCGCAAGGGCCCTGGGGGCAGGGTGGGGGCCCCAGGCCCACTCGGATATCTGTGAGGTGCCAGTTGGGGTTCATTCATCCCACAAACGTAGGTGAAGCCCCTCCTGTGTGCGGGCACTTTTCTGGGCACGGGACGTAATTCAGTGCAACACGCAGATAAACCCCTGCCCTCCAGGCTCCGGCCCAGCGGGGGGCGGGGCGGCCAGTAACAGCAGCCTCACAGCAGGTTCGGTAGATGTGACGCCCTCACGGCCTCCTCTAGATACGGATGCATCCTCCCTTACTCCCACGAGGACGGCGGGCCCCAGGACCACCTGAGGAAGTGAGTGCGCTCGGGGTCCGGGGAGGGCCTCCGTCGCCGCGGGGGGACATTTGGGGGCCGAGGCCGCTTCCCTGGGGCCTGAGGGCTCCTGCAGGAGGGGAAGAGTGGGGAGCTGTGGTGGGCCCCGGGCCCCAGGGAGCAGGGGGAGGCTGGGGACCCAGAGCCAGCCCCCCAGAGAGAACCGTCCTCCCCACAGCCCGCCCAGCCCTGCTGGCCCCGTCCCTGTCTGGCGCCCAGGACAGGTGGTGTGGGAGCGCCCGGCTCACACCCGGCCCCACCTCGTCCTCCCAGTCCAGCTGCGCGTGGGGCCGGGGCAGCTGCGCCAATTCCCCGGGACAGTGTCGCAGGGAAGACGAGGCACAGAGAATAGGGCGGCGCCACGAGGGCCATGACGGCGGGGCAGGGCACTCTCTGCTGGTCCCTCCTCCCTGCGTGGTTAGGCAGCGCCCACTGTGTGCCAGTCTGTGCCAGGACAGAGCAGGCAGCCCCCTCCCCCCCGGCCTCGTGGAGCTTAAGGTCCAGTGGGGGTGCTGGAGATGGACAGGGAGGGTATCAGGCTTTCCGGGCGGGAGAAGTGGTCACACGGTCGATGGAGGGTTCCCTGCCTGCTCACCAGGCCTGCCCCTGCCTGGACAGCCCAGTGCGGGTGGGCAGGGGCACTGGCCTCTGCATGGGCAGCCCAGGGCGGGTGGGCAGGGGCACTGGCCTCTGGATGGGCAGCCCAGGGCGGGTGGGCAGGGGCACTGGCCTCCGGATGGGCAGCCCAGTGCGGGTGGGCAGGGGCACTGGCCTCCGGATGGGCAGCCCAGGGTGGGTGGGCAGGGGCACTGGCCTCTGGATGGGCAGCCCAGGGTGGGTGGGCAGGGGCACTGGGCTCCGGATGGGCAGCCCAGGGTGGGTGGGCAGGGGCACTGGCCTCCGGATGGGCAGCCCAGTGCGGGTGGGCAGGGGCACTGGCCTCCGGATGGGCAGCCCAGGGTGGGTGGGCAGGGGTACTGGGCTCCGGATGGGCAGCCCAGGGTGGGTGGGCAGGGGCACTGGGCTCCGGATGGGCAGCCCAGGGTGGGTGGGCAGGGGCGCTGGCCTCCGGATGGGCAGCCCAGAGTGGGTGGGCAGGGCGCTGGCCTCTGCATGGGCAGCCCAGGGTGGGTGGGCAGGGGCACAGGCCTCCGGGTGGGCAGCCCAGGGTGGGTGGGCAGGGGCACCGGCCTCTGGATGGGCAGCCCAGGGTGGGTGGGCAGGGGCACTGGCCTCCGGATGGGCAGGGCCGGGCCCAGAGTCCAGCCCCCACAGGGGCCATGGGAGGGCCTCATGGAGGGGGAGCCAGGCCTCTGACTCTGCTGCCCCCCCGCCCAGTGCCATCTCCTCCATCCTGGGCACCTGGCTGGACCAGTACTCGGAGGACTTCAACCAGCCCCCGGGCTTCCCCTGCCTCAAGCAGCTGGTGGCCTACGTGCAGCTCAACATGCCTGGCTCGGACCTGGAGCGCCGCGCGCACCTGCTCCTGGCTCAGCTGGAGAGCGCAGAGCTCACAGAGGCGGAGCTGGAGGGTGAGGAGGATGGGGGTGCCCGTGGGGCGGGCTCAGTGCTGGACACAGAGGAGCCTCCAGAGGCTGGCGTGGGGCAGGCCAGGAGCAGAGACTGGCCTCGGACCACCCACCTGGACTGCGGGTAGGGAAGGCGTCCTGGCTGAGGCTTCTCCTGAAGGCAGTGGCGTGATTTCTGTCTTGGGAAAGCAGGCGTGTTGCTGAACTTTTCTCCTGTTACAGCTCTATCACCAGCTCCAGCGCTAGCGCCCAGTCCTGTGCCAACTTCAGAGCAGGAGCCAGCTCCATCGCCAGCTCTAGCGCCGTCTCCGTTGCCAGCTCCATCGCCAGCTCTAGCGCCGTCTCCGTCGCCAGCTCCATCGCCAGCTCCATCGCCAGCTCCATCGCCAGCTCCATCGCCAGCTCCAGCTCCCAGTCTAGCGCCAGCGCTAGTGCTCAGTCCGGTGCTGGCTTCAGAGCAGGAGCCAGTGCTGGCTGGAGAGCCTGAGCCCGCTCGCGAACCAGCTCCAGAGCGAGAGACAGCCCCGGGACCCACTCCAACGGCAACCCCCGAGCTGGAGCCGGCTCTGTCGCAAACTCTGGAGCTAGAGCCGGCTCCAGCACCAGAGCCTTCCTGGCCTTCGCCTGTGGCCGCAGAGAATGGGCTGCGCGAGGAGAGGCCTCACCTCTTGGCGTTTCCTCCCGACCTGGTGGCAGAGCAGTTCACCCTGATGGATGCGGTGAGCAGCTCTGCTCAGCGGGCGGGAGGGCACGCCTTCCTCCGGCATCTGCTGTCCACGCGGGCGTTCCCTGGTCCAGAGCTGATGCCCTGGCCCCACCCCCAACCCCAGCTCCAGCGTTGCAAACCACGTGACCCGGGCAAGCTTCTTATCCCCAAGGCCTCCATTTCCCTGCGGACCGTGGAGCTGGGACCCCACCCGAGCCCCACTGCACAGAGTAACTGAGGGTTAAAGGAAGTGGAACAATAGAAATTTGGGGAGCCTGGCTGTTTGGTGGGGGAGGGAGCTCCCCCATCTGCCCAGGAGGCCTCACCAGCCTCAGCACTTACTAGGCACCTGAGGTGTCCTGGCCCCAGGGCAGGCTAGGCCACACCTCCAGCTGTGGACCCACATGGATGAGCATCTGGACCGGGAGGGGCACAGGTGGGAGGGGCTCAGGCCTCCCCACCCCCCCAGTGCCGCTTGGGATGGTGCCCGCGGTCAGTGAGGGTGGCTGGTGAAGATGCCACACTCCCCACCAGCGTTTCATCCCAGGTCCCTCGTGTGCTGGTGCCCACAGGGGCAGCCACAGCCACAGCTTCCAGGTCCCCAGCACGGACCAGGGCCCTGCTTGGGACTGGGGGGACTGGTGCTGCACTGGGGTGTGGCGGAGCCGAGTGACACGCCCCTGCCCCCCAGGAGCTGTTCAAGAAGGTGGTGCCCTACCACTGCCTGGGCTCCATCTGGTCCCAGCGCGACAAGAAGGGCAAGGAGCACCTGGCCCCCACCGTCCGGGCCACCGTCAGCCAGTTCAACAGCGTGGCCAACTGCGTCATCACCACCTGCCTCCGGGACCGCAGCGCCACGGCCCGGGCCAGGGCCAGGGTGGTGGAGCACTGGATCGAGGTGGCCAGGGTATGGGGGCGCCCCTGGCTGACTTCACCCCCTCCCAGGGCTGTGGGCTGTGGCCCAGCCCTTCTGTTTCAGGGCCTCGATGACCTTGATTTGTCTCCCCCCAGCCCGCCCGCCCCCGCTCACTTCCTCCTTAGGTTCCTTCCTGGGTTGAGCTCAGGCCCCCCAGTGATATTCATGGGGCGCGGGTCCCCTGGGAGGGGGGCTCCCAGGCATCTCACCCAGAAGGGGAGGTGCCAGCCCCCCTCACGCTGCTCCCCTCCTCCCAGGAGTGCCGGGTCCTCAAGAACTTCTCGTCCCTCTACGCCATCCTCTCCGCCCTGCAGAGCAACTCCATCCACCGGCTGAAGAAGACGTGGGAGGAAGTGTCCAGGTGGGCGGGCCTCGGGGGCTCCGCCTGCGCCAGGGCCTCTGGGCGCTGGGCCCTGCCTCAGTGAGCCTGCGACCTGCAGGGCTCACAGTGGGGGGTGGTCTCGAAGCGCCCATTGGCCTTAGACCAGCAGCTCTGCCTCAGGACTCAGTTTCCCTATCTGTCAGGTCAGACTGAGCCACACCAAAATCAAAACTGGTCCCAACAGAGCCACTCAGTAGAACTGGGAATGGGACCCAGGGGACCCACTCGAGAGCCCCCTCCCCAGGCCCACGGAGCCCAGCAGCGCGGGCCTTTGGGCTCCACGAGGAAAGGGATCCGCGCTCACACCCTCCCGCCACCCCCAGGGACAGCGTGCGGGTCTTCCAGAAGCTGTCGGAGATCTTCTCGGATGAGAACAACTACTCGCTGAGCAGAGAGCTGCTCGTCAAGGTGAGGAGGGCGGGGCCTCGCAGCAAAGGCTCTTTGCAAACTCCCGGGCCTGTCTTGTCTGGACCTGGGGGCGGGGCGGGGGGGGGGGGGCGGGCAGGAACCTGTTTGGGCCGTGGGCAGGTGGGGCAGTTCCAGGGACAGGAGGCCCAGGGAATGGGATGGCCTGGGCATGGGGAGGTTTTTCTAGAAGGGGTGGGGGGCCTGGCAGCGTTTGGTCTCCTGCTTCGTGCTGTCCCTCCGGGCTGGTGGTGATGGCGTCGGGGTGGGCATCCCTTCCCTGCCCGGTCCAGCCTGTCCCCTGGGCAGTCCCTTGCACCCCCTTCTGTCTGAACTCACTTCCCAGGGGAGGGCCCGTGCCCGCCCAGGCGACAGGTCCCAAAGGGGCTGTCCAGGCGTGGGTCCAAGGGACTAGACCAGGGGTGGGCAAACTTTTTGACTCGAGGGCCACAATGGGTTCTTAAACTGGACCGGAGGGCCGGAACAAAAGCATGGATGGAGTGTTTGTGTGAACTAATATAAATTCAAAGTAAAGGAGCGGAGGGGAGAGCAAGAGAACCGGATAGAACAGCCGGATCCGGCCCGCGGGCCGTAGTTTGCCCACGGCTGGACTAGACAGATCTGGGTGCATGTGGGGCGAAGGGCGAAGGGAAGAAGGCCTCGCTGACCCCATGCTCAACCCTGGCAGGAGGGGACCTCCAAGTTTGCCACCCTGGAGATGAACCCCAAGAGAGCCCAGAAGCGGCCGAAGGAGACGGTGAGTGTGCCCCAGGCCCGGAGGGCAGGGTGGCCTCCCGCGTCCCCCTCCCGCTGCCATTGTGCCTGACCGTGCCCTCACCCGCTGGTGTCCCTAAGGACTCGTTTCAGCCACCAGAGCAAGGCCCTGGGAGCTAGGCTCGGGGATTCGGGGTGGGGAGGGTCGGAGAGCCGGTCATCTTGGGGACTTGCCAAATGCCAGGCCTGGAAGATCCCCTGAGGGTTTGGGGTCCGTGGGCACTAGGAGGGGGATTAGCGCCTACGGGTCCCCAGGCTGCTCCGAGTGGGAGCCCGGGGTTGGGGCTAGGGGCCGAGGCTGAGGGGCTCCCAGGGGAGTGCGTGGACCCCACTTATCACCTCCCACCTCGCTGCCGCAGGGTGTCATCCAGGGCACCATCCCCTATCTGGGCACCTTTCTCACGGACCTGGTGATGCTGGACACGGCCATGAAGGACTACCTGTATGTGAGTGAGCCGGGGTGGGGCGGGCCCTGAAGCCCGAGGAGACAGCGCCCCTCAGGGGAGAGAGCGCCCCTCAGCGAGCCCTGAGCTCCCAGGCCCTGGCCCCTGTGTGTCGGGGCAGCTGCCCCTCTTACCAGTGGGTAACCAGCTCACCATCTGGCTGTGGGGCTCAGAGCTGCAGGGCGAGTTTAGCCAGCCGTACCCATGGGCAAGCGAGGCCACACCCTCCAAGGTCTGGCACGCGGTAGCCAAGCGGGGTCTTCTTGTCGAGGATTCAGTGGCTGCATCTGTCCTCGGAGGGCTCTGCAAGGTCTCCTGCGCCCAGATCCCTGGACCCAGCCAAGGTCCAAGCTTGTGTGCATGCCCTGCCCTCTGGTGTTCGCTGTCGGTAGTGCAGCCTGTGCAGGGGGCTGGGTGGTCATGGGCGTGGGGACACGTTCTGATGGGCGTTGGCTGTCTGCCTTCCAGGGGCGACTGATCAACTTCGAGAAGAGGAGGAAGGTGAGCAGCCACTGCCCTCCCTTTGGGGGCTGGAAACCAGACGCCCCCTGAGCACACTCTTGGCCTCCCCGTTCCTGCTGTATTAATGGGGAGAGCTGGATCCAGAAGGGAGAGCCTCTCGCAGAGGAGGGCGGCGGGGAGGGGGGGGCGGGGGTCAGGGAGCAGGAGTGAGAATCCGGGACAGTTTCCCGGGGAGGGGCTGTTGGAACCCAGCTGAGGATCAGGTCGGGTCTGGGTGGGGGCAGAGACGAGGAGGTGACCCTGCACCCCACTCAGGCCCTCCCCGCCCCGCCCTGCGCTCTGGCCCCAGGAATTCGAAGTGATCGCCCAGATCAAGCTGCTGCAGTCCGCCTGCAACAACTACAGCATCGAGCCCGAGGGGCAGTTCGGGGCCTGGTTCCGGGCCGTGGCGCGGCTCAGCGAGGCCGAGAGGTGAGGCGGCCGGGGGTCGGGCACATCCCAGGCTCCAGGGCCTGCGGCACGGGCTCTTGTCGGCATGGACCTGTTGCCCGGCGAGAGGGCTGGGTGCCCACACTCCAGCCGCGGGCACATGCCGGGAGGGAGACGGAGCGTGGCTCCGGGGGCTCACAGCTGCCGCCCTGTCCCGTAGCTACAGCCTGTCCTGTGAGCTGGAGCCCCCCTCCGAGTCGGCCAGCAGCACTCTGAAGGCCAGGAAGAGCACGGCCATCGTCAAGCGCTGGAGCGAGTGGGTGCCGCGGGCTGGGGGGGCCCCAGGGGGAGCGGGAGGCCAACAGCGGGAACTGAGATCCCAGCTCCTCACTGACCGGCCTGTGGCCAGGGAAGGCTCCTCACTTCTGTGGGCCTCAGTGGCCTCCAATGATGGCACATGGCCTGAGCAAATGGGGTGCCTGGAGCAGAGTGTCGGGGGGCAGGGATGGGATGTGTCCCAGGGGGGCCTCCCCCAAGTAACCCAGCCCTTCTTCCAGCCGCCAGGCCCCCAGCACGGAGCTGAGTGCCAGCGGCAGCTCGCACTCCAAGTCCTGCGACCAGCTCAGGTGCAGCCCCTACCTCAGCAGCGGGGACATCGCCGACGCGCTCAGCGTCCACTCGGCCGGCTCCTCCAGCTCCGACGTGGAGGAGATCACCATGAGCTTCGTCCCAGAGTCCCCCGACGGCCAGGAGAAGAAGGTGACTGCCCCCAGCCCTTCGCAGCCCCTCCCTTCCGGGTCCCAGTGTCCCCCTCCCCCCACCCACAAAAGGGGCCAGGAAGCCCCTCAAAGCCCCCAGAGCTGGGCCCCGGCCGCTGCTGACCGTGCCGTCCCCACAGTTCTGGGAGTCGGCCTCCCAGTCGTCCCCGGAGACCTCCGGCATCAGCTCGGCGTCCAGCAGCGCCTCCTCCTCCTCGGCCTCCACCACGCCCGTGGCCAGCGCCCGCACCCACAAGCGCTCCGTCTCGGGGGTCAGCAGCTACAGCGCCTCGCTGCCGCTCTACAACCAGCAGGTGGGCGACTGCTGCATCATCCGGGTCAGCCTGGACGTGGACAACGGCAACATGTACAAGAGCATCCTGGTGAGTGGGCGGCCGTGCCCGTGCCCCGTGCCCCCCCACTCTGCCAGGCAGCACAGGACTGGACGCCTGTCCGTCCCGCCCTCCTTCCAGCGGGTCTGGAAGGACAGGAGTGAAGAAGCCGGGCTCGGCGATCGGATGAGGGCAGTAGACATCCGATCACAGCCAGGGAACAGGTCTCGGGGAGCACCGGGCAGTGTCCCAAGGAGGGGGGTCCCCAGGGGTTGGAGGGGCAGCGAGCAGGCCTGAGGTGAAGAAGCGGGGCTCAGGGTAAGCGGGTCAGGGAAGTGTCAGGGGAGACGGGAGTCACTGGAGGTTGGAGCAGAGGAGGGCAGAGAGACCTCTGACTGTCTCCGGGGGACGGGCTGGTGCCCAGCTGGTGGCCGGGGGTGGGGGCGTGGGGAGGCCAGCAATCAGACACTGCATGGAATTTGAAGGTCGAGATCAAGCCAGCGGGACTGACCTGTGGGGGTCCCCGCCACACCCCACCTCTGGGTAGGGTGCCCCGTGCCACAGTCGCCTGGATGACCCTATGTCTGAAGCCGCTGCACTCTGGCCCTCGGGGTGGACACAGCAGGGATCGGCCTGGCCTGTGCTGACCCAGGCGGCAGCCTCCACCCTGGGCGGGCCGTGGCTCCCGCCTCCAGGGTTGTCTGGCCCCAGCCTCATGGATACTGTTATGGAGGGGCAGTTGGTTTCCCAGGAAGTGTGGGAGGAGGTGGCAGGCTTGGGAGAGGATGGGGAGTAGGAACAATTGGGAAAGATCCCTCATCGTTGCAAGGCCTCCCCGGGGAGGTGGCGAGGCCCCCACAGACCGAGCACCCGGCCCGAGGCTGTGAGCCCCTGTGCGCGGTATGGGGCGGCTCGGCGGGCCCCTGGCCCCAGCCCCCTGACGGCCTGTCCCCGCCCGATCCAGGTGACCAGCCAGGACAAGGCCCCGGCTGTCATCCGCAAGGCCATGGACAAACACCATCTGGATGAGGAGCAGCCGGAGCACTACGAGCTGGTGCAGGTCATTTCAGACGAGAGAAGTACGCGGGGCCACGGCGGCTGGGGCGGCAGGGCGGGCGGGGCGGCACCAGGCCCACCCCTCGAACTCACAGCAGCAGGGGCGGGGGGTGGGGCGCGCTTCACACACACTGACCTGCTCCTGGCCGGGCCTGGACACCCCCGTGTTTTCTCACTGCCCCCCGGACTTCTGGGCCTGGGTCTCGAACCCGGTTCAGAGCTGCAGTGAAGAAAAAAGGCGTTTCTCCTGGGAAAAGCAGCCGTGCGGCCGAGCCCACAGCCATCCGGGCACTTTCTGGCTGGGATGGGAAGTATGTTAACAGCCACGCGCACGTGTCACCAACCACCGCAGGCCGGGTGCCTTATAAACAACAGAGCCGTATTTCTCACGGTTCTGGAGGCTGGAGGTCCAAGGTCAGGGTGCCAGCCACGTCGGCCGAGGGCCCTCTCCCGGTGGCAGACGACACTGACTTCGGGCTGTGCCCGCACGTGGGGGAGGGGGGCTCTCTGGCTCTCTTTTATGAGGGCGCTAATCCCCTTCACAGGGGCTCCACCCTCACGAAGACATCGCCTTCCCAGAGCCCCACCTCTGGATCCCATCACCTTGGGGTTTGCTTTCAACAGGAATGTTGGGGGGAGACAGACATTCAGTCCATGGCAGAGGCTGCTGCGGGGAAGCTCAGGACCCTAAACCAGCCGTGGGCAAACTACGGCCCACTGGCTGGATCCGGCCCGTTCGGCTGTTCTATCCGGCCCACGGAGCCGAAAGAGCGGAGGGTTCTCTTGCTCTCCCCTCCGCTCCTTTACTTTGGATTTATATTAGTTCACACAAACACTCCATCCATGCTTTTGTTCCGGCCCTCCGGTCCAGTTTAAGAACCCATTGTGGCCCTCGAGCCAAAAAGTTTGCCCACCCCTGCCCTAAACCCTGGGGAAGGGACCAGCGTAGCACAGACTCGGAGCCAGAGGCCGGGGCTCGGGCCCCCGGGCAAGCTCCCGTGTCCACCCCCCACATGGACGTAACACAGCCAGGGCGGGGTGCGCAGAAGTCAGCGTACAGTTGCGAGTACACCAAGCACAGAGTTTGTGTGTTAATTATTGTTTGTTAATTATTGTTTGTTAATTATTGTTTGTTAATTATTGTTTGGTTTTCCATACGGACACTTTACGCCTACTTTTGCCCACCCCGGTATACGCATGGTACATATGTGTGCCATAAAGGTTAGCTGTCAATGTCACCCCCCCACGTCCTCTCCCCTGAGCTGCTCACCCTCTCCCCGACATGGGCCCCGACCATCAGCCAGGCCCCCACGACCCCTGGGAGTTGGTTTCTAAATCCCCTCGCACCTTCCTCTTTGTGAGGTGGGACGCGAGGCCGACACAGGTGAAGGACCTAGAGAGCCACCCGGGGCAGTGGGCACAGGTTCCAGTGGGCAGTGGGACCCAGCAGGCTCCGGGCCAGCCGGGTGGTGGGGAACAGGAGCCCAGGGTAGGGCCTGGGGGTACCCGGCTCCCCCCCCACCCCCGGCAGCACAGGGGTCTACCCTTCACTGGGCCCCGCGCTCTTGTGCTGAGCAGGGCAGGGCCCAGGGAGGTGGTCTGGGGTCTACAGAACCTATTCCTGCTTGAGACCCTGGTCAGCGAAGGCAGTGGGGTGGGGGCAGCAGGGTGACCCTCCCCTGCTCCAGAGGTGGGGCCGTGGAGCCAGGCCCTCTGTGGGGAGGAGTCGCTAGGTTTCATCGGCCAGTCCGCCTGCGTGGTCTCCCCGGCCCATGTTGCTGAGGGGTCCCTGGTGGTCCTGGAGGTGGTTTGGAGGTCTCGGTGCTGAGCCCAGGCCTCTCCCGGGGGCTCTCATACTGACCACCCCTCTACCTTCCCCGACCAGAGCTGAAGATCCCGGACAACGCCAACGTGTTCTACGCCATGAACTCTACCGCCAACTATGACTTTGTCCTAAAGAAACGGGCCTTCACCAAGGGGGCCAAGGTCCGGCATGGCGCCAGCTCCACTCTCCCCCGCATGAAGCAGAAGGGACTCAGGATTGCCAAGGGCATCTTCTAGCTGGTCCCCGGCGCTGCCCAGCCACCGGGCTGTCCCGCCAGGCTGGGGCTGGCTGGGCAACCAAGCACTTACAGACGACAGTGGCCCAGGCCAGGCGGGCACCTTCTGCCCAGCCTGCCACCGGGCCACCCTCCCCGACTCCGGTTTCTCCCTGGACCCCCTGCCGCCGGGATTGACGCCTGCCCGTCCACAGGCTGACCTGGCCTCCCGGGGCCACTCGCCGCCTTAGGTGCCTTCCGCTCTCTGGAGCCAGAGGACTAGCCGACTTTGCCCAGGAGCGCTGCCCAGGGGCACGGAGCCCTGCCCGCCACGGGGCACGCCCTCGCTACACCTCCCTCACACCTTCCCAGGTGTGGTCACTGCCACCTGTGCCCACGGGCGGCCCAGGGCACCCACTCATCCACTGGATCTGACCACTGCGGTTCTCTCCTCGCGCCCACGGACACCGGCGGTGCCATTCACGGGGCCCGGCCACGCCACCACTCGAGCCTTCCGCAGGCTGCACCAAAGATCCACCGTCAGGCCACCGAGTGCGGAGCCTCCCTCGGAGAGGAGGGACCCTCGTCACCTGCGAGTCCCCGGCCGCAGCCCGAGTGCCATCGGCCGCTGCACCTGGGCTTCCTGGACCACGCGGGCCAGGGGGGAAGGAGGATGGGGGAAGGGAGGGGATTGAACATTTGTATAAAAGGCAAAAATCATGTTTACCAGTTGGGGAGGGGCAATATTTATTTGTTGTAAATAGTAAATGCTAGACTTGGATATTATATTAAAACTCTGTTTCTACGATAGCCCGGGAGTGGCGCTTTTGTTCTTCCATCTGTGCTCCTTTATTTTTAAAAAAATGTATTTTTATTGACTTCAGAGAGGGAGGGAGAGGGAGAGAGAGAAACATCAATGATGAGAGCGAATCATTGACTGGCTGCCTCCTGCACACCCCCCATGGGGGATCGCACTCACAACCTGGGCCTGTGCCCTGACCAGGAATCGAACCTGTGACCTCCTGGTCCACAGGTCAATGCTCAACCACTGAGCCAGGCCGGCCAGACACATCTGTGCTCCTTTAAATGACACGCAGTCGCCCATCTGTGTTCAGACAAGAAGCTGTGGGGGCTGTGGGCTTCTCTGCAGGAGGCAGATGGCCGGCCGTCTCTGGCTCTCACAGACACCCCCACCCCCCACCCCCGTTCCGCCTTCCACAGGGTGTGTGGTGACCGGGGCATCGTGAACCTGGGCAGCGAGCTGAGACCGAACCCTCAGGACCCCTGGCGGGAGAGGGCGAAGGGCTTTCACAGGGCACAGCGACCACCTCTGAAAGATGGGTGTCTGAAAATTACATTGGGGATCCCCTGTCTCTCTCACATCGACACTTTCCTCCCTCCCTTCCTCTCTAAATAAAAATAAAACCAATTAAAGAAGAAAAGAAATATCTAGAATAGGCAAATTGAGACAGGAAATGGAGTAAGAAGCTCTGGGGGGCCATCTCTCCAGGAGACGACCGAATTTGGACTCTCGCACCTCATCAGACACAACAGCAGGGGTGCCTGGACTCGGCCGTGCCGCGGTACCTGACCAGGTGGCGGCGTCTCTGCTGGGAGAGTTCCCATAGGGACGGGCGCCCCTCAGCTCTCAGACTCCCGCCCGTGGGGCTCGGCACCCGCCGCTGCCCACCTGCCAGGGCCCCGGAGACCCGGCCTCGTTCCAGGGAGAGCCATTGGCAGACGCCGGCGGAAAGCCTGCCCAGGCTCCCGTCCTCAGGGCCCTCGGGGCTGCGTGACTAAGGACTTTCCAGAAACAAAAGGGTCCTAAAAGCACAGGCACCAAACACCGTCCACGGGGATGTCATTCACACAGAGGAGGGGCGTTCTGGTCCCCACGGCAACAGGCTGTCCCCGGAAAAGATGGTTTCTTCTTTAGCGGAGGTCTACCCCTGGCCGGGTGGCTCCGTTGGTGAGAGCATCATCCCATTCACCAGAAGGTGGTGGGTTCAATTCCCAGTCAGGACATATACCTGGACTGTGGGTTCGATCCCCTGTCCCTCTCTCACTCCCCGCCTCTCTCTCTAAAAAAAAAAAAAAAAAAAAAAAAAAAAAAAAAGAAAGAAAAAATCAATAGCCTGGCCGGCATGACTCAGTTGTTGACCGTCGACCTATGAACTAGGGGGTCAGGGTTCGATTTTGTCAGGGCACAGGCCCGGGTTGTGGGCTCCATCCCCAGTAGGGGGCGTGCAGGAGGCAGCCGATCCATGATTCTCATCATTGATGTTTCTCTCTCTCCCTCTCCCTTCCTCTCTGAAATCAATAAGAATATAAGAAAAAACAAAAATCAATTAAAAAATATCTGGAATAGGCAGATCGATTGAGAGGAAACAGAAGTGGCTAGCAGGAGTCGGGGGAGGGCAGTTGCTGCTGACTGGGTACCGTTTCTGTTTGGGTGATGGCACAGATTTGGAAATAGGTAGTGCGGATGGTTGCACAATAGTGTGACTGCAATTAATGTCACCTTAGAAGTTAAACCAGAGTACTTTACGTTATGTATATTTTACCCCAATTTTTTAAAATTTAAATTCTTTGTTGTTGAAAGTATTACATATGTCTCCCTTTTCCCCACTGACCTCGCCCCGGCCACTCCCTACCCCCCAGCACATGTCCGCGCCGCCCTACTATCTGTGTCCATTGCTTATGCTTATATGTGCGTATACAAGTCCTTTGCTTGATCTCTTACCCCCCGCTAACCCCACCAGCCCCTGTACCCCAATTTTTAAAAAAATAACAGTTGCAAGGACCAACTCCTGACCCAGGACGGGGCTGCCTGCCTTTGGAGGATGAGGGGGGAGTGTGGCTGGGCTTGTGGTTTCTGCTGCCCAGGAGGAGGAATTCCTGGATTTCAAGTTCAGACCGGAACTGACCAGCACTAAGTGGGGGATTGTGGACAGATCAAAGCCTGCCACGGGGAAGATGAGGCGGGGAGTACTGGCCAGTGGCCTCTGTCGGGGCTTCGCATTCTGTGATCCAGGGCCTGGGCCTTCCTTTACCAATTGGAACCCTCCGGGAACCCGGTCCTGGGAAGGCCTCTGTGGCTGCGTTGTGTCTGGGGAAGTGTGGAGAGCAGCTACAGCATTTGGATAGGTTCAAGCCTCGGGCGAATGAGAGGGCAGGTTCTCTCGTGGCAAAGCCACATACCAAGTCCCAGATTGGAGGGCAAAGCCCTCCCAGCACAACGATAGCCAAAGGTTATGGTTGTACGCTTGACCTCATGGTCCCAACCTGTGGTCCCCCGTGGCTAAGTGAGGTAGGCTGTGGGGGTGCAGCAAGTGCTGCCAAAACAAAGCTTGATGGAGTTCAGGTGCATGTAATTGAGTAGATTCCAAATCCGGGAGAACAATGTAAACATCTTGAGCACTTTGCCTGGTGGAATCTGGCTATAAAATAAAGACTCAACTTGCAGACTGTGGCACTGTCTCTCCATCTGAGAGCAGCGTCCCACCTAGCCCCAGCTTTATTCTCTTGTCTGTCTTCTTTAATCCTTCCCCGCCCCCCCTCAGGTTCACCCCTGGCCGTGCTGAGCCAGCCACAGGGAAGGATTTGTGATGCAGCTTATTTAAGGTGACAGCTGGGCCCTGGGAACCAGAGCTGCAGCTCTTCACAGGGTTCATTTCTCCCAGGACCAGGCACTGGACCACCCACCTCGCTCTGCTGGCACGTATTCTGAGGAGTCCCAGGTGAGTGTGGGTTTGCAGGATAAACGTGTTGATTGCTGCCCTCTGGCTCCATTCTGGCCCAGATGAACCCAGGGCTGTGAGGTCTGAGGTCCCGTCTCGGGCAGCCACCAGTTTAGACTCACTGTCCTGAGGGTAGATGGGCTGGAGCCCTGAGAGCCCGCAGCCCCTGGCTGGCTGCCCTGGTTGTCCAGGTCTGTGCTGTGGTTCTGCCATGGGGAGGTGGGTGCTGGGAAGCTCTGCTGGGGGAGGTGGAAGGATGGGGCAGGGAGGGCAGGGAGGAACAGCACCAGCACTGCCCGCTGTACCCACCGCCTGGCCAGGGAATCACTGGACCATGTGCATCAGGGTGGCTGGCTAGTCCCTGGAGCTGCCCCCACCATACACGCCCCCCCCCCCAATCAGTTAGGAACCTTCTCTCCTCTGAGCCCTCATGCCCGCTCTGAGCTGACATGGTGAGCTTTGGAGTCTCAGACCTGGGCATGAGTCCTCGCTTGAGGGCCTGGGGCACGTGGCCCCTCTTGGAGCCTTGGCACTGCAGGAAATGGCCGGCATGGTCAGCTTCTGATGGAAGCAGTGGCTGAATGCCCCAGGCACAGAGAAAGGAGGGGGAGGGACCAGGATGTGAGACCAAGGACCTGTGGGCCTGGGCCAGCATCATGGTGGAGACCCTGGAGGCACCTGTCTCAACTAGACAGGGGGATAGGGGGGTCACTAGAAAGGGCTCAGCCCAATTGTTTTAAATGGCCCAATGGGAGGACCTCGTCCACATGTCAGGAAAGAGGTGAGCCCGGAGTACTCAGCCAATGAGGAGCTGGAGGAGGGGCCGGATAAATGGGCTGTGTTCCCGCCCTGGGGTGCCAGTGCAAGTGGGGGACACCTGCTCTTGAGAGCTCATTCAGGTTTCGCTTTCACCGAGCTTCTGTCTCCGAGTGTCATTTGAGTTGGGACAGGTGAGCATTTCTCACAGTACCTGTCTACAACGGGGTGTCCACAGGCCGCCGCCTGGGCCAGGAGAGGTCAGGATGGGGGAGCCCTCGGTGCAGAAGGTGCCCCATCCCAGGCCTTGCTGAGGTGGCCAAGGCCCTGCGTCTCACCTCTGCCTCCCGCTCCCCTCCGGACTCTGCCAGAGCCAGCGGGGAGCACCCTGGCCCAGCCAGGGACACCCAAGGCCCAGCCCTGGTATCCTGTGCTCTGAGCCTGCGGGATGCGTTCCTGTCTCTGCCTGGGATACAGCTGGAAGCAAATGCGTTTCTCTCCCGGGCCATTCCCAGACTCCGGTACACAGAGCCCCCTCCCCGCACCCCGAGGACGTGGTCGAAGCTGGGCCCACTGGTCCAGAGGCAACTGCCCACGGTGCCTGCTCTCACTCAGGGCTGACCCTCCTCTGACCCTCTCTCCACCTCTGAAATGAGGGGGGCACCCCACTTCCAGAGCTGAACACTGGCTGAGACCGGGCGGGCGGCTGAGGTCATGAGGGCAAATAGGGTAGCCAGAGAGAGATGCGGCTTTATTCAGGAAGAGCTGGGGCGGGAGGTGGGCTCCCTGGGTTCCACCTGTGGCCTCTTGGGCAAGGACATTAGAAGCCAATGGCTGCCCATCTGAGCCTCCTCAGAGTCACCCGTGGGGGGCTCATGGGGCGGCCGCAGACTTGTCCGAAGGGGGCACGGGGATGGCCTCAGAGTGGTCCGAGCAGGGGAGGAGGGTAGCCCCGACTGTGGTCATGGGGGGCAGGGCCTGGTAGGTCTGGGTCCAGTACTGCAGGTAGCTGCTCCTCAGGTGCTGTTTCAGGGACTGGCCGTCCATCTTCTCGTTAATGTCCAGGTAGTTGCCGTTTTCCTGGGTGTAGGGATCCCACTGGGTGGGCACAGCCGAGTGGCCCTTGTTGGGGTCCCTGCACATGAGAGAAAGGCTGTATGGGGTCTGAAGGCTCACGGGAGGCCTCCATGCTGACCCAAACCACCAGGGCACCTAACTGTCTCCTGGGCACTGGCTGGGCATGTACGTGTTCTGCGCCCAACCAGTAGCTCTATGCTCACACACAGATGGGGGTACTGAGGCTCAGGGAGGTTAAGTGTAGGAGAGGGGACAGGCATGTGGGGCCCAGGTGGCAGGAGGCCTGGCCCAGCCTCACCCGCCTTACCCAGTCCTGGCAAAGTTGGTCCAGTAGGCGATCATGGCCCGGGAGACAGTCCTGTCTTGGGCCCGGTAGCCCAGGGGGTTGGAGAAGGGCTTCCCAAACACGTACGGGAGATCATCGGTGTGGTCGGCGCCCACCCAGCTGGGGTACAACGGATTGCGAGAAGGGTGGGAGAACAGGTAGGTGTAGGTCCGCGCACTCCTGAGGAGGGAGGGACACGGCCCAGGGTGGCAGGTAGCTCACCTGGGCTTCCCACCCAGAGCTGCGCCCTGAGGGAGGCCATGGGGAGAGCAGGGCAGGACTGGGAAATCCCCAGACTCAGACTCAGCAGGGACCTGGGTCCCTGCTCCTGGAAGGGAAGGCCCTGGGGTTGTGGTTCTGGGATCTCAAGTGCATTCACTCTTCCCTCCACAAATCCTCTCGAGGCGCCTTCCTTCCTTTTCTCTGCAGATGAATTTGTGTTCCCGTCAGGAACACACCTGTGCCGCCCAATGAAGACCTCAAGTTCCTGGAGTTGGGACAAGCTTTCTGCCTGCTCTTCCTGGGCATCGTTTCCTCTCCCTTCCGAGGAAGCATCCCTAACTGACTTTTTATTTTCGCTGGAGGTTGACCAGGTGGCCGCAGGCCAGAGTTGTTTTGAATGTTGGCCAACTCCAAACCCACAACAGAGAGCATCATCTGTGTTCTGTCCCCCTACGCGTGGGGGCTGCGGGGGGGCTGCAGACACTGCAGGGGAGGCCTGTGGGCTGAGTGAATGGGGGACTTACAACCTGATGGAGCACCCGAATTAATCTGAAAAGTAACCCTATCATTTTCAGTCTTACTACACTTATACTTATGTGAATAGGGTTAAGTTTTCTTAAGGTTCCTTTGAAGGCCTGTGCAAAGCAATGAAGGAGGTGACTCAGCCATGAATCCAGCAAGCAGAACCGATAAGCATGGTCAGACAGACCCACCAGGAGTCAAAACATCATCTCATCCACATCATCTCACCCCATCATCTCATCCACATCATCTCATTTGATGACTACAATAGCTGAGGTTGCGGAACCCCAGGGCTGCACGTAGCACCCCAGCTCCCTCCCCTTTATAGTCCTGTCCCCTGCACCTGCTGGAAGACAGGATTTGAATGTTTGCAAGTGCCCTGTCTTCTTGGTTGGCTGGCCTTTTCAATAAACGCCTCATATGATTCCACTGGCCTTCGTTATTGGACACAGGGACAAGCAGCCCGATCCCTACCTGGGGTTTCCCAGTGACAGGAGGAGGGCTCTGTAATGGCCCCTGAGCTGGGAGGTGAGGAGGGGCCTTCTCAAGTCTCCTCAGGCCTGGGAAAGGCAGATGGTGCAGATACTGCTGGGACCCCATCCTGGCTTTCCCGGGCCTCCCTGAACCGCCCCCTGGGGAGGCCTCGCTGGGCAGGTGTGTGACCCAGGAGGGCCTCCCCGGCCCTCACTTAGCCCTGGCTCTGTGCTGGGCCACGGCCATCTGCGTGGGCATCAGGAAGAGGAAGTCGGTCTCCAAGTCCACCACCGTCTTCTTCTTTGCCTCCTCGGAGGAGTCCTGGGCCCAGGACGCCGCGTAGAGGTCAAAGGTGGCGTTGGCACCTCTGGGCCCCTTGGTGAAGGTGAACCCGCTGACCAGCTTGAAGAAGTCCTCCCTGCAGGGACAAGCCGGCACTGGACCCTGGACCCAGGTCAGCGGGAGGCATCCCCCCAGAACCCCCTTCCAGGGCCCTGCAGATGGCCCCCTACTCCTGCCCACCTCCTTCTCCAGCTGATGCCTCCCCAAGAGGGCCATGGGCACCGCCCTGGTCCTGCACCCCACTCACCCAGTGACGGTCTGGTTGTCCACGTTGATGGCCGGCATGTCAAAGCTGGCATATTTGTGGCCGTCCATATTGCTGGTGCCAGCGATGTAGTCGATATCGGCTGCGTTGGCGAAAAGGTTGATGGGGTCGTTGGGGATGAAGTCTCCATCCACCACAGGCAGGAGGCCCACATAGTACAGGTAGGGGTCTGCGTGGAGAGCAGGGGTCCTCGCACCTTCCAGAGCCGCCTGCCAGGCCCCAGGCCCAGGGGCAGCCCCTGCCTCCTTGGATCCAGACCAGGGTCCTCAGCCTGTCCCCCTGCCATGGGTCCCGGATCATTCTATGTCCTGGGCTGCCCTGCGCGTGTGGAGCAGCTTCCCTGGCCCCGTCCGCCCGATGTCACCCTCCCCAGTGTGGCAGCCCAGACTGTGTGCAGACTGCCACAGGCTCCCTGGGCCACACCGTCCGCTGACAGCCACTGCACCTGAGGTCCCTAAAGTGGGTGCAAATGACTGTTTCTGCCCATTGTTGGGGGACAAGGTGCACCTGCTTCCCAAAGGGGTCAGGACCCAGGGAGGATCAGAGGGAGGGATGGTGCCCGCGGACCAGCCAGTTGAGGCCACGGAGGCATTGAGGGCCCTGGCGGCACTGGGCTCCCAGGGACGCCATGAGTGGGTGACGGGCCAGGCAGCAGCCCCTCAATCCTCGCTTCTTGGGGAGCATGACCGTCTCCCCATGTGGAGCCCCACTCACACTCCAGATCCAAGTGGGGTATCTTATAGGCCAGTGTCAGCACCCGGGGGTCGGTGACCTTCAGACACTTGGCCATGCTGGCGGTATCGTCCAGGGGGCAGCCCACCTTCTTGGCGATCTGGAGGTTTGCAGGGGAGACAGGTGGGTGAGGCCAGTGCGGGGCAGTCGGCCATGGAGACTGTGACAGGGCATGGAAAGGATTTAACTGAGCCCCGACTCCACCGCAGCTCCCCTTTACCCTCTTGGCCCAGGAGAGAGGGTTCTTCTGGATGGCCCAGGGGGCCAGCGCCACGCCGCTCTGGCTGATGGCTCGCCGGATGAGGCCCTTGTTGTAGGGAGAGAGGGTCTGTGACACACAGAGGTACTGTCACCATGGCCTCGCCTCTCCTGCCCACCCGGGCTCCACCAAGCACAGCCAGACTGTCAGCATCATGCTGTTCCCCACAGCCCCATAAGCTCCCCACTGTACCCATCAGCTTCCCCATCCTCCCTCAGCTCGTCCCAGCTCCCATCAGCTCTCCCAGTTCCCATCAGCTCCCCCAGCCCCCATCAGCTCCCCCAGTTCCCATCAGCTCCCACAGCTCCCATCAGCTCCCCCAGCTCCCATCAGCTCCCCCCAGTTCCCATCTGCTCCCCCAGTTCCCATCAGCTCCCCCAGTCCCCATGCATTCCCCCAGTTCCCATCAGCTCCCCCAGCTCCCAATCAGCTCCCCCAGTTCCCATCAGCTCCCCCAGTTCCCATCAGCTCCCCCAGTTCTCATCAGCTCCCCCAGCTCCCATCAGCTCCCCCAGCTCCCATCAGCTCCCATCAGCTCCCCCAGCTCCCATCAGCTCCCCCAGCTCCCATCAGCTCCCCCAGTTCCCATCAGCTCCCCAGCTCCCATCAGCTCCCCCAGCTCTCATCATCTCCCCCAGCTCCCATCAGCTCCCCTAGCTCCCATCAGCTCCCTCAGCTCCCATCAGCTCCCCCAGCTCCCATCTGCTCCCCCAGCTCCCATCAGCTCCCCCAGCCTCTGTCTGCTCCCCCTCACCCCCATCAGCTCTGCCCAATTCCCATCGCTTAGCACCCACAGCCCACCTCAGCTCCCCTCTTTGGTCCCTCAACACCCTGAGAGGAAGGCCTGCCCTCCTCGGGTCCCAGACCTGTAGAGAGACGCTGGCACCTCCAGCTGATTCCCCAAAGATGTTGATGTTGTTTGGGTCCCCCCCGAAGGCCGCAATGTTCCTCTTCACCCACGTGATGGCCATGTGCTGGTCCCGAAGGCCGTAGTTACCTGGGGCGGGTGGGAGCCCATCAGGGACTGGGTGGGGGAAGAGCTTCCTCCATGTGGAGACCCCTGTCAAGCCCCAGGACGGCACATGACGGGTCCCAGGAGGCTGTGGAATTAGGTGCTGGAGCGGGTGTGGGGCTCAGGTAGGGGACTAGGAACAGGAGGGTCAGGCTGTTCATCTCTCTCCCTGACACCGTCCCTCTTGTTGTCTGTCTGTCCTACATCTCTGAGTCTGCTGAGTCACCACTTCAGTGTCTCATCTTCCATTTCTCCATGGGACCCTGTCCCGCTCCCTTGTCTCCCTGGGTCACTGTCCCCACTCTCTGATCTCCCTGGGTCCCTGCCCTCGCTCCCTCATCTCCCTGGGTCCCTGTCCCCACTCCCTGGTCTCCCTGGGTCCCTGTCCCCACTCTCTGATCTCCCTGGGTCCCTGTCCCTGCTCCCTGGTCCCCCTGGGTCCCTGCCTGGATGACAGGCAGCCTCTTCTCTCACTACGCTGCCGATGGGCTCCTGTGTCTCACTCTCCATCCCCAGCTTCCTGCGCTGCCAGTAGAATTCTGGGTCTTTCTGGGAGACTCTCAGGAGTTGTTGGGAGAAAGCGGTGATGAAGGGCCCCCCACCAGCTCCCTCACTCCCGGCCCAGGTGCCCATCACACCTGGCAGGTGGGTGTCCCCAGTGCTGAGGAAGCCCAGCGGCCCGAGGCGGTAGTTCAAGGTGACCACGATGACGTTGCCCCGTGTGGCGATCTCCCCCCCATCGTACTTGTAGTTATTGAAGAAGCTGAAGTCTTGGGCAGAGCCCATGAGGAAGGTTCCTCCATAGATCCAGATCATGACAGGCAGGTTCTGGGAAACTGAGGCAGGAGACAGGCCCGGTGACCCCAGCTGTCCCCTCCCAATCCCCTCTGGGTGCTGATTTCAGGAAATTTCAGCTCTGGAGCCCACACACACAAGGGCCGGGGCGTTTTCTGCACGTTTGGGGACTTGGAGGGCACGGGGTGGGGGATGCACCTTCCTTCTGGCCCTGGGGGACCCAGATGTTGAGGTAGAGGCAGTCTTCGGAACCCTCGGTGTCGTCCTGGGTGAGAGTTACTTGCAGGCATTGCTGCTTGAAGTCCTTGGCCTTCAGGGTCCCTGTGGGTGACCAGAGGGGCTGGCGTTGATGGGGAAAATGAGACATTTTTTGGGGGCTAGCAATCTGAATCTAGTCACTGCCCCTTTATTTATCTGGTCCCACAGGACCTGTTCACCCAAAATACTACTCCCATCTTAGAGAGGCCATAAACCATCCCCAGATGGGGTTATCAGGGCTGGCACCAGGCCAGACCCTGGGATGTGGTCCAACTGTCCCATCCCAGCACATGGGGCTTTTGGCAAAGCCAGTGAAAGGTCCAGACGTATGATCCATATTTGGGGCACAAAGAAACCAAAGGAGTAGAAAGGAAAGCTTCCTCATATTGCGGGGGAGGGCTCAGGATTTGGGGAGAAACAGACTCCCCTGAGTCACTGTACCACTACATGTGAAATATCTGGAAATAAATGGTTTTTTGTGAGCCTCCGGGACTCTTGCATATTTTTTCGGTCGCCGGGTAAATTCTGCAGCAGCACGAGGATGGTGGCCCCACCTGCCACCCCAGGCACAGGGCCAGCCCAGCACCCACCCCCCACTCCCACCTTGCCAGCCGGGGTGCCGCTGGGGGTTCTCCAGGGCCTTGGGCGGGGCGGCGAAGGGGATGCCCTTGAAGACGTCCACAGAGCGGCCGCCGATGCCCAAGAGGCCGAGCTTCTGGTTGACGCCCTCCACGAAGCCCCCTTCCGTGTGCACCACGCCCAGCTGGGGAGAGGGCAGGCTCAGGGGCGCAGGCTGGGTGGGCCAGCGGGGTGGGAGACCCCAACAGGATCTAGGGGTCCAGACAGCCTCCAGGTGGGGCCCCTAGTCACACCTGCCTGGAGGTGTAAGTTCCCGAGGAAGCCCCGCTCCTCAGCCCTGGCAGGGCCCTGAGGGCAGGGATCCTGTAGGTGCCCTGAGGCTCCCCACTCCCCCTGGAGGCACCCGGGCCACTGGAAAGCAGGTGGGTGTCGCCTCCTCTCCAGGGCGGGGGGCCAGGCTCCGGGTTGAACTAGACCGAGATCCACACTCCTGTTCCGCCGCTGGGGCTGTGATGGGCAAACTGCGGGCCTACTCAGGGTCCAGCGCCCTCTGAGCTTGGCCATGGCCCTCCCCGGGCAGAGGGAGAGCCAAGGGCCCTGGAGGCCCAGGCAGATCCGTAGATCAGCCCTGAGGGCGCCAGTGACTCTGGGGCTGGGGGACCGGGCGCCTTGTTTGTGTTGGCGCAAGTGCCCCTGTGTGCCCTGAGAGCGCCTGGCCCAGCCCTCCCTCGTGGTCTCTGACATTCGAGTTCGTGGGCGTCCTGGCTGTCAGCTGCGCGGCTCCATCGTGTGAGTGTGAAGGCAGGAGCGCAGAGGAAGGGCCAGGACAGCGCGGGGCTGGTGTGGGCTCTCGGGGGCTCTTTGTGCCAGCGACCCACCTGCCTGCCCCCCTCCGCAGGCCGTCCCAGGCCGGGTTAGGGGAGCAGACGGGCCCCTGCCATGTCCTCTGGGCTCTCGCTTACCTTTGCTGCGCTCACTACCGCCAAGCAGCAGGCGAGGCCTAAGACAGCCAGCTCCGGGCGCCCCATGGTACGTGTGGCTGCCTTGGGGCCCTTCCTCTGCGTGTGGGTATTTATGGGGCGGGAGCCATCCGGGAGAGATCCGGGAGCTGGGGCTGGCAGCTGCCTTTGGCTGGTTCCCTTCCCGTCCTCCTCCCTCTGCCCCTTCCTCCAGGCAGTATACCTGGGGCCAGGATAGCTATCGTTCCCAGCCAGGCTCAGGGCCAAGGTCATGCATGTGTGGGCACACACACACTCAGACACACACACACACACACACACACACACACACACGGACGTGTGCCAGGGTGCAGGGGTGGTCTGCTTTTCACAGGACCTGCTGATCTGGGTGTCTGGAGCCCACAGTGCACCTGGGCCGGTTACTGGGAAAAGTCAGGTGAACCTGGGCTGGGGCTACAGCAGGGGTGGGCAAACTTTTTGACTTGAGGGCCACAATGGGTTCTTAAACTGGACCGGAGGGCCGGAACAAAAGCATGGATGGAGTGTTTGTGTGAACTAATATAAATTCAAAGTAAAGGAGCGGAGGGGAGAGCAAGAGAACCCTTCACTCTTTCGGCTCCGCAGGCCGGATAGAACAGCCAAACAGGCCGGATCTGGCCCGCGGGCTCTAGTTTGCCCATGGATGCTACAGGGACTCAGCTGGGTGCACTGTGCCCTGAATGGTGGCTCATTTACAAGGGCCTGGGCTCACCCTCAGAGAAGTAGGCACACTTCCCTTCAGGCCCTACCTGGCCCCCACCTGGAGCTCTGGAGCTCAGCAAAGTGTGTTCACAGGGGACAGGGCATGTGACTTCTGGGACAGAGAGGGCTGTGTGCTCCTGGGCAGCCACGTGGCTGAGCCTGGGTCCCAGGGCCCACTGGTGGGCAGTCTGAGCTGGGTGTGGGAACCCACTGCAGCAAAGGCGGGTGATCCTGCCCTCAGGGAGGGCACACCTCACACTCAGCACCAGCAGCCCTGGGAGGCAGGACTGGAGGGTCAGGGGAGCACAGGGGGGGAGGGAGGGGGCTCCCGCCCAGCCTGGTGGCTTCCCTGAGGAAGAGGAAGACCTGGCTTCACAAATGCCCAACGACCTGGGGCCCAGCAGAGAGACAGAGAGGGACAGACAGAGGGAGAGACAGACAGAGGGAGAGACAGAGAATATGGGGACGCGGAGAGACAGAGGGAGAGAGAGCTGAGCAGAGTGTGTGAGAGCAGAAGGGCGCGTGTGGCTGGGGGAGCGTGTGTCACTCGGGAACCAGAGGAAGCTCCAGGGACAAGCCCAGGGTTCCTGCCTTTGTGGCGTTGGCAGCACTGCCTTCTCCAGGGCTGGGGGTGCGTTCTGGACCTGGGGACAGCAGAGCCCTCCCCGGCCAGCAGCCCCTCGCCCGGCCCCTCACCATTTTGCTACCAGGAGCCGGTGCTTGTACGCAGGCCACAGCCCGGCTCATGTCACGCCTGGGGCGGCCCCACCACCACATGGATCCACAGACACCGGCCAAGCTGGCTGCCTCCTGATCCAGAGCCCAGGTCTCCTGGGATGGAGGTGGGGAGGCGGCAGGACAGTGGGCAGCAGGAGCCGGGCTGGCTGGGCCGGGTGTGTGAGGACCGGGGAGCAAAGGGCTTGAGGGTGCATTTGTTAACAGCCCAAGTGCCCGTCAGTAGATGGGTGGATAAAAAGCTGTGGTAAATTTACACCACGGATTACTAAATAGCAGTGAAAAAGAAGGAACTCTTACCCGGTGAGACAGCCTGGAGGGACCTGGAGAGCATCATGCTGAGTGAAATAAGCCAGTGGGAGAAAGACAAGTATCACATGACCTCACTCATGTGGAATCCAATGAACCAAATAAACAGACGAATAAACAGATCCATAGACATGGACGCATGGAACAGCAGGACAGATCTCGGAGTGAAGGTGGAGGGTGGACGGGAAGAGATGAATGAAGAACTTATAGACATATATTCATAGACAATAGACAGGGGAGAGACAGGGTTGGGGTGGCAGGTGGGTGGAGAGGGGCAGAGAGGGGAAATGGCAGAAGTCTGCAATACTCTCAACAAGACAATTTCAAAGTAAAGAAAACAGCCCGGCCGGGTGGTTCAATAGGTTGAGCGTCTTCCCTGCACCAACAGGTCACCCTTTCCATTCCCAATACTGCACATGGAGCCTCAGTCCCCAGTGGGGGGCGGGCAGGAGGCAGCCGGTCCATGCAATTATCAGATCCATGTTCCCCTCTCTCCCTCCTTTCCTAAAATAGAAAATTAATAAAGAAAGAAAAAATGTTTAGAATAGGCAAATTGACTGAGGCAGGAAGTTGGGGGAGGGGAGATACTGAGGAGTGCATACACAGTTTTTGTTTGGAGTGATGCAATGATTTGGAACCAGATAGTGGTGATGGTTGCACAATAGTGTGACTGCGATTAATATCACTGAATTGAGCTCATAGATCATTAAACTATCGTGTTGTATGTAATTTAAATTTTACCCTGATTTTTAAAAAATAACAGTTGCAAGGACCAACTCCTGACCTAGGACGGTGCTGCCTGCCTTTGCAGGAAGAGGGGGGATTGTGGCTGGGCTTGTGGTTTCTGCTGCCCACAATAAGGAATTTGTGGGTTTCAAGTTCAGACGGGAACCCACCAGCACTAAGTGGGGGGATTGTGGACAGATCAAGGCCTGCCACTGAAAAGGCGAGGCGGGGAGTACTGGCCAGTGGCCTCTGTCGGGACTTCGCATTCTGTGATCCAGGGCCTGGGCCTTCCTTTACCGATTGGAACCCTCCGGGAACCCGGTCCTGGGAAGGCCTCTGTGGCCGCGTAGTGTCTGGGGAAGTGTGGAGAGTGACTACAGCGTTTGGATAGGTTCAAGCTTCGGGCGAATGAGAGGGCAGGTTCTCTCGTGGCAAAGAAATGTGCAAGTCCCAGATTGGAGGACAAAGTCCTCCCAGCACAATGATAGCCAAAGGTTATGGTTGTACGCTTGACCTCATGGTCCGAACCTGTGGTCCCCCGTGGCTAAGTGAGGTAGGCTGTGGGGGTGCAGCAAGTGCTGCCAAAACAAAGCTTGATAGAGTTCAGGTGCATGTAATTGAGTAGATTCCAAATCCGGGAGAACAATGTAAACATCTTGAACACTTTGCCTGGTGGAATCTGGCTATAAAATAAAGACTTGGCTTGCAGGCTGTGGCACTGTCTCTCCATCAGAGAGCAGCGTCCCACCTAGCCCCAGCTGTATTCTCTTGTCTGTCTTCTTTAACCCTTCCCCGCTCCCCCTCAGGTTCACCCCTGGCCGTGCTTAGCCAGCCACAGGGAAGGATTTGTGATGCAGCTTATTTAAGGCAACAGCTGGGCCCTGGGAACCAGAGCTGCAGCTCTTCACAGGGTTCATTTCTGCTAGGACCAGGCCCTGGACCACCCACCTCGCTCTGCCGGCACGTGGTCTGAGGAGTCCCAGGTGAGTGTGGGTTTGCAGGATAAACGTGTTGATTGCTGCCCCCTGGCTCCCCTCTGGCCCAGATGAACCCAGGGCTGTGAGGTCTGCCACCAGCAGCCACCAGTTTAGACTCATTGTCCTGAGGGTAGATGGGCTAGAGCCCTGAGAGCCCGCAGCCCCTGGCTGGCTGCCCTGGTTGTCCAGGTCTGTGCTGTGGTTCTGCCATGGGGAGGTGGGTGCTGGGAAGCTCTGCTGGGGGAGGTGGAAGGATGGGGCAGGGAGGGCGGGAGGAACAGAATCAACACTGCCCGCTGTACCCACCGCCTGGCCAGGGAATCACTGGACCGTGTGCATCAGGGTGGCCGGCTGGTCCCTGGAGCTGCCCCCAGCATACCCCCTGCCCCCAATCAGGAACCTTCTCTCCTCTGAGCCCTCACGCCTGGTCTGAGCTGACACGGTGAGCTTTGGAGCCTCAGACCTGGGCATGAGTCCTCGCTTGAGGGCCTTTGGCACGAGGCCCCTCTTGGAGCCTTGGCGCTGTAGGAAGTGGCTGGCATGGTCAGCTTCTGATGGAAGCGGTGGCTGAATCCTCCAGGCACAGAGAAGGGAGGGGGAGGGACGAGGATGTGAGACCAAGGACCCGTGGTCGTGGACCGGAATTATGGTGGCGAACCTGGAGGCATCTGTCTCAGCTAGACAGGGGCATAGGGGGCAACTAGAAAAGGCTCAGCCCAATTGTTTTAAATGGCCCAATGGGAGGACCTAGTCCACATGACAGGAAACAGGTGAGCCCATAGTACTCAGCCAATGAGGAGCCGGAGGAGTGGCCTAATAAATGGGCTATGTTCCCGCCAGGGGGGCGGTGCAACCAGCGGACTCCTGGGCTAGAGAGCTCAGTCAAGGTCTGGTTTTTACTTAGCTTCTGTCTCTGAGTGTCATTTGAGTTGGTGACGGTGACCATTTCTCACAGTACCTGTCTACAATGGGGTGTCCTCAGGCCATGTAAGGTCAGGATGGGGGAGCCTTGGTGCAGGTGGTGCCCCATCCCAGAGCTATCTGAGGTGGCCATGGCCCTGCCAGGGGCACCCAAGGCCCAGCCCTGGTACCCTGTGTTCTGAGCACTGCGGGATGCGTTACTGTCTCTGCCTTGGATCCAGCTGGAGGCGAATTGGTTTCTCTCCCAGGCCATTCAGAGACCCCGGTACACAGAGCCGCTCCCCGGAAGCGGAGGACGTGGCCGAGGTTGGGCCCACTGGTCCAGAGGCAACTGCCCACGGGGCCCACTCCCCACTCTGAGCTGACCCATGTCTGACCCTCTCACCTTCTCTGAAACGAGAGGGCACCCCACTTCCATAGCCAGACATGGGCGGAGACCGGCAGGCGGCTGTGGTAATGAGGGCAAAGCCAGTTGCCAGAGAGAGATGTGCTTTATTCAGGAAGAGCTGGGTCGGGAGGTGGGCTCCCGGGGTCCCACCTGTGGCCTCTTGGGCAAGGACTTTAGAAGCAAATGGCTGAGGGCATCTGAGCCTCCTTAGAGTCACCAGTGGGGAGCTTAGGGGACGCCCTCAGAGTTGTCCGTGGGTGGCACGGGAAGGGCCTCAGAGTCATCCGAGAAGAGTAGGGGGGGAACCCATCTCCCGTCACGATGGGCAGGGCCTGGTTGGTCTGGGTCCAGTACTGCAGGTAGCTGCTCCTCAGGTGCTGTTTCAGGGACCGGCCGTCCATTTTCTCGTTAATCTCCAGGTAGTTGCCATTTTCCTGGGTATAGGGATCCCACTGGGTGGGCACAGCCGAGTGGCCCTGGTTGGGGTCCCTGCACATGAGAGAAAGGCTGTGTGGGGTCTGAGGGCTCACGGGAGGCCTCCATGCTGACCCGAACCACCAGGGCACCTCACTGTGTCCTGGGCACTGGCTGGGCATGTACGTGTTCTGCGCCCAACCAGTAGCTCTATGCTCACACACAGATGGGGGTACTGAGGCTCAGGGAGGTTAAGTGTTGGAGAGGGGACAGGCATGGTCCAGCCTCACCCGCCTTACCCAGTCCTGGCAAAGTTGGTCCAGTAGGCGATCATCGCCCGGGAGAAAGTTCTGTCTTGGGCCCAGTAGATCAGGGGATTGTCGAAGGGCTTCCCAAACACGTAAGGGAGCTCATCGGTGTGGTCGGCGCCCACCCAGCTGGGGTACAACGGATTGCGAGAAGGGTCGGAGAACAGGTAGGTGTAGGTCCGGGCACTCCTGAGGAGGGAGGGACACGGCCCAGGTTGGCAGGGAGCTCACCTGGGCTTCCCACCCAGAGCTGGGCCCTGGAGGAGGCCATGGGGAAAGCAGGGCAGGACTGAGAAATCCCCAGACTGAGAATCAGGAGGGACCTGGGTCCCTGCTCCTGGAAGGGAAGGCTGTGGAGCTATGGTTCTGGGATCTCAAGTGCATTCACTCTTCCCTCCACAAAGCCTGTTGAGGCGTCTTCCTGCCTTTTCTCTGCAGATGAATTTGTATTCCCGTCAGGAACACACCTGTGCCACCCAATGAAGAGCTCAAGATCCTGGAGTTGGGACAAGTTTTCTGCCTGCTCTTCCTGGGCAACATTTCCTCTCCCTTCCGAGGAAGAATTCCTGACTTTTTATTTTCGCCGGAGGTTGACCAGGTGGCCACAGGCCAGAGTTGTTTTGAATGTTGGCCAACTCCAAACCCACAACTGAGAGCATCACCCCGTGTTCTGTCCCCCTCAGCCTGGGGGCTGGGGGAAGGTTGCAGACACTGCAAGGGAGGCCTGTGGGCTGAGTGAATGGGGGACTTACAACCTGATGGAGCACCCGAATTAATCTGAAAAGTAACCCTATCATTTTCAGTCTTAAAACACGTATACTTATGTGAATAGGGCTAAGTTTTCTTAAGTTTCCTTTGAAGGCCTGTGCAAAGCAATGAAGGAGGTGACTCAGCTATGAATCCAGCAAGCAGAACCGATAAGCAGGGACAGACAGACCCACCAGGAGTCAAAACATCATCTCATCCACATCATCTCATGTGATGAATACAATAGCTGAGGCTGCAGACCCCCAAGGCTGCACGTAGTACCCCAGCCCCTTCCCCTTTATAGTCCTGTCCCCTGCACCTGATCCCGGAAGCCGCCCCCGGGGGAGGCCTCCCTGGGCAAGTGCATGAACCACTTGGGCCTCCCCTGCCCTGGCCCTCACTTGGCGTTGGCTCTGTTTTGGGCCAAGGCCATCTTCGTGGGCATCAGGAAGAAGACGTCGGTCTCAAAGTCCATCACCGTCTTCTTCTTGGCCTCCTGGGAGGAGTCCTGGGCCAGGACGCCGTGTAAAAGTCAAAGGTGGCGTTGGCACCTCTGGGCCCCTTGACCAAGGTGAGCCCCCTGATGAGCTTGAAGAAGTCCTTCCTGCAGGGACAAGCCAGCACTGGTCCCTAGACCCAGTACATCGGGAGGCATCCCACCCCCCACACATCCCGCCATGGCCCTGCAGATGGCCCCCTACTCCTGCTCACCTTCTTCTCCTGGTAATGCTTCCCCAAGAGGCCCACGGGCACGTCCTGGGCCCTGCGCCCCACTAACCCTGTGATGGTCAGCTTGTCCACGTTGATGGCTGGCATGTCAAAGCTGGCATATTTGTGGCCGTCCATGTTGTTGGTGCCAGCGATGTAGTCAATGTCAGCCGCGTTGGTGAAAAGGTTGATGAGGTCGTCGGGAATGAAGTCTCCATCCACGACAGGCAAGAGGCCCATGTAGTGCACTATGGGGTCTGCGTGGAGAGCAGGGGTCCTCGCACCTTCCAGAGCCCCTGCCAGGCCCCAGGCCCGGGGGCAGCCCCTGCCTCCTCGGATCCAGACCAGGGTCCTCAGCCTGTCCCCCTGACATGGGGCCCGGATGATTCTATGTCCTGGGCTGCCCTGCGCGTGTGAAGCAGCTTCCCTGGCCCCATCCGCCCGATGTCACCCTCCCCAGTGTGGCAGCCCAGACTGTATGCAGACTGCCACAGGCTCCCTGGGCCTCACCGTCCCACTGACAGCCACTGCGCCCGAAGTCCCTAAAAGTGGGTGCAAATGACTGTTTCTGCCCATTGTTGGGGGACAAGGTGCACCAGCTTCCCAAAGGGGTCAGGACCCAGGCAGGATCAGAGGGAGGGATGGTGCCCGAGGCACAGCCTGTTGGGCCACAGAGGCATTGAGTGCCCTGGCGGCACCGGGCTCCCAGTTACACCAGTGAGCGGGTGACAGGCCAGGCAGCAGCCCCTCAAATCTCACGTTGGGAGCATGGCCGTCCCCCCATGTGGAGCCCCACTCACACTCCTTGCCCACCAGGGGTATCTTATAAGCCAGCGTCAGCGCCCGGGGGTTGGTGACCTTTAGACACTTGGCCATGCTGGCGGTATCATCCCGGGGGCAGCCCACCTCTTTGGCGATCTGGGGGTGGGGGAGACGGATATTGGGACCAGGACAGGGCATGGAAAGGAGGTTACCCGAGCCCCGAGCCCCCAACAGCTCCCTTTACCCCCTTGGCCCAGGAGAGAGGGTTCTTCTGGATGGCCCAGGGGGCCAGCGCCAGCTGCTCTGGCTGATGGCTCGCCGGATGAGGCCCTTGTTGTAGGGAGACAGGGTCTGCGACACACAGAGTTTTTGTCACCATGGCCTCGCTTCTCCTGCCCACCCGGGCTCCACCAAGCACAGCTAGACTGTCAGAATTATGCTGTTCCCCACAGCCCCCATCAGCTCACCTAACCCCCACCAGTTCCCCAAGTTCTCATCAACTCCCTCAGCCCCCATCAGCTCCCCAAGTTCCTATCAGCTCCGAAAATTCCCCTTCGCTCCCCCAGTTCCCATAAGCTCCCCTGCACCCCTGTCAGCTTCCCCAGTTTCCATCAGTTTCCCATGGCCCCCAAAAGCTCCCCACACCCTCATCAGCTCCCCCATCCCAGTCAATCCTCACCCTGCCCCCTCCCCTACACCGAGGCAGGAGGGTCTTCCATCCCAGCGAACCCAGACCTGCAGAGAGATGCTGGCACCTCCGGCTGATTCCCCAAAGATGCTGATGTTGTTGGGGTCCCCTCCGAAGGCAGCAATGTTCCTCTTCACCCACTCGAAGGCCATGTGCTGTCCCGAAGGCCATAGTTACCTGGGCCCGGAGGGGTAGCCCTTCAGGGACTGGGATGGGGGAGAGCTTCCTCCAAGTGGAGACCTCTGTCAAACCCTAGGATGGCGCAGGGCGGGTCCCAGGAGGCTGTGGAATTAGGTGCTGGAGGGGCTGTGGGGCTCAGGTAGGGGACTAGGACCAGGAGGGTCAGGCTGCTCATCTCTCTCCCTGACACCATCCCTCTTGTTGTCTGTCTGTCCTATGGCTCTGAGTCCACCGAGTCACCACTTCAGTGTCTCATCTTCCGTCTCTCCCTGGGTCCCTGTCCGCACTCCCTGGGTCCCTGTCCCTGCTCCCTGGTCTCCCTGGGACCCTGTCCCCGCTTCCTGGTCTCCCTGGGTCTCTGTCCCCGCTTCCTGGTCTCCCTGCGTCCCTGTTCCCACTCCCTGGTCTCCCTTTGTCCCTGTCCCCGCTTCCTGGTCTCCCTGGGTCCCTGTCCCCCCTCCCTGGTCTCCTGGATCCCTGTCCCCGCTCCCTGGGTCCCTGCCTGGCTGGCAGGCAGCCTCTTCTCTCACTACAGCTTCCGATGGGCTCCTGTGTCTCACATTCCACCCCCAGCTACCTGCGCTGCCAGTAGAATTCTGTGTCTTTCTGGGAGACTGTCAGGAGTTGTTGGGAGAAAGCAATGCTGAAGGGCCCCCCTCCAGCTCCCTCAACCCCGGCCCGAGGTGCCCATCACACCTGGCAGGTGGGCGTCCCCAGTGCTGAGGAAGCCCAGCGGCCCGAGGCGGTAGTTGAAGGTGACCGCGATGACGTTGCCCCGCGTGGCGATCTCACCCCCGTCGTACTTGTAGTTATTGAAGAAGCTTAATTCTTGGGCAGAGCCCTCTAGGAAGGATCCTCCGTAGATCCAGATCATGACAGGCAGGTTCTGGGAAACTGAGGCAGGAAGCAGGCCCGGTGACCCCCAGCTGTCCCCTCCCCATCCCCTCTGGGTGCTTGTTTCAGGGACTTTCAGCTCTGGAGTTCACAAAACTACGTGCAAGGCAAGGCTGGGCCTCTGGCTGCCTGGGCGCCTTCTTCAGGTTCGGGGACCTGGAGGGCATGGGGTGGGGGATGCACCTTCCTTCTGGCCCTGGGGGACCCAGATGTTGAGGTAGAGGCAGTCCTCGGAACCCTCGGTGTTGTCCTGGGTGTCAGTGATTTGCCGGCATCGCTGCTTGAAGTCCTTGGCCTTCAGGGTCCCTGTGGGTGACCAGAGGGCCTGGCATAGGATGGTGGACCCACCGCCACCCCAGGCACAGGGCCAGCCCAGCACCCACCCCCACTCCCACCTTGCCAGCCGGGGTGCCGCTGGGGGTTCTCCAGGGCCTTGGGCGGGGCGGCGAAGGGGATGCCCTTGAAGACGTCCACAGAGCGGCTGCTGATGCCCAAGAGGCCGAGCTTCTTGTTGACGCCCTCCACGAAGCCCCCTTCCGTGTGCACCATGCCCAGCTGGGGAAAGGGCAGGCTCAGGGGCACAGGCTGGGCGGGCCAGCGGGGTGGGGCGACCCCAGCAGGCTCTAGGGGTCCAGACAGCCTCCAGGTGGGGCCCCTAGTCACGCCTGCGTGAAGCTGTGGGTTCCTGAGGAAGCCCCGCTCCTCAGTCCTGGCAGGGCCCTGAGGGCAGGGATCCTGTAGGTGCCCTGAGGCTCCCAACTCTCCCTCGAGGGGCCCCAGCCCCTGGCAAGCAGGTGGGTGTCACCCCCTCTCCAGGGTGGGGGGCTGTGCTCCAGGTTGAACTAGACCGAGGTCCACACTCCTGTTCCGCCGCTGGGGCTGTGATGGGCAAACTGCCAGCCTCTCAGGGCCCAGCGCCCTCTGAGCCGGGCCATGACCCTCCCCAGGCAGAGGGAGAGCTGAGGGCCCTGGAGGCCCAGGCAGATCCGCAGATCAGCCCTGAGGGCGCCAGTGACTCTAGGGCTGCGGGTACAGGGCCTTGTTTGTGTTGGAGCAAGTGCCCCTGTGTGCCCTGAGAGCGCCTGGCCCAGCCCTCACGCATGGTCTCTGACATTCGAGTTCGTGGGTGTCCTGGCTGTCAGCTGCGCGGCGCCATCGTGTGAGTGTGAAGGCAGGAGCGCAGAGGAAGGGCCAGGACAGCGTGGGGCTGGGTGTGGGCTCTCGGGGGCTCTTTGTGCCAGCGCCCCACCTGCCTGCCCCCCTCCCAGGCCGTCCCAGGTCCCAGGCTGGGTTAGGGGAGCAGACGGGCCCCTGCCATGTCCTCTGGGCTCTCGCTTACCTTTGCTGCGCTCACTACCGCCAAGCAGCAAGCGAGGCCTGAGACAGCCAGCTCCGGGCGCCCCATGGTGCGTGTGCCTGCCTCGGGGGCCCTGCCTCTGCGTGTGGGTATTTATGGGGCAGGAACTACCGGGAGCCGGGGCTGGCAGCTGCCTGTGGCTGGTTCCCTTCCCCTTCTCCTCCCTCTGCCCCTTCCTCCAGGCAATATACCCAGGGCCAGCATAACTGCTATTCCCAGCAAGGCTCAGGGCCAAGGTTATGCATTTGTGGGCACACACACACTCACACACACACACACATACACACGCATGTATAGCTGCCTTTTCCAGGAGGGGCAAAGTCATGGAAATGTGTGCACACACATGCACACACACTCACACACGCATGCACGTGTGCACGGGTGCAGGGATGGTCCTCCTTGCCCAGGACCTGCTGATCTGGGTGTCTGGTGCCCACAGTGCACCTGGGCCGGTTACTGGGAATAGTCAGGTGAACCTGGGCTGGGGCTACAGGGACTCAGCTGGGTGCACAGTGCCCTGAATGGTGGCTCATTTACAAGGGCCTGGGCTCACCCTCAGAGAAGTGGGCCTGCTCCCCTCCAGGCCCTGCCTGGCCCCACAAACTCCGGAGCTCAGCAAAGGGAGGTCATAGAGCATGGGCGTGTGGCTTCCGGGACAGAGAGGGCTGTGTGCTCCTGGGCAGCCACGTGGCTGAGCCTGGGTCCCAGGGCCCACTGGTGAGCAGTCCGAGCTGGGTGTGGGGACCCATTGCAGCAAAGGTGGGCGATCCTGACCTCCGGGAGGGCACACCTCACACTCAGCACCAGCAGCCCTGGGAGGCAGGACTGGAGGCTCAGGGGGGCACAGGTGGGGAGGGAGGGGGCTCCCGCCCAGCCTGGTGGCTTCCCTGAGGAAGAGGAAGAGCCTGGCTTCAGAAATGCACCGTGACCTGGGGCACAGCAGAGAGTCAGAGAGGGACAGACAGAGGGAGAGACAGACAGAGGGAGAGACAGACAGAGGGAGAGACAGAGATAAGGGGGACGCGGAGAGACAGAGGGAGAGAGAGCTGAGCAGAGTGTGTGAGAGCAGAAGGACGCGTGTGGCTGGGGGAGTGTGTGTCACTCGGGAACCAGAGGAAGCTCCAGGGACAAGCCCAGGGTTCCTGCCTTTGTGGCGTTGGCAGCACTGTCTTCTCCAGGGCTGGGGGTGCTTTCAGGGCTCGGGGACAGCAGAGACCTCCCCAGCCAGCGGCCCGTTGCCCGGCCCCTCACCCTTTCGCTACCAGGAGCCGGTGCTTGTACGCAGGCCACAGCCCGGCTGACGTCACGCCTGGGGCGGCTCCAGCATCACATGGATCTACAGACACCGGCCAAGCTGGCTGCCTCCTGATCCAGAGCCCAGGTCTCCTGGGACGGAGGTGGGGAGGCTGCAGGACAGTGGGCAGCAGGAGCCGGGCAGGCTGGGCCGGGTGTGTGAGGACAGGGGAGCAAAGGGCTTGAGGGGTGCGTTTATTAACAGGCCTCTGGCAGCGAGTCCAGTTCTGCAGCCTGTTCTGGAGGAAGTAATCCGAGGTTGTACAGATGGCCAATGGAGGCCACCTATGAGCAGGGAGATGGAAATTACAACCTCAGTGTCAATCAGCTCGCACCCGCCTGGAGGGCCACCATCAGCAAATCAACAAACCCCAAGGGCTGGCGGGGTGTGGAGAAGAGGGAACCCTCGTGCCCTGCTGGTGGGATGGGGCTGGTGCGGCCACGGTGGAGAACAGTACGCAGATGCCTCAAAAAATGGAAAATGGAACTGCCGTTTGACCAGCGACCCCCTTCTGGGAATACCCTAAGAATCCTTAGGCACCAATGAGAATGACTGTGTGCACCCCTGTGTCCCTAGCAGCGTTATGTACAACAGCCCAGATCTGACAGCAGCCCAAGTGCCCATCAGTAGGCGAGTGGACAAAAGCTGTGGTACGTTCACAGCGTGGAATACTCTGCAGCTGTAAAAAGAAGGAACTCTTACCCGGTGAGAGAGCCTGGAGGGACCTGGAGAGCATCATGCTGAGTGAAATAAGCCATTGGGAGAAAGACAAGTATCACATGATCCACTCATGTGGAATCCATGAACCAAATAAACTGACGAATAAACAGATCCATAGACATGGACGCATGGAACAGCAGGACAGATCTCGGAGTGAAGGTGGAGGGTGGACAGGAAGAGATGAATGAAGAACTTATAGGCATATATTCATAGACAATAGACAGGGGAGAGACATGGCTGGGGTGGCAGGTGGGTGGAGAGGGGCAGAGAGGGGAAATGGCAGAAGTCTGCAATACTCTCAACAAGACAATTTCAAAGTAAAGAAAACAGCCCGGCCGGCGTGGTTCAATAGGTTGAGCGTCTTCCCTGCACCAACAGGTCACCCTTTCCATTCCTAATACTGCACATGGAGCCTCAGTCCCCAGTGGGGGGCGTGCAGGAGGCAGCCGGTGCATGTAATTATCAGATCCATGTTTCCCTGTCTCCCTCTCTCTCTAGAAAAGAAAATCAATAATAAAGAAAAACGGTTTAGAATAGGCAAATTGACTGAAGCAGGAAGTTGAATAGAATAGCAGCAGTTGGGGGAGGGGAGACACTGAGCAGTGCATACACAGTTTTGTTTGGAGTGATGCAATGATTTGGAACCAGATAGTGGTGATGGTTGCACAATAGTGTGACTGCGATTAATATCACTGAATTGAGCTCATAGATCGTTAAACTATGGTGTTGTGATTTACATTTTACCTAATTTTTAAAAATAGTTGCAAAGACCAACTCCTGACCCAGGACGGCTTTGCCTGCTTTTGGAGGATGAGGGGGGAGTGTGGCCGGGCTTGTGGTTTCTGCTGCCCAGGAGGAGGAATTCCTGGATTTGAAGTTCAGACGGGAACCCACCAGCACTAAGTGGGGGGTTGTGGACAGATCAAAGCCTGCCACAGGGAAGGCGAGGCGGGGAGTACTGGCCAGTGGCCTCTGTCGGGGCTTCGCATTCTGTGATCCAGGGCCTGGGCCTTCCTTTACCGATTGGAACCCTCCGGGAACCCGGTTCTGGGAAGGCCTCTGTGGCCGCGTTGTGTCTGGGTAGCGTGGAGAGTGACTGCAGCGTTTGGATAGGTTCAATCCTCGGACGAATGAGAGGGCAGGTTCTTTCGTGGCAAAGCAACGTGCAAGTCCCAGATTGGAGGACAAAGCCCTCCCAGCACAATGATAGCCAAAGGTTATGGTTGTACGCTTGACCTCATGGTCCCAACCTGTGGTCCCCCGTGGCTAAGTGAGGTAGGCTGTGGGGGTGCAGCAAGTGCTGCCAAAACAAAGGTTGATAGAGTTCAGGTGCATGTAATTGAGTAGATTCCAAATCCGGGAGAACAATGTAAACATCTTGAGCACTTTGCCTGGTGGAATCTGGCTATAAAATAAAGACTTGGCTTGCAGGCTGTGGCACTGTCTCTCCATCAGAGAGCAGCGTCCCACCTAGCCCCAGCTTTATTCTCTTGTCTGTCTTCTTTAATCCTTCCCCGCCCCCCCTCAGGTTCGCCCCTGGCCGTGCTGAGCCAGCCACAGGGAAGGATTTGTGATGCAGCTTATTTAAGGCGACAGCTGGGCCCTGGGAACCAGAGCTGCAGCTCTTCACAGGGTTCATTTCTCCCAGGACCAGGCACTGGACCGCCCGCCTAGCTCTGCCAGCACATGGTGGGAGGAGTCCAGGTGAGTGTGGGTTTGCAGGATAAACGTGCTGATTGCTGCCCCTGGCTCCCCTCTGGCCCAGATGAACCCAGGGCTGTGAGGTCTGAGGTCCCATCTCGGGCAGCCACCAGTTTAGACTCACTGTCCTGAGGGTAGATGGGCTGGAGCCCTGAGAGCCCGCAGCCCCTGGCTGGCTGCCCTGGTTGTCCAGGTCTGTGCTGTGGTTCTGCCATGGGGAGGTGGGCGCTGGGAAGCTCTGCTGGGGGAGGTGGAAGGATGGGGCAGGGAGGGCGGGAGGAACAGAATCAACACTGCCCGCTGTACCCACCGCCTGGCCAGTGATACACTGGACCGTGTGCATCAGGGTGGCCGGCTGGTGCCTTGAGCTTTCCCACCATACCCTTCCCGTAATCAGGAACCTTCTCTCCTCTGAGCCCTCACGCCCGGTCTGAGCTGACACGGTGAGCTTTGGAGTCTCAGACCTGGGCATGAGTCCTCGCTGAGAGCCTGGGGCACGTGGCCCCTCTTGGAGCCTTGGCACTGTAGGAAATGGCCGGCCTGGTCAGCTTCTGATGAAGCGGTGGCTGAATCCCCCAGGCACAGAGAAGGGACGGGGAGGGACGAGGATGTGAGACTAGGACCCATGGTCTTGGGCCAGCATCATGGTGGAGACCCTGGAGGCACCTGTCTCAGTAGACAGTGTGGCATAGGGGGCAACCTGAAAAGGCTCAACCCAATTGTTTTAAATGGCCCAATGGGAGGACCTAGTCCACATGTCAGGAAATAGGTGAGCCTGGAGTACTCAGCCAATAAGGAGCCGGAGGAGGGGCCGGTTAAATGGGCTGTGTTTCCGCCCCGGGGTGCCAGTACTGCTGGTGGAACACCTGCTCTCAAGAGAGCATTCAAGGTCTTTTTTCACAAGTTTCTGTCTCCGAGTGTCATTTGAGTTGGGACAGGTGAGCATTTCTCATAGTACCTGTCTACAACGGGGTGTCCACAGGCCATCGCCCAGGTTCTGTGAGGTTAGGAGCGGGGAGCCCTCGGTGCACATGGTGCCTCGTCCCAGACCTTGCTGAGGTGGCCATGGCCCTGCGTTTCACCTCTGTCTACCGCTGCCCTCCGGACTCTGCCAGAGCCAGCGGGTAGCACCCTGGCCCTGCCAGGGACACCCAAGGCCCAGCCCTGGTACCCTGTGCTCTGAGCCTGTGGGATGTGTTACTGTCTCAGCCTGGGATCCAGCTCCAGGTAAATACGTTTCTCTCCAGGGCCATTCCCAGACCCCGGTACACAGAGCCCCCTCTCCGCACCCTGAGGACGTGGCCGAGGCTGGGCCCACTGGTCCAGAGGCAACTGCCCACGAAGCCTGCTCCCCACTCAGGGCTGACCCTCCTCTGAGCCTCTTTCCTCCTCTGAAATGAGGGGCCACCCACTTCCAGAGCTGAACACGGGCTGAGACTGGGCGGGCAGCTGAGGTCATGAGGGCAAAGCGGGTTGCCAGAGAGAGATTCGGCTTTATTCAGGAAGAGCTGGGGTGGGAGGTGGGCTCCCTGGGTCCCACCTGTGGCCTCTTGGGCAAGGACTTTAGAAGCCGATGGCTGCGGGCATGTGAGCCTCCTCAGAGTCACCCGTGGAGGGTCATGGGGCGGCCTCAGAGTCGTCCGAGGAGGGCAGGGTTGCAGCCCCATCTCCGGTCACGGTGGGCAAGGCCTGGTAGGTCTGGGTCCAGTACTGCAGGTAGCTGCTCCTCAGGTGCTGTTTCAGGGACTGGCTGTCCATCTTCTCGTTAATCTCCAGGTAGTTGCCGTTTTCCTGGGTGTAGGGATCCCACTGGGTGGGCACCGCCGAGTGGCCCTTGTTGGGGTCCCTGCACATGAGAGAAAGGCTGTGTGGGGTCTGAGGGCTCACGGGAGGCCTCCATGCTGACCTGAAACACCAGGGCACCTCACTGTGTCCTGGCCACTGGCTGGGCATGTGCATGTCCTGAGGCCCAGCCAGTACTCCCCTCCCTTCCCTTCCCCTCTCTTCCATTTTTTTAAACCTGCACCAGAGATATCATTCCATTTATTTCAATGGAGAGTGAAAAGGAGGGGGAGAGACAGAGAGCAACATTGATGTGAGAGAGACACATCCCTAATAGACCCAACCACTGCCGGGGTTCGAGTCTGCAATGAAGTACATGTCCTTGATAAGAATCAAACTTGGGACCCCTCAGTACACTGGCCCAGGCTCTATCCACTGAGCCAAACCGGCCAGGGCCCAGCCAGTACCTCCTATCCTCACACACAGATGGGGGTACTGAGGCTCAGGGAGGTTAAGTGTAGGAGAGGGGACAGGCATGTAGGCCCAGGTGGTAGGAAGCCTTGCCCAGCCTCACCCGCCTTACCCAGTCCTGGCAAAGTTGGTCCAGTAGGCGATCATCGCCCGGGAGACAGTCCTGTCTTGGGCCCGGTAGCCCAGGGGGGTGGCGAAGGGCTTCCCAAACACGTACGGGAGGTCATCGGCGTGGTCGGCGCCCACCCAGCTGGGGTAGAATGGATTGCGTGTGGGCTGGGAGAACAGGTAGGTGTAGGTCCGGGCACTCCTGAGGAGGGGAGGGACACGGCCCATGTTGGCAGGGAACTCACCTGGGCTGCCCACCCAGAGCTGGACCCTGGAGGGAGGCCATGGGGAGAGCAGGGCGGGACCGGGAAATACCCAGACTCAGACTCAGGTGGGACCTGGGTCCCTGCACCGGGCGAAGGGAAGGCCGTGGGGTTGTGGTTCTGGGATTTCAAGTGCATTCACTCTTCCCTCCACAAAGCCTATGGAGGCGTCTTCCTTCCTTTTCTCTGCAGATGAATTTGTGTTCCTCATTGGATGGTATCATAATCTCTCTCTTCTGTGTAAACATCCCTAACTTACTTTTTATTTTCGCTGGAGGTTGACCAGGTGGCCGCAGCTAAAGTTGTTTGGAATGTTGGCCAACTCCAAACCCACAGCAGAGAGCATCATCCCGTGTTCTGTCCCCCTCAGTGTGGGGGAGGCGGGGAGGCTGCAGGAGTTGCCAGGGGAGGCCTGAGGGCTGAGGAGGGCTCTGTAAAGGCCCTGAGCTGGGAGGTAAGGAGGGGCCTTCTCAAGTCTCCTCAGGCCTGGGCAAGGCAGATGGTGCAGGCACCGCTGGAACCCCATCAAGGTTTTCCCGGGCCTCCCTGACCCCCTGAGCCGCCCACCGGGGAGGCCTCGCTGGGCAGGTGCGTGACCCAGGTGGGCCTCCCCTGCCCCGACCCTCACTTGGCGCTGGCTCTGTGCTGGGCCACGGCCATCTTCGTGGGCATCAGGAAGCCAATGTCGGTCTCAAAGTTCACTACCGTCTTCTTCTTGGCCTCCTGGGAGGAGTCCTGGGCCCAGGACGCCGTGTAGAACTCAAAGGTGGCGTTGGCACCTCTGGGCCCCTTGGCCATGGTGACTTGGCTGACCACCTTGAAGAAGTCCTCCCTGCAGGGACAAGCCGGCACTGAACCCTCAATCTGGGCCAGCGGGAAGGGCCCCACATCACCCCTACCCCTACCCCAGGGGCCTGCAGATGGCACTCTACACCTGTCGGCCTCCTCACTCAGCTGATGCCTCTCCAAGAGGCCCCCAGGCACCCCTTGGACCCTGCGCCCTACTTACCCCGTGATGGTCTGCTTGTCATTGTCAATGGCTGGCATGTTTTTGCTGGCAATGAAGTGGGCATCCATGTTGTTGGTGCCAGCGATGTAGTCGATGTCGGCCATGTTGGCAAAAAGGTTCATGGGGTTGTCGGGGATGAAGTCTCCATCAATGACAGGGAGGAGGCCCAACAAGGAAGCTGAATGGAGAGCAGCAGTTTCTAGCACCTTCCAGAACCCCCCGTCCCTCCCCCCACACCCCCCCCCGCCACCAGGCCCAGGCCGGGGAGCAGCCCCTGCCTCCTCGGATCCAGACCAGGGTCCTCAGCATGTTGCCCTGACATGGGGCCCGGATCATTCTATGTCCTGGGCTGCCCTGCGCGTGTGGAGCAGCTTCCCTGGCCCCGTCCGCCCAATGTCACCCTTCCCAGTGTGGCAGCCCAGACTGTGTGCAGACTGCCACAGGCTCCGTGGGCCACACCGTCCCGCTGACAGCCACTGGGCCTGAGGCTGCACCTTCCCATCATGGAGTGGGCATCCCTGGCTTCTCCCTCTCTTCTTGCTCCGCCAGAATCAGGAGGAGGAAGACCAAGAGCAATTGAGGAGCCGCTGGAGCGAGGGCTGGCTTGTTTTGGTCTGTGAGCCGGGCACTGTGCTAGGTCCGCATTGTCCCCCGCTCCCTGAGTGGACCCTGAAGGGACCACACGGCTGGCTCGGGGCCGCCGGACATGCCGGCCTTCGCAGGCCCCGCCGGTTCTCTGTGGGTTGAGGAGATGGTGGGTGTGCATTTGGGGCCGTGGTGGTTGCGTGGGTCCGTCCTGCCTGGCATTTATGGCTTAATGCACAGTGGGCGGGACACACAAGGGCCCCCTGTACTTGGCTGTGGAGAGATGTGCAGCCTCTGGGGCTGATCACGCCGACACTCGAGGCTGTTTTTGCCTGGATCCCGTGTCCAAGCAACAGAGTTGCAGAGGTGGCGGGCAAGGGCTATAGCAGGTGCTCAGGGGGTGGAGAGGGAGTGTGTGGAGGAGAGTGAGCGGTCGGCTAGTTCAGTGGTCGCCAACCTTTCAGACCTCGCGGACCACCAGTGGCAACCACTGGGATTAGTTCAAGGGTGCTAGGTCTGGTACCTAAAAGAGGGTCCAAATGACTGTACATGGCATGGTTGGGGGTGGGCCAAAATGTGCACCAGCTTCCCAAAGGGGTCAGGACCCAGGGAGGATCAGAGGGAGGGATGGCGCCCTCCGCACAGCCAGTCGGGCCACGGAGGCATCGAGGGCCCTGGCGGCATGGAGCTGCCTACAGGCGCCAGTGAGTGGCTGAAGGGCCAGGCCACAGACCCGGCACTTCCTCACTTCTTGGGGAGCATGGCTGGCCCCCCATGTGGAGCCCCCACTCACACTCCATGCCTGGTGGGGATGTCTTATTGGCCAGTGTCAGGGCCCGGGGGTCGGTGACCTTCAGACACTTGGCCATCCTGGCGGTATCGTCCAGGGGGCAGCCCACCTCTTTGGCGATCTGGGGGTTTGGGGGGAGACAGGTGAGTCCAGTGCAGGGCAGACGGCCAGGGGGACCAGGACAGGGCATGGAAAGGAGGTAACCCTCCCCCCACCCCCACCCCCACCGCAGCTCCACTTTACCTGCTTAGCCCAGGAGAGAGGGTGCTTCTGGATGGCCCAGGGCACCAGCGCCACGCCGCTCTCGCTGATGGCTCGCTGGATGAGGCCCTTGCTGTAGGGAGAGAGGGTCTGCAATACACAGAGGTCCTGTCACCATGGCCTCGCCTCTCCTGCCCACCCGGGCTCCACCAAGCACAGCCAGACTGTCAGCTTCATGCTGTTCCCCACAGCCCCATCAGCTCCCCTAACCGCCATCAGCTCCCTCCTGTTCCCATCAGTTTCCCCCAATCCCAATCAGCCCCAACCAGCTCCCCACAACACCCTGGGAGGTAAACCTGCCTTCCCATGTGCACAGACCTGCAGAGAGACGCTGACACCTCCGGCTGATTGTCCAAAGATGGTGATGTTGTCAGGGTCCCCCCCGAAGGCCACAATGTTCCTCTTCACCCACGTGATGGCCATGTGCTGGTCCCGAAGGGCGTAGTTACCTGGGGCGGGTGGGGGAGCCCATCAGGGACTGGGGTCAGGGGAGAGCTTCCTCCATGTGGGGACCCCAGTCAAGCCCCAGGATGGAGCATGGTGGGTCCCAGGAGGCTATGGATTGAGGTGCTGGGGGTGGGTGTGGGGCTCAGACCTGCTCCCTGATCTCCCTGGGTCCCTCTCCCCGCTCCCTGGTCTCCTTGGGTCCCTGTCCTGCTCCCTGGTCTCCCTGGGTCCCTGCCTGGCTGCCTTTTCTCTCACTACAGCTGCCGATGGGCTCCTGTGTCTCACGTTCCATCACCAGCTTCCTGCACTGCCAGTGGAATTCTGGGTCTTTCTGGGAGTCTGTCAGGAGTTGTTGGGAGAAAGAGGTGCTGAAGGGACCCCGACAGCTCCCTCACCCCAGGCCCCAGGTGCCCATCACACCTGGCAGGTGGGTGTCCCCGGTGCTGAGGAAGCCAAGTGGCCCGAGACGGTAGTTGAAGGTGACCACGATGACGTTACCCCGCGTGGCGATCTCCCCGCCATCATACTCATAGTTATTGAAGAAGCTGAATCCTTGGGCAGAGCCCTCTAGGAAGGATCCTCCGTAGATCCAGATCATGACAGGCAGGTTCTCTGAAACTGAGGCAGGAGACAGGCCCGGTGACCCCAGCTGTCACCTCCCCATCCCCTCTGGGTGCTTGTTTCAGGGACTTTCAGCTCTGAAGATCACACATCAAAGGGGCTGGGCGTTTTCTGCACGTTCGGGGACTTGGAGGGCACGGGGTGGGGAATGCACCTTCCTTCTGGCCCTGGGGGACCCAGATGTTGAGGTAGAGGCAGTCTTCAGAACCCACGGTGTCGTCCTGGGTGAGAGTGGCTTGCAGGCATTGCTGCTTGAAGTCCTTGGCCTTCAGGGTCCCTGTGGGTGACCAGAGGGGCTGGCGTTGATGGGGAAAATGAGACATTTTTGGGGGGCTAGCAATCTGAATCTAGTCACTGCCCCTTTATTTATCTGGTCCCACAAGACCTGTTCACCCAAAATACTACTCCCATCTTAGAGAGGCCATAAACCATCCCCAGATGGGGTTATCAGTGCTGGTGCCAGGCCAGGCCCTGGGATGTGGTCCCACTGTCCCATCCCAGCACACGGGGCTTTTGGCAAAGCCAGTGAAAGGTCCAGACGTATGATCCATATTTGGGGCACAAAGAAACCAAAGGGGTAGAAAGGAAAGCTTCCTCCATATTGGGGGTGGGGGGCTCAGGATTTGGGGAGAAGCAGACTCCCCTGAGTCACTGTACCACTACATGTGAAATATCTGGAAATAAATGGGCTTTTCCTGGGCCTCTGGTACTCCTGCATATTTTTTCGGTCGCCTGGTAAATTCCGTAACATAAATATGGTGCATGCCCCTTTGAGGCATCTCTGGGTGAGAGCAGGAGGGTGTGCCCACTCAACCGAGCCCATGATGATGGGAGAGCGCGCTCCAGTGATTTACTGGGTTCCTGTCTCATCGGGACCTGGCGGCCAGGGCCTCTGCTAACACTCCAGTGGACTTCAAGGAGGACAGGAAAGGCCTTTTCTGGACCAGACATCTGATGGGTAAGTTTTCCCCAGGGGGACCAGTCTGAGGTCAGGCCTGCCTTTAGGGACAGAAGAAGTAGCTGATCACCACTTAGGCAAAATATTTGCCTCAGGGACTTCCTGTGGTTACTGACTGGTGTGTTGTCCTGTGACTCTGTTAACTGAGAGGAATTGTGCTGTCTGGCTGCAAACATGGGAGGCAGTTCCTGTAAACCTGCTGCCTTAGAATGTGTGCTAAAAAAATTTAAAAAGCCCAGACTGCTGCCTGCAATGCAGATGTCTCTCTGAGAAATCAAGGGCCCCCAGCTTATAGCCAAGGATGGGAACCATGAGAGTGTTTATTAATGTGTCTTTGTTGTTTAATTTGCTTAAAAATAGGGCAAGCCCCGCTCTAGGGGAAGCCTAGTTGTATGTAGTGGGGCCCAACACCGTGACAGAGTGCAGATGTCCCAGCAGCTGCCGAGAATCCTTATTCTTGGGGCCATCTTGCTTTCTGTCAGGGAGGGTATTAGCCCTCCAGAAACTCTCAGCTAATGAAATTTCTGTCTATATCTGTAAAGTAGGGACTTTCATTTGCTCTTCCCTGATTATATGACTTTTTCTGTGCTAAGTTAAAATTTTAAGAGTCGAAGGTTAATTTAAAGGTCTAAAATTTGTAAAGGTTGCGACCCAGGAAAGTTTAAACCAAGAGCCACTAGCTAGTTTATTGCTTGCCGGTAAATAACAGGTTCTTATCTCCCCCCTGTCAAGGACAGAGTACCTGGTTAATGCTCAGGGGGAGAGGGGGAAAGATAAAAACAGAAAGAAAGGGGTCATTTTACTCTTAAGCAAAGAAGCAAAAAGTTTCTGGTTCTGAGCCTGCCAGGGTGGGTTGACGGGGTGCTTCCTGGGCTGTGTCGGAATGTTTAGCGGAGGAACTTTGGGATACAGGGCTGTATTAGCCAGATTGAAAAGGGTTAATTCCATGGTCAGGACCAGGTCTCTGGTGTTACAGCTGGTTGACAGCTTTTCCAAATGTAATATTTCAAGAATTTAACTGAGAGACAGCTTTGTGACATCTGAAGGGCCCTAAGGTGACACAAAGATCTACGGTCTCCCTAAAAAGAAATGTTTTTGAACTAAATTAGACCAATACAGTATACTTGAAATTACATAAGGAAGTAAGTGATGCAGGCTGGGTTGGGTAACAAGATTAATGCTTCCATGATAATGGATGGTTCTTACTTGGGGGGCATACCGCTCCCAGCCAGATTAGTGTGTCCTTTCTTTGAACAGATAGGGCAATCACAGTTAACAGCATAATTAAAATAAAATGGTACTTTCACATTACGTTACCCCTATTACAAAACTGGTCAAGAAGGTGCTTTGGGTAATAGTTGGCTTTAAAGATCTCAAGGTTGTTAGAATATAGTAAATAAAGATAACTAAATAAAGAATTTAAATAAAGCTTTTCAATAATTATAAATATGGGTATAGTAAAAGTCCAGTCAGTGGAGAGGAGACTGACGGTGCTGTCTATTAGAGGAAGGAGCCAGTACTGTTTCTCCCTGTAAAGGCAGAGAAGCCTAGGAAACCAGCTTTTCTAGGCTGCGAGAGGAGTTAGAGAAAAAAAAAAAAAAAAAAAAAAAAAAAAAAAAAAAAAAAAAAAAAAAAAAAAAAAAAAAAAGTTAAAACTCTGCTGGAAGTCCTAACTGGTTTGGCTCAGTGGATAGAGCGTCGGCCTGTGGACTGAAAGGTCCCGGGTTCGATTCCGGTCAAGGGCATGTACCTTGGTTGCGGGCACATCCCCAGTAGGGGGTGTGCAGGAGGCAGCTGATCAATGTTTGTCATCGATGTTTCTAACTTTCTCTCCCTCTCCCTTCTTCTCTGTAAGAAATCAATACAATATATTAAAAAACAAACAAACAAGACTAGGGGAAGGGGGAGTGATTCGAAGGTCGGCTATGGCTCTCTGGGACAGGGAGCTCCTGGCTGACCCTGGTGTGCTTCCAGCAGATGTAAAATTTCCAAACCCGGGGCTCGAGTGGGACCTTAACAACAAGGCCCATGGGGGACACCTGAGCGGTCTCTCAGGGACTAATAATTAAAAGGATTAGGGGAGCAGTGCCCCGGTCTCAGAACCTAAATAAGGCCTTCAATATTCAGCAAGGCAAAGAAGGGCCTTCCGAACTTCACCAAAGACTAAAAGGCCAAGTAAGAAAGTACTCTGGGCCAGACCCTGAGGACCTGTTAGACCAACGCACCAAATGTTACGGCGCGGAAGTGACAGTCGGTCTCCGAGTGACTGGACTTTTACTATATCCATATTTATAATTATTGAAAAGCTTTATTTAAAAGCTCTGAGGTTCGGGGGTGGGGGTTCCCCAGGGAACCAGCACTGCTGGTTCAGAGGACCCTAAGATCCAGTTCCTAAAGGGTTAAAGAGAATAAAACGGGGCAAAGACTTATTATGCTTAGCAGATATCTTGCAGAGAGCTTGCAGCCTTGAGCACAGCGTAGCTCAGATAAGCAGAAGACACCAGGCATGGGAGGAACTAAGGATGGACCAGACCCTTCCGTCAACAGAGCGGCTCGCAGCCAGCAAAAATCAATAAAAACCTCTCTCTCCCTGCTCTCTTCGCCAACGCCCCCGCCCCCACCCCCACCCCCCAGTCTCAGCCCTCCTGCACCCAGGTGGTCAGATTTGCCTGATATCTCAAAAAACTACAAAGGTAGAGAACTGATAGAATAAAAGTACATTTAAGGTATATTCATAAATATTATCCTGGGAAATATTATCTGTTTACTTTTTGGTAATCATTAAAGGACTAGGGTCTCTAAAAATGAGGAATTCTAATACATTTTAAAGAAAAAGAAAGAATATTAGAGTAGAAATACTTAATAGAAGGTCTGAGGCACCGTTATGCATTTTTAAAGGACATAAAAAGAAGGTTTGAAGGCTAATTTAGAAGTGTAAAATTTATGAAGGTTGTGTATATGCTAAGAAGAAGAAAAGAATTATTGGAAGAAGATTAATTAGATGATGCAGGCCAGTGGGCCAGGACAGGCACAGCAAGGAGACTGAGATATTTAGACAGAGGTTTTCAACCATCTGAAGGACTCTGTCTTCCCTAAACCAAGGACACTTTAAAGTCAATGATTTGCATTTTGCCTCCCTAAACAAAAAGGGTAAAGAGCTTATGTCCAAGTACTGAGGAAGAGGAAGACTGATAGAAGCAAACCGGTTAGTGTTATTTGCTGTCCACACCCAAGGACAAATAACGCTAGAAAATAAGCCTTAACGTTAATATAATTCATGAGTGATATAAATTTCATGATTGAATCTCATTGCGCCCCACCTGCCTGCCCCCCTCCGCAGGCGCCAGGCCAGGCCTTGAGATGTGGTCCCACTGCCCCATCCCAGCACACGGGGCTTTTGGAAAAGTCTGCCAAGGTCCGGACGTATGATCCATATTTGGGGCAGAAAGAAACCAAAGGGGTAGAAAGGAAAGCTTCCTCCATATTGGGGGGCGGGGTCAGGATTTGGGGAGAAACAGACTCCCCTGAGTCACTGTCCTGGTCCATGGAAAACGTCTGGAAATAAATGGTTTTTTGTGAGCCTCTGGGACTCTTGCATATTTTTTCGGTCGCCGGGTAAATTCTGCAGCAGCACGAGGATGGTGGCCCCACCCGCCACCCCAGGCACAGGGCCAGCCCAGCACCCACCCCCCACTCCCACCTTGCCAGCCGGGGTGCCGCTGGGGGTTCTCCAGGGCCTTGGGTGGGGCAGCGAAGGGAATGCCCTTGAAGACGTCCACAGAGCGGCCGCCGATGCCCAAGAGGCCGAACTTCTGGTTGACGCCCTCCACGAAGCCCCCTTCCGTGTGCACAACGCCCAGCTGGGGAGAGGGCAGGCTCAGGGGCGCAGGCTGGGTGGGCCAGCGGGGTGGGGAGACCCCAACAGGATCTAGGGGTCCAGACAGCCTCCAGGTGGGGCCCCTAGTCACACCTGCCTGGAGGTGTGGGTTCCCGAGGAAGCCCCGCTCCTCAGCCCTGGCAGGGCCCTGAGGGCAGGGATCCTGTAGGTGCCCTGAGGCTCCCCACTCCCCCTGGAGGCACCCGGGCCACTGGAAAGCAGGTGGGTGTCGCCTCCTCTCCAGGGCGGGGGGCCAGGCTCCGGGTTGAACTAGACAGAGGTCCACACTCCTATTCCGCCGCTGGGGCTGTGATGGGCAAACTGCGGGCCTGCTCAGGGCCCAGCGCCCTCTGAGCCGGGCCATGGCCCTCCCCGGGGAGAGGGAGAGCCCAGGGCCCTGGAGGCCCAGGCAGATCCGCAGATCAGCCCTGAGGGCGCCAGTGACTCTGGGGCTGCGGGGACAGGGCCTTGTTTGTGGTGGCACAAGTGCCCCTGTGTGCCCTGAGAGCGCCTGGCCCAGCCCTCCCTTGTGGTCTCTGACATTGGAGTTCGTGGGCGTCCTGGCTGTCAGCTGCGCGGCTCCATCGTGTGAGTGTGAAGGCAGGAGCGCAGAGGAAGGGCCAGGACAGCGCGGGGCTGGTGTGGGCTCTCGGGGGCTCTTTGTGCCAGAGCCCCACCTGCCTGCCCCCCTCCGCAGGCCGTCCCAGGCCGGGTTAGGGGAGCAGACGGGCCCCTGCCATGTCCTCTGGGCTCTCGCTTACCTTTGCTGAGCTCACTACCGCCAAGCAGCAGGCGAGGCCTAAGACAGCCAGCTCCGGGCGCCCCATGGTGCGTGTGTCTGCCTTGGGGGCCCTGCCTCTGTGTGTGGGTATTTATGGGGCGGGAGCCATCCGGGAGAGATCCGGGAGTTGGGGCTGGCAGCTGCCTTTGGCTGGTTCCCTTCCCGTCCTCCTCCCTCTGCCCCTTCCTCCAGGCAGTATACCTGGGGCCAGGATAGCTATCGTTCCCAGCCAGGCTCAGGGCCAAGGTCATGCATGTGTGGGCACACACACACTCAGACACACACACACACACACACACACACACACACACACACACACACGGACGTGTGCCTGGGTGCAGGGGTGGTCTGTTTTTCACAGGACCTGCTGATCTGGAGCCCACAGTGCACCTGGGCCGGTTACTGGGAAAAGTCAGGTGAACCTGGGCTGGGGCTACAGCAGGGGTGGGCAAACTTTTTGACTTGAGGGCCACAATGGGTTCTTAAACTGGACCGGAGGGCCGGAACAAAAGCATGGATGGAGTGTTTGTGTGAACTAATATAAATTCAAAGTAAAGGAGCGGAGGGGAGAGCAAGAGAACCCTTCACTCTTTCGGCTCTGCAGGCCGGATAGAACAGCCGAACAGGCCGGATCTGGCCCGCGGGCTCTAGTTTGCCCACGGCTGCTACAGGGACTCAGCTGGGTGCACTGTGCCCTGAATGGTGGCTCATTTACAAGGGCCTGGGCTCACCCTCAGAAAAGTAGGCACATTTCCCTCCAGGCCCTGCCTAGCCCCCACCTGGAGCTCTGGAGCTCAGCAAAGTGTGTTCACAGGGGACAGGGCATGTGGCTTCCAGGACAGAGAGGGCTGTGTGCACCTGGGCAGCCACGTGGCTGAGCCTGGGTCCGAGGGCCCACTGGTGAGCAGTCTGAGCTGGGTGTGGGGACCCATTGCAGCAAAGGCGGGTGATCCTGCCCTCAGGGAGGGCACACCTCACACTCAGCACCAGCAGCCCTGGGAGGCAGGACTGGAGGCTCAGGGGGGCACAGGTAGGGAGGGAGGGGGCTCCCGCCCAGCCTGGTGGCTTCCCTGAGGAAGAGGAAGCGCCTGGCTTCACAAATGCCCAACGACCTGGGTCCCAGCAGAGAGACAGAGAGGGACAGACAGAGGGAGAGACAGACAGAGGGAGAGACAGAGAATATGGGGACGCGGAGAGACAGAGGGAGAGAGAGCTGAGCAGAGTGTGTGAGAGCAGAAGGGCGCGTGTGGCCGGGGGAGCGTGTCTCACTCGGGAACCAGAGGAAGCTCTAGGGACAAGCCCAGGGTTCCTGCCTTTGTGGCGTTGGCAGCACTGCCTTCTCCAGGGCTGGGGGTGCGTTCCAAACCCGGGGACAGCAGAGCCCTCCCCAACCAGCGGCCCCTCGCCCGTCCCCTCACCCTTTCGCTACCAGGAGCCGGTGCTTGTACGCAGGCCACAGCCCGGCTCATGTCACGCCTGGGGCTGCCCCACCACCACATGGATCCACAGACACCGGCCAAGCTGGCTGCCTCCTGATCCAGAGCCCAGGTCTCCTGGGATGGAGGTGGGGAGGCGGCAGGACAGTGGGCAGCCGGAGCCGGGCTGGCTGGGCCGGGTGTCGAGAATCGGGGAGCAAAGGGCTTGAGGGTGCATTTGTTAACAGCCCAAGTGCCCGTCAGTAGATGGGTGGATAAAAAGCTGTGGTAAATTTACACCACGGATTACTAAATAGCAGTGAAAAAGAAGGAACTCTTACCCAGTGAGACAGCCTGGAGGGACCTGGACAATATCATGCTGAGTGAAATAAGCCAGTGGGAGAAAGACAAGTATAACATGATCCACTCATGTGGAATCCATGAACCAAATAAACAGACGAATAAACAGATCCATAGACATGGACGCATGGAACAGAAGGACAGATCTCAGAGTGAAGGTACAGGGAGGGCAGGAAGAGATGAATCAAGAACTTAGAGGCATATATTCATAGACAATAGACCCAGGAGAGACAGGGCTGGGGTGGCAGGTGGGTGGAGAGGGGCAGAGAGGGGAAATGGCAGAAGTCTGCAATACTCTCAACAAGACAATTTCAAAGTAAAGAAAACAGCCCGGCCGGGTGGTTCAATAGGTTGAGCGTCTTCCCTGCACCAACAGGTCACCCTTTCCATTCCTAATACTGCACATGGAGCCTCAGTCCCCAGTGGGGGGCGGGCAGGAGGCAGCCGGTCCATGCAATTATCAGATCCATGTTCCCCTCTCTCCCTCCTTTTCTAAAATAGAAAATTAATAAAGAAAGAAAAAATGTTTAGAATAGGCAAATTGACTGATGCAGGAAGTTGGTGGAGGGGAGACACTGAGCAGTGCATACACAGTTTTTGTTTGGAGTGGTGCGATGATTTGGAACCAGATAGTGGTGATGGTTGCACAATAGTGTGACTGCGATTAATATCACTGAATTGAACTCATAGATCATTAAACTATCGTGTTGTATGTAATTTAAATTTTACCCTGATTTTTAAAAAATAACAGTTGCAAGGACCAACTCCTGACCTAGGACGGTGCTGCCTGCCTTTGCAGGAAGAGGGGGGATTGTGGCTGGGCTTGTGGTTTCTGCTACCCACAATAAGGAATTTGTGGATTTCAAGTTCAGACGGGAACCCACCAGCACTAAGTGGGGGGATTGTGGACAGATCAAGGCCTGCCACTGAAAAGGCGAGGCAGGGAGTACTGGCCAGTGGCCACTGTCGGGACTTCGCATTCTGTGATCCAGGGCCTGGGCCTCCTTTACCGATTGGAACCCTCCGGGAACCCGGTCCTGGGAAGGCCTCTGTGGCCGCGTTGTGTCTGGGGAAGTGTGGAGAGTGACTACAGCGTTTGGATAGGTTCAAGCTTCGGGCGAATGTGAGGGCAGGTTCTCTCGTGGCAAAGCAACGTGCAAGTCCCAGATTGGAGGGCAAATTCCTCCCAGCACAATGATAGCCAAAGGTTATGGTTGTACGCTTGACCTCATGGTCCCAACCTGTGGTCCCCCGTGGCTAAGTGAGGTAGGCTGTGGGGGTGCAGCAAATGCTGCCAAAACAAAGCTTGATAGAGTTCAGGTGAAAGTAATTGAGTAGATTCCAAATCTGAGAGAACAATGTAAACATCTTGAGCACTTTGCCTGGTGGAATCTGGCTATAAAATAAAGACTTGGCTTGCAGGCTGTGGCACTGTCTCTCCATATGATAGCAGCGTCCCACCTAGCCCCAGCTTTATTCTCTTGCCTGTCTGCTTTAATCCTTCTCTGCCCCCTCTCAGGTTCACCCCTGGCCATGCTGATCCAGCCACAGGGAAGGATTTGTGATGCAGCTTATTTTAGGCAACAGCTGGGCCCTGGGAACCAGAGCTGCAGCTCTTCACAGGGTTCATTTCTGCTAGAACCAGGCCCTGGACCGCCCCCCTCGCTCTGCCGGCACGTGGTCTGAGGAGTCCCAGGTGTGTGTGGGTTTTCAGGATAAACGTGCTGATTCCTGCCCCCTGGCTCCCCTCTGGCCCAGATGAACCCAGGGCTGTGAGGTGTGAGGTCCCGTCTCGGGCAGCCAGCAGTTTAGACTCACTGTCCTGAGGGTAGTTGTGCTGGAGCCCTGAGAGCCCGCAGCCCCTGGCTGGCTGCCCTGGTTGTCCAGGTCTGTGCTGTGGTTCTGCCATGGGGAGGTGGGCGCTGGGAAGCTCTGCTGGGGGAGGTGGAAGGATGGGGCAGGGAGGGCGTGGAGGAACAGCACCAACACTGCCCGCTGTACCCACCGCCTGGCCAGGGAAACACTGGACCGTGTGCATCAGGGTGGCCGGCTGGTCCCTGGAGCTGCCCCCGCCATACACCCGCCCCCACCCCCCCATCAGAAACCTTCTCTCCTCTGAGCCCTCACGCCCACTCTGATCTGACACGGTGAGCTTTGGAGCCTCAGACCTGGGCGTGAGTCCTCGCTTGAGGGCCTGGGGCACGTGGCCCCTCTTGGAGCCTTGGCACTGTAGGAAATGGCCAGCATGGTCAGCTTCTGATGGAAGCTGTGGCTGAATCTCCCCAGGCACAGAGAAGGGAGGGGGAGGGATGAGGATGTGAGACCAAGGACCTGTGGGCTTGGGCCAGCATCATGGTGGATACCCAGGAGGCACCTGTCTCAACTAGACAGGGGGATAGGGGGGTCACTAGAAAGGGCTCAACCCAATTGTTTTAAATGGCCCAATGGGGGGACCTAGTCTACATGTCAGGAAAGAGGTGAGCCCGGAGTACTCAGCCATTGAGGAGCCGGAGGAGGGGCAGATAAATGGGCTGTATTCCCGCCCCGGTGGTGGGGTGGGGGGGCAGTACATCCAGTGGACACCCGCTTAGGAGAGCGCATTCAAGGTCTCGCTTTTGAGTGTCATTTGAGTTGGGACAGGTGAGCATTTCTCACAGTACCTGTCTACAACGGGGTGTCCACAGGCCGCCGCCCGGGCCATGTGAGGTCAGCTTGGGGGAGCCTCAGTGCAGGCAGTGCCCCGTCCCAGATCTTGCTGAGGTGGCCAAGGCCCTGCGTCTGACCTCTGCCTCCCGCTTCCCTCCAGACTCTGCCAGAGCCAGGGGGCAGCACCCTGGCCCTACCGGGGACACCCAAAGCCCAGGCCTGGTACCCTGTGCTCTGAGCCTGCGTGATGCATTACTGTCTCTGCCTGGAATCCAGCTGGAGGCGAATGCGTTTCTCTCCCAGGCCATTCCCAGACCCCGGTACACAGAGCCCGCTCACGCACCCCAATGACGTGGCCGAGGCTGGGATCACTGGTCCAGAGGCAACTGCCCCCGAGGCCTGCTCCCCACTCAGGGCTGACCCTTCTCTGACCCTCTTTTTTCCTCTGAAATGAGGGGGCACCCACTTCCGGAGCTGGACACGGGGAGAGACCTGGTGGGCGGCTGTGGTTATGAGGTCTAAGCAGGTTGCCAGAGAGAGAGATGCAGCTTTATTCAGGAAGAGCTGGGGCGGGAGGTGGGCTCCCTGGGTCCCTCCTGTGGCCTCTTGGGCAAGGACATTAGAAGCAAATGGCTGAGGGCATCTGAGTCTCCTCAGAGTCACCAAAGGGGAGCTCAGGAGACGGCCTCAGAGTTGTCCGTGGGAGGAAGAGGAAGGGCCTCAGAGTCGTCCGGGGAGAGCAGGGGGGCAGCCCCATCTCCGGTCACGGTGGACACGGCCTGGTAGGTCTGGGTCCAGTACTGCAGGTAGCTGCTCCTCAGGTGCTGTTTCAGGGACTGGCCGTCCATCTTCTCGATAATCTCCAGGTAGTTGCCGTTTTCCTGGGTGTAGGAATCCCACTGAGTGGGCACAGCCGAGTGGCCCTTGTTGGGGTCCCTGCACATGAGAGAAAGGCTGTGTGGGGTCTGAGGGCTCACGGAGGGCTCCATGCTGACCCGAACCACCAGGGCACCTCACTGTGTCCTGGGCACCTGCTGGGCATGTACGTGTTCTGCGCCCAACCAGTAGCTCTATGCTCACACACAGATGGGGGTACTGAGGCTCAGGGAGGTTAAGTGTAGGAGAGGGGACAGGCATGTGGGGCCCAGGTGGCAGTAGGTCTGGTCCAGCCTCACCCGCCTTACCCAGTTCTGGCAAAGTTGGTCCAGTAGGCGATCATGACCCGGGAGACAGTTCTGTCTTGGCCCCGGTAGCCCAGGGGGTTGGAGAAGGGCTTCCCAAACACGTAAGGGAGCTCATCGGTGTGGTCGGCGCCCACCCAGCTGGGGTACAACGGATTGCGAGAAGGGTGGGAGAACAGGTAGGTGTAGGTCCGCGCACTCCTGAGGAGGGAGGGACACGGCCCAGGTTGGCAGGGAGCTCACCTGGGCTTCCGACCCAGAGCTGGGCCCTGAGGGAGGCCTTGGGGAGAGCAGGGCGGGACCGGGAAATCCCCAGACTCAGAATCAGGAGGGACCTGAATCCCTGCTTCTGGAAGGGAAGGCCATGGGGCTGTAGTTCTGGAATCTCAAGTGCATTCACTCTTCCCTCCACAAAGCCTGTCGAAGCGACTTCCTTCCTTTTCTCTGCAGATGAATTTGTGTTCCCGTCAGGAACACACCTGTGCCACCCAATGAAGAGCTCAAGTTCCTGGAGTTGGGACAAGCTTTCTGCCTGCTCTTCCTGGGCATCGTTTCCTCTCCCTTCCGAGGAAGCATCCCTAACTGACTTTTTATTTTCGCCGGAGGTTGACCAGGTGGCCGCAGACCAGGGTTGTTTTGAATGTTGGCCAACGCCAAACCCACAACAGAGAGCATCATCCGTGTTCTGTTCCCCTAAGCCTGGGGGCTGCGGGGAGGCTGCAGACACTGCAGGGGAGGCCTGTGGGCTGAGGGAATGGGGGACTTACAACCTGACTGAGCACCCGAATTAATCTGAAAAGTAACCCTATCATTTTCAGTCTTAAAACACGTATACTTATGTGAATAGGGCTAAGTTTTCTTAAGTTTCCTTTGAAGGCCTGTGCAAAGCAATGAAGGAGGTGACTCAGCTATGAATCCAGCAAGCAGAACCGATAAGCAGAGACAGACAGACCCACCAGGAGTCAAAACATCATCTCATCCACGTCATCTCACCCCATCATCTCATCCACATCATCTCATGTGATGATTACAATAGCTGAGGTTGCAGACCCCCAGGGCTGAACGTAGTACCCCAGCCCCCTCCCCTTTATAGTCCTGTCCCCTGCACCTGATCCCGGAAGCCGCCCCCGGGGGAGGCCTCCCTGGGCAATGCGTAAACCACTTGGGCCTCCCCTGCCCTGGCCCTCACTTGGCGTTGGCTCTGTGTTGGGCCAAGGCCATCGTCGTGGGCATCAGGGAAAAGACGTCGGTCTCAAAGTCCACCACCGTCTTCTTTTTGGCCTCTTGGGAGGAGTCCTGGGCCCAGAACGCCGTGTAAAAGTCAAAGGTGGCGTTGGCACCTCTGGGCCCCTTGACCAAGGTGAGCCCCCTGATGAACTTGAAGAAGTCCTTCCTGCAGGGACAAGCCGGCACTGGTCCCTAGACCCAGTACATCGGGAGGCATCCCACCCCCCACACATCCCGCCATGGCCCTGCAGATGGCCCCCTACTCCTGCTCACCTTATTCTCCAGGTAATGCCTCCCCAAGAGGCCCACGGGCACATCCTGGGCCCTGCGTCCCACTTACCCCGTGATGGTCAGCTTGTCCACGTTGATGGCTGGCATGTCAAAACTGGCGAATTTGTGGCTGTCCATGTTGTTGGTGCCAGCGATGTAGTCAATGTCAGCCGTGTTGGCGAAAAGGTTGATGGGGTTGTCGGGGATGAAGCCTCCATCCACGACACGCAGGAGGCCCATGTAGTGCATTATGGGGTCTGCGTGGAGAGTAAGGGTCGTCGCACCTTCCAGAGCCCCCTGCCAGGCCCCAGGCCCGGGGGCAGCCCCTACCTCCTCGGATCCAGACCAGGGTCCTCAGCCTGTCCCCGTGACATGGGGCCAGGATCATTCTATGTCCTGGGCTGCCCTGTGCGTGTGGAGCAGCTTCCCTGGCCCCATCCGCCCGATGTCACCCTCCCCAGTGTGGCAGCCCAGACTGTGTGCAGACTGCCACAGGCTCCCTGGGCCACACCGTCCGCTGACAGCCACTGCGCCTGAGGTCCCTAAAGTGGGTGCAAATGACTGTTTCTGCCCATTGTTGGGGGACAAGTTGCACCAGTTTCCCAAAGGGGTCAGGACCCAGGCAGGATCAGAGGGAGGGATGGCGCCCACGGCACAGCCAGTCGAGACCACGGAGGCAACAAGGGCTCTGGCGGCACCGGGCTCCCAGGGACACCAGTGAGCGTGTGACGGGCCAGGCAGCAGCCCCTCACATCTCACTTTGGGAGGATGGGCTTCCCCCCATGTGGAGCCCCACTCACACTCCTTGCCCACCAGGGGTATCTTATAGGCCAGCGTCAGAGCCCGGGGGTCGGTGACCTTCAGACACTTGGCCATGCTGGCGGTATCTTCCAGGGGGCAGCCCACCTTCTTGGCGATCTGGGGGTGGGGAGAGACTGGCATGGGGACCAGGACAGGGCATGGAAAGGAGGTAACCCGAGCACCTCCCTCACCGCAGCTCCCCTTTACCCCCTTGTCCCAGGAGAGAGGGTTCTTCTGGATGGCCCAGGGGGCCAGCGCCACGCCGCTCTCGCTGATGGCTCGTCGAATGAGGCCCTTGTTGTAGGGAGAGAGGGTCTGCGACACACACAGGTCCTGTCACCATGGCCTCGCCTGTCCTGCCCACCCGGGCTCCACCAAGCACAGCTAGACTGTCAGCATCATGCTGTTCCCCACAGCCCCATCAGCTCCCCCCAGTTCCCACCAGCTCCCCTTCACCCCTGTCAGCTTCCCCAGTTCCCATCAGCTTCCCCTGGCCCCCAAATTCTCTCCACAACCCCATGAGCTCCCCCATCCCAGTCAGCCCCCCCCCCCCCATCACCGTGGCAGGAAGGTCTTCCATCCCAGCGAACCCAGACCTGGAGAGAGACGCTGGCACCTCCGGCTGATTCCCCAAAGATGCTGATGTTGTCGGGGTCCCCCCCGAAGGCCGCAATGTTCCTCTTCACCCACGCGATGGCCATGTGCTGGTCCCGAAGGCCGTAGTTACCTGGGACCGGTGGGGTAGCCCGTCAGGGACTTGGGTGAGGGAGAGCTTCCTCCCTGTGGAGACCCCTGTCAAGACCCAGGATGGCGCACGGCGGGTCCCAGGAGGCTGTGGTATGAAGTGCTGGAGGGGCTGTGGGGCTCAGGTAAAGGACTAGGACTAGGAGGGTCAGGCTGCTCATCTCTCTCCCTGACACCGTCCCTCTTATTGTCTGTCCAATGGCTCTGAGTCCGCCAAATCACCACTTCAGTGTCTCATCTTCCGTCTCTTCAGGGTCTCTGTCCGCACTCCCTGGACTCCCTGGGTCCCTGTCCCTGCTCCCTGGTCACCCTGGGTCCCTGTCCCTGCTCCCTGGTCACCCTGGGTCCTTGTCCACGCTCCCTGGTCACCCTAGGTCCCTGTCCCCGCTCCCTGGTCTCTTTGAGTCCCTGTCCCCCCTCCTTGCTCTCCCTGGGTCCCTGTACCCCCTCCTTGGTATCCCTGGGTTCCTGTCCCTGCTCCCTGGTCTCCCTCGGTCCCTGTCCCCACTCCCTGGTCTCCCTGGGTCCCTGTCCTCGCTCCCTCATCTCCCTGGGTTCTTGTCACCACTCCCTTGTCTCCCTGGGTCCTTGTCACTGCTCCCTGCTCTCCCTGGGTCCCTGTCCCTGCTCCCTGGTCTTCCTGGGTCCCGGTGCCCGCTCCTTGGTCTTCCTGGGTCCCTGCTTGGCTGGCGGGCAGCCTCTTCTCTCACTACAGCATCCGATGGGCTCCTGGGTCTCATATTCCAACCCCAGCTTCCTGCTCTGACAGTAGAATTCTGGGTCTTTTTGGGAGACTGTCAGGAGTTATTGGGAGAACGCGGTACTGAAGGGCCCCCCAGTAGCTCCCTCACCCCTGGCCGCAGGTGCCCATCACACCTGGCAGGTGGGCGTCCCCAGTGCTGAGGAAGCCCAGCGGCCCGATGCGGTAGTTGAAGGTGACCACGATGACGTTTCCCCGCGTTGCGATCTCCTCCCCTTCAAACTCGTAGTTATTGAAGAAGTTTAACTCTTGGGTGGACCCCATGAGAAAGCCTCCTCGGTAGATCCACATCATGACAGGCAGGTTCTGGGAAAATAAAGCAGGAAGCAGGCCTGGTGACCACAGCTGTCCCCTCCCATCCCCTCTGGGTGCTTGTTTCAGGGACTTTCATCTCTGGAGATCACACATCCAAGGGCTGGGGCAGGGCTGGGCCTCTGGCTGCCTGGGCGCTTTCTGCAGGTTCGGGGACCTGGAGGGCATGGGGAGGGCAATGCACCTTCCTTCTGGCCATGGGGGACCCAGATGTTGAGGTAGAGGCAGTCCTCGAAGCCCTCGGTGTTGTCCTGGGTGACAGTGACTTGCAGGCATTGCTGCTTGAAGTCCTTGGCCTTCAGGGTCCCTGTGGGTGACCAGCGGGGCAGGCGTGAGGATGGTGGCCCCACCGCCACCCCAGGCACAGGGTCAGCCCTGCACCCACCCCCCACTCCCACCTTGCTAGCCGGGTTTCCGCTGGGGGTTCTCCAGGGCCTTGGGTGGGGCGGCGAAGGGAATGCCCTTGAAGAGGTCCACAGAGCGGCCGCTGATGCCCAATAGGCCGAGCTTCTAGTTGACGCCCTCCACGAAGCCCCTTCCGTGTGCACCATGCCCAGCTGGGGAGAGGGCAGGTTCAGGGGCGCAGGTTGGGCAGACCAGCGGGGTAGGGCGACCCCAGCAGGCTCCAGGGGTCCAGACAGCCTCCAGGTGGGGCCCCTAGTCACGCCTGCCTGGAGCTGTTGGTTCCTGAGAAAGCCCTGCTCCTCAGCCCTGGCAGGGCCCTGAAGGAAGGGATCCTGTAGGTGCGCCAAGGCTCCCAACTCCCCCTCGAGGGGCCCTAGCCCCTGGCAAGCAGGTGGGCGTCGCCCATTCTCCAGGGTGTGGGGGGGGGGGCCGCCCTCCGGGTTGAACTCGACTGAGGTCCACACTCCTGTTCCACCGCTGGGGCTGTGATGGGCAAACTGCGGGCCTGCTCAGGGCTCAGCGTCCTCTAAGCCAGGCCATGGCCCTCCCCGGGCAGAGGGAGAGCCGAGGGCCCTGGAGGCCCAGGCAGATCCGCAGATCAGCCCTGAGGGCGCCAGTGACTCTGGCGCTGGGGGGACAGGGCCTTGTTTGTGTTGGCGCAAGTGCCCCTGTGTGCCCTGAGAGCGCCTGGCCCAGCCCTCCCTCGTGGTCTCTGACATTCGAGTTCATGGGCGTCCTGGCTGTCAGCTGCGCGGCGCCATCATGTGAGTATGAAGGCAAGAGCGCAGAGGAAGGGCCAGGACAGCGCGGGGCTGGGTGTGGGCTCTCGGGGGCTCTTTGTGCCAGCGCCCCACCTGCCTGCCCCCCTCCGCAGGCCGTCCCAGGTCCCAGGCCAGGTTAGGGGAGCAGATGAGCCCTGCCATGTCCTCTGGGCTCTCGCTTACCTTTGCTGCGCTCACTACCGCCAAGCAGCAGGCGAGGCCTAAGACAGCCAGCTCTGGGCGCCCCATGGTGCGTGTGCCTGCCTCGGGGGCCCTGCCTCTGTGTGTGGGTATTTATGGGGCGGGAGCCTACGGGAAGCCGGGGCTGGCAGCTGCCTGTGGCTGGTTCCCTTCCCCTACTCCTCCCTCTGCCCCTTCCTCCAGGCAATATACCCAGGGCCAGGATAACTGCCTTTCCCAGCCAGGCTTAGGGCCAAGGTCATGTATGTGTGGACACACACACACACACACACACACACACACACACACATATAGCTGTCTTTCCAGGCGGGCTCAGACGGGGCCAAGTCATGGAAATGTGTGCACATACATGCACACACACTCACACACGCATGCATGTGTGCACGGGTGCAGGGATGGTCCGCCTTGCCCAGGAACTGCTGATCGGGTGTCTGGTGCCCACAGTGCACCTGGGCTGGTTACTGGGAACAGTCAGGTGAACCTGGGCTGGGGCTACAGGGACTCAGCTGGGTGCACTGTGCCCTGAATGGTGGCTCATTTACAAGGGCCTGGGCTCACCCTCAGAGAAGTGGGCCTGCTCCCCTCCAGGCCCTGCCTGGCCCCACAAACTCCGGAGCTCAGCAAAGGGAGGTCATAGAGCATGGGCGTGTGGCTTCCGGGACAGAGAGGGCTGTATGCTCCTGGGCAGCCACGTGGCTGAGCCTGGGTCCGAGGGCCCACTGGTGAGCAGTCTGAGCTGGGTGTGGGGACCCATTGCAGCACAGGGTGGGGGATCCTGCCCTCAGGGAGGGCATACCTCACACTCAGCACCAGCAGACCTGGGAGGCAGGACTGGAGGCTCAGGGGGGCACAGGTGGGGAGGGAAGGGGCTCCCGCCCAGCCTGGTGGCTTCCCTGAGGAAGAGGAAGCACCTGGCTTCAGAAATGCCCAACGACCTGGGGCACAGCAGAGAGACAGAGAGGGACAGACAGAGGGAGAGACAGACAGAGGGAGAGACAGAGATAATGGGGACGCGGAGAGACAGAGGGAGAGCTGAGCAGAGTGTGTGAGAGCAGAAGGGCGCGTGTGGCCGGGGGAGCGTGTCTCACTCGGGAACCAGAGGAAGCTCCTGGGACAAGCCCAAGGTTCCTGCCTTTGTGGCGTTGGCAGCACTGCCTTCTCCAGGGCTGGGGGTGCGTTCAGGGCTCGGGGACAGCAGAGACCTCCCTGGACAGCAGCCCTTCGCCCGTCCCCTCACCCTTTCGCTACCAGGAGCCGGTGCTTGTACGCAGGCCACAGCCCGGCTGGCGTCACTCCTGGGGCGGCTCCAGCATCACATGGATCCACAGACACCGGCCAAGCTGGCTGCCTCCTGATCCAGAGCCCAGGTCTCCTGGGACGGAGGTGGAGAGGCCGCAGGACAGTGGGCAGCAGGAGCCGGGCAGGCTGGGCCGGGTGTGTGAGGACAGGGGATCAAAGGGTTTGAGTGGCGCGTTTGTTAACAGGCCTCTGGCAGCTAGTGCAGTTCTGCAGCCTGTTCTAGAGGAAGTAATCCGAGGTTGTACAGATGGCCAATGGAGGCCACCTATGAGCAGGGAGATGGAAATTACAACCTAAGTGTCAATCAGCTCGCACCCACCTGGAGGGCCACCATCAGCAAATCAACAAACCCCAAGGGCTGGCGGGGTGTGGAGAAGAGGGAACCCTCGTGCCCTGCTGGTGGGATGGGGCCTGGTGCGGCCACGGTGGAGAACAGTACGGAGCTGCCTCAAAAAATGGAAAATGGAACTGCCGTTTGACCAGCGACCCCCTTCTGGGAATATCCTAAGAATCCTTAGGCACCAATGAGAATGACTGTGTGCACCTCTGTGTTCCTAGCAGTGTCATGTACAACAGCCAAGATCTGACAGCAGCCCAAGTGCCCATCAGTAGGCGAGTGGACAAAAGCTGTGGTACGTTCACACCGTGGAATACTCTGCAGCTGTAAAAAGAAGGAACTCTTACCCGGTGATACAGCCTGGAAGGACCTGGAGAGTATCATGCTGAGTGAAATAAGCCAGTGGGAGAAAGACAAGTATCACATGACCTCACTCATGTGGAATTCAATGAACCAAATAAACTGACGAATAAACAGATCCATAGACATGGACGCATGGAACAGCAGGACAGATCTTGGAGTGAAGGTGGAGGGAGGGAGGGAAGAGATGAATGAAGAACTTATAGGCATATATTCATAGACAATAGACAGGGGAGAGACAGGGCTAGGGTGGGAGGTGGGTGGAGAGGGTCAGAGAGGGGAAATGGCAGAAGTCTGCAATACTCTCAACAAGACAATTTCAAAGTAAAGAAAACAGCCCGGCCGGGGTGGTTCAATAGGTTGAGCGTCTTCCCTGCACCAACAGGTCACCCTTTCCATTCCTAATACTGCACATGGAGCCTCAGTCCCCAGTGGGGGGCGTGCAGGAGGCAGCCGGTGCATGTAATTATCAGATCCATGTTTCCCTCTCGCCCTCCCTCTCTAGAAAAGAAAATCAACACTAAAGAAAAAACGTTTAGAATAGGCAAATTGACTGAAGCAGGAAGTTGAATAGAATAGCAGCAGTTGGGGGAGCGGAGATCCTGAGGAGTGCATACACAGTTTTTGTTTGGAGTGATGCACTGATTTGGAACCAGATAGTGGTGATGGTTGCACAATAGTGTGACTGCGATTAATATCACTGAATTGAGCTCATGCATCGTTAAACTATCGTGTTGTGATTTAAATTTTACTTAATTTTTAAAAACAGTTGCAAAGACCAACTCCTGACCCAGGACGGGGCTGCCTGCCTTTGGAGGATGAGGGGGAAGTGTGGCTGGGCTTGTGGTTTCTGCTGCCCAGGAGGAGGAATTCCTGGATTTGAAGTTCAGACCAGAACCCACCAGCACTAAGTGGGGGGTTGTGGACAGATCAAAGCCTGCCACAGGGAAGGCGAGGCGGGGAGTACTGGCCAGTGGCCTCTGTCAGGACTTCCCATTCTGTGATCAGGGCCCGGGCCTTCCTTTTGGGATCGGAACCCTCCGGGAACCCTGTCCTGGGAAGGCCTCTCTGGGGGTGTTGTGTCTGGGGAAGTGTGGAGAGTGACTACAGCGTTTGGATAGGTTCAAGCCTCGGGCAAATGAGAGGGCAGGTTCTCTCATGGGAAAGCCACATACCAATTCCCAGCGTGGAGGACAAAGCCCTCCCATCACAATGATAGCCAAAGGTTATGGTTGTACACTTGACCTCATGGTCCGAACCTGTGGTCCCCCGTGGCTAAGTGATGTAGGCTGTGGAGGTGCAGCAAGTGCTGCCAAAACAAAGCTTGATGGAGTTCAGGTGCATGTAATTGAGTAGATTCCAAATCCGAGAGAACAATGTAAACATCTTGAGCACTTTGCCTGGTGGAATCTGGCTATAAAATAAAGACTCGGCTTTCAGGCTGTGGCACTGTCTCTCCATCAGAGAGCAGCGTCCCACCTAGCCCCAGCTTTATTCTGCTGTCTGTCTTCTTTAATCCTTCCCCGCCCCCCATCAGGTTCACCCCTGGCCATGCTGAGCCAGCCACAGGGAAGGATTTGTGATGCAGCTTATTTAAGGCGACAGCTGGGCCCTGGGAACCAGAGCTGCAGCTCTTCACAGGGTTCATTTCTCCCAGGACCAGGCCCTGGACAGCCCCCCTAGCTCTGCCGGCACGTGGTCTGAAGAGTCCCAGGTGAGTGTGGGTTTACAGGATAAACGTGCTGATTGCTGCCCCCTGGCTCTCCTCTGGCCCAGATGAACCCAGGGCTGTGAGGTCTGAGGTCCCGTCTCGGGCAGCCACCAGTTTAGACTCACTGTCCTGAGGGTAGTTGGGCTGGAGCCCTTAGAGCCCGCAGCCCCTGGCTGGCTGCCCTGGTTGTCCAGGTCTGTGCTGTGGTTCTGCCATGGGGAGGTGGGCGCTGGGAAGCTCTGCTGGGGGAGGTGGAAGGATGGGGCAGGGAGGGCGCGAAGGAACAGCACCAACACTGCCCACTGTACCCACCGCCTGGCCAGGGAAACACTGGACCGTGTGCATCAGGGTGGCTGGCTGGTCCCTGGAGCTGCACCCACCATAACCCTCCCCCCAATCAGGAACCTTCTCTCCTCTGAGCCCTCACGCCCGCTCTGAGCTGACACGGTGAGCTTTGGAGTCTCAGACCTGGGCATGAGTCCTCCCTTGAGGGCCTGGGGCACATGGCCCCACTTTGAGCGTTGGCACTGTAGGTAATGGCCGTCATGGTCAGCTTCTGATGGAAGCGGTGGCTGAATCCCCCAGGCACAGAGAAGGGAGGGGGAGGGATGAGCATGTGGACCAAGGACCCATTGGCATGGGCCAGCATATGGTGGAGACCCTGGAGGCACTGGACTCAGCTAGACCGGGGTGCGGGGGGGCAACTATAAAAGGCCTCAGCCCAATGTTCTTAAATGGCCTAATGGGAGGACCTAGTCCACATGTCAGTAAATAGGTGAGCCTATAATACTCAGCCAATGAGGAGCCGGAGGAGGGGCCGGATAAATGGGCTGTGTTCCCGCCCCGGAATGCCAGTACAGCTGGAGGGACACCTGCTCTGGAGAGCATATTCAAGGTCTCCCTTTTACTGAGCTTCTCTCTCGGAGTGTCATTTGAATTGGGACAGGTGAGCATTTCTCACAGTACCTGTCTACAACAAGGTGTCCACAGTGCCAACCACACAGGCCATGTGAGGTCAGGATGGGGGAGCCTCGGTGCAGGTGGTGCTCCGTCCCAGATCTTGCTGAGGTGGCCATGGCCCTGCATCTCACCTCTGCCTCCCTCTCCCCCCTGACTCTGCCAGAGCCAGCGGGCAGCACCCTGGCCCTGCCCTGGTACCCTATGCTCTGAGCCTGTGGGATGTGTTCCTGTCTCTGCCTGGGATCCAGCTCCAGGCGAATGCATTTCTCTCCCGGGCAATTCCCAGACACTGGTACACAGAGCCCCCTCCCCGCACCCCAAGGACGTGGCTGAGGCTGGGCCCACTGGTCCAGAGGCAACTGTCCACGGGGCCCACTCCCCACTCAGGGCTGAACCTTCTCTGACCTTCTTTGCTCCTTTGAAATGAGGGGGCACCCACTTCCGGAGCTGGACATGGGCAGAGACCAGGCGGGCGGCTGAGGTCATGAGGTCAAAGCGGGTAGCCAGAGAGAGATGCGGCTTTATTCAGGAAGAGCTGGGGTGGGAGGTGGGCTCCCTGGGTCCCACCTGTGGCCTCTTGGGCAAGGACATTAGAAGCAAATGGCTGAGGGCATCTGAGTCTCCTCAGAGTCACCAGTGGGGAGCTCAGGAGACGGCCTCAGAGTTGTCCATGGGAGGCACAGGAAGGGCCTCAGAGTCGTCCGAGAAGAGCAGGGGGGCGGACCCTTCTCCGGTCACGGTGGGCAGGGCCTGGTAGGTCTGGGTCCAGTACTGCAGGTAGCTGCTCCTCAGGTGCTGTTTCAGGGACTGGCCGTCCATCTTCTTGTTAATCTCCAGGTAGTTGCCGTTTTCCTGGGTGTAGGGATCCCACTGGGTGGGCACAGCCGAGTGGCCCTTGTTGGGGTCCCTGCACATGAGAGAAAGGCTGTGTGGGGTCTGAGGGCTCACGGGAGGCTTCCATGGTGACCCGAACCACCAGGGCACCTCACTGTGTCCTGTGCACTGTCTGGGCATGTACGTGTTCTGCGCCCAACCAGTAGCTCTATGCTCACACACAGATGGGGGTACTGAGGCTCAGGGAGGTTAAGTGTGGGAAAGGGGACAGGCATGTGGGGCCCAGGTGGCAGTAGGTCTGGCTCAGCCTCACCCGCCTTACCCAGTCCTGGCAAAGTTGGTCCAGTAGGCGATCATGGCCCGGGAGACAGTTCTGTCTTGGGCCCGGTAGCCCAGTGGGTTGTCGAAGGGCTTCCCAAACACGTAAGGGAGCTCACCGCTGTGGTCGGCGCCCACCCAGCTGGGGTAAAATGGATTGCGAGAAGGGTGGGAGAACAGGTAGGTGTAGGTCCGGGCACTCCTGAGGAGGGAGGGACACAGCCCAGGTCGGCAGGGAGCTCACCTGGGCTGCCCACCCAGAGCTGGGCCCTGGAGGGAGGCCATGGGGAGAGCAGGGCAGGGTCTGAAAATCCCCAGACTCAGACTCAGGAGGGACCTGGATCCCTGATGGCCTTGGGGTTGTGCTTCTGAGATTTCAACTGCATTCACTCTTCCCTCCACTAAGCCTCTCGAGGAGACTTCCTTCCTTTTCTCTGCAGATGAATTTGTGTTCTTCGCTGGGAACATACCTGTGCTGCCCCATGAAGAGATCACGTTCCTGGAGTTGGGACAAGCTTTCTGCCTGCTCTTCCTGGGCATCGTTTTCTCTCGCTTCCGAGGAAGCATCCCTAACTGACTTTTTATTTTCACTGGGGGTTGACCAGGTGGCCGCAGGCCAGAGTTGTTTTGAATGTTGGTCAACTCCAAACCCACAACAGAGAGCATCATCCTGTGTTCTGTCCCCCTCATCCTCAAGCCTATGGAGAGATTGCAGGGGAGGCCTGTGGGCTGAATGAATGGGGGACTTACAACCTGATGGACAGAGCACCTGAATTAATCTGAAAAGTAACCCTATAATTTTCAGTCTTACAACACATATACTTATGTGAATAGGGTTAAGCTTTCTTAAGGTTCCTTTGAAGGCCTGTGCAAAGTAATGAAGGACGTGACTTAGCTGTGAATCCAGCAAGGAGAACTGGTAAGCAGGGACAAACCCACCAGGAGTCAAAACATCATCTCATCCACATCATCTAATCCACATCATCTCATCCACGTCATCTCATCGTGTGATGACTACAATAGCTGAGGTCTGCGGACCCCCAAGGCTGCACGTAGCACCCCAGCTCCCTCCCCTTTATAGTCCTGTCCCTTGCAGCTTACTGGAACACAGAATTTGAATGCTTGTAAGCGCCCTGTCTTCTTGGTTGGCTGGCCTTCTCAATAAACGCTTCATATGATTCCACCCGGCCTTCGTTATTGGACACACGGACAGGCAGCCCGAGCCCTACCTGGGGTTTCCCAGTGACAGGAGGAGGGCTCTGTAAAGGCCCATGAGCTGGGAGGTGAGGAGGGGCCTTCTCAAGTCTCCTCAGGCCTGGGCAAGGCAGATGGTGCAGGCACTGCTGGGACCCCATCCCGGCTTTCCCGGGCCTCCGTGAACCCGGAAGCCGCCCTCTGGTAAAGCTTCACTGGGCAGGTCGGTGACCCAGGGGAGCCTCCCCTGCCCCGGCCCTCACTTGGCGCTGGCTCTGTGCTGGGCCACGGCCATCTTCGTGGGCATCAGGAAGAAGACGTCGGTCTCAAAGTCCACCACCATCTTCTTCTTGGCCTCCTGGGAGGAGTCCTGGGCCCAGGACGCCGTGTAGAAGTCAAAGGTGGCGTTGGCACCTCTGGGCCCCTTGGCAATGGTGACTTGGCTGACCAGCTTGAAGAAGTCCTCCCTGCAGGGACAAGCTGTCACTGGACCCTGTACCTGGCCAGCGGGAGGCATACCCTCCACCCCACGCCAGGGGCCTAGACATGGCCCTCTACACCCGCCAACCTCCTTCTCCAGCTGATGCCTCCCCAAGAGGCCCCCAGGCAAGCCCTAGTCCCTGCTCCCTACTCACCCTGTGATGGTCAGAATGTCCACGTTGATGGCAGGCACGTCAACGCTGGCAAAGATGTGGCCGTCCATGTTGTTGGTGCCAGCAATGTAGTCGATGTCGGCTGCGTTGGCGAAAAGGTTGATGGGGTCGTCAGGGATGAAGTCTCCATCCACGACAGGCAGGAGGCCCCGGTAGTACTGCAAGGGGTCTACGTGGAGAGCATGGGTCCTTGCACCTTCTAGAGCAGGGGTGGGCAAACTTTTTGACTGGAGGGCCACAATGGGTTCTTAAACTGGACCAGAGGGCCGGAACAAAAGCATGGATGGAGTGTTTGGGTGAACTAATATAAATTCAAAGTAAAGGAGCGGAGGGGAGAGCAAGAGAACCGGATAGAACAGCTGGATCCGGCCCGCGGGCTGTAGTTTGCCCAAGGCTGTTCTAGAGCCTGCCAGTCAGGCCCCATTCCCGGGGACAGCTCCTGCCTCCTCGGATCCAGACCAGGGTCCTCAGCCTGTCCCGCTGACATGGGTCCCTGATCATTCTATGTTCTGGGCTGCCCTGCACGTGTGGAGCAGCTTCCCTGGCCCCATCCACCCTATGTCACCGCTCCCCAGTGTGGCAGCCCAGACTGTGTGCAGACTGCCACAGGCTCCCTGGGCCACACCGTCCCGCTGACAGCCACTGCGCCTGAGGTCCCTAAAAGTGGGTGCGAATGACTGTTTCTGCCCATTGTTGGGGGACAAGGTGCACCAGCTTCCCAAAGGGGTCAGGACTCAGGGAGGATCAGAGGGAGGGATGGCGACCAAGGCACAGCCAGTTGAGGCCACGGAGGCAACAAGGGACCTGGCAGCACCGGGCTCCCAGATATGCCATTAGCACGCGATGGGTCAGGCAGCAGCCCCTCAATCCTCACTTCTTTGGGAGCATGGCCGTCCCCCCATGTGGAGCCCCACTCACACTCCAGGCCCAACAGGGGTATCTTATAGGCCAGCGTCAGAGTCCGTGGGTCGGTGACCTTCAGACACTTGGCCATGCTGGCGGTATCGTCCAGCGGGCAGCCCACCTTCTTGGCGATCTGGGGGTGGGGGAGACCGCTATGGGGACCAGGACAGGGCATGAAAAAGAGGTAACCCGAGCACCTCCCCACCGCAGCTCCCTTTTACCCCCTTGGCCCAGGAGAGAGGGTTCTTCTGGATGGCCCAGGGAACCAGCGCCAGACCGCTCTCGCTAATGGCTCGCCGGATGAGTCCGTTGCTGTAGGGAGAGAGGGTCTGCAACACACAGAGGTCCTGTCACCATGGCCTCGCCTCTCCTGCCCACCCAGGCTCCACCAGGGACAGCCAGGTTGTCAACTTCATGCTGTTCCCCACAGCCCCATCAGCTCCCCAGTTCTCATCAGCTCCCCCAGTTCACATCAGCTCCCCCAGTTCACATCAACTCCCCCAGTTCACATCAGCACCCTCAGCCCCAATCAGCACTCTCAGCCCCCATCAGCTCCCCCCTGTTCCCATTGGCTACCTCAGTTCCCATCGGCTCCCTTAGCCCCCACCAACTCCCCAACCAGCTCTCCACCAGGTCCCCACAACAGCCTAGGAAGAAGGCCCACCCGCCCGGGGTCCCCAGACCTGCAGAGAGACGCTGACACCTCCGGCTGATTCCCCAAATATGGTGATGTTGTTGGGGTCCCCCCCAAAGGCCTCAATGTTCCTTTTCACCCACGCGATGGCCATGTGCTGGTCCCGAAGACCATAGTTACCTGGGCGGGTGGGGGAGCCCATGAGAGACTGGGGTGGGGGGAGAGCTTCCTCCATGTGGAGATCCCTGTCAAGCCCCTGGATGGCGCACGGCGGGTCCCAGAAGGTTGTTGAATGAGGTGCTGGAGGGAGTGTGGGGCTCTGGTAGGGGACCAGGAGCTGGAGGGCCAGGCTGCTCATCTCTCTCCCTGACACCATCCATCTTGTAGTCCTATGGCTCTGTGTCCTCCAAGTCACCACCTCAGTGTCTCATCTTCTGTCTGTCCCTGGGTCCTTGTCCCTGCTCCCTCATCTCCCTGGTCTCCCTGGATCCCTGCCTGGCTGGCTGGCTGCCTCTTCTCTCACTACAGCTTCCGATGGGCTCCTGTGGCTCACTGTCTATCACCAGCTTCCAGTGCTGCCAGTAGAATTCTGGGTCTTTCTGGGAGACTGTCAGGAGTTGTTGGGAGAAAGGGGTGCTGAAGGGCCCCCCACCAGCTCCCTCACTCCCGGCCCCAGGAGCCCATCACACCTGGCAGGTGGGCGTCCCCAGTGCTGAGGAAGCCCCCCGGCCCAAGGCGGTAGTTGAATGTGACCACGATGATGTTGCCCCGCGTGGCGATCTCCCCCCCGTCGTACTTGTAGTTATTGAAGAAGCTTAATTCTTGGGCAGAGCCCACGAGGAAGGCTCTTCCATAGATCCAGATCATGACAGGCAGGTTCTGGGAAACTGAAGCAGGAGACATGCCCGGTGACTACAGCTGTCACCTCCCCATTTCCTCTGGGTGCTTGTTTCAGGGAATTTCAACTCTGTAGCCCACACAGAGCCCAGGGGCAGGGCAGGGCTGGGCCTCTAGCTGCCTGCGTGCTTTCTGCACGTTTGGGGACCTGGAAGGCATGGGGTGGGTGATCCACCTTCCTTCTGGCCCTGGGGGACCCAGATGTTGAGGTAGAGACAGTCCTCAGAGCCCCTAGTGTTCTCCTGGGTGTCAGTGACTTGAAGGCATCGCTGCTTGAAGTCCTTGGCCTTCAGGGTCCCTGTGGGTGACCAGAGGGGCTGGCGTGAGGATGTTGTTAGCAAAGAAGTGACTATTGATGGGCTGCTGCCTGGCTCATCACCCGCTCACTGGCGTCCCTGGGAGCCCAGAGCCGTCAGGGCCTTTGTTGCCTCCGTGGCCTTGACTGGCTGTGCCTTGGTCGCCATCCCTCCCTCTGATCCTCCCTGGGTCCTGACCTCTTTGGGAAGCTGGTGCACCTTGTCCCCCAACAATGGGCAGCCCCACGAACCACCCCAGGCACAGGGCCAGCTCAGCACCAACCCCCCACTCCCACCTTGCCAGTGGGGTGCCGCTGGGGGTTCTCCAGGGCCTTGGGTGGGGCAGCGAAGGGGATCCCCTTAAAAACATCCACAGAGCGGCCGTCGATGCCCAAGAGGCCGAGCTTCTTGTTGACGCCCTCCACGAAGCCTCCTTCTGTGTGTACCACGCCCAGCTGGGGAGAGGGCAGGCTCAGGGGTGCAGGCTTGGCAGGCCAGTGGGGTGGGGCAACCCCAGAAGGCTCTAGAGGTCCAGACAGCTTCCATGTGGGGCCCGTAGTCACGCCTGCCTGGAGCTATGGGTTCCTGAGGAAGCCCCGCTCCTCACCCTGTGCCAGGGCCCCGAAAAACGGGATCCTGTAGTTGCCCTGAGGCTTCCGACTCCCCCTCGAGGGGCCCCAGCCCCTGGCAAGCAGGTGTGTGTGGCCCCCGCTAGGGCGCTGGGCTCCGGGTTGAACTAGACCGAGGTCCACACTCCTGTTCCACTGCTTGGGCTATTGTGGGCAAACTGCTGGCCTGCTCAGGGCCCAGTGCCCTTCTGAGCTGGGCCATGGCTCTCCCAGGGCAGAGGGAGAGCCGAGGGCCCTGGAGGCCCAGGCAGATCCACAGATCAGCCCTGAGGGTGCCAGTGACTCTGGGGCTGCTGGGACAGGGCGCCTTGTTTGTGGTGGCACAAGTGCCCCTGTGTGCCCTGAGAGCGCCTGGCCCAGCCCTCACTCGTGGTCTCTGACATTTGAGTTCGTGGGCGTCCTGGCTGTCAGCTGCGCGGCGCCATCGTGTGAGTGTGAAGGCAGGAGCGCAGAGGAAGGGCCAGGACAGCGCGGGGCTGGGTGTGGCCTCTCGGGGGCTCTTCATGCCAGCGCCCCACCTGCCTGCCCCCCTCCGCAGGTCGTCCCAGGTCCCAGGCCGGGTTAGGGGAGGAGACGGGCCCCTGCCATGTCCTCTGGGCTCTTGCTTACCTTTGCTGCGCTCACTACCGCCAAGCAGCAGGCGAGGCCTAAGACAGCCAGCTCCGGGCGCCCCATGGTGGGTGTGCCTGCCTCGGGATGGCCCTGGCTCCAGCCCGTGGGTATTTATGGGGCGGGAGCCATCCAGGAGCTGGAGCTGGCAGCTGCATGTGTCTGGTTCACTTCCCCTCCTCCTCCCTCTGCCCCTTCCTCCAGGCAGTATACCTGTGGCCAGGATAATTGTCATTCCCAGCCAGGCTCAGGGCCAAGGTCATGCATGTGTGGGCACACACACTCAGACACACACACGCATGCATAGCTGCTGTTTCCACGCGGGCTTAGGCTGGGCCAAATTCACAGAGGTGTGTGTACACACATAAACATAGACACACACACACACACACATGCCCACATGTGTGCATGGGTCAGGGATGGTCCGCCTTGTACATGATCTGCTATTCCCTGGTGTCTGTTGCACTCGGTGCACCTGGCCGGTCACTGGAAATAGTCAGGTGGCCCAGGCCAGGGGCTGAGGGTTGGGGCTCAGCTGGGTGCACAGTGCCCTGAATGGTGGCTCATTTACAAGGGCCTGGGCTCACCCTCAGAGAAGTAGGCACACTTCCCTCCAGGCCCTGCCTGGATCCCACCTGGAGGGCCGGACTTCAGCAAAGGGTGTTCACAGGGGACAGGGCATGTGACTTCCGGGACAGAGAGGGCTGTGTGCTCCTGGGCAGCCACGTGGCTGAGCCTGGGTCCGAGGGCCCACTGGTGAGCAGTCCGAGCTGGGTGTGGGGACCCAGAGAAGCATGAATTGAAGTCTTATAAATTGTTAAAGTATTTTATGTTCTGTATATTTTGCCCCGATGGTTTTTTTTTAAATATATTTTTATTGATTTTGGAGAAGAAGGGAGAGGGAGTGAGAAATAGAAAAATCAATGATGAGAGAGAATCATTGATCAGCTGCCTCCTGCAAGCCCCCTACCAGGGACCGAGCCCACAACCCAGGCATGTGCCCGTGATCAGAATCGAACCTGGGACCATTCAGTCCTCAGGCCAATGCTCCATCTGCTGAGCCAAACTGGCTAGAACTTATACAGATTAAAAAAAATAAATAAATAACAGTTGCAAGGGCCAACTCCTGACCAGGACTGGGCTTCCTGCCTTTGGAAGGAAGAGGGGAATTTGGCTGGGCTTGTTGTTTCTGCTGCCCACAATAAGGCTTTGTGGATTTCAAGTTCAGACGGGAACCCACCAGCACTAAGTGGGGGATTGTGGACAGATCAAAGCCTGCCACTGGGAAGGCCAGGCGGGGAGTACTGGCCAGTGGCCTCTGTCGGGACTTCGCATTCTGTGATCCAGGGCCTGGGCCTTCCTTTACCGATTGGAACCCTCCGGGAACCCGGTCCTGGGAAGGCCTCTCTGGGGGCGTTGTGTCTGGGGAAGTGTGGAGAGTGACTACAGCGTTTGGATAGGTTCAAGCCTCGGGCGAATGAGAGGGCAGGTTCTCTTGTGGCAAAGCCACGTGCAAGTCCTAGATTGGAGGGCAAAGACATCCTGGCACATTGATAGCCAAAGGTTATGGTTGTAAGCTTGACCTCATGGTCCCAACCTGTGGTCCCCGTGGCTAAGTGAGGTAGGCTGTGGAGGTGCAGCAAGTGCTGCCAAAACAAAGCTTGATAGAGTTCAGGTGCATGTAATTGAGTAGATTCCAAATCCGGGAGAACAATGTAAACATCTTGAGCACTTTGCCTGGTGGAATCTGGCTATAAAATAAAGACTTGGCTTGCAGGCTGTGGCACTGTCTCTCCATCAGAGAGCAGCATCCCACCTAGCCCCAGCTTTATTCTGCTGTCTGTCTTCTTTAATCCTTCCCCGCCCCCCTTCAGGTTCACCCCTGGCCGTGCTGAGCCAGGAGAAGGGAAGGATTTGTGATGCAGCTTATTTAAGGCGACAGCTGGGCCTGGGAACCAGAGCTGCAGCTCTTCACAGGCTTCATTTCACCCAGGACCAGGCCCTGGACCGCCCCCCTCGCTCTGCCGGCACGTGGTCAGAGGAGTCCCAGGTGAGTGTGGGTTTGCAGGATAAACGTGCTGATTGGTGCCCTCTGGCTCCCCTCTGGCCCAGATGAACCCAGGGCTGTGAGGTCTGAGGTCCCGTCTCGGGCAGCCACCAGTTTAGACTCACTGTCCTGAGGGTAGTTGGGCTGGAGCCCTGAGAGCCCGCAGCCCCTGGCTGGCTGCCCTGGTTGTCCAGGTCTGTGCTGTGGTTCTGCCATGGGGAGGTGGGCGCTGGGAAGCTCTGCTGGGGGAGGTAGAAGGATGGGGCAGGGAGGGCACGGAGGAACAGCACTAACACTGTCCGTTGTACCCACCGGCTGGCCAGGGAATCACTGGACCGTGTGCATCAGGGTGGCCGGCTTGTCCCTGGAGCTGCCCCCAGCATACTCCTCCCCCAATGAGGAACCTTCTCTCCTCTGAGCCCTCACGCCTGCTCTGAGCTGACACGGTGAGCTTTGGAGTCCCAGACCTGGGCGTGAGTCCTCTCTTGAGAGCCTGGGGCACGTGGCCCTTCTTGGAACCTTGGCACTGTAGGAAATGGCCGGCATGGTCAGCTGCTGATGGAAGCGGTGGCTGTATCCCCCAGGCACAGAGAAGGGAGGGGGAGGGATGAGGATGTGAGACCAAGGACCTGTGGGCCTGGGCCAGCATCATGGTGGAGACCCTGGAGGCACTGGACTCTGCTAGACAGGAGGACGTGGGGGGGCAACTAGAAAAGGCTCAGCCCAATGTTCTTAAATGGCCCAATGGGAGGACTTAGTCCACTTGTCAGGAAACAGGTGAGCCCGGAGTACTCAGCCAATGAGGAGCCGGAGGAGGGGCCGGATAAATGGGCTGTGTTCCCAATCCCAGGGTGCCAGTGCAAGTGGGGGACACCTGCTCTCAGAGCGCATTCAAGGTCTGCTTTCACCGCACTTCTGTCTCCAAGTGTCATTTGAATTGGGACAGGTGATTATTTCTCACAGTACCTGTCTACAACGGCGTGTCCACAGTGCCCACCACCTGGGCCATGTGAGGTCAGGATGGGGGAGCCTCGGTGCAGGCGGTGACCCGTCCCAGATCTTGCTGCGGTGGCCATGGCCCTGCGTCTCACCTCTGCCTCCCGTTCCCCCCTGACTCTGCCAGGCGCACCCAAGGCCCAGCCCTGGTACCCTGTGCTCTGAGCCTGCTGGATGCGTTACTGTCTCAGCCTGGCTTCCAGCTCAAGGTGAATGCGTTTCTCTCCCAGGCATTCCCAGACCCCGGTACACAGAGCCCGCTCCCCGCACTCCGAGGACGTGGCCGAGGCTCGGCCCACTGGTCCAGAGGCAACTGCCCACGGGGCCCAGTCCCCACTCAGGGCTGACCCTCCTGTGACCCTCTCAACTCCTCTGAAATGAGGGGGCACCCACTTCTGGAGCCAGACATGGGCAGAGACGGGGCAGGCAGCTGTGGATATGATGGCAAAGCGGGTTGCCAGAGAGAGATGCGCTTTATTCAGGAAGAGCTGGTGGGGAGGGGGCGGGAGAGGTGTACTCCCGGGGTCCCTCCTATGGCCTCTTGGGCAAGGACATTAGAAGCAAATGGCTGAGGGCATCTGAGCCCCCTCAGAGTCACCATTGGGGAGGTCAGTGGACGCCCTCAGAGTCATCCGTGGGAGGCACGGGAAGGGCCTCAGAGTCGTCCAAGGAGGGTAGGGGGGCGGACCCATCTCTGGTCACGGTGGGCAGGGCCTGGTAGGTCTGGGTCCAGTACTGCAGGTAGCTGCTCCTCAGGTGCTGTTTCAGGGACTGGCCGTCCATCTTCTTGTTAATCTCCAGGTAGTTGCCGTTTTCCTGGGTGTAGGGATCCCACTGGGTGGGCACAGCCGAGTGGCCCTTGTTGGGGTCCCTGCCCATGAGAGAAAGGCTGTGTGGGGACTGAGGGCTCACGGGAGGCCTCCATGCTGACCCGAACCACCAGGGCACCTCACTGGGCACTGGCTGGGCATGTACATGTTCTGCGCCCAACCAGTAGCTCTATGCTCACACACAAATGGGGGTACTGAGGCTCAGGGAGGTTAAGTGTAGGAGAGGGGACAGGCATGTGGGGCCCAGGTGGAGGTAGGTCTGGCCCAGCCTCACCTGCCTTACCCAGTTCTGGCAAAGTTGGTCCAGTAGGCGATCATGGCCCGGGAGACAGTCCTGTCTTGGGCCCGGTAACCCAGGGGGTTATCGAAGGGCTTCCCAAACACGTACGGGAGGTCTTCGGTGTGGTCGGCGCCCACCCAGCTGGGGTACAACGGATTGCGAGAATGGTGGGAGAACAGGTAGGTGTAGGTCCGGGCACTCCTAAGGAGGGGAGGGACATGGCCCAGGTTGGCAGGGAGCTCACCTGGGCTTCCCACCCAGAGCTGGGCCCTGAGAAAGGCCATGGGGAGAGCAGGGCGGGACTGGGAAATCCCCAGACTCAGAATCAGGAAGGACCTGTCCCTGCTCCCGGAAGGGAAGGCCGTGTGGTTGTAGTTCTGGGATCTCAAGTACATTCACTCTTCCCTCCACAAAGCCTCTCCAGGCGTCTTCCTTCCTTTTCTCTGCAGAGGAATTTGTGTTCCCATCGGGAACATACCTGTGCCGCCCCATGAAGAGATCACGTTCCTGGAGTTGGGACAAGCTTTCTGCCTGCTCTTCCTGGGCATCGTTTCCTCTCCCTTCCGAGGAAGCATCCCTAACTGACTTTTTATTTTCGCTGGAGGTTGACCAGGTGGCCGCAGGCCAGAGTTGTTTTGAATGTTGGCCAACTCCAAACCCACAACAGAGAGCATCATTCTGTGTTCTGTCCCCCTACGCGTGGGGGCTGCGGGGAGGCTGCAGACACTGCAGGGGAGGCCTGTGGGCTGAGTGAATGGGGGACTTACAACCTGATGGATAGAGCACCTGAATTAATCTGAAAAGTAACCCTATCATTTTCAGTCTTAGAACACGTATACTTATGTGAATAGGGGTTAAGTTTTTTAAGGTTCCTTTGAAGGCCTGTGCAAAGCAATGAAGGAGGTGACTCAGCCATGAATCCAGCAAGCAGAACCGATAAGCATGGTCAGACAGACCCACCAGGAGTCAAAACATCATCTCGTCCACATCATCTCGCCCCATCATCTCATCCACAGCATCTCATTTGATGACTACAATAGCTGAGGTTGCAGACCCCCAGGGCTGCACGTAGCACCCCAGCCTCCTCCCCTTTATAGCCCTGTCCCCTGCACCTGATGGAAGACAGAATTTGAAAGCTTGTAAGTGACCTGTCCTCTTTGGTGGCTGGTCTTCTCAATAAACGCCTCATATGATTCTGCCTGGCCTTCGTTATTGGACACAGGGACAGGCAGCTTGATCCCTACCTGGGGTTTCCCAGTAACAGGAGGAGGGCTCCCCTGAGCTGGGAGGTGAGGAGGGGCCTTCTCAAGTCTCTTCAGGCCTGGGCAAGGCAGATGGTGCAGGCACTGCTGGGACCCCATCACGGTTTTCCCGGCCCTCCCTGATCCCTGAGTCTCCCACCGGGGAGGCCTCGCTGGACAGGCGCGTGATCCACAGGAGCCTACCCTGCCCCGGCCCTCACTTGGCGCTGGCTCTTTGCTGGGCCACGGCCATCTTCGTGGGCATCAGGAAGAGGATATCAGTCTCCAAGTCCACCACCGTCTTCTTCTTGGCTTCCTGGGAGGAGTCCTGGGCCCAGGACGCCGTGTAGAAGTCAAAGGTGGCGTTGGCACCTCTGGGCCCCTTGGCCAAGGTGAACCCGCTGACCAGTTTGAAGAAGTCCTCCCTGCAGGGACAAGCCGGCACTGGACCCTGGACCCAGTTCAGTAAGAAACATCCCCCACCCTCTGTCTGGGCCCTGCACATGGCCCGCTACTCCTGCCAACCTCCTTCTCCAGCTGATTCCTCCCCAAGAGGCCCCCAGGCACTGCCCTCGCCCTGAGCCTCACTCACTCCGTGACCGTTAGCTTGTCCACATTGATGGCTGGCAGGTCAACGCTGGCAAAGATGTGGCCGTCCATATTGCTGGTGCCAGCGATGTAGTCAATGTCAGCCGTGTTGGCAAAAAGGTTGATGGGGTCGTCGGGGATGAAGTCTCCATCCACCACCGGCAGGAGGCCCAGGTAGTGCACTATGGGGTCTGCGTGGAGAGCAGGGGTCCTCGCACCTTCCAGAGCCCTCTTCCAGGCCCCAGGCCCGGGGGCAGCCCCTGCCTCTTCGGATCCAGACCAGGGTCCTCAGCCTGTCCACCTGACATGGGGCCCGGATCATTCTATGTCCTGGGCTGCACTGCGCGTGTGTAGCAGCTTCCCTGGCCCCGTCCACCCGATGTCACCCTCCCCAGTGTGGCAACCCAGACTGTGTGCAGACTGCCACAGGCTCCCTGGGCCACACCGTCTGCTGACAGCCACTGCGCCTGAGGTCCCTAAAAGTGGGTGCAAATGACTGTTTCTGCCCATTGTTGGGGGACAAGGTGCACCAGCTTCCCAAAGGGGTCAGGACCCAGGCAGGATCAGAGGGAGGGATGGCGCACGCGGCACAGCCAGTCGAGGCCATGGAGGCAACAAGGCCCCTGGCGGCACCGGGCTCCTAGGGACACTAGTGAGCGGGTGATGGGCCAGGCAGCAGCCCCTCAAATCTCACGTTGGGAGCATGGCCGTACCCCCATCTGGAGCCCCACTCAACTCCAGGCCCAACAGGGGTATCTTATAAGCCAGCGTCAGAGTCCGTGGGTCGGTGACCTTCAGACACTTGGCCATGCTGGCGGTATCGTCCAGGGGGCAGCCCACCTCTTTGGCGATCTGGGGGTGGGGGAGATGGCTATGGGGACGAGGACAGGACATGGAAAGGAGGTAACCCAAGCCCCCAACAGCTCCTCTTTACCCCCTTGGCCCAGGAGAGAGGGTTCTTCTGGATGGCCCAGGGGGCCAGCGCCACGCCGCTCTGGCTGATGGCTCGCCGGATGAGGCCCTTGCTGTAGGGAGAGAGGGTCTGCGACACACACAGGTCCTGTCACCATGGCCTCGCCTGTCCTGCCCACCCGGGCTCCACCAAGCACAGCTAGACTGTCAGCTTCATGCTGTTTCCCACAGCCTCATCAGCTACTTCAGCCCCCATCAGCTCCCCAAGTTCCCATCAGCTCCGCAAGTTCCCATCCGCTCCCCTAGTTCCCACCAGCTTCCCTTCACCCCTGTCAGCTTCCCCAGTTCCCATCAGCTTCCTCTGGCCCCCAAAAGCTCCCTACACCCCAATCAGCTCCCCCATCCCAGTCAGCCCCCCCTACCCCTCGCCCCCATCACCGTGAAAGGAAGGTCCTGCATCCCAGCGAAACCAGACCTGCAGAGAGACGCAAGCACCCCCTGCTGATTCCCCAAAGATGCTGATGTTGTTGGGGTCCCCCCCAAAGGCTGCAATGTTCCTCTTCACCCATGCGATGGCCATGTGCTGGTCCCGAAGGCCGTAGTTACCTGGGGCCGGTGGTGTAGCCCATCAGGGACTGGTGTGGGGGAGAGCTTCCTCCATGTGGAGACCCCTGTCAAGCCCCAGGGTGGCGCTCGGCGAGTCCCAGGAGGCTGTGCAATGAGGTACTGGAGGGGCTGTGGGGCTCAGGTAGGGGACTAGGACCAGGAGGGTCAGGCTGCTCATCTCTCTCCCTGACACCGTCCCTCTTGTTGTCTGTCCTATCGCTTTGAGTCCGCCCAGTCACCACTTCAGTGTCTCATCTTCCATCTTTTCCAGGGTCTCTGTCCCCGCTCTCTAGTCTCCCTGGGTCCCTGTCCACCCTCTATGGTCTCCCTGGGTCCCTGTCCCGGCTTCCTGGTCTCCCTGGGTCCCTGTCCATCCTCTCTGGTCTCCTGGGGTCCCTGTACCCACTCCCTGGTCTCCCTGGTTCCCTGTCCCCACTCCCGGGTCTTTCTGGGTCCCTGTTCCCGCTCCCAGGTCTCCCTGGGTCCCTGTCCCCACTCCTGGGTCTTTCTGGGTCCCTGTCCCCACTCCCTGGTCTCCCTGGGTTCCTGTCCCCACTCCCTGGTCTCCCTGGGTCCCTGTCCCCACTCCCTGGTCTCCCTGGGTCCCTGTCCCTGCTCCCTAGTCTCCCTGGGTCCCTGTCCCCACTTTCTGGTCTTCCTGGTTCCTCTCACCGTTCCCTGGTTTTCTGGGTCCCTGTCCCCACTCCCTGGTCTTCCTGGGAAACTGTCCCCACTCCCTGGGTCCCTGCCTGGCTGGTGGGCAGCCTCTTCTCTCACTACAGCTTCCGATGGGCTTCTGGGTCTCACATTCCATCCCCAGCTTCCTGCTCTGACAGTAGAATTCTGGGTCTTTTTGGGAGACTGTCAGGAGTTATTGGGAGAACGCGGTACTGAAGGGCCCCCCAGTAGCTCCCTCACCCCCTGCCCCAGGTGCCCATCACACCTGGCAGGTGGGCGTCCCCAGTGCTGAGGAAGCCCAGTGGCCCGAGGCGGTAGTTGAAGGTGACCACGATGACATTGCCCCGCATTGCGATCTCCTCCCCTTCAATCTTGTAGTTATTGAAGAAGTTTAACTCTTGGGTGGACCCCATGAAAAAGCCTCCTCCATAGATCCACATCATGACAGGCAGGTTCTGGGAAACTGAGGCAGGAGACAGGCCCGGTGACCCCCAGTTGTCCCCTCCCCATCCCCTCTGGGTGCTTGTTTCAGGGACTTTCAGCTCTGGAGATCACACATGCAAGGGGCGGGGCAGGGCTGGGCCTCTGGCTCCTGGGCGCTTTCTGCAGTTTCGGGGACCTGGAGGGCATGGGGTGGGGGATGCACCTTCCTTCTGGCCCTGGGGGACCCAGATGTTGAGGTAGAGGCAGTCCTCGGAACCCTCGGTGTTGTCCTGGGTGACAGTGATTTGCAGGCATTGCTGCTTGAAGTCCTTGGCCTTCAGGGTCCCTGTGGGTGACCAGAGAGGCTGGCGTGAGAATGGTGGCCCCACCCGCCACCCCAGGCACAGGGCCAGCCCAGCACCTACCCCCCACTCCCACCTTGCCAGCCAGGGTGCCGCTGGGGGTTCTCCAGGGCCTTGGGCGGGGCAGCGAAGGGGATGCCCTTGAAGACGTCCACAGAGCGGCCGCCGATGCCCAAGAGGCCGAGCTTCTTGTTGACGCCCTCCAGGAAGCCCCCTTCCGTGTGCACCACGCCCAGCTGGGGAGAGGGCAGGCTCAGGGGCGCAGGCTGGGCGGGTCAGAGGGGTGGGGCGACCCCAGCAGGCTCTAGGGGTCCAGACAGCCTCCAGGTGAGGCCCCTAGTCATGCCTGCCTGGAGCTGTGGGTTCCCGAGGAAGCCCCGCTCCTCACCCATGGCAGGGCCCTGAGGGAAGGTATCCTGTAGGTGCACTGAGGCATCCGACCCCCCCTCGAGGGGCCCCAGCCCCTGGCAAGCAGGTGGGTGTCACACCCTCTACAGGGCAGGGAGCCGGGCTCCAGGTTTAACTAGACCGAGGTCCACACTCCTTTTTTGCCGCTGGGGTTGTGATGGGCAAACTGCGGGCCTGCTCAGGGCCCAGCGCCCTTCTGAGCCAGGCCATGGCCCTCCTCGGGCAGAGGGAGAGCCGAGGGCCCTGGAGGCCCAGGCAGATCCGCAGATCAGCCCTGAGGGCACCAGTGACTCTGGGGCTGCGGGGACAGGGCCTTGTTTGTGTTGGAGCAAGTGCCCCTGTGTCCCCTGAGAGCGCCTGGCCCAGCCCTCACTCGTGGTCTCTGACAGTCGAGTTCGTGGGCGTCCTGGCTGTCAGCTGCGCGGCGCCATCGTGTGAGTGTGAAGGCAGGAGAGCAGAGGAAGGGCCAGGACTGCGCGGGGCTGGGTGTGGGCTCTCGGGGGCTCTTTGTGCCAGTGATCCACCTGCCTGCCTCCCTCCACAGGCCTTCCCAGGTCCCAGGCCGGGTTAGGGGAGCAGACGGGCCCTGCCATGTCCTCTGGGCTCTCGCTTACCTTTGCTGCGCTCACTACCGCCAAGCAGCAGGCGAGGCCTAAGACAGCCAGCTCCGGGCGCCCCATGCTGCGTGTGCCTGCCTCGGGGGCCCTGCCTCTGCGTGTGGGTATTTATGGGGCGGGATCCATCCGGGAGCCGGGGCTGGCAGCTGCCTGTGGCTGGTTCACTTCCCCTCCTCCTCCCTCTTCCCCTTCCTCCAGGCAGTATACCTGGGGCCAGGAGAGCTACACTTCCCAGCCAGGCTCTGGGCCAAGGTCATGCATGCGTGGGCACACACACTCAGACACACACACACACACACACACACACACACACAAACACACACTTATGTATAGCTGCCTTTCTAAGTGGGCTCAGGCAGGGCCAAGTCATGGAAATGTGTGCACACACATGCACACACACTCACACACGCATGCACGTGTGCACGGGTGCAGGGATGGTCCACCTTGCCCAGGACCTGCTGATCCGGTGTCTGGTGCCCACAGTGCACCTGGGCTGCTTACAGGGAATAGTCAGGTGAACATGGGCTGGGGCTACAGAAACTCAGCTGGGTGCACAGTGCCCTGAATGGTGGCTCATTTACAAGGGCCTGGGCTCACCCTCAGAGAAGTGGGCCTGCTCCCCTCCAGGCCCTGCCTGGCCCCACAAACTCCGGAGCTCAGCAAAGGGAGGTCATAGAGCATGGGCGTGTCGCTTCCAGGACAGAGAGGGCTGTGTGCTCCTGGGCAGCCACGTGGCTGAGCCTGGGTCCGAGGGCCCACTGGTGAGCAGTCCGAGCTGGTTGTGGGGACCCATTGAAGCACAGGGCGGGCGATCCTGCCCTCAGGGAGGGCACACCTCACACTCAGCACCAGCAGCCCTGGGAGGCAGGACTGGAGGCTCAGGGGGGCACAGGTGGGGAGGGAGGGGACTCCTACCCAGCCTGGTGGCTTCCCTGAGGAAAGGAAGTTCCAGCTTTCAGAAATGTCCAACGACCTGGGGCCCAGCAGAGAGACAGAGAGGGACAGACAGAGGGAGAGACAGACAGAGGGAGAGACAGACAGAGGGAGAGACAGAGAATATGGGGACGCGGAGAGACAGAGGGAGAGAGAGCTGAGCAGAGTGTGTGTGAGCAGAGGCGCGTGTGGCTGGGGGAGCGTGTCTCACTCGGGAACCAGAGGAAGCTCCAGGGACAAGCCCAGGGTTCCTGCCTTTGTGGCGTTGGCAGCACTGCCTTCTCCAGGGCTGGGGGTGCGTTCAGGGCCGGGGACAGCAGAGCCCTCCCCAACCAGCGGCCCTTCGCCCGGCCCCTCACCCTTTCGCTACCAGGAGCCGGTGCTTGTACGCAGGCCACAGCCTGGCTGACGTCACGCCTGGGGCTGCCCCAGCATCACATGGATCCACAGACACCGGCCAAGCTGGCTGCCTACTGATCCAGAGCCCAGGTCTCCTGGGACGGAGGTGGGGAGGCGGCAGGACAGTGGGCAGCAGGAGCCGGGCAGGCTGGGACGGGTGCGTGAGGACCGGGGAGTAAAGGGCTTGAGGGGTGCGTTTGTTAACAGGCCTCTGGCAGCTAGTCCAGTTCTGCAGCCTGTTCTGGAGGAAGTAATCCGAGGTTGTACAGATGGCCAATGGAGGCCACCTATGAGCAGGGAGATGGAAATTACAACCTCAGTGTCAATCAGCTCACAGCCGCCTGGAGGGCCACCATCAGCAAATCAACAAACCCCAAGGGCTGGCGGGGTGTGGAGAAGAGGGAACCCTCGTGCCCTGCTGGTGGGATGGGGCCTGGTGCGGCCACGGTGAACAGTACGCAGATGCCTCAAAAAATGGAAAATGGAATTGCCGTTTGACCAGCGACCCCCTTCTGGGAATACCCTAAGAATCCTTAGGCACCAATGAGAATGACTGTGTGCACCCCTGTGTCCCTAGCAGCGTCATGTACAACAGCCAAGATCTGACAGCAGCCCAAGTGCCCATCAGTAGGCGAGTGGACAAAAGCTGTGGTACGTTCACACCGTGGAATACTCTGCAGCTGTAAAAAGAAGGAACTCTTACCCGGTGAGACAGCCTGGAGGGACCTGGAGAGCATGATGCTGAGTGACATAAGCCAGTGGGAGAAAGACAAGTATCACATGATCTCACTCATGTGGAATCCAATGAACCAAATAAACTGACGAATAAACAGATCCATAGACATGGACGCATGGAACAGCAGGACAGATCTCAGAGTGAAGGTGGAGGGAGGGAGGGAAGAGATGAATCAAGAACTTAGAGGCATCTATTCACAGAAAATAGACAGGGGGGAGACAGGGCTGGAGTGGGAGGTGGGTGGAGAGGGGCAGAGAGGGGAAGTGGCAGAAGTCTGCAATTCTCTCAACAACACAATTTCAAAGTAAAGAAAATAGCACGGCCGGGGTCATTCAATAGGTGGAGCGTCTTCCCTGCACCAAAAGGTCACCCTTTCCATTCCCAATACTGCACATGGAGCCTCAGTCCCCAGTGTGGGGCGTGCAGAAGGCAGCCGGTCCATGTAATTATCAGATCCATGTTTCGCTCTCTCCCTCCCTCATTAGTAAAGAAAATCAATAATAAAGAAAAAATGTTTAGAATAGGCAAATTGACTGAAGCAGGAAGTTGAATTGAATAGTAGCAGTTGGGGGAGCGGAGATCCTGAGGAGTGCATACACAGTTTTTGTTTGGAGTGATGCACTGATTTGGAACCAGATAGTGGTGATGGTTGCACAATAGTGTGACTGCGATTAATATCACTGAATTGAGCTCATGCATCGTTAAACTATCGTGTTGTGATTTAAATTTTACTTAATTTTTAAAAATAGTTGTAAAGACCAACTCCTGACCCAGGATGGGGCTGCCTGATTTTGGAGGATGAGGGGGGAGTTTGGCTGGGCTTGTGGTTTCTGCTGCCCAGGAGGAGGAATTCCTGGATTTCAAGTTCAGACCAGAACCCACCAGCACTAAGTGGGGGGTTGTGGACAGATCAAAGCCTGCCACAGGGAAGGCGAGGCGGGGAGTACTGGCCAGTGGCCTCTGTCGTGGCTTCACATTCTGTGATCCAGGGCCTAGGCCTCCTTTACCGATTGGAACCCTCCGGGAACCTGGTCCTGGGAAGGCCTCTCTGGCGGTGTTGTTTCTGGGAAAGGGTGGATAGTGACTACAGCATTTGGATAGGTTCAAGCCTCGGACGAATGAGAGGGCAGGTTCTTTCGTGACAAAGCAACGTGCAAGTCCCAGATTGGAGGGCAAAGTCCTCCCAGCACAATTATAGCCAAAGGTTATGGTTGTACGCTTGACCTCATGGTCCGAACCTGTGGTCCCCCGTGGCTAAGTGAGGTAGGCTGTGGAGGTGCAGCAAGTGCTGCCAAAACAAAGCTTGATAGAGTTCAGGTGCATGTAATTGAGTAGATTCCAAATCGAGAGAACAATGTAAACATCTTGAGCACTTTGCCTGGTGGAATCTGGCTATAAAATAAAGACTCAGCTTGTAGGCTGTGGCACTGTCTCTCCATCTGAGAGCAACATCCCACCTAACCCCAGCTTTATTCTCTTGTCTGTCTTCTTTAATCCTTCTCCGCCCCCCCTCAGTTCTTCCCTGGCCGTGCTGAGCCAGGAGCAGGGAAGGATTTGTGATGCAGCTTATTTAAGGCAACAGCTGGGCCCTGGGAACCAGAGCTGCAGCTCTTCACAGGGTTCATTTCACCCAGGACCAGGCCCTGGACCATCCCCCTCGCTCTGCCGGCACGTGGTCTGAGGAGTCCCAGGTGAATGTGGGTTTGCAGGATAAACGTGCTGATTGGTGCCCCCTGGCTCCCCTCTGGCCCAGATGAACCCAGGGCTGTGAGGTCTGAGGTCCCGTCTCGGGCAGCCACCAGTTTAGACTCACTGTCCTGAGGGTAGACGGGCTGGAGCCCTGAGAGCCCGCAGCCCCTGGCTGGCTGCCCTGGTTGTCCAGGTCTGTGCTGTGGTTCTGCCATGGGTTGTGGGCGCTGGGAAGCTGTGCTGGGGGAGGTGGAAGGATGGGGCAGAGAGGGCGGGGGGGAACAGCACCAACACTGTCCGTTGTACCCACCGCCTGGCCAGGGAAACACTGGATCGTGTGCATCAGGGTGGCGGGCTGGTCCCTGGAGTTGCCCAAGCCATACACCCGCCCTCCCATCAGAAACCTTCTCTCCTCTGAGCCCCCACGCCCGCTCCGAGCTGACATGGTGAGCTTTGGAGTCTCAGACCTGAGCATGAGTCCTCCCTTGAGGGCCTGGGGCATGTGGCCCCGCTTGGAGCCTTGGCACTGTAGGAAATGGCTGGCATGGTCAGCTTCTGATGAAAGCAGTGGCTGAATGCCCCAGGCACAGAGAAGGGAGGGGGAGGGACGAGGATGTGAGACCAAGGACCTGTGGCCGTTGGCCAGCATCATGGTGGAGACCCTGGAGGCACTGGACTCACCTAGACAGGGGCATAGTGGGCAACTAGAAAAGGCTCAGTCCAATTGTTTTAAATGGCCCAATGGGAGGACCTAGTCCACATGTCAGGAAACAGGTGAGCCCATAGTACTCAGCCAATGAGAAGCCGGAGGAGGGGCCGGATAAATGGGTGTGTTCCCGCCCCGGGGTGCTAGTACAGCTGGGAGGACACCTGCTCTGGAGAGCACATTCAAGGTCTCCCTTTCACCGAGCTTCTGTCTCCGAGTGTCATTTGAATTGGGACAGGTGAGCATTTCTCACAGTACCTGTCTACAATGGGGTGTCTACAGTTCCCACCGCCCAGGCCATGTGAGGTCAGGATGGGCGAGCCTCGGTGCAGGCGGTGCCCTGTCCCAGACCTTGCTGGGGTGGCCATGGCCCTGCGTCTCTCCTCTGCCTCCCGCTGCCCTCCAGACTCTGTCAGAGCCCATGGGTAGCACCCTGGCCCTACTGGGGGCTCCCAAAGACCAGTCCTGGTACCCTGTGCTCTGAGCCCAGCGGGATGCATTACTGTCTCAGCCTGAGATCCAGCTCCAGGCGAATGCGTTTCTCTCCCGGGCCATTCCCAGACCGGGTGCACAGAGCCCCTCGAGGACGTGGCCGAGGCTAGGCCCCCTGGTCCACAGGCAACTGCCCACGGTGCCTGCTCCCCACTCAGGGCTGACCCTCGTCTGACCCTCTCTTCTCCTCTGAAATGAGGGTGCACCCCACTCCCGGAGCCAGACAAGGGCAGAGACCAGGTGGGCAGCTGTGGTTATGAGGGCCAAGCAGGTTGCCAGAGAGACCTGCGGCTTTATTCAGGAAGAGCTGGCATGGGAGGTGGGCTCCCTGGGTCCCACCTAAGGCCACTTGGGCAAGGACATTAGAAGCAAATGGCTGAGGGCATCTGAGCCTCCTCACAGTCACCAGTGGGGAGCTCAGGGGACGGCCTCAGAGTTGTCCTTGGGAGGAACGGTTAGGGCATCAGAGTCGTCTGAGAAGAGTAGGGGGGCAGACCCATCTCTGGTCACGGTGGGCAGGGCCTGGTAGGTCTGGGTCCAGTACTGCAGGTAGCTGCTCCTCAGGTGCTGTTTCAGGGACTGGCCGTCCATCTTCTTGTTAATCTCCAGGTAGTTGCTGTTTTCCTGGGTGTAGGGATCCCACTGGGTGGGCACAGCCGAGTGGCCCTTGTTGGGGTCCCTGCACATGAGAGAAAGGCTGTGTGGGGTCTGAGGGCTCACAGGAGGCCTCCATGCTGACCCGAACCACCAGGGCACCTCACTGTGTCCTGGCCACTGGCTGGTTATGTACGTGTTCTGCGCCCAAGCAGTAGCTCTATCCTCACACACAGATGGGGGTACTGAGGCTCAGGGAGGTTAAGTGTAGGAGAGGGGACAGGCATGTGGGGCCCAGGAGGCAGGAGGCCTGGTTCAGACCCACCCGCCTTACCCAGTTCTGGCAAAGTTGGTCCAGTAGGCGATCATGGCCAGGGAGACAGTTCTGTCTTGAGCCCAGTAGATCAGGGGGTTGTCGAAGGGCTTCCCAAACAGGTATGGGAGCTCGTCAGTGTGGTCGGCGCCCACCCAGCTGGGGCACAACGGATTGCGAGAAGGGTGGGAGAACAGGTAGGTGTAGGTCCGGGCACTCCTGAGGAGGGGAAGGACACGGCCCAAGTTGGCAGGGAACTCACCTGGGCTTCCCACCAAGAGCTGGTCCCTGGAGGGAGGCCTTGGGGAGAGCAGGGCGGGACCGGGAAATCCCCAGACTCAGAATCAGGAAGGACCTGAATCCCTGCTCCAGGAAGGGAAGGCCCTGGGGTTGTGGTTCTGGGATCTCAAGTGTATTCACTCTTCCCTCCACAAAGCCTGTCGAGGCGTCTTCCTTCCTTTTCTCTGCAAATGAATTTGTGTTCCCGTCAGGAACACACCTGTGCCACCCAATGAAGAGCTCAAGATCCTGGAGTTGGGACAAGCTTTCTGCCTGCTCTTCCTGGGTATTGTTTCATCTCCCTTCCGAGGACCCATCCCTAACTGACTTTTTATTTTCGCTGGAGGTTGACCAGGTGGCCGCAGGCCAGAGTTGTTTTGAATGTTGGCCAACTCCAAACTCACAACAGAGAGCATCACCCCGTGTTCTGTCCCCCTCAGCCTGGGGGTGGGGGAAGGTTGCAGACACTGTAGGGGAGGCCTGAGGGCTGAGTGAATGGGGGACTTACAACCTGATGGAGCACCCGAGTTAATCTGAAAAGTAATCCTATCATTTTCAGTCTTAGAACACATATACTTATGTGAAAAGGGTTAAGTTTTCTTAAGGTTGCTTTGAAGGCCTGTGCAAAGCAATGAAGGAGGTGACTCAGCCGTGAATCCAACAAGCAGAACCGAAAAGCAGGGACAGACAGACCCACCAGGAGTCAAAACATCATCTCATCCACATTATCTCACCCCATCATCTCATCCACATCATCTCATGTGATGACTACAATAGCTGAGGTTGCAGACCTTCAGAGCTGCAAGTAGTACCACAGCCCCCTCCCCTTTATATTCCTTTCCCCTGCACCTGTGGAAGACAGGATTTGAAAGTTTGTAAGCGCCCTGTCTTCTTGGTTGGCTGGCCTTCTCAATAAACGCCTCATATGATTCTACCCGGCCTTCGTTATTGAACACACGGACAGGCAGGCCGAGCCCAACCTGGGGTTTGCCAGTAACAGGCGGAGGGCTCTGTAAAGGCCCCTGAGCTGGGAGGTCAGGAGGGGCCTTCTCCAGTCTCCTCAGGCCTGGGCAAGGCTTTCCCGGGCCTCCCTGAACCCTAAGCTGCACACCGGGGAGGCCTCACTGGGCAGGTATGTGACCTAGGGGAGCCTTCCCTGCCCCGGCCCTCACTTGGCGCTGGCTCTGTGCTGGGCCACGGCCATCTTCGTGGGCATCAGGACGCCAATGTCGGTCTCTAAGTCCACCACCGTCTTCTTCTTGGCCTCCTGGGAGGAGTCCTGGGCCCAGGACGCCGTGTAGAAGTCAAAGGTGGCGTTGGAACCTCTGGGCCCCTTGGCCAAGGTGAACCCGCTGACCAGATTGAAGAAGTCCTCCCTGCAGGGACAAGCCGGCACTGGACCCTGAACCCAGGTTAGCATGAGGCATCCCGCCCACACAAACCCTGCCAGGGCCCTGCAGATGCCCCCCTTCTTCTGCCCCTCCTTCTCCAGGTAATGCCTCCCCAAGAGGCCTACGGGCATGTCCTAGGCCCTGTGCCCCACTCACCCTGTGACGGTCAGCTTGTCCACGTTGATGGCCGGCATGTCAAAGCTGGCATATTTGTGGCCGTCCATGTTGTTGGTGCCAGCGATGTAGTCAATGTCGGCCGCGTTGGTGAAAAGGTTGATGGGGTCGTCGGGGATGAAGTCTCCATCCACAACAGGCAGGAGGCCCAGGTAGTGCACTATGGGGTCTGCGTGGAGAGCAGGGGTTCTCGCACCTTCCAGAGACCCTGCCAGGCCCCAGACCCGGGGGCAGCCCCTGCCTCCTCGGATCCAGACCAGGGTCCTCAGCCTGTCCCCCTGACATGGGGCCCGGATCATTCTATGTCCTGGGCTGCCCTGTGTGTGTGGAGCAGCTTCCCTGGCCCCGTCTGCCCAATGTCACCCTCCTCAGTGTGGCAGCCCAGACTGTGTGCAGACTGCCACAGGCTCCCTGGGCCACACCGTCCCGCTGAGAGCCACTGCGCCTGAGGTCCCTAAAAGTGGGTGCGAATGACTGTTTCTGCCCATTGTTGGGGGACAAGGTGCACCAGCTTCCCAAAGGGGTCAGGACCCAGGCAGGATCAGAGGGAGGGATGGCAACCAAGGCACAGCCAGTAGGGCCACGGCAGCAACAAGGGCCCTGGCGGCACCGGGCTCCCAGGGACAGCAGTCAGCGGGTGACGGACCAGGCAGCAGCCCCTCAATCCTCACTTTGGGAGCATGGCCATCCCCCCATGTGGAGCCCCACTCACACTCCTTGCCCACCAGCGGTGTCTTATAGGCCAGCGTCAGCGCCCGGGGGTCGGTGACCTTCAGACATTTGGCCATGGTGGTGGTATCGTCCAGGGGGCAGCCCACCTCTTTGGCGATCTGGGGGTGGGGGAGACGGCTATGGGGACCAGGACAGGGCGTGGAAGGAGGTAACCCGAGCCCTGAGCCCCCAACAGCTCTCCTTTACCCCCTTGGCCCAGGAGAGAGGGTTCTTCTGGATGGCCCAGGGGGCCAGCGCCACGCCGCTCTGGCTGATGGCTCGCCGGATGAGGCCCTTGTTGTAGGGAGAGAGGGTCTGCGACACACACAGGTCTTGTCACCATGGCCTCGCCTGTCCTGCCCACCCGGGCTCCACCAAGCACAGCTAGACTGTCAGCATTATGCTGTTCCCTACAGCCCCCATCATTTCCCCCAGCCCCCATCAGCTCCCCAAGTTCCCAACAGCTCCGCAAGTTCCCCTCTGCTCCCCCAGTTCCCTCCAGCTCCCCTTCACCCCTGTCAGCTTCCCCAGTTTCCATCAGCTTCCCCTGGCCCCCAAAAGCTCCCCACACCCTCATCAGCTCCCCCATCCCAGTCAATTCTGACCCTGCCCCCCACCCCATCACCGAGTGAGGAAGGTCTTCCATCCCAGCGAACCCAGACCTGGAGAGAGACGCTGGCACCTCCGGCTGATTCCCCAAAGATGCTGATGTTGTTGGGGTCCCCTCCGAAGGCTGCAATGTTCCTCTTCACCCACGCAAAGGCCATGTGCTGGTCCCGAAGGCCATAGTTACCTGGGCCCGGAGGGGTAGCCCATCAGGGACTGGGGTGGGGGAGAACTTCCTCCAAGTGGAGACCCCTGTCAAGCCCTAGGATGGCGCAGGGCGGGTCCCAGGAGGCTGTGGTATGAGGTACTGGAGGGGCTGTGGGGCTCAGGTAGGGGACTAGGAACAGGAGGGTCAGGCTGCTCGTCTCTCTCCCTGACACCGTCCCTCTTGTTGTTTCTGTCCTATGGCTCTGAGTCCGCCGAGTCACCACTTCAGTGTCTCATCTTCCATCTCTTCCAGGGTCTATCTCCCAGCTCCCTGGTCTTCCTGGGTTTATGTCCCCACTCCCCGGTCACCCTGGGTCCCTGTCCCCGCTTCCTGGTCACATTGGGTCCCTGTCCCTCCTCCCTGGTCTCCCTGGGTCCCTGTCCCCGCTCCCTGGTCTCCCTGGGTCCCTGTTCCCGCTCCCTGGTCTCCCTGGGTACCTGTCCGTCATCCCTGGTCTCCTGGGTCCCTGTCCCCATTCCCTCAATCCCTGACCCCCCTCCCTGGTCTCCCTGGGTCCCTGCCTGGCTGGCGGGCAGCCTCTTCTCTCACTACAGCTTCCAATGGGCTTCTGGGTCTCACATTCCAACCCCAGCTTCCTGCGCTGCCAGTAGAATTCTGGGTCTTTCAGGGAGACTGCCAGGAGTTGTTTGGAGAAAGCGGTGATGAAGGGCCCCCCTGCAGCTCCCTCAACCCCGGCCCCAGGTGCCCATCACACCTGGCAGGTGGGCATCCCCAGTGCTGAGGAAGCCCAGCGGCCCGAGGCGGTAGTTGAAGGTGACCACGATGACGTTGCCCCGCGTGGCGATCTCGCCCCCGTCATACTTGTAGTTATTGAAGAAACTTAATTCTTGGGCAGAGCCCTCTAGGAAGGATCCTCCATAGATCCAGATCATGACAGGCAGGTTCTGGGAAACTGAGGCAGGAAACAGACCCGGTGACCCCAGCTGTCCCCTCCCCATCCCCTCTGGGTGCTTTTTTCAGGGACTTCTGAAGATCACACATCCAAGGGGTAGGGCAAGGCTTGGCCTCTGGCTGCCTGGGCGCCTTCTTCAGGTTCGGGGACCTGGAGGGCATGGGGAGGGCAATGCACCTTCCTTCTGGCCCTGGGGGACCCAGATGTTGAGGTAGAGGCAGTCCTCAGAACCCCTGGTGTTGTCCTGGGTGTCAGTGATTTGCAGGCATCGCTGCTTGAAGTCCTTGGCCTCCAGGGTCCCTGTGGGTGACCAGAGGGCCTGGCGTGAGGATGGTGGACCCACCGCCACCCCAGGCACAGGGCCAGCCCAGAACCCACCCCCAACTCCCACCTTGCCAGCCGGGGTGCCGCTGGGGGTTCTCCAGGGCCTTGGGCGGGGCGGCGAAGGGGATGCCCTTGAAGACGTCCACAGAGCGGCCACCGGTGCCCAAGTGGCCGAGCTTCTTCTTGACGCCCTCCACGAAGCCCCCTTCCGTGTGCACCACGCCCAGCTGGGGAGAGGGCAGGCTCAGGGGCACAAGCTGGTTGGGCAGTGGGGTTGGTCGACCCCAGCAGATTCCAGGGGTCCGAACAGCCTCCAGGTGGGGCCCCTAGTCATGCCTACATGGAGCTGTGGGTTCCTGAGGAAGCCCCGCTCCTCACCCCTGGCAGGGCCCTGAGGGAAGGGATCCTGTAAGGGCCCGAGGCTCTCAACTCCCCCTGGAGGGGACCCAGCCCGTGACAATCAGGTGGGTGTCGCCCCCTCTCCAGGCCATTGGCCCGCGCTCAGGGTTTAACTAGACCGAGGTCCACACTCCTGTTCCCCTGCCTGGGCTATCTCCCAGGCAGGGGAACAGGAGCAGGTCCGCAGTTTGATGGGCAAACTGCGGACCTGCTCAGGGCTCATTGCCCTCTGAGCTTGGCCATGGCCCTCCCCGGGCAGAGGGAGAGCCCAGGGCCCTGGAGGCCCAGGCAGATCCACAGATCATCCCTGAGGGTGCCAGTGACTCTGGGGCTGTGGGGACAGGGCACCTTGTTTGTGTTGGCGCAAGTGCCCCTGTGTGCCCTGAGAGCGCCTGGCCCAGCCCTCCCTCGTGGTCTCTGACATTCGAGTTCGTGGGCGTCCTGGCTGTCAGCTGCGCAGCGCCATCGTGTGAGTGTGAAGGCAGGAGCGCAGAGGAAGGGCCAGGACAGCGCGGGGCTGGGTGTGGGCTCTCGGGGGCTCTTTGTGCCAGCGCCCCACCTGCCTGCCCCAATCCGCAGGCCGTCCCAGGTCCCAGGCCGGGTTAGGGGAGCCGACGGGCCCCTGCCATGTCCTCTGGGCTCTCGCTTACCTTTGCTGCGCTCACTACCGCCAAGCAGCAGGCGAGGCCTGAGACAGCCAGCTCCGGGCGCCCCATGGTGCGTGTGCCTGCCTCGGGGGCCCTGCCTCTGCGTGTGGGTATTTATGGGGCAGGAACTTCCAGGAGCCGGGGCTGGCAGCTGCCTGTGGCTGGTTCCCTTCCCCTCCTCCTCCCTCTGCCCCTTCCTCCAGGCAATATACCCAGGGCCAGGATAACTGCTGTTCTTAGCCAGGCTCAGGGCCAAGGTCATGTATGTGTGGGCACACACACACTCACACACACACAAACACACACATGTATAGCTGCCTTTCCAGGCGGGCTCAGGCAGGGTAATGGCCGGCATGGTCAGCTTCTGATGGAAGCGGTGGCTGAATCCCCCAGGCACAGAGAAGGGACGGGGAGGGACGAGGATGTGAGACCAAGGACCTGTGGTTGTGGGCCAGCATCATGGTGGAGTCCCTGGAGGCACCTGTTTCAGCTAGACTTGTGTGGGGGGGTGGGCATCTAAAAGGGCTCAGCCCAATTGTTTTAAATGGCCCAATGGGATAACCTAGTCCACAGGTCAGGAAAGAGGTGAGCCCAGAGTACTCAGCCAATGAGGAGCTGGAGGAGGGGCCAGATAAATGGGCTGTGTTCCCGCCCCGGGGTGCCAGTACAGCTGGGAGGACACCTGCTCTGGAGAGCACATTCAAGGTCTCCTTTCACGAGCTTCTGTCTCCGAGTGTCATTTGAGTTGGGACAGGTGAGCATTTCTCACAGTAACTGTCTACAATGGGGTGTCCTCAGGGCATTGAGGTCAGAATGGGGGAGCCTCGGTGCAGGTGGTGTCCCATCCCAGAGCTTGCTGAGGTGGCCATGTCCCTGCCAGGGGCACCCAAGGCCCAGCCCTGGTACACTGTGCTCTCAGCCCTGCGGGATACGTTCCTGTTTTTGCCTGGGATCCAGCTCCCGCCGAATTGGTTTCTCTCCCAGGCCATTCCGAGACCCCAGTACACAGAGCCCGCTCCCCACACCCCGAGGACGTGGCCGAGGCTGGGCCCACTGGTCCAAGGGCAACTGTCCACGGGGCCCACTCCCCACTCAGGGCTGACCCTTCTCTGACCCTCTTTGCTCCTCTGAAATGAGGAGGCACCCTCTTCCAGAGCTGGACATGGGCAGAGACCAGGTGGGAGGCTGAGGTCATGAGGTCAAAGCGGGTTGCCAAAGAGAGATGCGGCTTTATTCAGGAAGAGCTGGGGTGGGAGTTGGGCTCCCTGGGTCCCACCTGTGGCGTCTTGGGCAAGGACATTAGAAGCAAATGGCTGAGGGCATCTGAGTCTCCTCAGAGTCACCACAGGGGAGCTCAAGGGGCGGCCTCAGAGTTGTCCGTGGGAGGCACGGGAAGGGCCTCAGAGTCGTCCGAGGAGGGTAGGGGGGTGGACCCATCTCCGGTCACGGTGGGCAGAGCCTGGTAGGTCTGGGTCCAGTACTGCAGGTAGCTGGTCCTCAGGTGCTGTTTCAGGGACTGGCCGTCCATCTTCTCGTTAATCTCCAGGTAGTTGCCGTTTTCCTGGGTATAGGGATCCCACTGGGTGGGCACAGCCGAGTGGCCCTTGTTGGGGTCCCTGCACATGAGAGAAAGGCTGTGTGGGGTCTGAGGGCTCACGGGAGGCCTCCATGCTGACCCGAACCAGCAGGGCACCTCACTGTGTCCTGGGAAGTGGCTGGGCATGTACGTGTTCTGCGCCCAACCAGTAGCTCTATGCTCACACATGGATGGGGGTAGTGAGGCTCAGGGAGGTTAAGTGTAGGAGAGGGGACAGGCATGTGGGGCCCAGGTGTGAGGAGGCCTGGCCCAGCCTCACCCGCCTTACCCAGTCCTGGCAAAGTTGGTCCAATAGGCGATCATGGCCCGGGAGACAGTTCTGTCTTGGGGCCGGTAGCCCAGGGGGTTGAAGAAGGGCTTCCCAAACACGTAAGGGAGCTCATCGGTGTGGTCGGCGCCCATCCAGCTGGGGTACAACGGATTGCGAGAAGGGTGGGAGAACAGGTAGGTGTAGGTCCGGGCACTCCTGAGGAGGGAGGGACACGGCCCAGGTTGGCAGGGAACTCACCTGGGCTTCCGACCCAGAGCTGGGCCCTGGAAGGAGGCCATGGGGAGAGCAGGGTGGGACCGGGAAATCCCCAGACTCAGAATCAGGAGGAACCTGGGTCCCTGCTCCTGGAAGGGAAGGCTGTGGGGCTGTGGTTCTGGGATCTCAAGTACATTCACTCTTCCCTCCACAAAGCCTCTCCAGGCGTCTTCCTTCCTTTTCTCTGCAGAGGAATTTGTGTTCTTGTCGGGAACATACCTGTGCCGCCCAATGAAGACCTCAAGATCCTGGAGTTGGGACAAGCTTTCTGCCTGCTCTTCCTGGGCAACATTTCCTCTCCCTTTTGAGGAAGCATCCCTAACTGACTTTTTATTTTCACCGGAGGTTGACCAGGTGGCCGCAGGCCAGAGTTGTTTTGAATGTTGGCCAACTCCAAAGCCACAACAGAGAGCATCATTCCGTGTTCTGTCCCCCTACGCGTGGGGGCTGCGGGGAGGCTGCAGACACTGCAGGGGAGGCCTGTGGGCTGAGTGAATGGGGGACTTACAACCTGATGGAGCACCCGAATTAATCTGAAAAGTAACCCTATCATTTTCAGTCTTAGAACACGGATATTTATGTGACTAGGGGTTAAGTTTTCTTAAGGTTCCTTTGAAGTCCTGTGCAAAGCAATGAAAGAGGTGACTCAGCTGTGAATCCAGCAAGCAGAACCGATAAGCATGGTCAGACAGACCCGCCAGGAGTCAAAACATCATCTCATCCACATCATCTCGTCCACATCATCTCATGTTATGACTACAATAACTGAGGATGCGGACCCCCAGGGCTGCACATACTATCCTCAGCCTTCTCCTCTTTATAGTCCTGTCCCCTGCACCTGTGGAAGACAGGATTTGAAAGCTTGCAAGCGCCCTGTCTTCTTGGTTGGCTGCTCTTCTCAATAAACGCCTCATATGATTCAGCCCGGCCTTCATTATTGGACACAGGGACAGGCAGCCCGAGCCCTACCTGGGGTTTCCCAGTAACAGGAGGAGTGCTCTGTAAAGGCCCCTGAGCTGGGAGGTGAGGAGGGGCCTTCTCAAGTCTCTTCAGGCCTGGGCAAGGCAGATGGTGCAGGCACTGCTGGGACCCCATCACGGTTTTCCCGGCCCTCCCTGATCCCTGAGTCTCCCACCGGGGAGGCCTCGCTGGACAGGCGCGTGATCCACAGGAGCCTCCCCTGCCCCGGCCCTCACTTGGCGCTGGCTCTGTGCTGGGCCACGGCCATCTTCGTGGGCATCAGGAAGAGGACATCAGTCTCAAAGTCCACCACGGTTTTCTTCTTGGCCTCCTGGGAGGAGTCCTGGGCCCAGGACGCCGTGTAGAACTCAAAGGTGGCGTTGGCACCTCTGGGCCCCTTGGCCAAGGTGAACCCGCTGACCAGTTTGAAGAAGTCCTCCCTGCAGGGACAAGCCGGCACTTGACCCTGGACCCAGTTCAGTGGGAAACATCCCCCACCCCCTGCCTGAGCCCTGCACATGGCCCGCTACACCTGCCAACCTTCTTATCCAGCTGAATCCTCCCCGAGAGGCCCCCAGGCACTGCCCTCGCCCTGTGCCTCACCCCATGATGGTCAGCTTGTCCACATTGATGGCCGGCAGGTCAACGCTGGCATATTTGTGGCCGTCCATGTTGTTGGTGCCAGCGATGTAGTCAATGTCGGCCGCGTTGGCGAAAAGGTTGATGGGGTCGTCGGGGATGAAGTCTCCATCCACGACAGGCAGGAGGCCCACATAGTGCACTAAGGGGTCTGCGTGGAGAGCAGGGCTCCTCGCACATTCCAGAGCTCCCTTCCAGGCCCAGGCCCGGGGGCAGCCCCTGCCTCCTCGGATCCAGACCAGGGTCCTCAGCCTGTCCACCTGACATGGGGCCCGGATCATTCTATGTCCTGGGCTGTGCTGCGCATGTGGAGCAGCTTCCCTGGCCCCATCCGCCCAATGTCACCCTCCCCAGTGTGGCAGCCCAGACTGTGTGCAGACTGCCACAGGCTCCCTGGGCCACACCGTCCCGCTGACAGCCACTGTGCCAGAGGTCCCTAAAAGTGGGTGCAAATGACTGTTTCTGCCCATTGTTGGGGGACAAGGTGCACCAGCTTCCCAAAGGGGTCAGGACCCAGGCAGGATCAGAGGAAGCAATGGTGCCCACGGCACAGCCAGTCAAGGCCACGGAGGCATTGAGGGCCCTGGTGGCACCGGGCTTACAGGGACGCCATGAGCGGGTGACAGGCCAGGAAGCAGGCCCTCAATCCTCACTTCTTTGGGAGCATGGCCGTCCCCCCATGTGGAGCCCCACTCACACTCCTTGCCCACCAGGGGTATCTTATAGGCCAGCGTCAGCGCCCGGGGGTCGGTGACCTTCAGACACTTGGCCATCCTGGCGGTATCGTCCAGGGGGCAGCCCACCTCTTTGGCAATCTGTGGGTGGGGGAGACAGCTATGGGGACCAGGACAGAGCATGGAAAGGAGGTTATCCGAGCCCCGAGCCCCCAACAGCTCCCCTTTACCCCTTTGGCCCAGGAGAGAGGGTTCTTCTGGATGGCCCAGGGGACCAGCGCCACGCCACTCTCGCTGATGGCTCGCCGGATGAGGCCCTTGTTGTAGGGAGAGAGGGTCTGCGACACACACAGGTCCTGTCACGACGGCCTTGCCTCTCCTGCCCTTGGGCTCTCCCAAGCACAGCTAGACTGTCAGCATCATGGTGTTCCCAACATCCCCCATTTGTTTCCCCCTGTTTCCATCATCTCCCCCAGTCTCCATCAGATCCTCCTAGTTCCCATTAGCTGTCCCAGCCCCCACAAGCTCCCTCAACCCCACCAGCTCCCTCAACCCCATCAGCTCCCCAAGTTCCCATCAGCTCTGCAAGTTCCCATCAGCTCCCCCAGTTCCCACCAGCTCCCCTTCACCCCTGTCAGCTTCCCCAGTTCCCATCAGCTTCCCCTGGCCCCCAAAAAGTCCCCACACCTCCATCAGCTCGCCAGCCCAGTCAGCCCCCACCCTGCTCCCTGCCTTCACCGTGGGAGGAAGGTCTTCCATCCCAGCGACCCCAGACCTGCAGAGAGACGCTGGCACCTCCGGCTGATTCTCCAACGATGCTGATGTTGTTGGGGTCCCCCCCGAAGGCCGCAATGTTCCTCTTCACCCACGTGATGGCCATGTGCTGGTCCCGAAGACCGTAGTTACCTGGGGTGCGTGGGGGAGCCCATTAGGGACTGGGGTGGGCGGAGAGCTTCATCTGGAGATGCCTGTCAAGCCCCGGGATGGCACAAGGCAGGGCCCAGGTGGCTGTTGAATGAGGTGGGGCTCAGTTAGGGGACCAGGAGCAGGAGGGCCAGGCTGCTTATCTCTCTCCCTGACACCGTCGATCTTGTTGTCTGTCTGTCCTACGGCTCTGAGACCGCCAAGTCACCACTTCAGTGTCTCATCTTCTTTCTCCCCATGGGTCCCTGTCCCCGCTCCCTGGTCTCCCTGGGTCCCTGCCTGGCTGGTGGGCAGCCTCTTCTCTCACTACAGCTCCCAATGGGCTCCTGTGTCTCACTGTCCATCCCCAGCTTCCTGCACTGCCAGTAGAATTATGGTTCTTTCTGGGAGACTGTCAGGAGATGGTGGGAGAATGCGATGCTGAAGCGCCCTCCAGCAGCTCCCTCACCCCCGGCCCCAGGTGCCCATCACACCTGGCAGGTGGGCGTCCCCAGTGCTGAGGAAGCCCAGCGGCCCGAGGCGGTAGTTGAAGGTGACCACGATGACGTTGCCCCGCGTGGCAATCTCCTCCCCTTCAAACTCATAGTTATTGAAGAAGTTTAACTCTTTGGTGGACCCCATGAGAAAGCCTCCTCCGTAGATCCACATCATGACAGGCAGGTTCTGGGAAACTGAGGCAGGAAGCAGGCACTGTGACCCCAGCTGTCCCCTCCCCATCCCCTCTGGGTGCTTGTTTCAGGGAGTTTCAGCTCTGGAGATCACACATCCAAGGACTGGGGCAGGGTAGGGCTGGACCTCTGGCTGCCTGGGCGTTTCTGCAGGTTCGGGGACCTGGAGGGCATGGGGTGGGGGATGCACCTTCCTTCTGGCCCTGGGGGACCCAGATGTTGAGGTAGAGGCAGTCCACGGAACCCTCAGTGTTCTCCTGGGTGTCAGTGATTTGCAGGCATCGCTGCTTGAAGTCCTTGGCCTTCAGGGTCCCTGTGGGTGACCAGAGGGGCTGGTGTGAGGATGGTGGCCCCACCGCCACCCCAGGCACAGGGCCAGTCCAGCACCCACCCCCCACTCCCACCTTGCCAGCCGGGGTGCCCCTGGGGGTTCTCCAGGGCTTTGGGTGGGGCGGCGAAGGGGATGCCCTTGAAGACGTCCACAGAGCGGCCGCCGATGCCCAAGAGGCCGAGCTTCTTGTTGACGCCCTCCACGAAGCCCCCTTCCGTGTGCACCACGCCCAGCTGGGGAGAGGGCAGGCTCAGGGGCGCAGGCTGGGTGGGCCAGCGGGGTGGGGCAACCCCAGCAGGCTCTAGGGGTCCAGACAGCCTCCAGGTGGGGCCCCTAGTCACTCCTGCCTGGAACTGGGTTCCTGAGGAAGCCCTGTTCCTCAGCCCTGGCAGGGCCCTGAGGGAAGGGATCCTGTAGGTGCCCCGAGGCTCCCGACTCCCCCAGGAGGGAACCGGGCCACTGGCAAGCAGGTGGGTGTCGCCTCCTCTCAAGGGTAAGGGGCCAGGCGCCAGGTTGAACTAGACCGAGGTCCACACTCCTGTTCCCCTGCTGGGGCTGTGATGGGCAAACTGCGGGCCTGCTCAGGGCCCAGCGCCCTTCTGAGCCGGGCCATGGCCCTCCCAGGGCAGAGGGAGAGCCGAGGGCCCTGGAGGCCCAGGCAGATCCGCAGATCAGCCCTGAGGGCACCAGTGACTCTGGGGCTGTGGGGACAGGGCACCTTGTTTGTGTTGGCACAAGTGCCCCTGTGTGCCTGGAGAGCGCCTGGCCCAGCCCTCACTCGTGGTCTCTGACATTCGTGTTCGTGGGCGTCCTGGCTGTCAGCTGCGCGGCGCCATCCTGTGAGTGTGAAGGCAGGAGCGCAGAGGAAGGGCCAGGACAGCGCGGGGCTGGTGTGGGCTCTCGGGGGCTCTTTGTGCCAGCGCCCCACCAGCCTGCCCCCCTCTGCAGGTAGTCCCAGGCCGGGTTAGGGGAGGAGACGGGCCCCTGCCATGTCCTCTGGGCTCTCGCTTACCTTTGCTGCGCTCACTACCGCCAAGAAGCAGGCGAGGCCTAAGACAGCCAGCTCCGGGCGCCCCATGGTGCGTGTGCCTGCCTCGGGGGCCCTGACTCTGCGTGTGGGTATTTATGGGGTGGGAACCATCCGGGAGAGATCCGGGAGCCGGGCTGGCAGCTGCCTGTGGCTGGTTCCCTTCCCGTCCTCCTCCCTCTGCCCCTTCCGCCAGGCAGTATACCTGCGGCCAGGATAGCTATCGTTCCCAGCCAGGCTCAGGGCCAAGGTCATGCATGTGTCAGACACACACACTCAGACACACACACACACATACATACATAGCTGCTTTTTCCAGGAATGCTCAGGTTGGGCCAACATCACGGAGATATATTCGCGCGCACACACACACACACACACACACACACACACACAGACACACACACACAAACACACGGATGGGTGCATGGGCGCAGGGATGGTCCGCCTTGCCCAGGACCTGCTGATCGGGTGTCTGGTGCCCACAGTGCACCTGGGCCGGTTACTGGGAATAGTCAGGTGAACCTGGGCTGGGGCTACAGAAACTCAGCTGGGTGCACAGTGCCCTGAATGGTGGCTCATTTACAAGGGCCTGGGCTCACCCTCAGAGAAGTGGGACTGCTCCCCTCCAGGCCCTGCCTGGCCCCACAAACTCTGGAGCTCAGCAAAGGGAGGTCATAGAGCATGGGCGTGTGGCTTCCGGGACAGAGAGGGCTGTGTGCTCCTGGGCAGCCACGTGGATGAGCCTGGGTCTGAGGGCCCACTGGTGAGCAGTCCGAGCTGGGTGTGGGGACCCATTGCAGCACAGGGTGGGCGATCCTGCCCTCAGGGAGGGCACACCTCACACTCAGCACCAGCAGCCCTGGGAGGCAGGACTGGAGGCTCAGGGGGCACAGGTGGGGAGGGAGGGGGCTCCCACACAGCCTGGTGGCTTCCCTGAGGAAGAGGAAGTTCCTGGCTTCAGAAATGCACCACGACCTGGGGCCCAGCAGAGAGACAGAGAGGGACAGACAAAGGGAGAGACAGACAGAGAGAGACAGAGATAATGGGGACGCGGAGAGACAGAGGGAGAGAGAGCTGAGCAGAGTGTGTGAGAGCAGAAGGGCGCATGTGGCTGGGGGAGCGTGTGTCACTCGGGAACCAGAGGAAGCTCCAGGGACAAGCCCAGGGTTCCTGCCTTTGTGGCGTTGGCAGCACTGCCTTCTCCAGGGCTGGGGGTGCGTTCTGGACCCGGGGACAGCAGAGCCCTCCCCAGCCAGCGGCCCCTCGCCTGTCCCCTCACCCTTTCGCTACCAGGAGCCGGTGCTTGTACGCAGGCCACAGCCCGGCTGATGTCACGCCTGGGGCTGCCCCACCACCACATGGATCCACAGACACCGGCCAAGCTGGCTGCCTCCTGATCCAGAGCCCAGGTCTCCTGGGACGGAGGTGGGGAGGCGGCAGGACAGTGGGCAGCAGGAGCCTGGCCGGCTGGGCCGGGTGTCGAGGACTGGGGAGCAATGGGCTTGAGGGTGCATTTGTTAACGGCCCAAGTGCCCGTCAGTAGATGGGTGGATAAAAAGCTGTGGTACATTTTCACCATGGATTACTAAATAGCAGTGAAAAAGAAGGAACTCTTACCCGGTGAGACAGCCTGGAGGGACCTGGTTAGTACCATGCTGAGTGAAATAAGCCAGTGGGAGAAAGACATGTATCACATGATCTCACTCATGTGGAATCCAATGAACCAAATAAACTGACGAATAAACCGATCCATAGACATGGACGCATGGAACAGAAGGACAGATCTCAGAGTGAAGGTGGAGGGATCTCAGGAAGAGATAAATCAAGAACTTAAAGGCATATATTCATAGACAATAGTCAGGGGAGAGACAGGGCTGGGGTGGCAGGTGGGTGGAGAGGGTCAGAGAGGGGAAATGGCAGAAGTCTGCAATACTCTCAATAAGACAATTTCAAAGTAAAGAAAACAGCCCGGCCGGGGTGGTTCAATAGGTTGAGCGTCTTCCCTGCACCAACAGGTCACCCTTTCCATTCCCAATACTGCACATGGAGCCTCAGTCCCCAGTGGGGGGCGTGCAGGAGGCAGCCGGTCCATGTAATTATCAGATCCATGTTCCCCTCTCTCCCTCCTTCTCTAAAAAAGAAAATCAATAAAGAAAGAAAAATTGTTTAGAATAGGCAAATTGACTGAGGCAGGAAGTTGGAGGCGGGAAGATACTGAGCAGTGCATACAGAGTTTCTGTTTGGAGTGATGCAATGATTTGGAACCAGATAGTGGTGATGGTTGCACAATAGTGTGACTGCGATTAATATCACTGAATTGAGCTCATAGATCATTAAACTATCGTGTTTTATGTGATTTAAATTTTACCCTGATTTTAAAAAAATAACAGTTGCAAGGACCAACTCCTGACCCAGGACAGAGCTGCCTGCCTTTGGAGGAAGACGGGGGAGTTTGGCTGGGCTTGTGGTTTCTGCTGCCCACAATAAGGAATTTGTGGATTTCAAGTTCAGACGGGAACCCACCAGCACTAAGTGGGGGATTGTGGACAGATCAAAGCCTGCCACAGGAAGGTGAGGCAGGGAGTACTGGCCAGTGGCTTCTGTCGGGACTTCCCATTCTGTGATCAGGGCCCGGGCCTTCCTTTAGGGATCGGAACCCTCCGGGAACCCTGTCCTGGGAAGGCCTCTCTGGGGGTGTTGTGTCTGGGGAAGTGTGGAGAGTGACTACAGCGTTTGGATAGGTTCAAGACTTGGGCAAATGTGAGGGCAGGTTCTCTCATGGCAAAGCCACATACCAAGTCCCAGCTTGGAGGGCAAAGCCCTCCCAGCACAATAATAGCCAAAGGTTATGATTGTAAGCTTGACCTCATGGTCCGAACCTGTGGTCCCCCGTGGCTAAGTGAGGTAGGCTGTGGGGGTTCAGCAAGTGCTGCCAAAACAAAGCTTGATAGAGTTCAGGTGCATGTAATTGAGTAGATTCCAAATCCGGGAGAACAATGTAAACATCTTGAGCACTTTGCCTGGTGGAATCTGGCTATAAAATAAAGACTCGGCTTGCAGGCTGTGGCACTGTCTCTCCATCGGAGAGCAGCGTCCCACCTAACCCCAGCTTTATTCTGCTGTCTGTCTTCTTTAATCCTTCCCCGCCCCCACTCAGGTTCACCCCTGGCCGTGCTGAGCCAGCCACAGGGAAGGATTTGTGATGCAGCTTATTTAAGGTGACAGCTGGGCCCTGGGAACCAGAGCTGCAGCTCTTCACAGGCTTCATTTCTCCCAGGACCAGGCCCTGGACCATCCCCCTCGCTCTGCCAGCACGTAGTCTGAGGAGTCCCAGGTGAGTGTGGGTTTTCAGGATAAACGTGCTGATTCCTGCCCCCTGGCTCCCCTCTGGCCCAGATGAACCCAGGGCTGTGAGGTCTGAGGTCCCGTCTCGGGCAGCCACCAGTTTACACTCACTGTCCTGAGGGTAGATGGGCGGGAGCCCTGAGAGCCCGCAGCCCCTGGCTGGCTGCCCTGGTTGTCCAGGTCTGTGCTGTGGTTCTGCCATGGGGAGGTGGGCGCTGGGAAGCTCTGCTGGGGGAGGTGGAAGGATGGGGCAGGGAGGGCGCAGAGGAAAAGCACCAACACTGCCCGCTGTACCCACCGCCTGGCCAGGGAATCACTGGACCGTGTGCATCAGGGTGGCCGGCTGGTCCCTGGATCTGCCCCCACCATACCCCCCGCCCCCAATCAGGAAGCTTCTTTCCTCTGAGCCCTCACGCCGCTCTGAGCTGACACAGTGAGCTTTGGAGCCTCAGACCTGGGCGTGAGTCCTCGCTTGAGGGCCTGGGACACGTGGCCCCTCTTGGAGCATTGGCACTGTAGGAAATGGCCGGCATGGTCAGCTTCTGATGGAAGCGGTGGCTGAATCTCCCAGGCACAGAAAAGGGAGGGGGAGGGACGAGGATGTGAGATCAAGGACCCGTGGGGTGGGCCTGCATCATGGTGGATACCCTCGAGGCACTGGACTCTGCTAGACCGGGGGATAGGGTGGCGACTAGAAAAGGCTCAGCCCAATTGTTTTAAATGGCCCAATGTGAGGACCTAGTCCATGTGTCAGGAAAGAGGTAAGCCCGGAGTACTCAGCCAATGAGGAGCCGTAGGAGACCCGGATAAAAGGGCTGTGTTCCCGCCCTGGGGGCAGGGGGCGGGTGGGGGCAGTGCAACCAGGAGACACCCGCGCTAGAGAGCGCATTCAAGGTCTCGCTGTCAAGTGTCATTTGAATTGGGACCGATGAGCATTTCTCACAGTAACTGTCTACAACGGGGTGTACTCAGGCCATGTGAGGTCAGGATGGGGGAGCCTCGGTGCAGGTGGTGCCCCGTCCCAGAGCTTGCTGAGGTGGCCATGGCCCTGCCAGGGTCACCGAAGGCCCAGCCCTGGTACCCTCTGCTCTGAGCCCTGCGGGATGCGTTACTGTCTCTGCCTTGGATCCAGCTGGAGGCGCATTGGTTTCTCTCCCAGGCATTCCCAGACCCCAGTACACAGAGCCCGCTACCCGCACTCCGAGGACATGGCCGAGGCTCGGCCCACTGGTCCAGAGGCAACTGCCCACGGGGCCCACTCCCCACTCAGGGCTGACCCTCCTGTGACCCTCTCTCCTCCTCTGAAATGAGGAGGCACCCACTTCTGGAGCTGGACATGGGCAGAGACCGGGCGGGCGGCTGTGGATATAATGGCAAAGCGGGTTGCCAGAGAGAGATGCGCTTTATTCAGGAAGAGCTGGGGGGGGGGGTGGGCTCCCAGGGTCCCACCTGTGGCCTCTTAGGCAAGGACTTTAGAAGCAAATGGCTGAGGGCATCTGAGCCTCCTTAGAGTCACCAGTGGGGAGGTCAGGGGACGCCCTCAGAGTTGTCCGTGGGAGGCACGGGAAGGGCCTCAGAGTTGTCTGAGAAGAGTAGGGGGGCAGACCCATCTCCGGTCATGGTGGGAAGAGCCTGGTAAGTCTGGGTCCAGTACTTCAGGAAGCTGCTCCTCAGGTGCTGTTTCAGGGACTGGCCATCCATCTTCTTGTTAATCTCCAGGTAGTTGCCGTTTTCCTGGGTGTAGGGATCCCACTGGGTGGGCACAGCTGAGTGGCCCTTGTTGGGGTCCCTGCACATGAGAGAAAGGCTGTGTGGGGACTGAGGGCTCACGGGAGGCCTCCCTGCTGACCCGAACCACCAGGGCACTTCACTGTGTCCTGGGCACCTGCTGGGCATGTACATGTTCTGCACCCAACCATTAGCTCTATGCTCACACACAGATGGGGGTACTGAGGCTCAGGAGGTTCAGTGTAGGAGAGTGGACAGGCATGTGGGGCCCAGGTGGAGGTAGGTCTGCCAGTCTCACCCGCCTTACCCAGTCCTGGCAAAGTTGGTCCAGTAGGCGATCATGGCCCGGGAGACAGTCCTGTCTTGGGCCCGGTAACCCAGGGGGTTGTCAAAGGGCTTCCCAAAAACGTAAGGGAGTTCATCGGTGTGGTCGGCGCCCATCCAGCTGGGGTCCAGCGGATTGCGAGAAGGGTGGGAGAACAGGTAGGTGTAGGTCCGGGCACTCCTGAGGAGGGAGGGACACGGCCCAGGTTGGCAGGGAGCTCACCTGGGCTTCCGACCCAGAGCTGGGCCTGAGGGCGGCCTTGGGGAGAGCAGTGCGGGCCCGGAAATCCCCAGACTCAGAATCAGGAGGGACCTGGGTCACTGCTCCCGGAAGGGAAGGCCGTGGGGCTGTGGTTCTGGGATCTCACGTGCATTCACTCTTTCCCCCACAAAGCCTGTCAAGGCGTCTTCCTTCCTTTTCTCTGCAGATGAATTTGTGTTTTTGTTGGGAACACACCTGTGCCACCCAAGGAAGAGCTCAAGATTCTGGAGTTGCAACAAGCTTTCTGCCTGCTCTTCCTGGGTATCGTTTCCTCTCCCTTCTGAGGATGCATCCCTAACTGACATTTTATTTTCACTGGAGGTTGACCAGGTGGCCGCAGACCAGGGTTGTTTTGAATGTTGGCCAACACCAAACCCACAACAGAGAGCACCATCCCGTGTTCTGTCCCCCTGAGCCTGGGGGCTGTAGGGACGCTGCAGACACTGCAGGGGAGGCCTGTGGGCTGAGTGAATGGGGGACTTACAACCTGATGGATAGAGCACCTGAATTAATCTGAAAAGTAACCCTATCATTTTCAGTCTTACAACACCTATACTTATGTGAATAGGGTTAAGTTTTCTTAAGGTTCCTTTGAAGGCCTGTGCAAAGCAATGAAGGAGGTGACTCAGCTGTGAATCCAGCAAGCAGAACCGAAAAGCAGGGACAGACAGACCCACCAGGAGTCAAAACATCATCTCATCCACATCATCTCATTTGATGACTACTATAGCTGAGGTTGCAGACCCCCAGGGCTGCACGTAGCACCCCAGCTCCCTCCCCTTTATAGCCCTGTCCCCTGCACCTGCTGGAAGACAGGATTTGAATGATTGTAAGCGCCCTGTCTTCTTGGTTGGCTGGCCTTCTCAATAAACGCCTCATATGATTCCACCCGGCCTTCGTTATTGGACACACAGACAGGCAGGCCGAGCCCAACCTGGGGTTTCCCAGTAACAGGAGGAGGGCTCTGTAAAGGCCCCTGAGTGGGGAGGTGAGAAGGGGCCTTCTCAAGTCTCCTCAGGCCTGGGCAAGGCAGATGGTGCAGGCACTGCTGGAACCCCATCCTGGCTTTCCCGGGCCTCCTCGATCCCTGATTGCCCACCACGGAGGCCTCACTGGGCAGGTGGGTGACCCAGGGGAGCCTCCCCTGCCCCGGCCCTCACTTGGCGCTGGCTCTGTGCTGGGCCACGGCCATCTTCGTGGGCATCAGGAAGAAGACATCAGTCTCCAAGTCCACCACCGTCTTCTTCTTGGCCTCCTGGGAGGAGTCCTGGGCCCAGGACGCCGTGTAGAACTCAAAGGTGGCGTTGGCACCTCTGGGCCCCTTGTCCAAGGTGAGCTCGCTGACCAGCTTGAAGAAGTCCTCCCTGCAGGTACAAGCCGGCACTGGACCCTGACCTAGGTCAGCGGGAGGCTTCCCCCACACACACCCCGCCAGGGCCCTGCAGAGTGCCCCCTACTCCTGCCCACCTTCTTCAGGTAATGCCTCCCCAAGAGGCCCACGGGCACGCCCTGGGCCCTGCGCCCCACTCACCCCGTGATGGTCAGCTTGTCCACATTGATGGCCGGCAGGTCAACGCTGGCATATTTGTGGCCGTCCATGTTGTTGGTGCCAGCGATGTAGTCAATGTCGGCCGCGTTGGCGAAAAGGTTGATGGGGTCGTCGGGGATGAAGTCTCCATCCACGACAGGCAGGAGGCCCAGGTATTGCATTATGGGGTCTGCGTGGAGAGCAGGGGTCCTCGCACCTTCCAGAGCTCCCTTCCAGTCCCCAGGCCCGGGGGCAGCCCCTGCCTCCTCGGATCCAGAACAGGGTCCTCAGCCTGTCCCGCTGAAGTGTGGCCCGGATCATTCTATGTCCTGGGCTGCCCTGTGTGTGTGGAGCAGCTTCCCTGGCCTCGTCCGCCCGAAGTCACCCTCCCCAGTGTGGCAGCCCAGACTGTGTGCAGACTGCCACAGGCTCCCTGGGCCACACCGTCTGCTGACAGCCACTGCTCCTGAGGTCCCTAAAGAGGGTGCAAATGACTGTTTCTGCCCATTGTTGGGGGACAAGGTGCACCAGCTTCCCAAAGGGGTCAGGACCCAGGGAGGATCAGAGGGAGGGATGGCGCCCGCGGCACAACCAGTCAAGGCCTCGGAGCCATTGAGGCTCTGGCGGCACCGGGCTCCCAGGGACACCAGTGAGCGGGTGACAGGCCAGGCAGCAGCCCCTCAAATCTCATGTTGGGAGCATGGTCGTCCCCCCATGTGGAGCCCCACTCACACTCCTTGTCAACCAGGGGTGTCTTATAGGCCAGCGTCAGCGCCCGGGGGTCGGTGACCTTCAGACACTTGGCCATGCTGGCGGTATCATCCCGGGGGCAGCCCACCTCTTTGGCGATCTGGGGGTGGGGGAGATGGTTATGGGGAACAGGACAGGTCATGGAAAGGAGGTATCCTGAGCCCCGAGCCCCCAACAGCTCCCTTTTACCCCCTTGGCCCAGGAGAGAGGGTTCTTCTGGATGGCCCAGGGGGCCAGCGCCACGCCGCTCTGGCTGATGGCTCGCCGGATGAGTCCCTTGCTGTAGGGAGAGAGGGTCTGCGACACACAAAGGTCCTGTCACCACGGCCACGCGTGTCCTGCCCACCCGGGCTCCACCAAGAACAGCTAGACTGTCAGCATCATGCTGTTCCACACAGCCCGCATCTGCTCCCCGCTGTTAACATCAGCTCCCACAGCCTCCATCAGCTCGTCCCAGTGCCCATCAGCTCCCCCAGCCCCCACAAGCTCCCTCAGCCCCCATCAGCTCCCCAAGTTCCCATCAGCTCTGCAAGTTCCCATCTGCTTCCCCAGTTCCCACCAACTCCCCTTCACCCCTGTAAGCTTCCACAGTTCCCATCAGCTTCCCTTGGCCCCAAAAAGCTCCCCACACCCTCATGAGCTCCCCCATCCCAGTCAGCCCCCCCCCCCCCATCACCGTGGGAGGAAGGTCCTCCATCTCAGCGAACCCAGACCTGCAGAGAGACGCTGGCACCTCCGGCTGATTCCCCAAAGATGGTGATGTTGTTGGGGTCCCCCCCGAAGGCCACAATGTTCCTCTTCACCCACGTGATGGCCATGTGCTGGTCCCGAAGGCCGTAGTTACCTGGGGCGGGTGGGAGCCCATCAGGGACTTGAGTGGGGGAGAGCTTCCTCCATGTGGAAACCCCTGTCAAGCCCCAGGATGGCGCACGGCGGGTCCCAGAAGGCTGTGCAATGAGGTGCTGGAGGGGCTGTGGGGCTCAGGTAGGGGACTAGGACCAGGAGGGTCAGGCTGCTCATCTCTCTCCCTGACACCGTCCCTCTTGTTGTCGGTCTGTCCTATGGCTCTGAGTCCGCCGAGTCACCACTTCGGTGTCTCATCTTCTGTCTCTCCAGGGTCTCTGTCCCCGCTCCCTGGTCTCCCTGGGTCTCAGTCCCCGCTTCCTGGTCTCTCTGGATCCTTGTCCCCGCTTCCTGGTCTCCCTGGGTCCCTGTCCCCCCTCCCTGGTCTCCCTAGGACCCTGTCCCCCATCCCTGGTCTCCCTGGGTCCCTGTACCTACTCCCTGGTCACCCTGGGTCCCTGTCCCCCCTCCCTGGTCTCTCTGAGTCCCTGTCTCTGCTCCCTGGTCTCCCTGGGTCCCTGTCCCCGCTCCTTGGTCTTCCTGGGTCCCTGCCTGGCTGGCGGGCAGCCTCTTCTCTCACTACAGCTTCCAATGGGCTCCTGGGTCTCATATTCCAACTCCAGCTACCTGCTCTGACAGTAGAATTCTGGTTCTTTCTGGGAGACTGTCAGGAGTTGTTGGGAGTAAGCGGTCCTGAAGAACCCCCCACCAGCTCCCTCAACCCCCCCCCCATCCCAGGTGCCCATCACACCTGGCATGTGGTTGTCCCCAGTGCTGAGGAAGCCCAGCGGCCCGAGGCGGTAGTTGAAGGTGACCACGATGACGTTGCCCCTCGTTGCGATCTCCTCCCCTTCAAACTCGTAGTTATTGAAGAAGTTTAACTCTTGGGTGGACCCCATGCGAAAGCCTCCTCCGTAGATCCAGATCATGACAGGCAGGTTCTGGGAAACTGAGGCAGGAAGCAGGCCCGGTGACCCCGGCTGTCCCCACCCCATCCCCTCTGGGTGCTTGTTTCAGGGACTTTCAGCTCTGGAGATCACACATCCAAGGGCTGGGGCAGGGCTTGGCCTCTGGCTGCCTGGGCGCTTTCTGCAGGTTCAGGGACCTGGAGGGCATGGGGAAGGCAATGCACCTTCCTTCTGGCCCTGGGGGACCCAGATGTTGAGGTAGAGGCAGTCCTCGGAACCCTCGGTGTTGTCCTGGGTGTCAGTGATTTGCAGGCATCGCTGCTTGAAGTCCTTGGCCTTCAGGGTCCCTGTGGGTGACCAGAGGGGCTGGCGTGAGAATGGTGGCCCCACCACTACGCCAGGCACAGGGCCAGCCCAGCACCCACCCCCCACTCCCACCTTGCCAGCCGGGGTGCCGCTGGGGGTTCTCCAGGGCCTTGGGCGGGGCAGCGAAGGGGATGCCCTTGAAGACGTCCACAGAGCGGCTGCTGATGCCCAAGAGGCCGAGCTTCTTGTTGACGCCCTCCACGAAGCCCCCTTCCGTGTGCACCACGCCCAGCTGGGGAGAGGGCAGGCTCAGGGGTGCAGGCTGGGCAGGCCAGCGGGGTGGGGCGACCCCAGCAGGCTCTAGGGGTCCAGACAGCCTCCGGGTAGGGCCCCTAGTCACGCCTGCCTGGAGCTGTGCTTTCCTGAGGAAGCCCCGCTCCTCACCCCGTGGCAGAGCCCTGAGGAAAGGGATCCTATAGGGGCCTGAGGCTCCCAACTCACCCTCGAGGGGCCCCAGCCCCTGGCAAGCAGATGGGCATCGCCCCCTCTCCACGGCGGGGGGCCGCGCTCCCGGTTTAACTAGACTGAGGTCCACACTCCTGTTCCGCCGCTGGGGCTGTGATGGGCAAACTGCTGGCCTGCTCAGGGCCCAGTGCCCTCTGAGCCGGGCCATGGCCCTCCCCGGGCAGAGGGAGAGCCGAGGGCCCTGGAGGCCCAGGCAGATCCGCAGATCAGCCCTGAGGGTGCCAGTGACTCTGGGGCTGCGGGGACAGGGCCTTGTTTGTGTTGGCGCAAGTCCTCCTGTGTGCCCTGAGAGCGCCTGGCCCACCTTCACTCGTGGTCTCTGACATTCGAGTTCATTCAGCTGTCAGCTGCGCGGCGCCATCGTGTGAGTGTGAAGGCAGGAGCGCAGAGGAAGGGCCAGGACTGCGTGGGGCTGGGTGTGGGCTCTCGGGGGCTCTTTGTGCCAGCACCCCACCTGCCTGCCCCCCTCCGCAGGCCGTCCCAGGTCCCAGGCCGGGTTAGGGGAGCAGACGGGCCCTGCCATGTCCTCTGGGCTCTCGCTTACCTTTGCTGCGCTCACTACCGCCATGCAGCAAGCGATGCCTAAGACAGCCAGCTCCGTGCGCCCCATGGTGCGTGTGCCTGCCTCGGGGGCCCTGCCTCTGTGTGTGGGTATTTATGGGGCGGGAGCCTACGGGAAGCCGGGGCTGGCAGCTGCCTGTGGCTGGTTCCCTTCCCCTACTCCTCCCTCTGCCCCTTCCTCCAGGCAATATACCCAGGGCCAAGATAACTGCCTTTCCCAGCCAGGCTTAGGGCCAAGGTCATGTATGTGTGGGCACACACACACTCACACACACACACAAACACACGCATGTATAGCTGCCTTTCCAGGCGGGCTCAGGCAGGGCCAAGTCACAGAAATGTGTGCACACACATGCACACACACTCACACACACACGTGTACATGGGTGCAGGGATGGTCCTCCTTTCCCAGGACCTGCTGATCTGGGTGTCTGGTGCCCACAGTGCACCTGGGCCGGTTACTGGGAATAGTCAGGTGAACCTGGGCTGGGCTACAGGGACTCAGCTGGGTGCACTGTGCCCTGAATGGTGGCTCATTTACAAGGGCCTGGGCTCACCCTCAGAGAAGTGGGCCTGCTCCCCTCCAGGCCCTGCCTGGCCCCACAAACTCCGGAGCTCAGCAAAGGGAGGTCATAGAGCATGGGCGTGTGGCTTCCGGGACAGAGAGGGCTGTGTGCTCCTGGGCAGCCACGTGGCTGAGCCTGGGTCTGAGGGCCCACTGGTGAGCAGTCTGAGCTGGGTGTGGGGACCCATTACAGCACAGGGCGGGCGATCCTGCCCTCAGGGAGGGCACACCTCACACTCAGCACCAGCAGCCCTGGGAGGCAGGACTGGAGGCTCAGGGGGTCACAGGGGGGGAGGGAGAGGGCTCCCGCCCAGCCTGGCGGCTTCCCTGAGGAAGAGGAAGCGCCTGGCTTCAGAAATACACCACGACCTGGGGCCCAGCAGAGAGACAGAGAGGGACAGACAGAGGGAGAGACAGACAGAGATAATGGGGACGCGGAGAGACAGAGGGAGAGAGAGCTGAGCAGAGTGTGTGAGAGCAGAAGGGCGCGTGTGGCTGGGGGAGCGTGTGTCACTCGGAAACCAGAGGAAGCTCCTGGGACAAGCCCAGGGTTCCTGCCTTTGTGGCGTTGGCAGCACTGCCTTCTCCAGGGCTGGGGATGCGTTCAGGGCCCGCGGACAGCAGAGCCCTCTCCGGCCAGCAGCCCCTCGCCAGGCCCCTCACCCTTTCGCTACCAGGAGCCGGTGCTTGTACGCAGGCCACAGCCCGGCTGACGTCACGCCTGGGGCGGCTCCAGCATCACATGGATCCAGAGACACCGGCCAAGCTGGCTGCCTCCTGATCCAGAGCCCAGGTCTCCTGGGACGGAGGTGGAGAGGCCACAGGACAGTGGGCAGCAGGAGCTGGGCAGGCTGGGCCGGTTGTGTGAGGACAGGGGATCAAAGGGTTTGAGGGGCGCGTTTGTTAACTGGCCTCTGGCAGCTAGTGCAGTTCTGCAGCCTGTTCTGGAGGAAGTAATCCGAGGTTGTACAGATGGCCAATGGAGGCCACCTATGAGCAGGGAGATGGAAATTACAACCTCAGTGTCAATCAGCTCGCACCCGCCTGGAGGGCCACCATCAGCAAATCAACAAACCCCAAGGGCTGGCGGGGTGTGGAGAAGAGGGAACCCTCGTGCCCTGCTGGTGGGATGGGGCCTGGTGCGGCCACGGTGGAGAACAGTACGGAGCTGCCTCAAAAAATGGAAAATGGAACTGCCATTTGACCAGCGACCCCCTTCTGGGAATACCCTAAGAATCCTTAGGCACCAATGAGAATGACTGTGTGCACCCCTGTGTCCCTAGCAGCGTTATGTACAACAGCCAAGATCTGACAGCAGCCCAAGTGCCCATCAGTAGGCGAGTGGACAAAAGCTGTGGTACATTCACACCGTGGAATACTCTGCAGCTGTAAAAAGAAGGAACTCTTACCCAGTGAGACAGCCTGGAGGGACCTGGAGAGTATCATGCTGAGTGACATAAGCCACTGGGAGAAAGACAAGTATCACATGATCTCACTCATGTGGAATCCAATGAACCAAATAAACTGACGAATAAACAGATCCGGTCCATGTAATTATCAGATCCATGTTTTGCTCTCTCCCTCCCTCTCTAGAAAAGAAAATCAACACTAAAGAAAAAACGTTTAGAATAGGCAAATTGACTGAAGCAGGAAGTTGAATAGAATAGCAGCAGTTGGGGGAGCGGAGATCCTGAGGAGTGCATACACAGTTTCTGTTTGGAGTGATGCAATTATTTGGAACCAGATAGTGGTGATGGTTGCACAATAGTGTGACTGCGATTAATATCACTGAATTGAGCTCATAGATCGTTAAACAATCGTGTTGTGATTTAAATTTTACTTAATTTTTAAAAACAGTTGCAAAGACCAACTCCTGACCCAGGACGGGGCTGCCTGCCTTTGGAGGAAGAGGTGGGAGTGTGGCTGGGCTTGTGGTTTCTGCTGCCCAGGAGGAGGAATTCCTGGATTTCAAGTTCAGACCAGAACCCACCAGTACTAAGTGGGGGGTTGTGGACAGATCAAAGCCTGCCACAGGGAAGGCCAGGCGGGGAGTACTGGCCAGTGGCCTCTGTCGGGGCTTCGCATTCTGTGATCCAGGGCCTGGGCCTTCCTTTACCGATTGGAACCCTCCGGGAACCCGGTCCTGGGAAGGCCTCTCTGGGGGCATTGTGTCTGGGGAAGTGTGAAGAGTGACTACAGCATTTGGATAGGTTCAAGCCTCGGGCAAATGAGAGGGCAGGTTCTCTTGTTGCAAAGCCACATGCCAAGTCCCAGCTTGGAGGGCAAAGTCCTCCCAGCACAATGATAGCCAAAGGTTATGGTTGTAAGCTTGACCTCATGGTCCGAAACTGTGGTCCCCCATGGCTAAGTGAGGTAGGCTGTGGGGGTGCAGCAAGTGCTGCCAAAACAAAGCTTGATAGAGTTCAGGTGCATGTAATTGAGTAGATTCCAAATCCGGGAGAACAATGTAAACATCTTGAGCACTTTGCCTGGTGGAATCTGGCTATAAAATAAAGACTTGGCCTGCAGACTGTGGCACTGTCTCTCCATCAGAGAGCAGCATCCCACCTAGCCCCAGCTTAATTCTCTTGTCTGTCTTCTTTAATCCTTCCCCGCCCCCCTCAGGTTCACCACTGGCCGTGCTGAGCCAGCCACAGGGAAGGATTCGTGATGCAGCTTATTTAAGGTGACAGCTGGGCCCTGGGAACCAGAGCTGCAGCTCTTCACAGAGTTCATTTCTCCCAGGACCAGGCCCTGGACAGCCCCCCTCGCTCTGCCGGCACGTGGTCTGAGGAGTCCCAGGTGAGTGTGGGTTTGCAGGATAAACGTGCTGATCCTGCCCCCTGGCTCCCCTCTGGCCCAGATGAACCCAGGGCTGTGAGGTCTGAGGTCCCGTCTCGGGCAGCCACCAGTTTACACTCACTGTCCTGAGGGTAGATGGGCTGGAGCCCTGAGAGCCCGCAGCCCCTGGCTGGCTGCCCTGGTTGTCCAGGTCTGTGCTGTGGTTCTGCCAAGGGGAGGTGGGCGCTGGGAAACTCTGCTGGGGGAGGTGGAAGGATGGGGCAGGGAGGGCGCGAAGGAACAGCACCAACACTGCCCGCTGTACCCACCGCCTGGCCAGGGAAACACTGGACCGTGTGCATCAGGGTGGCCGGCTGGTCCCTGGAGCTGCACCCACCATAACCCTCCCCCCAATCAGGAACCTTCTCTCCTCTGAGCCCTCACGCCCGCTCTGAGCTGACACGGTGAGCTTTGGAGTCTCAGACCTGGGTGTGAGTCCTTGCTTGAGGGCCTGGGGCACGTGGCCCCTCTTGGAGCGTTGGCACTGTAGGTAATGGCCGGAATGGTCAGCTTCTGATTGAAGCGGTGGCTGAATCCCCCAGGCACAGAGAAGGGAGGGGGAGGGATGAGGATGTGAGACCAAGGACTTGTGGGCATGGGCCTGCATCATGGTGGAGACCCTGGAGGCACTGGACTCAGCTAGACCGGGGTGCGGGGGGGTAACTATAAAAGGCCTCAGCCCAATGTTCTTAAATGGCCCAATTGGAGGACCTAGTCCACATGTCAGTAAATAGATGAGCCTATAATACTCAGCCAATTAGGAGCCGGAGGAGGGGCTGGATAAATGGGCTGTGTTCCCGCCCCGGGGTACCAGTACAGCTAGAGGGACACCTGCTCTGGAGAGCATATTCAAGGTCTCCCTTTCACTGAGCTTCTGTCTCGGAGTGTCATTTGAATTGGGACAGGTGATTATTTCTCACAGTACCTGTCTACAACAAGCTGTCCACAGTGCCCACCACCCAGGCCATGTGAGGTCAGGATAGGGGAGCCTCGGTGCAGGCGGTGCCCGTCCCAGATCTTGCTGAGGTGGCCATGGCCCTGCATCTCACCTCTGCCTCCCTCTCCCCCCTGACTCTGCCAGAGCCAGCGGGCAGCACCCTGGCCCTGCCAGGGGCACCCAAGGCCCAGCCCTGGTACCCTGTGCTCTGAGCCTGTGGAATGTGTTCCTGTCTCTGCCTGGGATCCAGCTCCAGGCGAATGAGTTTCTCTCCCGGGCAATTCCCAGACACTGGTACACAGAGCCCCCTCCCCGCACCCCAAGGACGTGGCCGAGGCTGGGCCCACTGGTCCAGAGGCAACTGTCCACGGGGTCCACTCCCCACTCAGGGCTGAACCTTCTCTGACCCTCTTTGCTCCTTTGACATGAGGGGGCACCCACTTCTGGAGCTGGACATGGGCAGAGACTGGGCGGGCGGCTGAGGTCATGAGGTCAAAGCGGGTAGCCAGAGAGAGATGATGCTTTATTCAGGAAGAGCTGGGGGTGGGAGGTGGGCTCCCTGGGTCCCACCTGTGGCCTCTTGGGCAAGGACATTAGAAGCAAATGGCTGAGGGCATCTGAGTCTCCTCAGAGTCACCAAAGGGAGCTTATGGGGCGGCCTCAGAGTTGTCAGTGGGAGGCACAGGAAGGGCCTCAGAGTCGTCCGAGGGTAGGGGGGCGGACCCATCTCCGGTCACGGTGGGCAGGGCCTGGTAGGTCTGGGTCCAGTACTGCAGGTAGCTGCTCCTCAGGTGCTGTTTCAGGGACTGGCCATCCATCTTCTTGTTAATCTCCAGGTAGTTGCCGTTTTCCTGGGTGTAGGGATCCCACTGGGTGGGCACAGCCGAGTGGCCCTTGTTGGGGTCCCTGCACATGAGAGAAAGGCTGTGTGGGGTCTGAGGGCTCATGGGAGGCCTCCATGGTGACCCGAACCACCAGGGCTCCTCACTGTGTCCTGTGTACTGGCTGGGCATGTACGTGTTCTGCGCCCAACCAGTAGCTCTATGCTCACACACAGAGGAGGGTACTGAGGCTCAGGGAGGTTAAGTGTAGGAAAGGGGACAGGCATGTGGGGCCCAGGTGGCAGTAGGTCTGGCTCAGCCTCACCCGCCTTACCCAGTCCTGGCAAAGTTGGTCCAGTAGGCGATCATGGCCCGGGAGACAGTCCTGTCTTGGGGCCGGTAGCCCATGGGGTTGGCGAAGGGCCTCCCAAACACGTAAGGGAGCTCACCACTGTGGTCGGCGCCCACCCAGCTGGGGTAGAATGGATTGCGAGAAGGGTGGGAGAACAGGTAGGTGTAGGTCCGCGCACTCCTGAGGAGGGGAGTGACACAGCCCAGGTTGGCAGGGAGCTCACCTGGGCTGCCCACCCAGAGCTGGGCCCTGGAGGGAGGCCATGGGGAGAGCAGGGCAGAGTCTGAAAATCCCCAGACTCAGACTCAGGAGGGACCTGGATCCCTGATGGCCGTGGGGTTGTGCTTCTGAGATTTCAACTGCATTCACTCTTCCCTCCACAAAGCCTCTCGAGGAGACTTCCATCCTTTTCTCTGCAGATGAATTTGTGTTCTTCGCAGGGAACATACCTGTGCCGCCCCATGAAGAGATCACGTTCCTGGAGTTGGGACAAGCTTTCTGCCTGCTCTTCCTGGGCATCGTTTTCTCTCCCTTCCGAGGAAGCATCCCTAACTGACTTTTTGTTTTCACTGGAGGTTGACCAGGTGGCCGCAGGCCAGAGTTGTTTTGAATGTTGGTCAACTCCAAACCCACAACAGAGAGCATCATCCTGTGTTCTGTCCCCCTCATCCTCGAGCCTATGGAGAGATTGCCGGGGAGGCCTGTGGGCTGAGTGAATGGGGGACTTACAACCTGATGGACAGAGCACCTGAATTAATCTGAAAAGTAACCCTATAATTTTCAGTCTTACAACACATATACTTATGTGAATAGGGTTAAGTTTTCTTAAGGTTCCTTTGAAGGCCTGTGCAAAGTAATGAAGGACGTGACTTAGCTGTGAATCCAGCAAGCAGAACTGGTAAGCAGGGACAGACCCACCAGGAGTCAAAAAATCATCTCATCCACATCATCTCATTCACATCATCTCATCGTGTGATGACTACAATAGCTGAGGTCTGCGGACCCCCAAGGCTGCACGTAGCACCCCAGCTCCCTCCCCTTTATAGTCCTGTCCCTTGCAGCTTACTGGAACACAGAATTTGAATGCTTGTAAGCGCCCTGTCTTCTTGGTTGGCTGGCCTTCTCAATAAACGCCTCATATGATTCCACCCGGCCTTCGTTATTGGACACACGGACAGGCAGCCCGAGCCCTACCTGGGGTTTCCCAGTGACAGGAGGAGGGCTCTATAAAGGCCCCTGAGCTGGAAGGTGAGGAGGGGCCTTCTCAAGTCTCCTCAGGCCTGGGCAAGGCATATGGTGCAGGAACTGCTGGGACCCCATCCCGGCTTTCCCGGGCCTCTGTGAACCCGGAAGCCGCCCTCTGGGAAAGCTTCACTGGGCAGGTCGGTGACCCAGGGGAGCCTCCCCTGCCCCGGCCCTCACTTGGCGCTGGCTCTGTGCTGGGCCACGGCCATCTGCGTGGGCATCAGGAAGAAGACGTCGGTCTCAAAGTCCACCACCGTCTTCTTCTTGGCCTCCTGTGAGGAGTCCTGGGCCCAGGACGCCGTGTAGAAGTCAAAGGTGGCGTTGGCACCTCTGGGCCCCTTGGCAATGGTGACTTGGCTGACCAGCTTGAAGAAGTCCTCCCTGCAGGGACAAGCTGTCACTGGACCCTGTATCTGGCCAGCGGGAGGCATACCCTCCACCCCACGCCAGGGGCCTAGACATGGCCCTCTACACCCGCCAACCTCCTTCTCCAGCTGATGCCTCCCCAAGAGGCCCCCAGGCAAGCCCTGGTCCTTGCTCCCTACTCACCCTGTGATGGTCAGAATGTCCACGTTGATGGCAGGCACGTCAACGCTGGCAAAGATGTGGCCGTCCATGTTGTTGGTGCCAGCAATGTAGTCGATGTCGGCCGTGTTGGCGAAAAGGTTGATGGGGTCATCAGGGATGAAGTCTCCATCCACGACAGGCAGGAGGCCCCGGTAGTACTGCAAGGGGTCTACGTGGAGAGCATGGGTCCTTGCACCTTCTAGAGCAGGGGTGGGCAAACTTTTTGACTGGAGGGCCACAATGGGTTCTTAAACTGGACCAGAGGGCCGGAACAAAAGCATGGATGGAGTGTTTGTGTGAACTAATATAAATTCAAAGTAAAGGAGCGGAGGGGAGAGCAAGAGAACCGGATAGAACAGCCGGATCCGGCCCGCGGGCCGTAGTTTGCCCAATGCTGTTCTAGAGCCTGCCAGTCAGGCCCCATTCCCGGGGACAGCTCCTGCCTCCTCGGATCCAGACCAGGGTCCTCAGCCTGTCCCGCTGACATGGGGCCCGGATCATTCTATGTCCTGGGCTGCCCTGCGCGTGTGGAGCAGCTTCCCTGGCCCCATCCACCCTATGTCACCGCTCCCCAGTGTGGCAGCCCAGACTGTGTGCAGACTGCCACAGGCTCCCTGGGCCATACCGTCCCGCTGACAGCCACTGCACCTGAGGTCCCTAAAAGTGGGTGCAAATGACTGTTTCTGCCCATTGTTGGGGGACAAGGTGCACCAGCTTCCCAAAGGGGTCAGGACCCAGGGAGGATCAGAGGGAGGGATGGCGACCAAGGCACAGCCAGTGGAGGCCACGGAGGCAACAAGGGCCCTGGCAGCACCGGGCTCCCAGATATGCCATTAGCGCGCGATGGTTCAGGCAGCAGCCCCTCAATCCTCACTTCTTTGGGAGCATGGCCGTCCCCCCATGTGGAGTCCCACTCACACTCCAGGCCCAACAGGGGTATCTTATAGGCCAGCGTCAGAGTCCGTGGGTCGGTGACCTTCAAACACTTGGCCATGCTGGCGGTATCGTCCAGGGGGCAGCCCACCTTCTTGGCGATCTGGGGGTGGGGGAGACCGCTATGGGGACCAGGACAGGGCATGAAAAAGAGGTAACCCGAGCACCTCCCCACCGCAGCTCCCTTTTACCCCCTTGGCCCAGGAGAGAGGGTTCTTCTGGATGGCCCAGGGAACCAGCGCCAGACCGCTCTCGCTGATGGCTCGCCGGATGAGTCCGTTGCTGTAGGGAGAGAGGGTCTGCAACACACAGAGGTCCTGTCACCATGGCCTCGCCTCTCCTGCCCACCCGGGCTCCACCAGGGACAGCCAGGTTGTCAACTTCATGCTGTTCCCCACAGCCCCATCAGCTCCCCAATTCTCATCAGCTCCCCCAGTTCACATCAGCTCCCCCAGTTCCCATCAGCTCCCCCAGTTCACATCAGTTCCCCCAGTTATCATCAGCTCCCCCAGTTCACATCAGCACCCTCAGCCCCAATCAGCACTCTCAGCCCCCATCAGCTCCCCCCTGTTCCCATTGGCTACCTCAGTTCCCATCGGCTCCCTTAGCCCCCACCAACTCCTCAACCAGCTCTCCACCAGGTCCCCACAACACCCTAGGAAGAAGGCCCATCCGCCCGGGGTCCCCAGACCTGCAGAGAGACGCTGACACCTCCGGCTGATTCCCCAAATATGGTGATGTTGTTGGGGTCCCCCCCAAAGGCCTCAATGTTCCTTTTCACCCACGCGATGGCCATGTGCTGGTCCCGAAGACCATAGTTACCTGGGGCGGGTGGGGGAGCCCATGAGAGACTGGGGTGGGGGGAGAGCTTCCTCCATGTGGAGACCCCTGTCAAGCCCCTGGATGGCGCACGGCGGGTCCCAGAAGGTTGTTGAATGAGGTGCTGGAGGGAGTGTAGGGCTCTGGTAGGGGACCAGGAGCTGGAGGGCCAGGCTGCTCATCTCTCTCCCTGACACCATCCATCTTGTAGTCCTATGGCTCTGTGTCCTCCAAGTCACCACCTCAGTGTCTCGTCTTCTGTCTGTCCCTGGGTCCCTGTCCCTGCTCCCTCATCTCCCTGGTCTCCCTGGATCCCTGCCTGGCTGGCTGGCTGCCTCTTCTCTCACTACAGCTTCCGATGGGCTCCTGTGGCTCACTGTCCATCACCAGCTTCCAGTGCTGCCAGTAGAATTCTGGGTCTTTCTGGGAGACTGTCAGAAGTTGTTGGGAGAAAGGGGTGCTGAAGGGCCCCCCACCAGCTCCCTCACTCCCGGCCCCAGGAGCCCATCACACCTGGCAGGTGGGCGTCCCCAGTGCTGAGGAAGCCCAGCGGCCCAAGGCGGTAGTTGAAGGTGACCACGATGACGTTGCCCCGCGTGGCGATCTCCCCCCCGTCGTACTTGTAGTTATTGAAGAAACTTAATTCTTGGGCAGAGCCCACGAGGAAGGCTCCTCCGAAGATCCAGATCATGACAGGCAGGTTCTGGGAAACTGAAGCAGGAGACATGCCCGGTGACTACAGCTGTCACCTCCCCATTTCCTCTGGGTGCTTGTTTCAGGGAATTTCAACTCTGTAGCCCACACAGAGCCCAGGGGCAGGGCAGGGCTGGGCCTCTAGCTGCCTGCGTGCTTTCTGCACGTTTGGGGACCTGGAAGGCATGGGGTGGGTGATCCACCTTCCTTCTGGCCCTGGGGGACCCAGATGTTGAGGTAGAGACAGTCCTCAGAGCCCCTGGTGTTCTCCTGGGTGTCAGTGACTTGCAGGCATCGCTGCTTGAAGTCCTTGGCCTTCAGGGTCCCTGTGGGTGACCAGAGGGGCTGGCGTGAGGATGTTGCTAGCAAAGAAGTGACTATTGATGGACTGCTGCCTGGCTCATCACCCGCTCACTGGCATCCCTGGGAGCCCAGAGCCGTCAGGGCCTTTGTTGCCTCCGTGGCCTTGACTGGCTGTGCCGCGGGCGCCATCCCTCCCTCTGATCCTCCCTGGGTCCTGACCCCTTTGGGAAGCTGGTGCACCTTGTCCCCCAACAATGGGCAGCCCCACGAACCACCCCAGGCACAGGGCCAGCTCAGCACCAACCCCCCACTCCCACCTTGCCAGCCGGGGTGCCGCTGGGGGTTCTCCAGGGCCTTGGGTGGGGCAGCGAAGGGGATCCCCTTAAAAACATCCACAGAGCGGCCGTCGATGCCCAAGAGGCCGAGCTTCTTGTTGACGCCCTCCACGAAGCCTCCTTCTGTGTGTACCACGCCCAGCTGGGGAGAGGGCAGGCTCAGGGGTGCAGGCTTGGCAGGCCAGCGGGGTGGGGCAACCCCAGAAGGCTCTAGAGGTCCAGACAGCTTCCATGTGGGGCCCGTAGTCACGCCTGCCTGGAGCTATGGGTTCCTGAGGAAGCCCCGCTCCTCACCCTGTGCCAGGGCCCCGAAAAACGGGATCCTGTAGTTGCCCTGAGGCTTCCGACTCCCCCTCGAGGGGCCCCAGCCCCTGGCAAGCAGGTGTGTGTGGCCCCCGCTAGGGCGCTGTGCTCCGGGTTGAACTAGACCGAGGTCCACACTCCTGTTCCGCTGCTTGGGCTATTGTGGGCAAACTGCTGGCCTGCTCAGGGCCCAGTGCCCTTCTGAGCTGGTCCATGGCTCTCCCAGGGCAGAGGGAGAGCCGAGGGCCCTGAAGGCCCAGGCAGATCCACAGATCAGCCCTGAGGGTGCCAGTGACTCTGGGGCTGCTGGGACAGGGCGCCTTGTTTGTGGTGGCACAAGTGCCCCTGTGTGCCCTGAGAGCGCCTGGCCCAGCCCTCACTCGTGGTCTCTGACATTTGAGTTCGTGGGCGTCCTGGCTGTCAGCTGCGCGGCTCCATCCTGTGAGTGTGAAGGCAGGAGCGAAGAGGAAGGGCCAAGACAGCGCGGGGCTGTGTGTGGGCTCTCGGGGGCTCTTTATGCCAGCGCCCCACCTGCCTGCCCCCCTCCGCAGGTCGTCCCAGGTCCCAGGCCGGGTTAGGGGAGCAGACGGGCCCCTGCCATGTCCTCTGGGCTCTCACTTACCTTTGCTGCGCTCACTACCACCAAGCAGCAGGCGAGGCCTAAGACAGCCAGCTCCGGGCGCCCCATGGTGGGTGTGCCTGCCTCGGGATGGCCCTGGCTCCAGCCCGTGGGTATTTATGGGGCGGGAGCCATCCGGGAGCTGGAGCTGGCAGCTGCATGTGTCTGGTTCACTTCCCCTCCTCCTCCCTCTGCCCCTTCCTCCAGGCAGTATACCTGTGGCCAGGATAATTGTCATTCCCAGCCAGGCTCAGGGCCAAGGTCATGCAGGTGTGGGCACACACACACTCAGACACACACACGCATGCATAGCTGCTGTTTCCAGGCGGGCTTAGGCTGGGCCAAGGTCACAGAGGTGTGTGTACACACATAAACATAGACACACACACACACATGCACACATGTGTGCACGGGTCAGGGATGGTCCACCTTGCACATGATCTGCTATTCCCTGGTGCCTGTTGCACTCGGTGCACCTGGCCTGTCACTGGAAATAGTCAGGTGGCCCAGGCCAGGGGCTGAGGGTTGGGGCTCAGCTGGGTGCACAGTGCCCTGAATGGTGGCTCATTTACAAGGGCCTGGGCTCACCCTCAGAGAAGTGGGCCTGCTTCCCTCCAGGCCCTGCCTGGATCCCACCTGGAGCTCCGGACCTCAGCAAAGGGTGTTCACAGGGGACAGGGCATGTGACTTCCGGGACTGAGAGGGCTGTGTGCTCCTGGGCAGCCATGTGGCTGAGCCTGGGTCCGAGGGCCCACTGGTGAGCAGTCCGAGCTGGGTGTGGGGACCCAGAGAAGCATCAAGTGAAGTCTTATAAATTGTTAAAGTATTTTATGTTCTGTATATTTTGCCCCGATGGTTTTTTTAAAAATATATTTTTATTGATTTTGGAGAAGAAGGGAGAGGGAGTGAGAAATAGAAAAATCAATGATGAGAGAGAATCATTGATCGGCTGCCTCCTGCAAGCCCCCTACCAGGGACCGAGCCCACAACCCAGGCATGTGCCCGTGATCAGAATCGAACCTGGGACCATTCAGTCCTCAGGCCAATGCTCCATCTGCTGAGCCAAACTGGCTAGAGCTTATACAGATTAAAAAAAATAAATAAATAACGGTTGCAAGGACCAACTCCTGACCAGGACTGGGCTGCCTGCCTTTGGAGGAAGAGGGGAATTTGGCTGGGCTTGTGGTTTCTGCTGCCCACAATAAGGCTTTGTGGATTTCAAGTTCAGACGGGAACCCACCAGCACTAAGTGGGGGATTGTAGACAGATCAAAGCCTGCCACTGGGAAGGCCAGGTGGGGAGTACTGGCCAGTGGCCTCTGTCGGGACTTCCCATTCTGTGAACCAGGGCCTGGGCCTTCCTTTACCGATTGGAACCCTCCGGGAACCCGGTCCTGGGAAGGCCTCTCTGGGGGCGTTGTGTCTGGGGAAGTGTGGAGAGTGACTACAGCGTTTGGATAGGTTCAAGCCTCGGGCAAATGAGAGGGCAGGTTCTCTTGTGGCAAAGTCACGTGCAAGTCCTATATTGGAGGGCAAAGACATCCCGGCACATTGATAGCCAAAGGTTATGGTTGCACGCTTGACCTCATGGTCCCAACCTGTGGTCCCCGTGGCTAAGTGAGGTAAGCTATGGGAAGTGCAGCAAGTGCTGCCAAAACAAAGCTTGATAGAGTTCAGGTGCATGTAATTGAGTAGATTCCAAATCGAGAGAACAATGTAAACATCTTGAGCACTTTGCCTGGTGGAATCTGGCTATAAAATAAAGACTTGGCTTGCAGGCTGTGGCACTGTCTCTCCATCTAAGAGCAGCGTCCCACCTAGCCCCAGCTTTATTCTCTTGTCTGTCTTCTTTAATCCTTCCCCGCCCCCCTCAGGTTCACCCCTGGCTGTGCTGAGCCAGCCACAGGGAAGGATTTGTGATGCAGCTTATTTAAAGCAACAGCTGGGCCCTGGGAACCAGAGCTGCAGCTCTTCACAGGGTTCATTTCACCCAGGACCAGGCACTGGACCGCCCCCCTTGCTCTGTTGGCACCTGGTCTGAGGAGTCCCAGGTGAGTGTGGGTTTGCAGGATAAACGTGCTGATTGCTGCCCCTGGCTCCCCTCTGGCCCAGATGAACCCAGGGCTGTGAGGTCTGAGGTCCCGTCTCGGGCAGCCACCAGTTTAGACTCACTGTCCTGAGGGTAGATGGGCTGGAGCCCTGAGAGCCCGCAGCCCCTGGCTGGCTGCCCTAGTTGTCCAGGTCTGTGCTGTGGTTCTGCCATGGGGAGGTGGGCACTGGGAAGCTGTGCTGGGGGAGGTGGAAGGATGGGGCAGGGAGGGCAGGGAGGAACAGCACCAAAACTGCCCGCTGTACCCACCGCCTGGCCAGGGAATCACTGGACCGTGTGCATCAAGGTGGCCAGCTATTGCCTGGAGCTGTCTCCACCATACCTCTGAGCTGACACGGTGAGCTTTGGAGTCTCAGACCTGGGCATGAGTTCTCGCTTGAGGGCCTGGGGCACATGGCCCCTCTTGGATCCTTGGCACTGTAGGAAATGGTCGGCATGGTCAACTTCTGATGGAAGCGGTGGTGTGGCTAAGTGGTTGAGCATCAACCCATGAACTAAGAGGTCATGGTTCGATTCCGGGTCAGGACACCTGGCCCAGGGGGAGGGACGAGGATGTGAGACCAAGGACCCGTGGCATGGGCCAGCATCATGGTGGAGACCCTGGAGGCACTGGTCTCAGCTAGACGGGGGGGGGGGGGGGGGGGGGGGGGGGCAACTAGGAAAGGCTCATCCCAATGTTCTTAAATGGCCCAATGGGAGGACCTAGTCCACATGTCAGGAAACAGGTGAGCTCAGAGTACTAATCCAATGAAGAGCCGGAGGAGGGGCCGGATAAATGGGCTGTGCTCCTGCCCCAGGGGAGCCAGTGCAAGTGGGGGACACCTGCTCTGGAGAGTGCATTCAAGGTCTCCTTTCACCACACTTCTGTCTCCAAGTGTCATTTGAGTTGGGACAGGTGAGCATTTCTCACAGTACCTGTCTACAACGGGGTGTCCACTGTGCCCACCACCTGGGCTAGGAGAGGTCAGGATGGGGGAGCCCTCAGTGCAGGCAGTGCCCTGTCCCAGACCTTGCTGGGGTGGCCATGGCCCTGCATCTCACCTCTGCCTCCCGCTGCCCTCTGGACTCTGCCAGAGCCAGCGGGGAGCACCCTGGCCCAGCCAGGGGCACCCAAGGCCCAGCCCTGGTACCCTGTGCTCTGAGCCTGCGGGATGCGTTACTGTCTCAGCCTGGGATCCAGCTCCATGCGAATGAGTTTCTCTCCTGGGCAATTCCCAGACCCCGGTACACAGAGCCCGCACCCTGAGGACGTGGCTGAGGCTGGGCTCACTGGTCCAGAGGAAACTGCCCACGGGGCCCACTCCCCACTCAGGGCTGTCATTTCTCTGACCCTCTCTCCTCTGAAATAAGGGGGGCACCCCACTTCCGGAGCCAGACACGGGCAGAGACGGGGCGGGCGGTTGCGGTCATGAGGGCAAAGAGGGTTGCCAGAGAGAGATGCGGCTTTATTCAGGAAGCGCTGGGGTGGGAGGTGGGCTCCCTGGGTCCCACCTGTGGCCTCTTGGACAAGGACATTAGAAGCAAATGGCTGTGGACATCTGAGCCCCTTCAGAGTCACAAGTCGGGGGACCAAGAAGCGACCACAGAGTTGTCCGAGGGAAACACGGGACAGTCTCAGAGTCCTCCAAGGGGTGTAGGGGGGTGGACCCGTCTCCGGTCACGGTGGGCAGGACCTGGTAGGTCTGGGTCCAGTACTGCAGGTAGCTGATCCTCAGGTGCCGTTTCAGGGACTGGCCATCCATCTTCTTGTTAATCTCCAGGTAGTTGCCATTTTCCTGGGTGTAGGGATCCCACTGGGTGGGCACAGCTGAGTGGCCCTTGTTGGGGTCCCTGCACATGAGAGAAAGGCCGTGTGGGGTCTGAGGGCTCACGGGAGGCCTCCATTTTGACCCGAACCACCAGGGCACCTCACTGTGTCCTGGCCACTGACTGGGCATGTACGTGTTCTGCACCCAACCCGTAGCTCTATGCTCACACACAGATGGGGGTACTGAAGGTCAGGGAGGTTAAGTGTAGGAGAGGGGACAGGCATGTGGGGCCCAGGTGGCAGTAGGCCTGGTCAAGCCTCACCCGCCTTACCCAGTGCTGGCAAAGTTGGCCCAGTAGGTGATCATGGCCCGGGAGACAGTCCTGTCTTGGGGCCGGTAGATCAGGGGATTGTCGAAGGGCTTCCCAAACACGTACTGGAGGTCAGTGGTGTGGTCGGCGCCCACCCAGCTGGGTAACAACGGAATGCGAGAAGGGTGGGAGAACAAGTAGGTGTAGGTCCGCGCACTCCTGAGGAGGGGAGGGACACGGCCCATGTTGGCAGGGAGCTCACCTGGGCTTCCCACCCAGAGCTGCGCCCTGGAGGGAGAAATGGGGAGAGCAGGGCTGGACCGAGAAATCCCCAGACTCAGACTCAGGAGGGACCTGGGGTCCCTGAAGGCCGTGAGGTTGTGGTTCTGAGATTTCAAGTGCATTCACTCTTCCCTCCACAAATCCTCTCGAGGCGCCTTCCTTCCTTTTCTCTGCAGATGAATTTGTGTTCCCGTCAGGAACACACCTGTGCCGCCCAAAGAAGAGCTCAAGTTCCTGGAGTTGGGACAAGCTTTCTGCCTGCTCTTCCTGGGCATCGTTTTCTCTTCCTTCCGAGGAAGCATCCCTAACTGACTTTTTATTTTCGCTGGAGGTTGACCAGGTGGCCGCAGGCCAGAGTTGTTTTGAATGTTGGCCAACTCCAAACCCACAACAGAGAGCAACATCCCGTGTTCTGTCCCCCTCAGCCTGTGGATTGCGGGGAGGCTGCAGACACTTCAGGGGAGGCCTGTGGACTGAGGGAATGGGGGACTTACTACCTGATGGATAGAGCACCTGAATTAATCTGAAAAGTAACCCTATCATTTTCAGTCTTAGAACACATATACTTATGTGAATAGGGGTTAAGTTTTCTTAAGTTTCCTTTGAAGGCCTGTGCAAAACAATGAAGGAGGTGATTTAGCCGTGAATCCAGCAAGCAGAACCGATAAGCAGGGACAGACCCACCAGGAGTCAAAACATCATCTCATCCACATCATCTCATCCACATCATCTCGTGTCATGACTACAATAGCTGAGGTTGTGACCCCCAGGGCTGCACGTAGTACCGCAGCCCCCTCCCCTTGATAGTCCTGTCCCTGCACCTGCTGGAAGACAGGATTTGAATGCTTGTAAGTGCCCTGTCTTCTTGGTTGGCTGATCTTCTCAATAAACGCCTCATATGATTCCACCCGGCCTTCGTTATTGGACACAGGGACAGGCAGCCCGAGCCCTACCTGGGGTTTCTCAGTAACAGGAGGAGGGCTGGGAGGTGAGGAGGGGCCTTCTCAAGTCTCCTCAGGCCTGGGCAAGGCAGATGGTGCAGGCACCGCTGGGACCCCTCACGGCTTTCCCGGGCCTCCCTGATCCCCGAGTCGCCCACCGGGGAGGCCTCCCTGGGCAGGTGTGTGACCTAGGGGAGCCTCCCCTGCCCCGGCCCTCACTTGGCGCTGGCTCTGTGCTGGGCCACGGCCATCTTTGTGGGCATCAGGAAGCCAATGTCGGTCTCCAAGTCCACCACCGTCTTCTTCTTTGCCTCCTCGGAGAAGTCCTGGGCCCAGGACGCCGTGTAGAAGTGAAAGGTGGTGTTGGCACCTCTGGGCCCCTTGGAGAAGGTGAACCCGCTGACCAGCTTGAAGAAGTCCTCCCTGTGGGGACAAGCCGGCACTGGACCCTGGACCCAGGTCAGTGGGAGGCATCCCCCGCTACACACCCCTTCCAGGGCCCTGCAGATGGCCCCCTACTCCTGCCCACCTCCTTCTCCAGCTGATGCCTCCCCAATAGGCCCACGGGCACTGCCCTGGTCCTGCGCCCCACTCACCCCGTGATGGTCTGGTTGTCCACGTTGATGGCCGGCAGGTCAACGCTGGCAAAGCGGTAGCCGTCCATGTTGTTGGTGCCAGCGATGTAGTCAATGTCAGCCGCGTTGGCGGAAAGGTTGATGGGGTCGTCGGGGATGAAGTCTCCATCCACGACAGGCAGGAGGCCCGCGTAGTGCATTATGGGGTCTGTGTGGAGAGCAGGGGTTCCTCGCACCTTCCAGAGCCGCCTTCCAGGCCCCAGGCCCGGGGGCAGCCCCTGCCTCCTCGGATCCAGACCAGGGTCCTCAGCCTGTCCACCTGACATGGGGCCCGGATCATTCTATGTCCTGGGCTGTGCTGCGCATGTGGAGCAGCTTCCCTGGCCCCATCCACCCGATGTCACCCTCCCCAGTGTGACAGCCCAGACTGTGTGCAGACTGCCACAGGCTCCCTGGGCCACACCGTCCCGCTGACAGCCACTGCGCCTGAGGTCCCTAAAAGTGGGTGCAAATGACTGTTTCTGCCCATTGTTGGGGGGATCAGGTGCACAGCTTCCCAAAGGGGGTCAGAGGGAGGGATGGCGCCCGCGGCACAGCCAGTCGAGGCCACAGAGGCAACAAGGCCCTGGTGGCACCGGGCTCCCAGGGACGCCATGAGCAGGTGACGGGCCAGGTAGCAGGCCCTCAATCCTCACTTCTTTGGGAGCATGGTCGTCCCCCCATGTGGAGCCCCACTCACACTCCAGATCCAAGCGGGGTATCTTATAGGCCAGCGTCAGCGCCCGGGGGTCGGTGACCTTCAGACACTTGGCCATGCTGGCAGTATCGTCCAGGGGGCAGCCCACCTTCTTGGCGATCTTGGGATTTGCGGGGGAGACAGGTGGGAGAGGCCAGTGTGGGGCAGTCGGCCATGGAGACTGTGACAGGGCATGGGAGGGCGGTAACTGAGTCCCAACCCCACTGCAGCTCCCCTTTACCCTCTTGGCCCAGGAGAGAGGGTTCTTCTGGATGGCCCAGGGGGCCAGCGCCACGCCGCTCTGGCTGATGGCTCGTCGGATGAGGCCCTTGTTGTAGGGAGAGAGGGTCTGCAACACACAGAGGTCCTGTCACCATGGCTTCACCTCTCCTGCCCACCCGGGCTCCACCAAGCACAGCTAGACTGTCAGCATCATGCTCTTCCACACAATCCTATCAGCTCTCCCCAGTTCCCATCAGCTCCCCCAGCTCCCATCAGCTCCCCCAGCCCCCATCAGCTCCCCCAGCTCCCATCAGCTCCCCCAGCTCCCATCAGCTCCCCAGCCCCCATCAGCTCCCCCAGTTCCCATCAGCTCCCCTAGCTCCCATCAGCTCCCCCAGTTCCCATCAGCTCCCCCAGCTCCCATCAGCTCCCCCAGCTCCCATCAGCTCCCCCAGCCCCCATCAGCTCCCCCAGCTCCCATCAGCTCCCCCAGTTTCCATCAGCTCCCCCAGCTCCCATCAGCTCCCCCAGCCCCCATCAGCTCCCCAATTTCCCATCAGCTCCCCCAGCTCCCATCAGCTCCCCCAGCTCCCATCAGCTCCCCCAGTTCCCATCAGCTCCCCCAGTTCCCATCAGCTCCCCCCTGTTCCCATCAGTTCCCCCAGTCCCCATCAGCTCCCCCAGTTCCCATCAGCTCCCCCAGCTCCCATCAGCTCCCCCAGCTCCCATCAGCTCCCCCAGTTCCCATTAGCTCCCCCAGCCTCTGTCAGCTCCCCCTCACCCCATGAGCTCTCCCCAGTTCCCATTAGCTTAGATCCCCCCCAGCCCCCATCAGCTCCCCACTTTGGTCCCCCCAAACCCCCGTGGGAGGAAGGCCTGCCCTCCCAGGGTCCCCAAACCTGTAGAGAGACGCTGACACCTCCGGCTCATTCCCCAAAGATGCTGATGTTGTTGGGGTCCCCCGCGAAGGCTGCAATATTCCTCTTCACCCACGCGATGGCCATGTGCTGGTCCCGAAGGCCATAGTTACCTGGGGCCGGTGGGGTAGCCCATCAGGAACTGGGGTGAGGGACAGCTTCTGCCATGTGGAGACCCCTGTCAAACCCCAGAATGGTGCACGGCGGGTCCCAGGAAGATGTGCAATGAGGTGCTGGAGGGGCTGTGGGGCTCAGGTAGGGGACAAGGAACAGGAGGGTCAGGCTGTTCATTTCTCTCCCTGACACGGTCCCTCTTGTTGTCTGTCTATCCTACGGCTCTGAGTCTCTCGAGTCACCACTTCAGTGTCTCATCTTCCGTCTCTCCCTGGGTCCCTGTCCCCGCTCCCTGGTCTCCCTGGGTCCCTGTCCCCACTCCCTGGTCTCCCTAGGGTCCCTGTCCCCGCTCCCTGGTCTCCCTGAGACCCTGCCTGGCTGGCTGGCTGCCTCTTCTCTCACTATAGCTTCCGATGGGCTCCTGTGGCTCACTGTCCATTCTCAGCTCCTGTGCTGCCAGTAGAATTCTGGTTTTTTCTGGAAGACTGTCAGGAGTTTTTGGGAGAATGCGATGCTGAAGGGCCCCCAACAACTCCCTCACTTCCAGCCCCAGGTGCCCATCACACCTGGCAGGTGGGCGTCCCCAGTGCTGAGGAAGCCCAGCGGCCCGAGGCGGTAGTTGAAGGTGACCACGATGACGTTGCCCCGCGTGGCAATCTCACCCCCGTCGTACTTGTAGTTATTGAAGAAGCTTAATTCTTGGGCAGAGCCCATGAGGAAGGATCCTCCGTAGATCCAGATCATGACAGGCAGATTCTGGGAAACTGAGGCAGGAAGCAGGCCCAGTGACCCCAGCTGTCCCCTCCCCATCCCCTCTGGGTGCTTGTTTCAGGGACTTTCAGCTCTGGAGATCACACATCCAAGGGGTGGGGCAGGACTGGGCCTCTGGCTGCCTGGGCGCTTTCTGCAGGTTCGGGGACCTGGAGGGCATGGGGTGGGGGATGCACCTTCCTTCTGGCCCTGGGGGACCCAGATGTTGAGGTAGAGGCAGTCCTCGGAGCCCCTGGTGTTGTCCTGGGTGTCAGTGATTTGCAGGCATCGCTGCTTGAAGTCCTTGGCCTTCAGGGTACCTGTGGGTGACCAGAGGGCCTGGCGTGAGGATGGTGGCCCCACCGCCACCCTAGGCACTGGACCAGCCCAGCACCCACCCCCCACTCCCACCTTGCCAGCCGGGGTGCCGCTGGGGGTTCTCCAGGGCCTTGGGCGGGGCAGCGAAGGGGATGCCCTTGAAGACGTCCACAGAGCGGCCACCGGTGCCCAAGAGACCGAGCTTCTTGTTGACGCCCTTCACGAAGCCCCCTTCCGTGTGCACCACGCCCAGCTGGGGAGAGGGCAGGCTCAGGGGCGCAGGCTGGGCGGGCCAGCGGGGTGGGGCAACCCCAGCAGGCTCTAGGGGTCCAGACAGCCTCCAGGTGGAGCCGCTAGTCACGCCTGCCTGGAGCTGTGGGGTCCTGAGAAAGCCCCGCTCCTCAGCCCTGGCAGGGCCCTGAGGGAAGGGATCCTGTAGGTGCCCTGAGGCTCCCAACTCCCCCTGGAGGGGCCCCTGCCACTGGCAAGCAGGTGGGTTTCACCCCATCTCCGGGGCCGGGCTCCGGGCTCCGGGTTGAACTAGACCGAGGTCCACACTCCTGTTCCCCTGCTGGGGCTGTGATGGGCAAACTGCGGGCCTGCTCAGGGCCCAGCGCCCTCTGAGCCGAGCTATGGCCCTCCCCGGGGAGAGGGAGAGCCAAGGACCCTGGCAGATCCGCAGATCAGCCCTGAGGGCGCCAGTGACTCTGGGGCTGCGGGGACAGGGCGCCTTGTTTGTGTTGGCGCAAGTGCCCCTGTGTGCCCTGAGAGCGCCTGGCCCAGCCCTCACTCGTGGTCTCTGACATTGGAGTTCGTGGGCATCCTGGCTGTCAGCTGCGTGGCGCCATCGTGTGAGTGTGAAGGCAGGAGCGCAGAGGAAGGGCCAGGAAAGCGCGGGGCTGGGTGTGGGCTCTCGGGGTCCCTTTGTGCCAGCACCCCACCTGCCTGCCCCCCTCCGCAGACCGTCCCAGGTCCCAGGCCGGGTTAGGGGAGCCGACGGGCCCCTGCCATGTCCTCTGGGCTCTCGCTTACCTTTGTTGCGCTCACTATCGCCAAGCAGCAGGCGAGGCCTAAGACAGCCAGCTCCGGGCGCCCCATGGTGCGTGTGCCTGCCTCGGGGCCCTGCCTCTGCGTGTGGGTATTTATGGGGCAGGAGCCATCTGGAGGCCGGGGTTGGCAGCTGCCTGTGACTGGTTCCCTTCCCCTTCTCCTCCCTCTGCCTCTTCCTCCAGGCAGTATATCCGGGGCCAGGATAACTGCCATTCCCAGCCAGGCTCAGGGCCAAGGTCATGTATGTTTGGGCACACACACACTCAGACACACACACACACATGCATAGCTGCCTTTTGCAGGCGGGCTCAGGCTGGGCCAGGGTCACAGAGGTGTGCACACACACACACTCAAACTCACAAATGCACGTACACACACATGCACACGGGTGCAGGGATAATCCGCCTCTCACAGGACCTGCTGATCAGGTGTCTGCAGCCCACAGTGCACCTGGGCCGGTTACTGGGAATAGTCAGGTGAACCTGGGCTGGGGCTACAGGGACTCAGCTGGGTGCACTGTGCCCTGAATGGTGGCTCATTTACAAGGGCCTGGGCTCACCCTCAGAGAAGTGGGCCTGCTCCCCTCCAGGCCCTGCCTTGCCCCACACACTCCGGAGCTCAGCAAAGGGAGGTCATAGAGCATGGGCGTGTGACTTCCGGGACAGAGAGGGCTGTGTGCTCCTGGGCAGCCACGTGGCTGAGCCTGGGTCCGAGGGCCCACTGGTGAGCAGTCTGAGCTGGGTGTGGGGACCCATTGCAGCACAGGGCGGGGGATCCTGCCCTCAGGGAGGGCATACCTCACACTCAGCACCAGCAGCCCTGGGAGGCAGGACTGGAGGCTCAGGGGGGCACAGGTGGGGAGAAAGGGGGCTCCCGCCCAGCCTGGTGGCTTCCCTGAGGAAGAGAAAGCGCCTGGCTTCAGAAATACACCACGACCTGGGGCCCAGCAGAGAGACAGAGAGGGACAGACAGAGGGAGAGACAGACAGAGGGAGAGACAGAGATAATGGGGACGCGGAGAGACAGAGGGAGAGAGAGCTGAGCAGAGTGTGTGAGAGCAGAAGGGCGCGTGTGGCTGGGGGAGCGTGTCTCACTCGGGAACCAGAGGAAGCTCCAGGGACAAGCCCAGGGTTCCTGCCTTTGTGGCGTTGGCAGCACTGCCTTCTCCAGGGCTGGGGGCGCGTTCAGGGCCCGGGGACAGCAGAGCCCTCCCCAGCCAGCATCCATTCGCCCGGCCCCTCACCCTTTCGCTACCAGGAGCCGGTGCTTGTACGCAGGCCACAGCCCGGCTGGCGTCACGCCTGGGGCTGCCCCAGCATCACATGGATCCACAGACACCGGCCAAGCTGGCTGCCTCCTGATCCAGAGCCCAGGTCTCCTGGGATGGAGGTGAGGATGCGGCAGGACAGTGGGCAGCAGGAGCCTGGCAGGCTGGGCCCGGTGGCTGAGGACCGGGGAGCAAAGGGCTTGAGAGGTGAATTTGTTAACAGGCCTTTGGAAGCTAGTGCAGTTCTGCAGCCTGTTCTGGAGGAAGTAATCCGAGGTTGTGCAGATGGCCAATGGAGGCCACCTATGAGCAGGGAGATGGAAATTACAACCTCAGTGTCAATCAGCTCGCACCTGCCTGGAGGGCCACCATCAGCAAATCAACAAATCAGAAGGGCTGGCGGGGTGTGGAGAAGAGGGAACCCTTGTACCCTGCTGGTGGGATGGGGCCTGGTGCGGCCACGGTGGAGAACAGTACGGAGCTGCCTCAAAAAATGGAAAACGGAACTGCCGTTTTGTTACAGAAAACTGGAGAAGAACCAAGCAACGCTTAGAGAGATGGAGTTACATTTATTATTTATTATTATTATTATTATTATTATCATCATCATCATCATCATCATCATCATCATCATCATAATGCGGGGGCCCAGAGGAAAATTTCTCCCAAATACTGCACCCCAACATGGAGGAACTTTCCCTACTTATATCTTTTTACCTTCATTGTCTCCCAAATATGGGGTGTTTCCGGTGCCCTTTGCAAGTTCTTAAAGAGCCCCTATGTGCTGGGGCCTTGAGACCTCCACCAGAGGCCTGGCCTGGCGCCAGAACTGATAACTTAGTCCGGGGATGGTTTAATGGCCCCTCTGAAGTGGGAATAGTCTTATTTTTCTTATTATTTAAGCAAGCAAGCATTTACAGAAGCCAAATAGCAGGGTTAAAATTTCAAACAGCAGTTTTTTTATATGATGGATGCTTTATTCCCCACTGGTTTTTTTGTACATGAGTCAAATCATTGACTCTTGGTCATTGTCAGGGAGGGAGTTATATTTACCCCTGAGGACTATAATCTTAATTTTCTGCCTAATAAAGTTAGTGTGCCTGCTTATAAGATAAGGGCCCAGAATGAGGGCCAGGAGTAATCATTACAGAATCTGAAGAATCCTGGACTCTTTATTTTGCCTGGGCTGTCTTAAGCCAGGTGTGATGAAGCCACGTTGGGATTCCGTCGACCTTGACTGCCGTGGAGGTGGTCCTTTCCAGGTAGGAGTCAGTCCTTAGGTGGCAAATTTCTTTACCCAAACAGAGTCACCAGGGTGGAAGGGATGAACTGGATCAGAAGTTGGTACAGGCAGAGTGTCTCGGATGTGCTTCTGGATTGCTTCCTGGGTAGACTGTAAAGCCTGTAAGAACTTGAGTAAAGATTGGTTATGGATTTCAACTTTTCTAGATTGGGTAGGTCAGGGTCTGGAAGAGTCACTAGAATCTGTAGAGGTCCCACTGGTTTTAGGGCAGCCTCCCAGGCCACTTCATCTGTGGCCCAGTTCCCTCTTGCTTCTGTGGAGTCCCCTTACCTTGTAAGTAGCACTATGTATGTGAGCCATTGTAAATGCATACCTGCTATCAGTATAAATTGTTACTGATTTTTCTTTTGTCCACCGGAGAGCATGAAACTTGGTGACTCGAGTGTTTGACATCCAGCGCTCCAGTGTCTTCCGGGGTAAAGCCTCGACCTCATGTGGGGCAGTTGGGATTAGTTCCTGCCCTAGGGTTAACTTACTTGCTTTTTCGATAAGCATAGCTGTGGCTGTTACCATCCAGAGGCAAGTAGGTCACCCAAATGCAAAGGGGTCAAGTCATTTGGACAAATAGGCTAACGGCCTTTTCTAGGGGCTGAGACTTTGGGTGAGTACCTCTTTGCCTATGCCCCTTGTCTCACATACTTAGAGGTGGAAAGACTTAGTTACATCTGGTAGCGCTAGTTGGCCCATCATCCTTGCTCTGCTCATGTCTGTCTAACTGCCTAATATATTACCTCAAGGATCCTGGCTCTGAATTCCTTTAGGGAAAATGGACGTTGAATTTCTTCTGTAGCTGCTTTGTGCTGAGGAGGGACGGAGTTTTCTCTCAGAGCCAAGAGATCCTTGCTGTCTGTCAGAGGGACGATGAGGCCTGGGCACAGAAGGAGGCGGGCTTGTGACCTGGCTGAGAAAAACAGTAACAAATGGTCTGGAAAGAAAACATTTTAGTTTTAATAACCTCTATTGAAATAGAATTTTTCTCCTCCAAATTACCTCTATGTTTATCAAAAGAGCCAAATCAAGACCAATTTATCTATTGTATTCAATTTGGCCTGATTGTTTGCATAAACATTATAAGAATGGTAACTGACCACCTTTGCCGGGATTTCATGATTGAATCTTAATGTGCCCCGTAGGGCCGGGAAGCCAAGCCATCTAGCTGCCACCAGGCCTGCCTGCAGTATCTGCTGAGTTAGGTGAATCCCTCACCTGCATCGACTCTGCCTGGGCCCACGACCTAGGCTTTAAGGCCCATCTCAGTAGCCCTCCTACTTGTCACAGCCCAGAGTGCGTGGGGGTCCCGCAGGGACGCAGAGGTGTCCTTATTGCTCCCCTTCTACTCTGACCAACCACCAGTGATGGTAGGGCATGGGCCTGACGCTCCAGTGCCAGCCATTTTCAGGGCTCCCGAGCAGGACACCAGGCTTTCTCGGTGGCACTCTTATTGGCTTCAAGTCTTCAGAGTTCAGACAGGGCTCTTGAAAACATTACACTCCAGTCAAAGCTTTCGGTCAATAAAACCACTATTGGAAACTGGTCTTATTGAATTTATGCAAAGAAATTCATTGCCACGATTTATTTATTAAGAATTGCCAAGTTTCAGAGGAATTATATAAGGAGAAAAATATACTGACCTGCTTTAAGATCTTCTGATTTTCCTTGTCTGTCCTTTCTATGGATTCTTCAGAGTAATATAACTGTCTTCAAATGGCAAGAAGAAATTCAAAATGTGTCTATATTCAAATAGAGTTACACAGCTAAGCTGTCCCTGTAGTAGGGTTCCACCCTACTTGACTTGTCCTTAAACTATATATGGTCTCTGGGAGGGCTGACATGCCCTCTCAGAACAGACTAAGGGAGCTTTATCCCTTCACAGGGTCTCACATGTCACAGGATCTCACGGGGTCTGTAATACAGCCTACCAACTGTCTTTCAATAGAGACCAAAACTAGATGGGTATTTTCCTTGCCCATTTGGGCACCTTCCCTTTTGAAAACTGCCATCAAATCTGTAAGGTTAACGCAATATTATTAACACAATGAAGTACAATATTGGCACTGTGGCCACTTTAGGTAGCCAAATCTTCTGCTACCATATATGACACATGGTAGGGCTATACAAATATCTTAGGGAGGTGACCAAAGTCTATTCTTGACCTTCCCACACAAAGCAAAATTTTCCTTGTCTCTCTGGAGCCATGTCCATGAAGACTCAGGCATCATCTAAGTCTATTATACAGTTTTCTGTAGGCCGCTGTCAACATGGTCTGTCCAATTTCCCAAAAATGTATTCTGGCACGGGAGAAAGTTGTTTTGCTGTACACAGGCAGCTTAACCCCTACACAACCGGGCCTGAACCTCTGCCTAGCAAACTGCAGTCTGTAAGTTCAATATGCGCCCAACGGGGTCTCGGCCAGTCCCTCGGTCAGACTTCCCCTCTCTAGGAGAATCTCAAAGTCCTGAAGGCTCCCCGGTCCAGGGAGAGCGCTTTTCCTTTGCCCTTTTTGTTAACCCTGTTTACTAGTTACCGGGCCCTGCCATAAGCTGCCGGTCCAAAACAGCCAGAGTTGCAGTTAGAAACAGCTTTGCATATTGCAAAGCGCTCCTGTGGCAGTGGCTTGGGTATTAGGCCCCTTGTCTTCCCGCCAGTCCCCTTTGTGGCAGAGCAGCGACCAGGCCTCTCCCAAGGGAGTGCACTGGAAGGGATCTCAGCCCCTCCTCTCCCAGCAGCAATAGGTACTGAACCCTTTCAGTACATTTGCAAACAGGGAGCTTTCACTAGCTCTATCTGCTGCTTTCACAGATCCCGGGCCTGCTGCTCTATTCCTGGGGCTGCAGGAAGGCCAGTAGCAGTCACTGGCTTCTGGTTGAACTGCTGCAGCCAGCAAGCCCAAGGCCTTAGTCTTGTATTGCTTGTTGTAAAACGCTCATTACTCACTGGGCAGCAGCGGGGCAGCTCTAGTGTCAGGTAAATGTCTGCTGCCCCCACTTTTCTCGCTGCTGCGGCTTCTTCCAGGGCCACTGCCGGCAGGTCGGGCATCCAGCCCCGCTTCTTTCACCTAGCTCTTGGGGGCTGAGTCTGCCTAGCAACCAGTTCTAAATCACCAGGGCAGCTGGACTTTAGCTCCATTTCTCCTCTGCTTGGCTCCTGGGAGTTTAGTTTTTTTAATGTATTAGAATTCTTTATTCTTAGAAACCTCAACCCTTTAATGATTATCAAAAGTGAACAGTCAGCATTTTTAGATTAATATTTATGAACACATTTTAAATGTACTTTTACTTGCCTTATGCAATTTCAAGTATATTGTATTGGTCTAATTTAGTATTGGGAGGGTTAAAAAGAATAAAATGGGGCAGAGAAAGATTGTGTTTGCAGAAAACTTGCGACCTTGAATCTAGTGTAGTTCTGATAAGGCATCTGGTAGGCTACGGACCAGGCCCCTACGCCAGCAGAGCGGTCTGCAGCCAGTAAAAATCAACAAAAACGTAACTCTCCCTGCTTCATAATTAACTGCCAACACCACCCTGTCCCCCAGCCCAGGGCCCATTGCTTGTCTCCCTTTCCTATTGTGAGTCAGAGGAAGACAATTCCTACAAAGGGGAGAAATAAAAATAGTGGGAGTTTCAGAGAAAACTACAGACTACCACTGTAGCAGTCCTCCCTCCCAGAGGCTGGAGTCCGACCTGTGGAGAAAAATGACTCTTAGTCGGCCTGGAAAGATAGCGGATGAGGATAAGGGTGTGTAGGGAGATTTCTTGCGGACTGAAAGCCTGGAGGGCCTCCTGAAAGAAAAGATCTTTAATCCAGTTACAGATGCTATTGGAATCAGGATGAGAGAGGAAGGGGAAGACCAGGTTATGTCCTCTATGAGGATCCTAATAAATAACTGAAAACAGCAAGTCAAACAAAACACACAACCACGAAGACAACAGACCACACAAGACACACAACCAGGGTTAATGGGGTCCATAGATAGTTAATAACAACTTCAGCCTTAGTTCCGCCTCAGGTGGCTCACATTGGACTATGATGTCACAGGCAGGGACAGGGCCTGTAAATCTCTCCGCCCTGCGGAGCTTTAAGCCCTGCCCCTGGAAGTCTCCGACAACCAAAAGAGATAAGAAACGCCATAAATAAAAGTTCTTTGTTCCTTGAAATTTCACAAATTTATACCTTTAAATTAACCCCTAGAACTTCAAATTTTCAATTTAATACAGAAAATTCACAAATCAGAGCAAACTGAAACCCTTACTTATACAAACATAGACAGAATGATGGAGAGCAAAAGACTCTGAGAAAAAGAAATCTCCCAGGTGCTAGAGACTTTTGCATTCCGTCACAGTGGGTCCGCCCTATCTTTAAACAAATTAAACAATAGAAAGAGATAACAAATACTCTCATGTGTACAGCCAGAAGGCACAAGTAGCTTTCACTTCACACAGACCAGTTAATGAGCAGATAATTATGCCAAGACAGACAAACATTTGTACTCGCACTCTCTCAGTAGACTAGTCCAGACTGGAGCTGAGCAGATAAACAAAACAATGCCCAACTCCCCAGATGAGCGTGGGGGCACTCCCGGCACCCATGCCCCAGAACAGAATTCTCGACCAACGTCTTGGTGAGAACCTACCGGAGGAGTTAAGACTGTGTCCAGTCTCCCTTCTCAGTAGCAAATTGGCTAGTCCCACACAAACAAACAGCAGAGTGAACTCATAATTCCTAATCAAATCTGAATTCACTCACCTCCAGAGTCCCACATTTATATACCAGATAGTCTGAGTTTTTGACTTCTACCAGATATTTACCCAGAGTTTAAACAGTCCACCTGATTCCTGATTAATTTGCCTGAGGAAGTCCTTGACTTCCAGGGAGGTGATCAAGCTCCTCCTTCCACTCACTCAAAGTGGGCCTCACTGATAAGGGCCCCTACCTTACCGATTCTGTCGACAGGTCCAGAAGTGTCTGTCCACTCTTTCCAGATGCCGGCCGGGTCCTGGGCTGAGGTCCGGGAGTGCCCGGAGTCCCCTGGTTCAATTCTGCTAAATCAGCAGAGCAGCACCTCCTGGAGGCCTATCCAGGTCCCCGGGCCCCAATCCTGGCCCATTCACCGGAGGTCAAAAGGCCAAGCACAGTTATTTCCCGGTTCAGGGAACCATTAATGTGACAGAAAACTGGAGAAGAACCAAGCAACGCTTAGAGAGATGGAGTTACATTTATTATTATTATTATTATTATTATTATTATTATTACACGGGGGCCCAGAGGAAAATGTCTCCCAAATTCTGGGCCCCAACATGGAGGAACTTTCCCTACTTATATCTTTTTACCTTCATTGTCTCCCAAATGTGGGGTGTTTCCGGCCCCCTTTGCAAGTTCTTAAAGAGCTCCTGTGTACTGGGCCTTGAGACCTCCACCAGAGGCCTGGCCTGGTGCCAACACTGATAACTTCATCCGGGGAAGGTTTAATGGCCTCTCTGAAGAGGGAGTAGTCTTATTTTCCTTATTATTTAAGCAAGCAAGCATTTACAGAAGCCAAACAGCAGGGATAACATGTCAAACAGCAGTTTTTATATAACATGGATGCTTCAGTTTGACCCAGCGATCCCACCTCTGGGAATATCCTAAGATTCCTTAGGCACTAATCAAAATGAATGTGTGCACCCCTGCTTTCCTAACAGATTATTTACAATAGCCACGATCTGGAAACAGCCCGAGAGCCCATTAGTAGATGAGTGGATAAAAAAGCTGTGGTACATTTACACCATGGGTTACTAAATAGCAGTAAAAAAGAAAGAACTCTTACCCGTTGAGACAGCCTGGAGGGACCTGGAGAGTACCTGGAGAGTACCAGTGGGAGAAAGACAAGTATCACATGACCCCACTCATGTGGAACTTTATGAACCAAATAAACTGATGAATAAACAGATCCATAGACATGGACAAATGCAACAGCAGGACAGATCTCGGAGTGAAGGTGGAGGGAGGGAGGGAAGAGATGAATCAAGAACTTAGAGGCATCTATTCATAGACCACAGACAGGGGAGAGACAGGGCTGGGGTGGCAGGTGGGTGGAGAGGGGCAGAGAGGGAAAATGGCAGAAGTCTACAATATTCTCAACAAGACAATTTCAAAGTAAAGAAAACAGCCCGGCTGGGGTGTTCAATAGGTTGAGCGTCTTCCCTGCACCAACAGGTCACCCTTTCCATCCCCAATACTGCACATGGAGCCTCAGTCCCCAGTGGGGGGCGTGCAGGAGGCAGCCGGTCCATGTAATTATCAGATCTCTCTCCCTCCCTCTCTAGAAAAGAAAATCAATAATAAAGGAAAAACGTTTAGAATAGGCAACTTGACTGAGGCAGGAAGTTGAATAGAATAGCAGCAGTTGGGGGAGGGGAGATACTGAGGAGTGTATACACAGCTTTTATTTGGAGTGATGCAATGATTTGGAACCAGATAGTGGTGATGGTTGCACAACAGTGTGACTGCGATTAATATCACTGAATTGAGCTCATGCATCATTAAACTATCATGTTTTATGCGATTTAAATTTTACCCTGATTTTTAAAAACAGTTGCAAGGACCAACTCCTGACCCAGGATGGGGCCGCCTGCCTTTGGAGGAAGAGGCGGGAGTGTGGCTGGGCTTGTGGTTTCTGCTGCCCAGGAGGAGGAATTCCTGGATTTCAAGTTCAGACCAGAACCCACCAGCACTAATAGAGGGGTTGTGGACAGATCAAAGCCTGCCACAGGGAAGGTGAGGGGGAGTACTGGCCAGTGACCTCTGTCGGGGCTTCGCATTCTGTGATCCAGGGCCTGGGCCTCCTTTACCGATTGGAACCCTCCCAGAACCCAGTCCTGGGAAGGCCTCTCTGGGGGTGTTGTGTCTGGGGAAGTGTGGATAGTGACTACAGCGTTTGGATAGGTTCAAGCTTCGGGCAAATGAGAGGGCAGGTTCTCTTGTTGCAAAGCCACATGCCAAGTCCCAGAGTGGAGGGCAAAGTCCTCCCAGCACAATGATAGCCAAAGGTTATGGTTGTACGCTTGACCTCATGGTCCCAACCTGTGGTCCCCCGTGGCTAAGTGAGGTAGGCTGTGGGGGTGCAGCAAGTGCTGTAAGAACAAAGCTTGATGGAGTTCAGGTGCATGTAATTGAGTAGATTCCAAATCCGAGAGAACAATGTAAACATCTTGAGCACTTTGCCTGGTGGAATCTGGCTATAAAATAAAGACTCGGCTTGCAGGCTGTGGCACTGTCTCTCCATCTGAGAGCAGCGTCCTACCTCGCCCCAGCTTTATTCTCTTGTCTGTCTTGTTTAATCCTTCTGGCCCCCCTCAGGTTCACCACTGGCCCTGCTGAGCCAGCCACAGGGAAGGATTTGTGATGCAGCTTATTTAAGGCGACAGCTGGGCCCTGGGAACCAGAGCTGCAGCTCTTCACAGGGTTCATTTCTTCCAGGATCAGGCCCTGGACCGCCCCCCTCGCTTTGCCGGCACGTGGTGTGAGGAGTCCCAGGTGAGTGTGGGTTTGCAGGATAAACGTGCTGATTGGTGCCCCCTGGCTCCCCTCTGGCCCAGATGAACCCAGGGCTGTGAGGTCTGAGGTCCCGTCTCGGGCAGCCACCAGTTTAGACTCACTGTCCTAAGGGTAGACGGGCTAGAGCCCTGAGAGTCGGCAGCCCCTGGCTGGCTGCCCTGGTTGTCCAGGTCTGTGCTGTGGTTCTGCCATGGGGAGGTGGGCGCTGGGAAGCTCTGCTGGGGGAGGTGGAAGGATGGGGCAGGGAGGGCGCGGAGGAACAGCACCAACACTGCCCGCTGTACCCACCGCCTGGCCAGGGAAACACTGGATCATGTGCATCAGGGTGGCCGGCTGGTCCCTGGAGCTGCCCCCACCGAACCCCCCCTAATCAGGAACCTTCTCTCCTCTGAGCCCTCACGCCCGCTCTGAGCTAACACGGTGAGCTTTGGAGTCTCAAACATGGGCGTGAGTCCTCGCTTGAGGGCCTGGCGCACGTGGCCCCTCTTGGAGCCTTGGCACTGTAGGAAATGGTCGGAATGGTCAGCTTCTGATGAAGCGGTGGCTGAATCCCCCAGGCACAGAGAAGGGAGGGGGAGGATGAGGATGTGAGACCAAGGACCTGTGGGCGTGGGCCAGCATCATGGTGGAGACCCTGGAGGCACTAAACTCAGCTAGACCGGGGGGAGGGGGGAGGCAACTAGAAAAGACCTCAGCCCAATGTTCTTAAATGGCCCATGGGAGGACCCAGTCCACATGTCAGGAAACAGGTGAGCCCTGAGTACTCAGCCAATGAGGAGCCGGAGGAGGGGCCGGATAAATGGGTTGTGTTCCCGCCCCGGGGTGCCAGTACAGCTGGGAAGACACCTGCTCTGGAGAGCACATTCAAGGTCTCCTTTCACCGCACTTCTGTCTCTGAGTGTCATTTGAATTGGGACAGGTGAGCATTTCTCACAGTACCTGTCTACAACGGGGTGTCCACAGGCCGCCGCCTGGCCAGGTGAGGTCAGGATTGGGGAGCCCTCAGTGCAGGCGGTGCCCCGTCCCAGATCTTGCTGAGGTGGCCAAGGCCCTGCGTCTCACCTCTGCCTCCCGCTCCCCTCCGGACTCTGCCACAGCCAGCTGGCAGCACCCTGGCCCTGCAGGGGGCACCCAAGGCCCAGCCCTGGTACCTTGTGCTCTGAGCCTGCGGAATGAGTTACTGTCTCTGCCTGGGATCCAGCTCCAGGCAAATCAGTTTCTCTCCTGGGCCATTCCCAGACCCTGGTACACAGAGCCCGCTCTCCGCACCCTGAGGACGTGGCCGAGGCTGGGCCTACTGGTCCAGAGGCAACTGCCCACGGGGCCCACTCCCCACTCAGGGCTGACCCTCCTCTGACCCTCTCTCCTCCTCTGATCCTCTCTCCTCCTCTGAAATGAGGGGGCACCCACTTCCAGAGACGAACACGGGCAGAGACTGGGCGGGCAGCTGTGGTCATGAGGGCAAAGCGGGTTGTCAGAGAAAGATGCGGCTTTATTCAGGAAGAGCTGGGGAGGGAGATGGGCTCCCTGGGTTTCACCTCTGGCCTCTTGGGCAAGGACATTAGAAGCAAATGGCTGCGGGTATCTGAACCCCTCAGAGTCTCCAGTGGGGAGCTCAGGGAACAGCTTCAGAGTCATCCGAGGAGGGCAGGAGTGTGGCCCCGTCTCCAGTCACGGTAGGCAGGGCCTGGTAGGTCTGGGTCCAGTACTGCAGGTAGCTGCTCCTCAGGTGCTGTTTCAGGGACTGGCCGTCCATCTTCTTGTTAATCTCCAGGTAGTTGCCATTTTCCTGGGTGTAGGGATCCCACTGGGTGGGCACAGCCAAGTGGCCCTTGTTGGGGTCCCTGCACATGAGAGAAAGGCTGTGCGGGGTCTGAGGACTCACGGGAGGCCTCCATGCTAACCCGAACCACCAGGGTACCTCACTGTGTCCTGGGCACTGGCTGGGCATGTACGTGTTCTGCACCCAACCCGTAGCTCTATGCTCACACACAGATGTGGGTACTGAGGCTCAGGGAGGTTAAGTGTAGGACAGGGCACAGGTATGTCGGGCCCAGGTGGCAGTAGGTCTGGCTCATCCTCACCCGCCTTACCCAGTCCTGGCAAAGTTGGTCCAGTAGGCGATCATGGCCCGGGAGACAGTCCTGTCTTGGGGCCGGTAGATCAGGGGGTTGTCGAAGGGCTTCCCAAACACGTACTGGAGTTCAGTGGTGTGGTCTGCGCCCACCCAGCTGGGTAACAACGGAATGCGAACAGGGTGGGAGAACAGGTAGGTGTAGGTACGGGCACTCCTGAGGAGGGGAGGGACATGGCCCAGGTTGGCAGGGAGCTCACCTGGGCTTCCCACCCAGAGCTGGGCCCTGAGGGAGGCCTTGGGGAGAACAGGGCGGGGCTGGGAAATCCCCAGACTCAGACTCAGCAGGGACCTGGGTCCCTGCTCCGTAAGGGAAGGCCGTGGGGCTGTGGTTCTGGGATCTCTAGTGCATTCACTCTTCCCTCCACAAAGCCTCTCGAGGCGTCTTCCTTCCTTTTCTCTGCAGATGAATTTGTGTTCTTATCGAAACACACCTGTGCCGCCCAGTGAAGAGCTCAAGATCCTGGAGTTGGGACAAGCTTTCTGCCTGCTCTTTCTGGGCATTGTTTCCTCTCCCTTCCGAGGAAGCATCCCTAACTGACTTTTTATTTTCACTGGAGGTTGACCAGGTGGCCACAGGCCAGAGTTGTTTGAATGTTGGCCAACTCCAAACCCACAAAAGAGAGCATCATCCCGTGTTCTGTCCCCCTCAGACTGGGGGCTGCAGGGAGGCTGCAGACACTTCAGGGGAGGTCTGTGGGCTAAGTGAATGGAGCACTTATAACTTGATGGATAGAGCACCTGAATTAATCTGAAAAGTAACCCTATCATTTTCAGTCTTAGAACAGGTATACTTATGTGAATAGGGTTAAGTTTTCTTAAGGTTCCTTTGAAGGCCTGTGCAAAACAATGAAGGAGGTAACTCAGCCGTGAATCCAGCAAGCAGAACCTATAGGCAGGGACAAACCCACCAGGAGTCAAAACATCATCTCATCCACATCATCTCATCCACATCTTCTCATGTGATGACTACAATAGCTGAGGTTGCAGATGCCCAGGGCTGCACGTAGCACCCCAGCTCCCTCCCCTTTATAGCCCTGTCCCCTGCACCTGCTGGAAGACAGGATTTGAATGCTTGTAATCGCCCTGTCTTCTTGGTTGGCTGGCCTTCTCAATAAACGCCTCATATGATTCCACCCGGCCTTCGTTATTGGACACAGGGACAGGCAGCCCGAGCCCAACCTGGGGTTTGCCAGTAACAGGAGGAGGGCTCTGTAAAGGCCCCTGAGCTGGGAGGTGAGGAGGGGCCTTCTCAAGTCTCCTCAGGCCTGTGCAAGGCAGATGTTGCAGGCACGGCTGGGACCCCATCCCGGCTTTCCCGGGCCTCCCTGATACCCTGCGCCGCACCCTCGAGAGTCCTTGCTGGGCTGGTGCGTGACCCAGGGGAGCCTTCCCTGCCCCGGCCCTCACTTGGCGCTGGCTCTGTGCTGGGCCACGGCCATCTTCGTGGGCATCAGGAAGCCAATGTCGGTCTCCAAGTCCACCACCGTCTTCTTCTTGGCCTCCTGGGAGGAGTCCTGGGCCCAGGACGCCGTGTAGAAGTCAAAGGTGGCATTGGCACCTCTGGGCCCCTTGGCCAAGGTGAGGCCCGTGATGAGCTTGAAGAAGTCCTCCCTGCAGGGACAAGCCGGCACTGGACCCTGGACCGGGGCCGCGGGAGGCATTCCTCCACCCTCTGCTACGGGCCTGCACATGGCCCGCTACTCCTCCTGGCATCCTTCTCCAGCTGATGCCTTCCCAAGAGGCCTTTGGGCACTGCCCTGGCCCTGCGCGCTACTTACCCCGTGACGCTCAGCATGTCCATGTTGATGGCCGGCAGATCAACACTGGCCAAGATGTGGCCGTCCATGTTGTTGGTGCCAGCGATGTAGTCGATATCGGCCGCGTTGGCGAAAAGGTTGATGGGGTCGTCGGGGATGAAGTCTCCATCCACGACAGGCAGGAGGCCCGCATAGTAAAGGAAGGGGTCTGCATGGAGAGCAGGGGTTCTCGCACCTTCCAGAGCCGCCTTCCAGGCCCCAGGCCCAGGGGCAGCCCCTGCCTCCTCGGATCCAGACCAGGGTCCTCAGCCTGTCCCCCTGACATGGGGCCCGGATCATTCTATGTCCTGTGCTGCGCTGCGCGTGTGGAGCAGCTTCCCTGGCCCCATCCGCCCGATGTCACCCTCCCCAGTGTGGCAGCCCAGACTGTGTGCAGACTGCCACAGGTTCCCTGGGCTACAACGTCCCGCTGACAGCCACTGCACCTGAGGTCCCTAAAGTGGGTGCAAATGACTGTTTCTGCCCATTGTTGGGGGACAAGGTGCACCAGCTTCTCAAAGGGGTCAGGACCCAGGCAGGATCAGAGGGAGGGATGGCGCCCGTGGACTAGCCAGTCGAGGCCACAGAGGCATTGATGGCCCTGGCGGCACTGGGCTCCCAGGGACGCCATGAGCGGGTGATGGGCCAGGCAGCAGGCCCTCAATCCTCACTTCTTTGGGAGCATGGCCGTCCCCCCATGTGGAGCCCCACTCACACTCCTTGCCCACCAGGGGTATCTTATAGGCCAGCGTCAGCGCCCGGGGGTCGGTGACCTTCAGACACTTGGCCATCCTGGCGGTATCATCCAGGGGGCAGCCCACCTCTTTGGCGATCTGGGGGTTTGTGAGAGAGACAGGTAGGTTAGGCCAGTGCAGGGCCGATGGCCTTGGGGAATGGGACAGGACATTGAAAGGAGTTAACCCTCTCTTTCCCCACCCCCTCCTCCAACAGCTCCCCTTTACCCTCTTGGCCCAGGAGAGAGGGTTCTTCTGGATGGCCCAGGGGGCCAGCGCCACGCCGCTCTGGCTGATGGCTCGCCGGATGAGGCCCTTGCTGTAGGGAGAGAGGGTCTGCGACACACAGAGGTCCTGTCACCATGGCCTCGCCTCACCTGCCCATCCGGGCTCCACTAGGGACAGCCAGATTGTCCACTTCATGATGTTTCCCACAGCCCCATCAGCTCCCCAGCCCCCATCAATTCCCCAGGCCCCATAAAGCTACCCCAGCACCTCGTCAGCTCCAACAGCCCCTGTGAGCTCCCCCCAGTTCCCATCAGCTCCCACAGTTCACATCAGCTCTCTCAGCTCCTGTCACCCCCCTCTGGATCACCCATCACCGTGGGATGAAGGCCTGCACTCCCAGGGTCCCCAGACCTGCAGAGAGACGCTGGCACCTCCGGCTGATTCCCCAAAGATGCTGATATTGTTGGGGTCACCCCCAAAGGCCGCAATGTTCCTCTTCACCCACGCGATGGCCATGTGCTGGTCCCAAAGGCCATAGTTACCTGGGGCAGGTGGGAGCCCATGAGGGACTGGGGTGGGGGGAGAGCTTCCTCCATGTGGAGACCCCTGTCAAGCCCCAGGATAGCACACTGCGGGTCCCCAGAGGCTGTTGAATGAGGTGTTGGAGCGGGTGTGGGGCTCAGATAGGGGACCAGGAGCAGAAGGGCCAGGCTGCTCATCTCTCTCGCTGACACCGTCCCTCTTGTTGTCTGTTCTATGACTTTGTGTCCCCCGAGTCACCACTTCAGTGTCTCATCTTCCATCTCTCCCTGGGTCCCTTTCCCCGTTCCCAGGTCTACCTGGGTCCCTGTCCCCGCTCCCAGGTCTCCCTAGGTCCCTGTCCCCCTCCCTGGTCTCCCTGGGTCCCTGTCCCCACTCCCTGGTCACCCTGGGTCCCTGTCCCTGCTCCCTGGTCTCCCTGGGTCCCTGTCCCCACTCCCCGGTCTCCTGGGGTCCCTGTCCCCGCTCCCCGGTCTCCCTGGGTCCCTGTCCCTGCTCCCTGGTCTCCCTGGGTCCCTGTCCCTGCTCCCTGGTCCCCTGGTCCCTTGTCCCCACTCCCTGGTCTCCCTGGGTTCCTGTCCCCACTCCCAGGGCTCCCTGGGTCCCTGCCTGACTGGCAGGCAGCCTCTTCTCTCACTACAGCTTCTGATGGGCTCCTGTGTCTCACTGTCCATCCCCAGCTTCCTGCGCTGCCAGTAGAATTCTGGGTCTTTCTGGGAGACTCCAGGAGTTGTTGGGAGAAAGCGGTGATGAAGGGCCCCCCAACAGCTCCCTCACCCCCAGACCCAGGTGCCCATCACACCTGGCAGGTGGGCGTCTCCAGTGCTGAGGAAGCCCAGTGGCCCGAGGCGGTAGTTGAAGGTGACCACGATGACGTTGCCCCGCGTGGCGATCACCTCCCCATCGTATAGGTAGTCACTGAAGAAGTTGAGCCCTTGGCCGGACCCAAAGATGAAGCCCCCTCCGAAGATCCAGATCATGACAGGCAGGTTCTGGGAAACTGAGGCAGGAAGCAGGCCCGGTGACCCCCAGCTGTCCCCTCCCCATCCCCTCTGGGTGCTTGTTTCAGGGACTTTCAGCTCTGGAGATCACACACCCACGGGCTGGGGCAGGGCTTGGCCTCTGGCTGCCTGGGCGCTTTCTGCAGGTTCGGGGACCTGGAGGGCATGGGGAGGGGGATGCACCTTCCTTCTGGCCCTGAGGGACCCAGATGTTGAGGTAGAGGCAGTCCTCGGAGCCCCTGGTATTCTTCTGGGTGACAGTGACTTGCAGGCATCGCTGCTTGAAGTCCTTGGCCTTCAGGGTCCCTGTGGGTGACCAGACGGCCTGGTGTGAGGATGGTAGCCCACTGGCAACCCCTGGCACAGGGCATGCCCAGAACCCACCCTCCACTTCCACCTTGCCAGCCAGGGTGCCGCTGGGGGTTCTCCAGGGCCTTGGGCGGGGCGGCGAAGGGGATGCCCTTGAAGACGTCCACAGAGCGGCCGCCGATGCCCAAGAGGCCGAGCTTCTTGTTGACGCCCTCCACGAAGCCCCCTTCCGTGTGCACCACGCCCAACTGGGGAGAGGGCAGGCTCAGGGGTGCAGGCTGGGCGGGCCAGAGGGGTGGGGAGACCCCAGGAGGCTCTAGGGGTCCAGACAGCCTCCAGGTGGGGCCCCTAGTCACGCCTGCCTGGAGGTGTGGGTTCCCGAGGAAGCCCTGCTCCTCAGCCCTGTCAGGGCCCTGAGGGAAGGGATCCTATAGGTGCCCTGAGGCTCCCCACTCCCCCTGGAGGGGCCTGGGCCACTGGCAAGCAGGTGGGTGTCGCCCCCTCTCCAGGTCGGGGGGCCGGGCTCCTGGTTGAACTAGACCGAGGTCCACACTCCTGTTCCGCCGCTGGGGCTGTGATGCGCAAACTGCGGGCCTGCTCAGGGCCCAGCGCCCTCTGAGCCGGGCCATGGCCCTCCCAGGGCAGAGGGAGAGCCCAGGGCCCTGGAGGCCCAGGCAGATCCGCACATCAGCCCTGAGGGCGCCAGTGACTCTGGGGCTGCGGGGACAGGGCGCCTGGTTTGTGTTGGCACAAGTGCCCCTGTGTGCCCTGAGAGCGCCTGGCCCAGCCCTCACTCGTGGTCTCTGACAGTCGAGTTCGTGGGCGTCCTGGCTGTCAGCTGCGGGGCGCCATCGTGTGAGTGTGAAGGCAGGAGAGCAGAGGAAGGGCCAGGACAGCGCGGGGCTGGGTGTGGGCTCTCGGGGGCTCTTTGTGCCAGCGCCCCCCCTGCCTGCCCCCCTCTGCAGGCCGTCCCAGGTCCCAGGCCGGGTTAGGGGAGCCGACGGGCCCCTGCCACGTCCTCTGGGCTCTCGCTTACCTTTGCTGCGCTCACTACCGCCAAGCAGTAGGTGAGGCCTAAGACAGCCAGCTCCGGGCGCCCCATGGTGCGTGTGCCTGCCTTGGGGGCCCTGCCTCTGTGTGTGGGTATTTATGGGGCGGGAGCCATCCGGGAAAGATCCGGGAGCCGGGTTGGCAGCTGCCTGTGGCTGGTTCGCTTCCCCTCCTCCTCACTCTGCCCCTTCTATCAGGCAGGATAGCTGTCCTTTCTAGTCAGGCTCAGGGCCAAGGTCATGCAGGAGTGGGCACACACATTCAGACACACACACACACACGCTTGCATAGCTGCCATTTCCAGGAGGGCTCAGGGTCAAGGTCATGCAGGTGTGGGTATAGACCAGGGGTGGGCAAACTTTTTGACTCGAGGGCCACAATGCGTTCTTAAACTGGACCGGAGGGCTGGAACAAAAGCATGGATGGAGTGTTTGTGTGAACTAATATAAATTCAAAGTAAACATCATTACATAAAAGGATACAGTCTTTTTTTTATATTATTTCAATAGTTTTATTCATTTCAAACTATGCTCTGATACTGTGCTCTCCAGGGGCGTGTCTCCCTACATCACCAAGATAACGTGTCTACGCATTCCCAGGGTGATGTCAGGACACGCGTCCGCGGGCATTACAAGGAGCCTCTGGAAGATTGAGAGGTTGTTCCTTCTACTGAATGGGCAGATATAAATCTAACAACTCAGAAGAAGGAGCTGCGGCCGTGTTTCCCGACATTGCCATGTTAACACTGCTGCTGGTGAAGGAGCGAAGGGGAGAGCAAGAGAACCCTCCGCTCTTTCGGCTCCGCGGGCCGGATAGAACAGCCGAATGGGCCGAATCCGGCCCGCGGGCCGTACTTTGTCCACGGCTGGTATAGACACACACACACATAAAAGCTGCCTTTTGCAGGTGGGCTCAGGCTGGGCCAAGGTCATGGAGATGTGTGCACACACATGAACACACACACACACACACACGTGTGCATGGGTGCTAGGATGGTCCGCCTTGCCCAGGACCTGCTGATCTGGGTGTCTGGTGCCCACAGTGCACCTGGGCCGGTTACTGGGAAAAGTCAGGTGAACCTGGGCTGGGGCTACAGGGACTCAGCTGGGTGCACAGTGCCCTGAATGGTGGCTCATTTACAAGGGCCTGGGCTCACCCTCAGAGAAGTGGGCCTGCTCCCCTCCAGGCCCTGCCTGGCCCCACAAACTCCGGAGCTCAGCAAAGGGAGGTCATAGAGCATGGGCGTGTGGCTTCCGGGACAGAGAGGGCTGTGTGCTCCTGGGCAGCCACGTGGCTGAGCCTGGGTCCGAGGGCCCACTGGTGAGCAGTCCGAGGTGGGTGTGGGGACCCATTGCAGCACAGGGCAGGCGATCCTGCCCTCAGGGAGGGCACACCTCACACTCAGCACCAGCAGCCCTGGGAGGCAGGACTGGAGGCTCAGGGGGTCACAGGGGGGGAGGGAGAGGGCTCCCGCCCAGCCTGGCGGCTTCCCTGAGGAAGAGGAAGCGCCTGGCTTCAGAAATACACCACGACCTGGGGCCCAGCAGAGAGACAGAGAGGGACAGACAGAGGGAGAGACAGACAGAGGGAGAGACAGAGATAATGGGGACGCGGAGAGACAGAGGGAGAGAGAGCTGAGCAGAGTGTGTGAGAGCAGAAGGGCACGTGTGGCTGGGGGAGCGTGTGTCACTCGGGAACCAGAGGAAGCTCCAGGGACAAGCCCAGGGTTCCTGCCTTTGTGGCGTTGGCAGCACTGCCTTCTCCAGGGCTGGGGGTGCGTTCAGGGCTCGGGGACAGCAGAGACCTCCCTGGACAGCAGCCCTTCGCCCGGCCCCTCACCCTTTCGCTACCAGGAGCCGGTGCTTGTACACAGGCCACAGCCCGGCTCATGTCACGCCTGGGGCTGCCCCACCACCACATGGATCCACAGACACCGGCCAAGCTGGCTGCCTCCTGATCCAGAGCCCAGGTCTCCTGGGACGGAGGTGGGGAGGCGGCAGGACTGTGGGCAGCAGGAGCCAGGCAGGCTGGGCCGGGAGTGTGAGGACCGGGGAGCAAAGGGCTTGAGGGTGCATTTGTTAACAGCCCAAGTGCCCGTCAGTAGATGGGTGGATAAAAAGCTGTGGTACATTTGCACCATGGAATACTGTGCAGCTGTAAAAAGAAGGAACTCTTACCCGGTGAGACAGCGGGAGGGACCTGGAGAGCATCATGCTGAGTGACATAACCCAGGGGGAGAAAGACATGTATCACATGATCTCACTCATGTGGAATCCAATGAACCAAATAAACTGACGAATAAACAGATCCATAGACATGGACGCATGGAACAGAAGGACAGATCTCTGAGTGAAGGTGGAGGGAGGGCGGGAAGAGATGAATCCAGAATTTCTGTGCATTGATGCAGGCCCCCTGGACAGAGGCAATAGACAGGGGAAGGCCTGGGGTGGGGTGGGGTGGGAGCTGGGTGGAGACGGGGATAAGGTGGAAAGGGCAGACATCAACAATAAAATCAAATTTAAAAATAAATAAAATAGGCCCTAGCCGGTTTGGTTCAGTGGTTCCATGTGTGGACTGAAGGGTCCCAGGTTCGACTCCAGTCAGGGCCCCGTGCCTGGGTTATGGGCCAGATTCCCAGTAGAGTGTGTGTAGAAGGCAGCCAATCAATGGTTCTCTCTCATCATGGATGTTTCTGGCTCTCTCTCCTGCTCCCTTCCTCTCTGAAATAAAAAATATATACATTTTCAAAGTAAAATAAACCGAATAGCCCGGCGGTGTGGTTCAGTTGGTTGAGCATTCTCCCATGCACCAAAAGGTCGCCCATTGCATTCCCAGTCAATGCACATGCAGGTCTCAATCCCCAGTAGGGGGTGTGCAGGAGGGAGCCGATCCATCCTCTGTAATAAAAGGCTAATGTGGAAATTGTTCTCACGGGAGTTTGACCAACTAGGAGTTCAACAGCTCCTTGTGGTGTGCACTGACCCCCAGGTAGTGGCGCAGAATGAAGGAAGGCCCGGGTTGGCAGCCAGCAGGGGGTGAGGGCATGGGAGGGGGGGAGGCCCAAATCGGCCCTGGTCACCTGCCAGGCCTAGAGACCCATCAGTGCACGTATTTCCTGCACCAGGCCTCTAGGGTATCTATCAGATCCATGTTTCTCTCTCTCTTTTTCTCTCTAAAAACAAAATCAATTAAAAAAAGAGACAGAAAATATAGAATAGGCAAATAGATTGAGACCGGAAGTGGAATATATTAACAGGACTGGGGGGACGGAATTACTGGGGAAGGGGTACAAAGTTTCTGTTGGGAGTGATGCAAAGTTTTGGAACTACATAGTCGTGATGGTTGCACACTAGTGTGATTGCAATTAATATCACTGAATTGAAGTCTTATAAACTGTTAAACTAGAGTTATTTTCTGTTATGTATATTTTGCCCCGATGGTTTTTTTAAAGATATATTTTTATTGATTTCAGAGAAGAAGGGAGAGGGAGTGAAAAATAGAAACATCAATGAAGAGAGAGAATCATTGATCGGCTGCCTCCTGCAAGCCCCCTACCAGGGACCGAGCCCACAACCCAGGCATGTGCCCGTGATCAGAATCGAACCCGGGACCCTTCAGTCCTCAGGCCAATGCTCCATCTGCTGAGCCAGACTGGCTAGGGCTGACCCAGGTTTTTAAAAAATAACGGTTGCAAGGACCAACTCCTGACCCAGAACTGGACCGCCTGCCTTTGGAGGATGAAGGGGGACTGTGGCTGGGTTTGTGGTTTCTGCTGCCCAGGAGGAGGAATTCCTGGATTTCAAGTTCAGACAGGACCCACCAGCACTAAGTGGGGGATTGTGGACAGATCAAAGCCTGCCACTGGGAAGGCGAGGCGGGGAGTACTGGCCAGTGGCCTCTGTTTGGGCTTCGCATTCTGTGATCCAGGGCCTGGGCCTTCCTTTACCGATTGGAACCTTCCGGGAACCCTGTCCCGGGAAGGCCTCTCTGGCGGTGTAGTGTCTGTGGAAGTGTGGAGAGTGACTGCAGCGTTTGGATAGGTTCAAGCCTCGGACGAATGAGAGGGCAGGTCCTCTCGTGGCAAAGCCACATGCAAGTCCTAGATTGGAGGGCAAAGCCTTCCCAGCAAAATTATAGCCAAAGGTTATGGTTGTAAGCTTGACCTTATGGTCCGAACCTGTGGTCCCCCGTGGCTAAGTGAGGTAGGCTGTGGAGGTGCAGCAAGTGCTGCCAAAACAAAGCTTGATGGAGTTCAGGTGCATGTAATTGAGTAGATTCCAAATCCGGGAGAACAATGTACACATCTTGAGCACTTTGCCTGGTGGAATCTGGCTATAAAATAAAGACTTGGCTTGCAGACTGTGGCACTGTCTCTCCATCTGAGAGCAGCGTCCCACCTAGCCCTAGCTTTATTCTCCTGTCTGTCTTCTTTAATCCTTCACTCCCATCCCTCCCCCGGCAGGTTCACCCCTGGCCCTGCTGAGCCAGCCACAGGGAAGGATTTGTGATGCAGCTTATTTAAGGTGACAGCTGGGCCCTGGGAACCAGGAGCTGCAGCTCTTCTCAGGGTTCATTTCACCCAGGACCAGGCACTGCACCGCCCCCCTCGCTCTGCTGGCACCTGGTCTGAGGAGTCCCAGGTGAGTGTGGGTTTGCAGGATAAACGTGCTAATCCTGCCCCCTGGCTCCCCTCTGGCCCAGATGAACCCAGGGCTGTGAGGTGTGAGGTCCCGTCTCGGGCAGCCAGCAGTTTAGACTCACTGTCCTGAGGGTAGATGGGCTGGAGCCCTGAGAGCCCGCAGCCCCTGGCTGGCTGCCCTGGTTGTCCAGGTCTGTGCTGTGGTTCTGCCATGTGGAGGTGGGCGCTGGGAAGCTCTGCTGGGGGAGGTGGAAGGATGGGGCAGGGAGGGCGTGGAGGAACAGCACCAACACTGCCCGCTGTACCCACCAGTGAAAACACTGGACGGTGTGCATGAGGGTGGCTGGCTGGTCCCTGGAGCTGCCCCCACCATACACCCGCCCCACCGCCCCCCATCAGAATCCTTCTCTCCTCTGAGCCCTCACGCCCGCTCTGAGCTGACACGGTGAACTTTGGAGTCTCAGACCTGGGCGTGAGTCCTCGCTTGAGGGCCTGGAGCACGTGGCCCCTCTTGGAGCCTTGGCACTGTAGGAAATGGCCGGCATGGTCAGCTTCTGATGGAAGCGGTGGCTGAATCCCCCAGGCACAGAGAAGGGAGGGGGAGGGACGAGGATGTGAGACCAAGGACCTGGGGTCCTGGGCCTGCATTATGGTGGAGACCCAGGAGGCACTGGACTCGGCTAGACAGGGGGAAGTGGGGGTGCAGCTAGAAAAGGCTCAGCCCAATTTTTTTAAAGGGCCCAAAGGAGGAATAGTGGATGTGTCAGGAAAGAGGTGAGCCCGGAGTACTCAGCCACTGAGGAGCCGGAGGAGGGGCCGGATAAATGGGCTGTGTTCCTGCCCCAGGGGTGCCTGTACAGACTGCCGGCACATGGTCTGAGGAGTCCCAGGTGACTGTGGGTTCTGGAGAGCATATTCAAGGTCTTCCTTTCACCGAGTTTCTGTCTCCTAGTGTCATTTGAGTTGGGACAGGTGAGCATTTCTCACAGTACCTGTCTACAACGCGGTGTCCACAGGCCGCCGCCCGGGCCATGTGAGGTCAGGATGGGGGAGCCCTCAGTGCAGGCGGTGCCCCGTCCCAGACCTTGCTGAGGTGGCCAAGGCCCTGCATCTCACTCTGCCTCCCGCTGCCCTCCGGACTCTGCCAGAGCCAGCGGGGAGCACCCTGGCCTTGCCGGGGGCACCCAAGGCCCAGCCCTGGTACCCTGTGCTCTGAGTCTGCTGGATGCGTTACTGTTTCTGCCTGGGATCCAGCTCGAGGCCAATCAGTTTCTCTCCCGGGCCATTCCCAGACCCCGGTACACAGAGCCTGCTCCCAACTCAGGGCTGACCCTCCTCTGACCCTCTTTCCTCCTCTGAAAAGAGGCGGGCACCCACTTTCAGAGCCAGACACGGTCAGAGACCGGGCAGGCAGCTCGGTCATGAGGGCAAAGCAGGTTGCCAGAGAGAGATGCGGCTTTATTCAGGAAGAGCTGGGCGGGAGGTGGGCTCCCTGGGGTCCACCTGTGGCCTCTTGGACAAGGACATTAGAAGCAAATGGCTGAGGGCATCTGAGCCCCCTCAGAGTCACCAGTGGGGAGCTCATGGGGTGGCCGAAGAGTCGTCCATGGGAGGCACGGGAAGGGCCTCTGAGTCGTCAGAGGGGGGCAGGGGGGCAGCCCCGTCTCCGGTCACGGTGGGCAGGGCCTGGTAGGTCTGGGTCCAGTACTGCAGGTAGCTGCTCCTCAGGTGCTGTTTCATGGACTGGCCGTCCATCTTCTTGTTAATCTCCAGGTAGTTGCCATTTTCCTGGGTGTAGGGATCCCACTGGGTGGGCACAGCCAAGTGGCCCTTATTGGGGTCCCTGCACGTGAGAGAAAGGCTGTGTGGGGTCTGAGGGCTCACAGGAGGCCTCCATGCTGACCCGAACCACCAGGGCACCTCACTGTGTCCTGGGCACTGGCTGGGCATGTACGTGTTCTGCGCCCAACCAGTAGTTCTATCCTCACACACAGATGGGGGTACTGAAGCTCAGGGAGGTTAAGTATAGGAGAGGGGAGAGGCATGTGGGGCCCAGGTGGCAGGAGGCCTGGTACAGCCTCACCCGCCTTACCCAGTCCTGGCAAAGTTGGTCCAGTAGGCGATCATGGCCCGGGAGACAGTCCTGTCTTGGGGCCGGTAGATCAGGGGGTTGGCGAAGGGCTTCCCAAACACGTACGGGAGGTCAGTAATGTGATCGGCGCCCAACCAGCTGGGTAACAACGGAATGCGAACAGGGTGGGAGAACAGGTAGGTGTAGGTCCGGGCACTCCTGAGGAGGGGAGGGACACGGCCCAGGTTGGCAGGGAGCTCACCTGGGCTTCTGACCCAGAGCTGGGCCCTGGAGGGAGAAATGGGGAGAGCAGGGTGTGGCCGGGAAATCCTCAGACTCAGAATCAGGAAGGACCTGAATCCCTGCTCCTGGAAGGGAAGGCCGTGGGGCTGTTGTTCTGGGATCTCGAGTGCATTCACTCTTCCCTCCACAAAGCCTGTCGAGGCGTCTTCCTTCCTTTTCTCTGCAGATGAATTTGTGTTCCCGTCGGGAACACACCTGTGCCGCCCAATGAAGACCTCAAGTTCCTGGAGTTGGGACAAGCTTTCTGCCTGCTCTTCCTGGGCATCGTTTTCTCTCGCTTCCGAGGAAGCATCCCTAACTGACTTTTTATTTTCGCTGGAGGTTGACCAGGTGGCCGCAGGCCAGAGTTGTTTTGAATGTTGGCCAACTCCAAACCCACAACAGAGAGCATCATCCCGTGTTCTGTCCCCCTATTCCTGGGGGCTGCGGGGAGGCTGCAGACACTGCAGAGGAGGTTTGTGGGCTGAGTCAGTGGTCGGCAAACTCATTAGTCAACAGAGCCAAATATCAACAGTACAACGACTGAAATTTCTTTTGAGAGCCAAATTTTTTAAACTTAAACTATATAGGTAGGTATATTGTTATTTACTTAATTAGGGTCCGTGGTATTTTGTGGAAGAGCCACACTCCAGGGGCCAAAGAGCCCCATGTGGCTCTCGAGCCGCAGTTTACCGACCACTGTGCTGAGTGAATGGGGGACTTATAACTTGATGGATAGAACACCTGAATTAATCTATAAAGTAAGCCTATCATTTTCAGTCTTAGAACACGTATATTTATGTGAATAGGGGGTTAAGTTCTTAAGTTTCCTTTGAAGGCCTGTGCAAAGCAATGAAGGAGGTGACTCAGCTGTGTTTCGAGCAAGCAGAACCTATAGGCAGGGACAAACGCACCAGGAGTCAAAACATCATCTCATCCACGTCATCTCATCTACATCATCTCATCTACATCATCTCATGTGACTACAATAGCTGAGGTTGCAGACCCCCAGGGCTGCACGTAGCACCTCAGCCCCGCCACTTTATAGCCCTGTCCCCTGCACCTGCTGGAAGACAGGATGTGAATGCTTGTAAGCACCCTGTCTTCTTGGTTGGCTGACCTTCTCAATAAACGCCTCATATGATTCCACCCGGCCTTCGTTATTGGACACACGGACAGGCAGCCCGAGCCCAACCTGGGGTTTGCCAGTAACAGGAGGAGGGCTCTGTAAAGGCCCCTGAGCTGGGAGGTGAGGAGGGGCCTTCTCAAGTCTCCTCAGGCCTGGGCAAGGCAGATGGTGCAGGCACCGCTGGGACCCCATCATGGTTTTCCCTGGCCTCCCTGATCCCCGAGTCGCCCACCGGGGAGGCCTCACTGGGCAGGTGTGTGACCCAGGGGAGCCTCCCCTGCCCCGGCCCTCACTTGGCGCTGGCTCTGTGCTGGGCCACGGCCATCTTCGTGGGCATCAGGAAGAAGACGTCGGTCTCAAAGTCCACCACCGTCTTCTTCTTGGCCTCCTGGGAGGAGTCCTGGGCCCAGGACCCCGTGTAGAAGTCAAAGGTAGCGTTGGCACCTCTGGCCCCCTTGGCCAAGGTGAGGCCCCTGATGAGCTTGAAGAAGTCCTCCCTGCAGGGACAAGCCGGCACTGGATCCTGGACCCAGGTCAGTGGGAGGCATCCCCCCTGCCCCCTGCCTGGGCCCTGCAGATGGCCCCCTACTCCTGCCAACCTCCTTCTCCAGATGATTCCTCCCCAAGAGGCCCACGGGCACGTCCTGGGCCCTGCACCCTAGTTACCCCGTGACGGTCTGGTTGTCCAAGTTTACGGCCGGCATGTCAGCAGTGGCAAAGATGTGGCCGTCCATGTTGTTGGTGCCAGCGATGTAGTCAATGTCGGCCGCGTTGGCGAAAAGGTTGATGGGGTCGTCAGGGATGAAGTCTCCATCCATGACAGGCAGGAAGCCCAGGTAGTGCACTACGGGGTCTGCGTGGAGAGTAGGGGTCCTCGCACCTTCCAGAGCCCCTGCCAGGCCCCAGGCCCGGGGGCAGCCCCTGCCTCCTCGGATCCAGACCAGGGTCCTCAGCCTGTCCCCCTGACATGGGGCCCGGATCATTCTATGTCCTGGGCTGCCCTGTGCGTGTGGAGCAGTTTCCCTGGCCCCATCCGCCCGATGTCACCCTCCCCAGTGTGGCAGCCCAGACTGTGTGCAGACTGCCACAGGCTCCCTGGGCCACACCGTCTGCTGACAGCCACTGCGCCTGAGATCCCTAAAGTGGGTGCATAAGACTGTTTCTGCCCATTGTTGGGGGACAAGGTGCACCAGCTTCCCAAAGGGGTCAGGACCCAGGGAGGATCAGAGGGAGGGATGGCGCCCGCGGCACAGCCAGTTGGGCCACGGAGGCAACAAGGGCCCTGGCGGCACCAGGCTCCCAGGGACATCAGTGAGCGGGTGACAGACCAGGCAGCAGCCCCTCAATCCTCGCTTCTTGGGGAGCATGGCCGTCCCCCCATGTGGAGCCTCCACTCACACTCCAGGCCCAACAGGGGTATCTTATAGGCCAGCGTCAGAGCCCGGGGGTCGGTGACCTTCAGACACTTGGCCATGCTGGCGGTATCTTCCAGGGGGCAGCCCACCTTCTTGGCGATCTGGGGGTGGGGAGAGACTGGCATGGGGACCAGGACAGGGCATAGAAAGGAGGTAACCTGAGCACCTCCCTCACTGCAGCTCCCCTTTACCCCTCTGGCCCAGGAGAGAGGGTTCTTCTGGATGGCCCAGGGGGCCAGCGCCACGCCGCTCTGGCTGATGGCTCGCCTGATGAGGCCCTTGTTGTAGGGAGAGAGGGTCTGCAATACACAGAGGTCCTGTCACCATGGCCTCGCCTCTTTTGCCCACCGGCCTCCACCAAGCACAGCTAGACTGTCAGCATCATGCTGTTCCCCACAGCCCTCATCAGCTCCCCCCAGTTCCCATCTGCTCCCCCAGTTCCCACCAGCTCCTCCAGTTCCCAACAGCTTTCCCAGCCCCCATCAGCTCCCTCCAGCTCCCTCTTCCCCCGTCAGCTCCCCACCCCCATTACCTTCCCCAGCCCCTGTCAACTCCCACCAGTTCCCATCAGCTCCCCAGTTCCCATCAGCTCCCCAGCCCCCTGTCATTTCCCACCAGCCCCTATCAACTCCCCCAAGCTCCCCTCAACACCCTGAATATATGGCCCACCCTCCCAGGAACCCCAGACCTGTAGATTGACGCTAACACCTCCGGCTGATTGTCCAAAGATGGTGATGTTCTCAGGGTCCCCCCCGAAGGCCGCAATGTTCCTCTTCACCCACGCGATGGCCATGTGCTGGTCCCGAAGGCCGTAGTTACCTGGGGCAGGTGGGAGCCCATCAGGGACTGGGTGGGGGAGAGCTTCTCCATGTGGAGACCCCTGTCAAGCCCCAGGACAGCACACGGCAGGTCCCAGGAGGCTGTGGAATGAGGTGCTGGAGGGGTTGTGGGGCTCAGGTAGGGGACTAGGAACAGGAGGGTCAGGTTGCTCATCTCTCTCCCTGACACCGTCCATCTTGTTGTCTGTCTGTCCTATGGCTCTGAGTCCCCAGCGTCACCACTTCAGTGTCTCATCTTCTGTCTCTCCCTGGGTCCCTGTCCCCACTCCCTGATCTCCCTGGGTCCCTGTCCCCACTCCCTGGTCTCCCTGGGTCCCTGTCCCTGCTCCCTGGTCTCCCTGGGTTCCTACCTGGCTGGCGGGCAGCCTCTTCCCTCACTACAGCTTCTGATGGGCTCCTGTATCTCACTGTCCATCCCCAGCTTCCTGCGCTGCCAGTAGAATTCTGGGTCTTTATGGGAGACTCTCAGGAGTTGTTGGGAGAATGCAATGCTGAAGGGCCCCACCAACAGCTCCCTCACCCCTGGCCCCAGGTGCCCATCACACCTGGCAGGTGGGCGTCTCCAGTGCTGAGGAAGCCCAGCGGCCCGAGGCGGTAGTTGAAGGTGACCACGATGACGTTGCCCCGCGTGGCGATCACCTCCCCATCGTATAGGTAGTCACTGAAGAAGTTGAACCCTTGGCCGGACCCAAAGAGGAAGGATCCTCCGTAGATCCAGATCATGACAGGCAGGTTCTGAGAAACTGAGGCAGGAAGCAGGCCCGGTGACCCCAGCTGTCCCCTCCCCATCCCCTCTGGGTGCTTGTTTCAGGGACTTTCAGCTCTGGAGATCACACATCCAAGGGGTAGGGTAGGGCAGGACTGGGCCTCTGGCTGCCTGGGCGCTTTCTGCAGGTTCGGGGACCTGGAGGGCATGGGGAGGGGGATGCACCTTCCTTCTGGCCCTGGGGGACCCAGATGTTGAGGTAGAGGCAGTCCTCGGAGCCCCACGTGTTCTGCTGGGTGACAGTGACTTGCAGGCATCGCTGCTTGAAGTCCTTGGCCTTCAGGGTCCCTGTGGGTGACCAGAGGGCCTGGCGTGAGGATGGTGGCCCCAACTGCCACCCCAGTCATAGGGCCAGCCCCGCACCCATCCACCCACAGCCACCTTGCCAGCCGGGGTGCCGCTGGGGGTTCTCCAGGGCCTTGGGTGGAGCAGCGAAGGGGATGCCCTTGAAGATGTCCACAGAGCGGCCGCCGATGCCCAACAGGCCAAGCTTCTTGTTGACGCCCTCCACGAAGCCCCCTTCCGTGTGCACCACGCCCAGCTGGGGAGAGGGCAGGCTCAGGGGTGCAGGCTGGGCGGGTCAGCGAGGTGCGGTGAACCCAGCAGGCTCTAGGGGTCCAGACAGCCTCCAGTTGGGGCCCCTAGTCACGTCTGCCTGGAGCTGTGGGTTCCTGAGGAAGCCTAGCTCCTCAGCCCTGTCAGGGCCCTGAGGGAAGGGATCCTGTAGGTGCGCCAAGGCTCCCAACTCCCCCTGGAGGGGCCTGGGCCAATGGCAAGCAGGTGGGTGTCGCCTCCTCTCCACGGCGGGGGGCCGGGCTCCTGGTTGAACTAGACCGAGGTCCACACTCCTATTCCGCCGCTGGGGCTGTGATGGGCAAACTGCCGGCCTCTCAGGGCCCAGCGCCCTCTGTGCCTGGCCATGGCCCTCCCCGGGCAGAGGGAGAGCCCAGGGCCCTGGAGGCCCAGGCAGATCTGCACATCAGCCCTGAGGGCGCCAGTGACTCTGGGGCTGGGGGACAGGGCCTTGTTTGTGTTGGCGCAAGTGCCCCTGTGTGCCCTGAGAGCGCCTGGCCCAGCCCTCCCTCGTGGTCTCTGACATTCGAGTTCGTGGGCGTCCTGGCTGTCAGCTGCGTGGCGCCATCGTGTGAGTGTGAAGGCAGGAGCGCAGAGGAAGGGCCAGGACAGCGCGGGGCTGGGTGTGGGCTCTCGGGGGCTCTTCATGCCAGCGCCCCACCTGCCTGCCCCCCTCCACAGCCGTCCCAGGTCCCAGGCCGGGTTAGGGGAGCCGACGGGCCCCTGCCATGTCCTCTGGGCTCTCGCTTACCTTTGCTGCGCTCACTACTGCCATGCAGCAGGCGAGGCCTAAGACAGCCAGCTCCGGGCGCCCCATGGTGCGTGTGCCAGCCTCGGGGCCCTGCCTCTGTGTGTGGGTATTTATGGGGCGGGAGCCATCCGGAATCCAGGGCTGGCAGCTGCCTGTGGCTGGTTCCCTTCCCCTCCTCCTCCCTCTGCCCCTTCCTCCAGGCAGTATACCCGGGGCCAGGATACCTGTCATTCCCAGCCAGGCTTAGGGCCAAGGTCATGCATGTGTGGGCACACACACTCAGACACACACATGCATGCATAGCTGCCTTTTCCTGGCGGGCTCAGGCTGGGCCAAGGTCACAGAGGTGTGCACACACACACACACACACTAATGCATGTGTGCACGGGTGCAGGGATGGTCCGCCTTGCACATGATACGCTATTCCCTTGTGCCTGTTGCACTCAGTGCACCTGGCCGGTCAATGGAAATAGTCAGGTGGCCCAGGCGAGGGGCTGAGGGTTGGGGCTCAGCTGGGTGCGCAGTGCCCTGAATGGTGGCTCATTTACAAGGGCCTGGGCTCACCCTCAGAGAAGTGGGCCTGCTTCCCTCCAGGCCCTGCCTGGCCCCCACCTGGAGCTCCGGACCTCAGCAAAGGGAGGTCATAGAGCATGGGCGTGTGGCTTCTGGGACAGAGAGGGCTTTGTGCTCCTGGGCAGCCATGTGGCTGAGCCTGGGTCCGAGGGCCCACTGGTGAGCAGTCCGAGCTGGGTGTGGGGACCCATTGCAGCAAAGGCGGGCGATCCTGCCCTCAGGGAGGGCACACCTCACACTCAGCACCAGCAGCCCTGGGAGGCAGGACTGGAGGCTCAGGGGGGCACAGGTGGGGAGGGAGGGGGCTCCCGCCCAGCCTGGTGGCTTCCCTGAGGAAGAGGAAGCGCCTGGCTTCACAAATGCCCAACGACCTGGGTCCCAGCAGAGAGACAGAGAGGGACAGACAGAGGGAGAGACAGACAGAGGGAGAGACAGAGATATTGGGGACGCGGAGAGACAGAGGGAGAGAGAGCTGAGCAGAGTGTGTGAGAGCAGAGGCGCGTGTGGCTGCGGGAGCGTGTTTCACTCGGGAACCAGAGGAAGCTCCAGGGACAAGCCCAGGGTTCCTGCCTTTGTGGCGTTGGCAGCACTGCCTTCTCCAGGGCTGGGGGTGCGTTCAGGGCCCAGGGACAGCAGAGCCCTCCCTGGACAGCAGCCCTTCGCCCGGCCCTTCACCCTTTCGCTACCAGGAGCCGGTGCTTGTACGCAGGCCACAGCCCCGCTGACGTCACGCCTGGGGCTGCCCCAGCATCACATGGATCCACAGACACCGGCCAAGCTGGCTGCCTCCTGATCCAGAGCCCAGGTCTCCTGGGACGGAGGTGGGGAGGCGGCAGGACAGTGGGCAGCAGGAGCCGGGCAGACTGGGCCGGGTGGCTGAGGACCGGGGAGCAAAGGGCTTGAGGGTGCATTTGTTAACAGCCCAAGTGCCCGTCAGTAGATGGGTGGATAAAAAGCTGTGGGACATTCACACCATGGATTACTAAATAGCAGCGAAAAAGAAGGAACTCTTACCCGGTGAGACAGCCTGGAGGGACCTGGTTAGTACCATGGTGAGTGAAATAAGCCACTGGGAGAAAGACAAGTATCACATGATCTCACTCATGTGGAATCCAATGAACCAAATAAACTGACGAATAAACAGATCCATAGACATGGACGCATGGAACAGCAGGACAGATCTCAGAGTGAAGGTGGAGGGAGGGAGGGAAGAGATGAATCCAGAATTTTTGTGCATCGACACAGGGCTCCTGGACACAGACAATAGACAGGGGAAGGCCTGGGGTCGGGTAGGGTGGGAGCTGGGTGGAGAGGGGGGAAAGGGGGAAATGGTAGACATCCTATCTAATAAAGAGGGAATATGCTAATTGACCATCACTCCGTCACAAAGATGGCTGCACCCAGAGCTAAGGCCAAGTTCCCATAAGGAGCCTTAACAAGCAATCAGCAGGGACCTGAGGCTATGTCCTCCCCTGCTGCCATGGGGCTTGACAGGGGACCTCAGGCCACTCCCTCTCCCGGGGTGGGGGGGGTTCACAGGGGACCTCAGGCCGCGCCCCCCACCTGGCAGGACTTGACAGGGGACCACAGGCTGCGCCCGCTGCCCTGGTGTCAGGCTGGGGGACCTGAGGCCACACCCCCCGCCCCGGCGCCAGGCCAGGGGAGCTGAGGCCATGCCCCCTGCCCAGCGGGGCTTGACGGGGGACCTCAAGGTGGGCTTCCCGTCCTGGTGCTGGACTAGGGGACCTCAGGCTGCTTTCCCCCGCCCCAGCGCCAGGCTGGGCACCTCAGGTCGTGCCCCCCCCACCAGGTGGGGCTTGTCAGGGACTTCAGGGCATGCCCCCCACCCCGGCACCAGGCCGGGGGACATCAGTCCGCACCCCCCGCCCAGCAGGGCTTGATGGGGACCTCAGGCTGCGCCTGCGGCCCCAGCACTGGGTCAGGGGTCCTGAGGCTGCACCCCTTGGCCTGGCTGGGCTTGATAGGAGACCTCAGGCCGTGCCCCCCACCCAGCAGGGCTTGATAGGGGACCTCAAGGTGCACCCCCAGTGCTGGGTCAGGGGAACTCAGGCCAAGTCCCCCACCCCCGCACCAGGCTGGGGGACCTCAGGCCAACCCCCCCACCCCAGCACCGGGCCAGGGGACCTCAGGCCAACCCCCCCACCCCAGCACCGGGCCAGGGGACCTGAGGCTGTACCCCCCTGCCTGGCAGGGCTTGACAGGGGCTCTCAGGCCATGTCCCCTACCTGGGGGGCTTGACGGGGGACCTCAAAGCATGCCCCCTGTCCTGGCGCCTGGCCAGGGGACCTGAGGCTATGTCCCCTGCCTGGCGGGGCTTGACAAAGGTGGGACTGGCCAGGTCTGGATCTAACCCAATGGGGGTGGGGGCTGGCCAGGTCTGGGTCTCACACGATTTTGAGGCACATGTGGGTGGGCCGGGACTTAACTCTGGGTCCCGTGGTGCGTCCCAGACTCTGACAGGAGAAAGGTTTTCATATACATTTTACTAATTTTCTTTCATCTCTGACACTTCTATTATAGAGAAAGGGCAAATAGCAATATTAAATTATTTCCTCTAATTAATCCCTTTTTAATGTGCATGAATTTCGTGCACCAGGTCACTAGTCAACAATGAAATCCAATTTAAAAAGAAATAAAAGAGGCCCTAGCCAGTTTGGCTCAGTGGTTCCATCTCTGGACTGAAGGGTCCCAGGTTCGACTCCAGTCAGGGCCCCGTGCCTGGGTTGTGGGCCAGATTCCCAGTAGAGTGTGTGTAGAAGGCAGCCAATCAATGGTTCTCTCTCATCATGGATGTTCCTGGCTCTCTCTCCTGCTCCCTTCCTCTCTGAAATAAAAAATAGATACATTTCAAAGTAAAATAAACTGAATAGCCCGGCGGTGTGGTTCAGTTGGTTGAGCGTTCTCCCATGCACCAACAGGTCGCCCTTTGCATTCCCAGTCAATGCACATGCAGGCCTCAATCCCCAGTAGGGGGTGTGCAGGAGGGAGCCGATCCATCCTCTATAATAAAAGGCTAATGTGGAAATTGTTCTCACGGGAGTTTGACCAACTAGGAGTTTGACGGCTCGCTATGATGTGCACCGACCACCAGGGAGCAGCGCAGAATGAAGGAAGGCCCTGGTCAGCAGACAGCAGGGGGTAAGGGTATGGGGTGGGGGGAGGCCCCAATCGGCCCTGGTCACCTGCCAGCCCTAGGGACCCATCAGTGCACACATTTTGTGCCCCGGGCCTCTAGGGTGTCTATCAGATCCATGTTTCTCTCCTTCCCTCTCTAAAAACAAAATCAATTTTAAAAAGTGACAGAAATATTTAGAATAGGCAAATAGATTGAGACCGGAAGTAGAATATATTAACAGGACTGGAGGAGGGGAGTTACTGGGGAAGGGGTACAAAGTTTCTGTTGGGAGCGATGCAAGTTTTGGAACTACATAGTCGTGATGGTTGCACATTAGTGTGATTGCAATTAATATCACTGAATTGAAGTCTTATAAACTGTTAGAGTATTTTCTGTTATGTATATTTTACCCTGATGGTTTTTTTTAAAATATATTTTTATTGATTTCAGAAAAGAAGGGAGAGGGAGTGAAAAATAGAAACATCAATGAAGAGAGAGAATCATTGATCGGCTGCCTCCTGCAAGCCGCCTACCAGGGACCGAGCCCACAACCCAGGCATGTGCCCTTGACTGGAATCAAACCCAGGACCCTTCAGTCCTCAGGCCAATGCTCCATCTGCTGAGCCAAACCGGCTAGGGCTGACCCAGGTTTTAAAAAAATAATCGTTGCAAGGACCAACTCCTGACCCAGGACAGGGCTGCCTTCCATTGGAGGAAGAGAGGGAGTGTGGCTGGGCTTGTGGTTTCTGCTGCCCAGGAGGAGGAATTTGTGGATTTCAAGTTCAGACGGGAACCCACCAGCACTAAGTGGGGGATTGTGGACAGATCAAAGCCTGCCACAGGGAAGGCCAGGCGGGGAGTACTGGCCAGTGGCCTCTGTCGGGACTTCCCATTCTGTGATCCAGGGCCTGGGCCTCCTTTACCGATTGGAACCCTCTGGGAACCCGGTCCTGGGAAGGCCTCTCTGGGGGTGTTGTGTCTGGGGAAGTGTGGAGAGCGGCTACAGCGTTTGGATAGGTTCAAGCCTCGGACGAATGAGAGGGCAGGTCCTCTTGTGGCAAAGCAACGTGCAAGTTCCAGATTGGAGGACAAAGCCCTCCCAGCACGATAGCCAAAGGTTATGGTTGTAAGCTTGACCTCATGGTCCGAACCTGTGGTCCCCCGTGGCTAAGTGAGGTAGGCTGTGGAGGTGCAGCAAGTGCTGTAAGAACAAAGCTTGATGGAGTTCAGGTGCATGTAATTGAGTAGATTCCAAATCCGGGAGAACAATGTAAACATCTTGAGCACTTTGCCTGGTGGAATCTGGCTATAAAATAAAGACTCGGCTTGCAGGCTGTGGCACTGTCTCTCCATCTGAGAGCAGCATCCCACCTAGCCCCAGCTTTATTCTGCTGTCTGTCTTCTTTAATCCTTCCCCGCCCCCCCTCAGGTTCACCCCTGGCCCTGCTGAGCCAGCCACAGGGAAGGATTTGTGATGCAGCTTATTTAAGGCGACAGCTGGGCCCTGGGAACCAGAGCTGCAGCTCTTCACAGGGTTCATTTCTCCCAGGACCAGGCACTGGACCGCCCCCCTCGCTCTGCTGGCACCTGGTCTGAGGAGTCCAGGTGAGTGTGGGTTTGCAGGATAAACGTGCTGATTGGTGCCCCCTGGCTCCCCTCTGGCCCAGATGAACCCAGGGCTGTGAGGTCTGAGGTCCCATCTCAGGCAGCCACCAGTTTAGACTCACTGTCCTGAGGGTAGATGGGCTGGAGCCCTGAGAGCCCGCAGCCCCTGGCTGGCTTCCCTTGTTGTCCAGGTCTGTGCTGTGGTTCTGCCATGGGGAGGTGGGCACTGGGAAGCTCTGCTGGGGGAGGTGGAAGGATGGGGCAGGGAGGGTGCGGAGGAACAGCACCAACACTGCCCGCTGTACCTACCGCCTGGCTAGGGAAAAACTGGACTGTGTGCATCAGGGTGGCTGGCTGTCAGGTCCCATCTCTCCTCTGAGCCCTCACCATGCCCCTGGGGGACTAAAGAATGGAAAAGGGAAGGAAAGTCCTCCCCACTCCCCGCCCCCAGCAACCTGACATGGTGAGCTTTGGAGTCTCAGACCTGGGTTTGAGTCCTTGCTGTGAGGGCCTGAGGCACATGACCTCTCCTGGAGCCTAGTAACTATCTACAACGGGGTGTCCACAGGCCGCCGCCCGGGCCATGTGAGGTCAGGATGGGGGAGCCTCGGTGCAGGCGGTGCCCCGTCCCAGATCTTGCTGAGGTGGCCAAGGCCCTGCGTCTCACCTCTGCCTCCCGCTGCCCTCCGGACTCTGCCAGAGCCAGCGGGGAGCACCCTGGCCCTACCGGGGGCACCCACGGCTCAGCCCTGGTACCCTGTGCTCTGAGCCTGCAGGATGTGTTACTGTCTCAGCGTGGGATCCAGCTCCAGGCGAATGCCTTTCTCTCCCGGGCCATTCCCAGAACCCAGTACACAGAGCCCGCTCCCCACTCAGGGCTGACCCTCCTCTGATCCTCTCTCCTCCTCTGAAATGAGGGGGCACCCCACTTTCTGAGCCAGACACGGGCAGAGACCGGCGGGCGGCTGTGGTAATGAGGGCAAAGCAGGTTGCCAGAGAGAGCTGCGGCTTTATTCAGGAAGAGCTGGGGTGGGAGGTGGGCTCTCTGGGGTCCACCTGTGGCCTCTTGGGCAGGGACATTAGAAGCCGATGGCTGCAGGCATCTGAGCCCCCTCAGAGTCACCTGTGGGGGGCTCAGGGGCAGCCTCAGAGTCATCTGAGGGGGGCACGGGGGCGGCCTCAGAGTCATCTGAGGGGGGCACGGGGGCGACCTCAGAGTCGTCTGAGGGAGGCAGGGGGGCGGCCCCATCTCCGGTCACGGTGGGCAGGGCCTGGTAGGTCTGGGTCCAGTACTGCAGGTAGCTGCTCCTCAGGTGCTGTTTCAGGGACTGGCCGTCCATCTTCTTGTTAATCTCCAGGTAGTTGCCATTTTCCTGGGTGTAGGGATCCCACTGGGTGGGCACAGCCAAGTGGCCCTTGTTGGGGTCCCTGCACATGAGAGAAAGGCTGTGTGGGGTCTGAGGGCTCACGGGAGGCCTCCATGCTGACCCGAACCACCAGGACACCTCACTGTGTCCTGGGCACTGATGGGCATGTGCGTGTCCTGAGGCCCAGCCAGTACTCCCCTTCCCCCCCTCTCTTTCTTTTCTTTAAACCTGCACCAGAGATATTATTATTTTTTTTCAATGGAGAGTGAAAAGGAGGGGGAGAGACAGAGAGAGCAACATTGATGTGAGAGAGAAACATCCCCAACAGGCCCGAACCATGGTTGGGGATCGAGCCTGCAATGAGGTACATGCCCTTGACGGGAATCAAACTGGGGACCCTTCAGTACACTGGCCCAGGCTCTATCCACTGAGCCAAACCGGCCAGGGCCCAGCCAGTACCTCCTATCCTCACACACAGATGGGGGTACTGAGGCTCAGGGAGGTTAAGTGTAGGAGAGGGGACAGGCATGTGGGGCTCAGGTGGCAGGAGGCCTTGCCCAGCCTCACCCCGCCTTACCCAGTCCTGGCAAAGTTGGTCCAGTAGGCGATCATGGCCTGGGAGACAGTCCTGTCTTGGGCCCGGTAGCCCAGGGGGGTGGCGAAGGGCTTCCCAAACACGTACTGGAGGTCATCGGCGTGGTCAGCGCCCACCCAGCTGGGGTAGACTGGCATGCGAGAAGGGTGGGAGAACAGGTAGGTGTAGGTCCGGGCACTCCTGAGGAGGGAGGGACACGGCCCAGGTTGGCAGGGAGCTCACCTGGGCTGCCCACCCAGAGCTGGGCCCTGGAGGGAGGCCATGGGAGAGCAGGGCGGGGCCGGGAAATCCCCAGACTCAGGAGGGACCTGGGTCCCTACACCGGAAGGGAAGGCCGTGGCGTTGTGGGTTCTACAAATTGAGGCGTCTTCCTTCCTTTTCTTCTGCCAATGAATTTGTGTCCTTCATCAGATGGGACAGACATTTACTTCAGAGGCACTAACACAGCAATTAGAGACCAGTGCACTGCCTTGTTGCTGCAAAGCTTTCTGCCTACACTTCCTGGGCATCGATTTCTCTCCCTTCCGTTTCAGCATCCCTAACTTAGGTTTTGTTTTCACTGGAGGTTGACCAGGTGGCCGCAGGCCAGAGTTGTTTTGAATGTTGGCCAACTCCAAACCCACATCAGAGAGCATCACCCCGTTTTCTGTCCCCTTCAGCGTGGGGGAGGCGGGCTGGCTGCAGGAGCTGCCAGGGGAGGCCTGAGGGCTGAGGAGGGCTCTGTAAAGGCCCCTGAGCTGGGAGGTGAGGAGGGGCCTTCTAAAGGCCCGTCAGGCCTGGGCAAGGCAGATGGTGCAGGCACCGCTGGGACCCCATCATGGCTTTCCCGGGCCTCCCTGATCCCTGAGTCGCCCACCGGGGAGGCCTTGCTGGGCAGGTGCGTGACCCAGGGGAGCCTCCCCTGCCCCGGCCCTCACTTAGCGCTGGCTCTGTGCTGGGCCACGGCCATCTTCGTGGGCATCAGGAAGAGGACATCGGTCTCCAAGTCCACCACCGTCTTCTTCTTGGCCTCCTGGGAGGAGTCCTGGGCCCAGGACTCCGTGTAGAAGTCAAAGGTGGCGTTGGCACCTCTGGGCCCCTTGGCCAAGGTGAGCCCGCTGACCAGCTTGAAGAAGTCCTCCCTGCAGGGACAAGCCGGCACTGGACCCTGGACCCGGGGCCACGGGAGGCATCCCCCCCAGAACCCCCTGCCAGGGGCCTGCACATGGCCCACTACACCTGCTGGCCTCCTCCCTCAGCTGATGCCTCCCCAAGTGGCCTCCAGGCATGCCCTGGGCCCTGTGCCCCACTCACCCCGTGACAGTCAGCTTGTCCTTGTCAATGGCCGGCATGTCCATGGTGGTAAAGAGGTGGCCGTCCATGTTGTTGGTGCCAGCGATGTAGTCAATGTCGGCCGCGTTGGCGAAAAGGTTGATGGGGTCGTCGGGGATGAAGTCTCCATCCACGACGGGGACAAAGCCCAGGTAGTGCACTATGGGGTCTGCGTGGAGAGCAGAAGTAGTGCAGGGGGCGGTGAGTGAGTTAGTGAGTAAAGGAGTGATCAGTCCTCTAGTCCAGTGGTCAGCAAACTCATTAGTCAACAGAGCGGCAAACCACGGCTCACGAGCCGCGGTTTGCCGACCACTGCTCTAGTTCAAAGGCACTCAGTCTGTTCCTTAAAATTGGGTGCAAATGACTGTATGTGGCATGGTTGGCGGTGGCCCAAATATGCATCAGTTTCCCAAAGGCGTCAGGACCCAGGGAGGATCAGAGGGAGGGATGACGCCCTCTGCACAGGGCCAGCCCTCAGACCCAGCACTTCCTCACTCCTTTGGGTGCATGGCCGTCCCCCCATGTGCAGCCCCCACTCACACTCCAGGCCCACCAGGGGTGTCTTATAGGCCAGTGTCAGCGCCCGGGGATCGGTGACCTTCAGACACTTGGCCATCCTGGCGGTATCGTCCAGGGGGCAGCCCACCTTCTTGGCGATCTGGGGGTTTGGGGGGAGAGACACATAGCTGAGGCCAGAGCGGGGCAGAGAGGGATGGGGTCCAGGACAGGGCATGGAAAGGAGGTAACCTGATCCCCTCACCCACCACAGCTCCCCTTTACCCTCTTGGCCCAGGAGAGAGGGTTCTTCTGGATGGCCCAGGGGGCCAGCGCCACGCCGCTCTGGCTGATGGCTCGCCGGATGAGGCCCTTGTTGTAGGGAGAGAGGGTCTGCAACACACACAGGTCCTGTCACCATGGCCTCGCCTCTCCTGCCTACCCGGGCTCCACCAAGCACAGTCAGACTGTCAGCTTCATGCTGTTCCCCACAGCCCCCATCAGCTCCCCCAGCCCCCATCAGCTCCCCTAACCCTCATCAGCTCCCCCCTGTTCCCATCAGCTCCCCCAGCTCCCATCAGCTCCCCCAGCCCCCATCAGCTCCCCCAGCCCCCATCAGCTCCCCAGCCCCCATCAGCTCCCCAGCCCCCATAAACTCCCCCAGCCCCCTTCAGCTCCCCAGTCCCCATCAGTTCCCCAGCCCCCATCAGCTCCCCCAGTTCCCAACAGCTCCCCCAGTTCCCATCAGCTCCCCCAGCCCCCATCAGCTCCCCTAGCCCCCGTCAGCTCCAAGCCCCCATCAGCTCCTTCCAGTTCCCCCCCCCAAACACCCTGGGAAGAAGGCCTGCCCTCCCGGGGTCCCCAGACCTGCAGAGAGACGCTGGCACCCCCGGCTGATTCCCCAAAGATGGTGATGTTGTTGGGGTCCCCCCCAAAGGCCGCAATGTTCCTCTTCACCCACGCGATGGCCATGTGCTGGTCCCGAAGGCCATAGTTACCTGGGGCCAGTGGGGGAGCCCATGAGGGACTGGGGTGGGGGGAGAGCTTCCTCCATGTGGGGACCCCAGTCAAGCCCCAGGATGGAGCATGGTGGGTCCCAGGAGGCTGTTGAATGAGGTGCTGGAGTGGGTGTGGGGCTCAGGCAGGGGACCAGGAGCAGGAGGGCCAGGCTGCACATCTCTCTCGCTGACACCATCCCTCTTGTTGTCTGTCTGTCCTATGGCTCTCTGTCTCCTAACATTTCAGTGTCTCATCTTCTGCCTCTCCCTGTGTCCCTCTCCCTGCTCCCTGGTCTCCCTGGGTCCCCGTCCCTGCTCCCTGGTCTCCCTGGGTCCCTGCCTGGCTAGCTGGCAGCCTCTTCTGTCACTAGAGCCGCCAATGGATTTCTGTGTCTCACTGTCCACCTCCAGGTTCCTGGCTCTGGGAATAGAATCCTGGGACTTTCCAGGTTCAGTGAGGAGTTGACTGGGATCGAGGGGTGCTGAAGCGCCCCCCACCAGCTCCCTCAACCCCGGCCCCAGGCGCCCAGCATACCTGGCAGGTGGGCGTCCCCAGTGCTGAGAAAGCCCAGTGGCCCGACGCGGTAGTTGAAGGTGACCACGATGACATTGCCCCGCGTGGCGATCTCCTCCCCATCGTACAGGTAGTTTTTGAGGACGTTGGCCCCTTGGCTAGAACCCATGAGGAAGGCTCCTCCGTAGATCCAGATCATGACAGGCAAGTTCCGGGAAACTGAGGCAGGAAGCATGCCTGGTGACCCCAGCTGGGCCTCCCCATCCCCTCTGCGTGCTTGTTTCAGTGAATTTCAGCTCTGGTGCCCCCACACACCCAAGGGGCTGGGCAGGGCTGGGCCTCTGGCTGCCTGGGCACTTTCTGCAGGTTTAGGGAATTGGAGGGCATAGGGGGGCGCACCTTCCTTCTTGCCCTGGGGGACCCAGATGTTGAGGTAGAGGCAGTCCTCAGAGCCATAGGTGTTGTCCTGGGTGATAGTGGCTTGCAGGCATCGCTTCTTGAAGTCCTTGGCCTTCAGGGTCCCTGTGAGTGACCAGGGGGCTTGGTGTGAGGATGGTGGCCTCTGGGGACCCTATTCCCAGTACGCCGGATATTCCAGGCCACTCTCAGTGTGGGAATCTTAATCAGGGTATCCAAGGACTATACGCAAGTACAAGGCCACAGTGTGTGCCATGCACACGCATGCTCTTTCTTCTATAACCCAAAAGACTGGCAAAAGGCCTCTTTTGTGTGAGTAGTATAAGGTTGTGACCAGCAGGCGTGGCTGCTTGGCGAGGCTGTGGCCCTAAGGATGGCTCCTGTATAACGAGCTCCTGTGCGGGAGGCTTCTGCTTTGAGGGAAAGGTGTGTTGTTACCCAGCCAGTGTGCAGCTCCCTGCTGTCTGGGGCTTTGCTTTGAAGCACTGTTTTGGCTAATGGCTCCTTGTTAGCAGTGGCTCCATGGCCCTTAGCTTTACAGTAAAGATTCTCTTCTACACCCACAACTTCTCATGGCATCTCCATCTACCGCCCGAGGTCCAATAAGGCCCCGCCACTGGCAGAGGGGCTCGGACTGACAGCTGGAGAAGTGGAGCATTGGATAAAGGAGGAACTGAGTTCCCAACAGTTAGTACAGCGAGCAGGCTTCAAGGAGGAAGTGGCTCTGACGCCTGGCGCTGTGCGGAGGATTCAGAAGTGTGAGCGGCTACGGAGCCGGTGCTCCCACACTTGGCGTGGTCGCCAGGATGGAGCAGTGAGTCCTCTCTGACATGCCCCACCCACCACCCCAGGCACAGGGCCAGCCCAGCACCCCCCCACACCCACTCCCACCTTGCCAGCCGGGGTGCCGCTGGGGGTTCTCCAGGGCCTTGGGCGGGGCGGCGAAGGGGATGCCCTTGAAGACGTCCACAGAGTTGCTGCTTAAGAGGCCGAGTTTCTTGTTGACGCCCTCCACGAAGCCTCCTTCCGTATACACCGCGCCCAGCTGGGGAGAGGGGCAGGCTCAGGGGGCGCAGGCTGGGCAGGCCAGCGGGGTGGGGCGACCCCAGCAGGCTCTAGGGGCCCAGACACAGCTTCAAGGGGGGGGGGGCCTGACCTGCACCTGAGACCAGGACCACCGCCTGCCCACGTTACCGAGGAGCAGCTTGCTGCCTGCCCCCGCCCCTGCCCCCGCCCCCCCCCAGGGGTGCCCTGCCCCTGAATCTCAGAGGAGGCTGCTTTAACAGGTGGGCATGTTTCTGCTCAGCAAAGCCTTCCCACAAGGCTGCAAGAGGTGGGGGGAGGTTTGGATTCTGGCCTAGCTGTGACCATGAGCCTCAGTTTCCCTGTCTGTAAGGTGGGTGCCCGCAGTGTGTCCCGCTGGGCCTGTTAGCTTGTCCAGCTGTCGGCAGTGGTGGCCGTTCGTGGGCACTGAATGCTTCATGCCCAGCCGGGAGCTCCTGGAGTGGGGCCTTCCTTGTCCTCCCCTTGCCCGCACCCGTCCTGCGAGCCTGTGCTCCCTGCTGGAAAAGGCCCCCCCCCCCCCCGCCCCGCACTGCCCTCCCAGGCCATCGGAGCCTCTGCTGCATGTCCAGCCCCCTCGGGGCCACAGTCCCCCTCCGCCCAGTGCCTGGGCCGGCGCTCATCTACCCTGTCCCTGGGGGGAACCGCTTTCCTGCTCGAAGTCGCCCTGCTGGGGCGGCTGTGTGATCAGAGCCAGGCTCCCACCCTCCACGCTGCCCTCACCCGCCCCAGGCGGCGGTGGCAGGTGGCAGCTTCCCAGCTCTCCCCTGTGCGGGGTTCCAGGTGCGCAAGGGCAGGGCAGGCCCGCCCCCCAGGCCAGGCCCGGGCGGGGTGGGAGGGGGTGGCTGGAATTGGAGAGAAGGGGCCAGGTGCTCCGACACAGGTGTAGGCTGGGCCCATTCTCTCTCCCTCTCTCTCTCTCTCTCTCTCTCTCTCTCTCTTTCTCTCTTTTTCTCTCTCTTTCTCTCTCTCTCTCATCTCAGGATGAGCTTTCAGTGCCAGGCCTACAGGCGCTTTTCCTGACCAGCCTCCGTGGATGCTGGGAAGCGGCAGAGGGCCAGGTCTGCCTGGGGAACTGGGTCACCTCACAGACGTGTCTCTGTGTGACTGAGGTCAGCCTGAGGGCCCCAGCAGGGAGGGCCAAGGGCATAGGGACCCTGGCCCTGTGGGCAGTGTGTTTGTGTCGGGGGGGGGGGGGGGGAGGCAAGGTGGTACGGCTGCTGGAGCCGCGTGGAAATAACCCAGATCCTTCAGGCTCCAGAAAAGGACTCCCCCAAAGAAAGAGAGGGACCTCTCGGTGGCAGAGGGCCTAGGGCCAGTCTCTGAACTTCCGGGGGACAAGGGCAGGTCCCAGGGGCAGCAGGGGTGAGGGAGCAGGGTGAGGGGTGGAAGAACAGCAGCATGGTGAGGCATGGGGCCCCTAGTCACGCCTGCCTGGAGCTGTGGGGTCCTGAGGAAGCCCCGCTCCTCAGCCCTGGCAGGGCCCTGAGGGAAGGGATCCTGTAGGCACCCCGAGGATCCTGACTCCCCCTGGAGGGGCCTGGCCACTGGCAAGCAGGTGGGTGTTGCCCCCGCTCCACGGCGGGGGCCCGGGCTCCGGGTTGAACTAGACCGAGGTCCACACTCCTGTTCCGCCGCTGGGGCTGTGATGGGAAAACTGCCGGCCTCTCAGGGCCCAGTGCCCTCTGAGCCAGGCCATGGCCCTCCCCGGGCAGAGGGAGAGCCCAGGGCCCTGGAGGCCCAGGCAGATCCGCAGATCAGCCCTGAGGGCGCCAGTGACTCTGGGGCTGCGGGGACAGGGCGTCTTGTTTGTGTTGGAGCAAGTGCCCCTGTGTGCCCTGAGTGCGCCTGGCCCAGCCCTCCCTCGTGGTCTCTGACATTGGAGTTCGTGGGCGTCCTGGCTGTCAGCTGCGCGGCTCCATCGTGTGAGTGTGAAGGCAGGAGCGCAGAGGAAGGGCCAGGACAGCGCGGGGCTGGGTGTGGGCTCTCGGGGTCCCTTTGTGCCAGCGCCCCACCTGCCTGCCCCCCTCCGCAGGCCATCCCAGGTCCCAGGCCAGGTTAGGGGAGCAGACGGGCCCCTGCCATGTCCTCTGGGCTCTCGCTTACCTTTGCTGCGCTCACTACCGCCAAGCAGCAGGCGAGGCCTAAGACAGCCAGCTCCGGGCGCCCCATGGTGCGTGTGTCTGCCTTGGGGGCCCTGCCTCCAGCCCGTGGGTATTTATGGGGTGGGAGCCAGCCTGTGGAGGGTCCCCTTTCCCTCCTCCGACCTCTGCCCCTTCCTGCAGGGTGGCCACACTCCAGGTGGTGTACGTGGGACCAGCACAGCTGTCATTTCCAGCCTGGCGCGGGCTGGGCCAAGGTCAGGCAGGTGTGCGCGCACACACACGCACACGCACGCACACACACACACACACACACACACACACACACACACGCACACACACGTGTACCGGTGCAGAGATGGTCCGCCTTTCCCAGGAGCCGCTGTCGGGAGCTGGTGCCCTCAGTGCACCTGCGAAGGTTCCTGGGAATAGAGGCAGATGGCACAGGGCAGGCCCTGTCCCCAGCACCACATGGACGCAGGTCAGAGTGGCTGCCTCCTGATCCAGAGCCCAGGTCTCCTGGGATGGAGGTGTGGAGGCGGCAGGACAGTGGGCAGCAGGAGCCGGGCAGGCTGGGCCGGGTGCGTGAGGACCGGGGAGCAAAAGGTTTGAGGGGTGCGTTTGTTAACAGGCCTCTGGCCGCTAGTGCAGTTCTGCAGCCTGTTCTGGAGGAAGTAATCCGAGGTTGTACAGATGGCCAATGGAGGCCACCTATGAGCAGGGAGATGGAAATTACAACCTCAGTGTCAATCAGCTCACAGCCGCCTGGAGGGCCACCATCAGCAAATCAACAAACCCCAAGGGCTGGCGGGGTGTGGAGAAGAGGGAACCCTCGTACCCTGCTGGTGGGATGGGGCCTGGTGCGGCCACGGTGGAAAACAGTACGGAGCTGCCTCAAAAAATGGAAAACGGAACTGCCGTTTGACCAGCGACCCCCTTCTGGGAATATCCTAAGAATCCTTAGGCACCAATGAGAATGACTGTGTGCACCTCTGTGTTCCTAGCAGCGTCATGTACAACAGCCAAGATCTGACAGCAGCCCAAGTGCCCATCAGTAGGCGAGTGGACAAAAGCGGTGGTACGTTCACACCGTGGAATACTCTGCAGCTGTAAAAAGAAGGAACTCTTACCCGGTGAGACAGCCTGGAGGGACCTGGAGAGCATCATGTTGAGTGAAATAAGACAGTGGGAGAAAGACAAGTATCACATGATCTCACTCATGTGGAATCCAATGAACCAAATAAACTGACCAATAAACAGATCCATAGACATGGACGCATGGAACAGCAGGACAGATCTCGGAGTGAAGGTGGAGGGTGGACGGGAAGAGATGAATCCAGAATTTATGTGTGTAGATGCAGGGCCCCTGGACACAGACAATAGACAGGGGAAACAGGGGCGGGGTGGGGCGGGAGCTGGGTGGAGAGGGAAAAGGGGGGAAATGGACATCTGTAATACTCTCAACAATAAATTTAAGAAAAATATACTCGGCTGGCATGGCTCAGAGGTTGAGTGTCCATCTATGAAGCAGGCGGTCACAGTTCAATTCCCGGTCAGGGCACATGGCCGGATTACATCCCCATTAGGGGTGTACAGGAGGCAGCCAATCCATGATTCTCTCTCATCATTGATATTTCTCTCTCCCTCTTTCTCTTTGAAATCAATAAAAATATATGTTAAAAAATAAAATCGTTCAGCTGGCGTGGCTCAGTAGTTGAATGTGGTCGTTGCATACACCGATAGGTTGCGGATTTGATTCCCAGTCAGGGCACATGCTGGGAATGTGGGCTGGATCCCAGTAGAGGGCATGCAGGAGGCAGCCAATCGATGTTTTTCTCTCTCTCTTCCTTCCTCTGTCTGAAGTCAATAAAAACATCCTATCTAATAAAGAGGAAATATGCAAATTGACCATCACTCTGCCACAAAGGTGGCAGCGCCCATAGCCACAAGATGGCGGCACCCAGTCCTCTCAGCCACAACGAAGTCCCCCAGTCCCGGCGGGGGGCGGCCGCTGAGAGCAGGCAGCGTGAGCGGCCTGGTGGAATACTTGCTTCATCACTATGGCGATGAGGCAAGCGTTCCACCCCAGCTGCAGAGGGCCTCTGGGCAGCGGGCACAGAGTGGCCTGGGGGGCGTGAGGAGGGGGGATCGCTTGTGTCTTCGCCCCAGTGACAAGGCAAGTGTTCTCCACCTGGCCGCAGAGGGCCTCTGGCCAGACGGGTGCAGAATGCTTGCATCGTTGCAGGTTGGGCTGAGGGACCCCCCCGCTCCCATGCACGAATTTCATGCTCTGGGCCTCTAGTATATATATATGTAACCCTGCTGGTGTGTTAAGATCTTCATTTTTAAGAAATTAAATAAATTAATTAAAGGAGGTAATTCTGAATGGGGGACAGGGACTCATGTGCTGGGGATGCTCTGGGCAGTGTTGTTTATAGGCATTAAGGAGGAAGGGAAGAGGGCCACGCCCTATGTTTTAATGACGGGGGTGGTTACTCACTTCACATGTGTACATGCGCCTGCACAGGGTCTGCAACATAGATGCTGAGTGAGCTTGCCCGGAAGTATCCAGAGGAGGCGACAGTGTCCCGCAAAGAGAGAAATCCCCGCTGGCTTCTGCAACAAGTGGGGTGCTTCCTACTAATCTTGCTTTGGGGAGCTGACCTTAGGGGCATTAATTTCACCCAGAGATTTGGCCAATGTTTGAAGTCCAGCAAAGATGCTCTCCCCGACCACACTCTGGGCTCCCTGAAGGCGTTTCCCACCGGGTGTCTCGGTGCGTCCCCCTCACAAAGCGCTGTGCAGGGCTGCTGCAGCGTGAGCCCCACCCTCCGGATCGGATCACCCTCCGCATCTCCTCGGCTCCTCAGCCTCCACCGACCCTGGTGCTCTGGTCGCTGCGGGTGTCTTCACCCAGAACCCTGTTGGCCGGAATGGCCCTTACCCTGGGTCCCGATGAGTCATTTCCCACCACGGGCCGCCCTGCTCCTAGGGCTATAGTGCCCACTTGCCCACGCTCTATAGAGGGAGCTCAGGTCTACACGGAGGTCTCTTCCCTGTTGCGATAGCCGTGAATAAAGTCTGGTTTTGCCACTTGAACTACTGTCCGCTCTGGTTTTTCTTGGACAGTGATGGTGCCGTGACTCAGCTAAGATCGGATTCATGGCTGGACTCCCAGACCTCTCACACCACGGCCCAAGTGTACACCCCTGAAGACTCTGTCCTCACTCCCATCTGATCGGGGATCCATTGGTGAGCCAACTCCTGAGCCACTGCTCTGGGTGACAGTCCACTGAGGCACGGTAAGGACAGATCTCAGTTCTTAACACATTGCTGACCAGTCTTTTTAAAAAATATATTTTAATTGGTTTCAGAGAAGAAGGAAGAGAGAGAGAAACATCAATGATGAGAATCATTGATTGGCTGCCCCCCGCATACCCTCCACTGGGGATTGAGCCCGCAACCCAGGCATGTGCCCTTGACCAGAATTGAGCCTGGGACCCTTCAGTCTGCAGGCCTATGCTCTATCCACCAAGCCAAACCGGCTAGGGCAGTGGTTGGCAAACTCATTAGTCAACAGAGCGGCAAACCGCGGCTCGTGAGCTGCATGTGGCTCACGAGCCGCAGTTTGCCGACCACTGGGCTAGGGCAACAGACCAGTAGTTTTATTGCTAACTTTACCCAGTTTCTATTGAATGAGTACAAAAAATATTTTACATGAATGTTAAAGGCACACTTTAAAATTAAATACCCATTGCATTTTGAAGTTATTTATTACATGTTCTTACAAGCTAGTCTTTTTAAAATATGGTAGTTTGTAAAACACTGTGATATGGAAACAGGAGAATTCTCGTGATCTGTCTGCAAGTGTTAAGATTCTGGCGTTTCTTTTTTTTTGTTGTTAATCCTCACCCGAGGATATTTTTCCATTGATGTTTACAGAGAGAAGTGGGAGAGACAGAGAGGGAAACATTGATGTGAGAGAGACAGATCCATTGGTTGCCTCCCCTGTGCACCAGGGGCTGGGGATTGAGCATGCAACCAAGGTATGTGCCTTGACCAGAATCAAACCCAGGAACCTTCAGTACAAGGGCCAACACTCTATCCACTGAGCCAAACTGGTGAGGGCCCCAGGTTTCTTTATGAAGCTTGAACTCCCAGGTCAACAGAGGTTGGGTTAGGGCCCAGGTCAACAGAGGCTGGATTAGGCCCCAGGTCAACAGAGGCTGGGTTAGGCCCCAGGTCAACAGAGGCTGGGTTAGGGCCCAGGTCAACAGAGGTTGGGTTAGGGCCCAGGTCAACAGAGGTTGGGTTAGGGCCCAGGTCAACAGAGGTTGGGTTAGGGCCCAGGTCAACAGAGGCTGGGTTAGGCCCCAGGTCAACAGAGGCTGGGTTAGGCCCCAGGTCAACAGAGGCTGGATTAGGCCCCAGGTCAACAGAGGCTGGGTTAGGCCCAGGTCAACAGAGGTTGAGTTAGGGCCCAGGTCAACAGAGGCTGGGTTAGGGCCCAGGTCAACAGAGGCTGGGTTAGGGCCCAGGTCAACAGAGGCTGGGTTAGGGCCCAGGTCAACAGAGGCTGGGTTAGGGCCCAGGTCAACAGAGGTTGGGTTAGAGCTCAGGTCAACAGAGGCTGGGTTAGGGCCCAGGTCAACAGAGGCTGGGTTAGGGCCCAGGTCAACAGAGGTTGGGTTAGAGCTCAGGTCAACAGAGGCTGGGTTAGGGCCCAGGTCAACAGAGGCTGGGTTAGGGCCCAGGTCAACAGAGGCTGGGTTAGGACCCAGGTCAACAGAGGCTAGGTTAGGGCCCCCGGTTTCCATGGAAGAAGCTGGGTTGGAGTCTTAAGCTTCTCTCTGCAAGAGGCTAGTCCACAGGTCAGAGGCCTGGTGTTCCCTGCTTTTTAGTGTAAAGGTGTTATTAGTTAACGTGGGAACGTCTCATTGACGGAAAACCCTTCTCGAACCCCTGCTGAGTATGCACGTATGGGTGGGTTTGCATGTTTTTCTGTGTGAGGATCGCATGGCTATTGTTGGGCGCTTGGAGGGTCTATGGGTTCCCAGAAGTCTGTATGCTAACCGGGGTAATTGGGCTGGAGTATCGGGTTCTGAACTGATAGGGCTGACCGAGTCAAAAACTCACCCGACTGACGTAATGGCACACAGAACTTAGGCAAATCCTTACACTTCTCCCCGAAGGAGCACATTCTGTGCAGGCAGGCCCACCTGTGCTGACCCCGCAGCAGGCAGACACTGGTCCACCCTGGCACTGCCACCGACAGCGTGTGGCGGAGAGGTGTCTTCACCTCACAGGTGTGTCTGTGAGCCTCCCGAGTGGCCTCAGGTCACCCTGTGTCCTTTGACACGCCCTCTGGCCCTCCCTGCCTTCCAGCCACCACGCAGGGCCCACCTTCCTCGGTGTGGCAATGTTGAGACCCCCCCACTCTGGGCACCAAGAGATAGGTGTTTGTTGCACCCCTCGTCCGCACTGGCCGTTGCTGGGGTGCCACGTCATGATTCTGAACGCCGATGAGTTATTCTGAAAGCCCGCAGTGGGGCGGGCACCTGTCCCGGGTGTCTGAGGCGGAGTCCTTCATCAAGCCCAGCTGACACAGGGGCAGCAGCACTCCAGGTCCACGGCTGGCAGCCCGAGGAAGCCTTACACCCAGGCAATCACGTGGCTGTTAAACACGTGGCAAAAGGCCGAGGGGCGGACGACGGAGACCACAGCCAAGCTGCTGGTCAAGGCTCCCTCACCCGAGGGGCCGCACAGTGGGTGCCTCCCAGCAGGACGGGCGTGCTGCCTGGGAAGCGGTTTGGAACGCGAGCTCTACTAAACTGTCTGTATTTCTGTGGATACTTGATATTTTCCACAATAAAAAAAGCTTTTCCAAAAATGGGGTGTATCAGGTTTCTGAGTGAGGAGTCACCAGATACTTGCAAGTGTGGCAGGACCTGGGAGCCCCTTGGTGAGGCCGGTGCCAGGGACTCTGGGCGAGGTCCCTGCCTGGCTGCCTTCCTCAGGCTGGCGTAGGGACCAGCCGCTCCTGGGAGGTGGGGACCAGAGCCTGGACCAGGGGTGGGCAAACTTTTTGACTCGAGGGCCACCATGGGTTCTTAAACTGGACCGGAGGGCCGGAACAAAAGCATGGATGGAGTGTTCGTGTGAACTAATATAAATTCAAAGTAAAGGAGCGGAGGGGAGAGCAAGAGAACCGGATAGAACAGCCGGATCCGGCCCGCGGGCCGTAGTTTGCCCAAGTCTGGCCTGGACCCTCTCCCTCTGAGGATCGGGGGGTTCGTAGCCCAGCTCAGAAATGGGAGCCCCAGCGGAGATCCACAGTGGAGAGCAGAGGTCCCGAGGGAAGCACGTGGGGCGGGGTGTGGGTGGGGATGGGGAGCATGAGCCTGGGCCCAGCCTGCCACTGGGGAGAGCTGCTCCGGAAGTGTTGGCTGTGCCGGCCCCAGCAGCAGGGAGCAGGGGCACTGGGCGGCCAGCTTCTCTACAAGGCAGGTCCCAGGATGGAGCCCTGGGCCCCTGGTGTGTCCTGGAGGCTCCCCGGGACCCTGCCCTTTCGCTCCGGCAGCCGTGGGACCAGGGCCTGTTTCCTAGAGGCTCTGGAGCAGTGAGGGGTGAATGAACAAAAGGCTGCGGGACCCTCCGGGGCGGGCCCCTCACCCGCCCACCTGGCGAGGGCGTCAGGCCTGTGCTCAGTTGTCCCAGCACCGCCCCACGAGGCCACCGAGGAACAGCGATGGTCCAGCAGCCCACATCCCCCCACCCCCGCCGCCCCCAGCAGGGGTTCTGAGCCACTCTAACACCAAGTCTCCTGGGGAAAGGTATTTAATGCGGGCAATGCCAGCTGGGCCTGCCTTTGCCAGGCTAACCCCAAACAGGAGGATCCAAACGCAAGGACAGGCTCCTGCAAGCTGTGACCATGCACCAGGCTCCTGACGCCGTCCCTGCCATCAGTCATGAGACCCAAGCCAAGCTGACCCCCACCCCTGGCGGCACCATCTCCACCCCCGGCTCTCGCTGGTGCCAGCTCGTGGAATGTACCGCGCAGTCCTGGCAGCAGTCACGGGCAGGACCAGGGCTAGCTGCACCAGTGCTGGCAGCCCAGCTCCTCAGGGGCCTCCAGGGCTGTTCTGGCGACCATGGCGGCACTGTGGAGCCCTGGCTTGTCCTCTGGGGTCACACATGACCCTGTCACACATAGTCCAGGATCTCGGTCTCCATCTCGTTCTCACTCCCATCCGACGGCTTGAAGTCCTCCTCCTCCTCCTCTTCCTCCTCCTCCTCCTCCCCAGACTCGCCTGTCAGCTGCTCTTTCCTTCCATCTCCGTCAGTCTTGGCCGGGCTGGAGAAGAGGGCTGGGCGGGAGACAGCGTGTCCCGAAGCAGGCTCCTGCCCCAAGCCCCAGACCCCAGACCAGGCCCCAGGCTGGGCCCCTGGCCCCCAGAACCCCAGAACAGGCTCCTGGGCTCCGCGGACAGTGCCTGGGCTCCAGCAGGAGCTGCTGTGGAGGGTGGGTGCCGGGACCTCGCACTCAGGCATGTCGGGGGAGGGACCGTGGAGCTGCATGCTTTGCACACCCCTTCCAGAGGTGCCCGTGACCCCCAGGAGTGCACACATTCTGTGAGTGTTTATGGGGAGAGGGCCCACAGCCTGGAATAGGCTGCCGAGGGCTTGGGTCCCAAACAAGGCTAAGCACCTCTGCTCCGTCAGCTCCACGGGGCAGGGCAGGCTCTGGGACACCCGCACCCAAGCCTGGGAGAAACCCTCTGGGAGGGGCCTCTTGCTTACTCTGCATCCCCGCCCCCCCCCCCCCGCCCCCCGCAGCCTCAGCCCAGCAGGTGCTCACTCCCCTCCTCAGGGACCCAGCTGCCAGGGCTACCTGCCCCCCTCCCCACCATCCCCCGCCCCCGGCAGGCCCCACAGGGCGACAGGACCTGGCCCACTGCCCGTCTCCCAGGGAGGACAGACAGCCGCATGCACACAGCGGGAAGGTGTGAGGTGGAGGCAGGTGTGAAGCGGTAACCATGACAGCAGCGGGCAGCCTGGGTGCTGGCTCCTGGGCTGATGCTGTCTCACAGCCCTCCCTCCCACAGCGCCAGAGAAGAGACCGGCCACGAGGGACACCTGCCCCTTCACCCGGCGCTCACCAGGCCTCCTGGCGCGGATGATCTGCCGGATCATGAGGGACATGGCGTTGCGCAGGTCGTCGCTGGTCTTGGGCAGGCACCACCCATCCCGCTCGGTGCAGGTCTCCTCGGCCCCGTCGTTGCGGTGAATGATCTTCTGCAACCTGGGCGGGGGGGCGGGAGGGGGGCACGGAGTTCCAGGGCGGCTCCCGGCTAACATGCCAGTGCATGGCATGGCCGGGGGGCTGTGCTTGGAAAAGCAGTGCGGAGTGCCAAGGGCGAAGTGGAGTGAGAGCATGCAGGACCGCTGGGCCCCGGGCTGTGCTCCCCGACCCTGAGGCACAGAGCGGGGGTGCCCACCCCACGGGCTTGGTGAGTTACAGCTCCCACCGCCTTCCCGGTGCGTTTAATGGGCCGCAGCTGCCCCCGGCGCCCCTCCCTGATTTCAAGGCATCACTGTGAACAACCAGATGGAAGGTCTCTGGGTTCTGGTCGGTTCTGGTCGGTTCTGAAGGGCTGGGGGCCACATCACGAACCCACACGTGGGCAGTGGAGGCGAGGCAGACTCCACAGGCAACATGTCTGCGGCCAGCCCAGCACCCTGCCTGGGACACGGAGGTGTGGCCCTTGGCGGCCCAGACAGAGGGCTCTCCAGGCAGCACCTGAGCCGCCGGGAGGGAGGCTGATGGAAATGAGCCTGCGCAGGGAGCTCTGTGGTGCCGCAGGTTCGCAGCCCCGACCCCTGCCCACAGCCTCACGCGGGCTTCGCGACCCTCCAGCACGTACTCTTCCACGTTCAGGTCGCATAGCTGGTAGAACATCTGTCGGTATGGTGGCAAGGCGCCCTCCCGGAAGATGTAAACCGAGTCCTGGGCAAGAGGGGAGACAGGGGCCCGTCAGGGGGAGCCTGCCCCTGGGGCGGGCAGTGTGGGAGACCCCACCCTGGGCCACAGGAGTCAGCTGGTCCCTGCGCCCAGGTGGGGCAGACAGGCCTGAGCCAGAGCAGGTGTGGAGAGAAGCCGCTCCGACGCCCTGGGAGGTTCTGGGAGGGGTGGACCCGGAGCTGAGAGCCTCCTGCCCGGCAGGCGGGCCCGGGGCTGGCTCTGCTGTGCTTGCGGCAGCCTGCCTGCCCCCCGGGCTCGGGGCACCCACCTTGAGCTTGTACTTGTTGGAGGCCGATTTCTGCATCCCTGCTGCCCCGGATGGGCCCAGGCCCTGCTTCAGGTCTTGCATGGTGACAAGCTGGTTGGCTGCCAGGGACAACAGCGGTGCTTTGGAATATAGGGGTGCTACCTAGCCCCCTCCCCAGGGATTGCTGCAAGCACCCCCCCCCCGCCCCCCGCAGCCCAGAGGCCACCGTCCTCAGCACCGGGGTGAGGCCCATCGCCCCAATTTGCAGAGCGAGCCAAAGCACTTACATGACTTTTTGACAGTGATGGGGAGGCTGTAGTTGTAGGTGCTGCGCTTGGCCTTCACAGGCATCTCGTTGGAGGTGTACCCTGCAGGCGAGGAGGGTGTCAGGTGCGGGTGGGCAGAGCCCCTTCTGGCACACGGTGCTGGCCGGGCATGACCGGCCCACCAGGGCTCACTGGGACAGCTCCCGAATGGGCCTGGGGGGGGGGCAGGAGCCACCCCGTTCCAGAGCAGGGCCACAGCTGGGCTCTGGGCACGGTGACTTGCTGCGGACACCGGCTGGACGCCCGGCCTGCCCCCCCCCCCCCCCGCTGCCCCGCCAGGAGCCACAGAAGGCCCACGCGGACGAACGAGTGAACGAGTGGCTGTGGCTCAGTAATGAGGGTCAGCGTGGGGCCAAGCCTGAACTCGCACCCTCACGTCCACCTCACTTCAGCCCTCACCAGGGGCCGCCTGCTCCCCGCACGTGGACGCGTGATTACCAGCGCGCACAGGAAAAGGAAGACGGGAGGGGAGGGAGGTGTCGGTCATTCTTACCAGATTTCATCCCACAACGGATCCGGAAATCAAGGACTTGGTAGATCTTGGCTTGCGGGTGCTTTCGGGGGTCGTACCCGAAGCGAATCCACAGGCTTCTCCAGGGACCTGTTATCTGCAGGCAGAGAAGGTGCGAGTGGGGAGGGGCCAAGGCCGAGCCCCGGCTCCGCAGATGCACAGGCCAGGTGCCTGCCTGGGGCGGAGAGGGGGGGACTCCGAGGGGGGCAGTGCAACACCTCAAGATTTGAAGGACTGGGAGCCACATCAAGAGCCCACACGTGGGCAGTGGAGGCAAGGCAGACGTGGCTCTGCAGCCCCCCAGCTCTGCCACGTGCGGCTGTCCGCTCGGACAGGTCACTTGGTCTTTCCAAGCCTCGGCCTTCCTGTCAGGTGGGGTGACATGAGCCCCCATAGATGTTGTGAGGATGAAAGAGATGAGGCCTGGGGCCTGGGCCTCGGTGCCGGCCACAGGAAGTGCTCGGTGAACACGTCACTGTCCTCCTGAGGCCACGTGTCCAGAAAGCCCACGCGGAAGACAGATGGCGACTCTTAAGTCCGGGTCCGAGCCCAGGTACCCACCCCTCACCACCCTGCCTGGGGCCCTCGGCATGCAGGGTCCCTGCCCCCAGCACCTCTGGGAGCCGCAGTAATGACACCCCACCTCCATCCGCCTGGACTGAGTCCAAGGGGGAGATCCCCACTGAACCCCACTCAACCCAGGGAGAAGGAGTTGGGGCCAGAGGCACTGTGGTCAGGGGCCGGGCTCTGCAGCCAGACAGGCCGGGGGCCCGGTGGCTCTGCCACTCGCTGGCTGTGAGACCGCGACACCTGTCAGGTCAGCGCTCTGCGCCAGGCTCCTCCTCAGCGGTGAGTAGGGAACCTGCTGCCACCGGGGGAAAGGCTGAGGTGCCCACGCAGCACTCGACCAGATCCCTTAAAGGTGTAGAATCCCTTTGCGTAAAGTTACGAAATTACTCTTTAATCCTGAAATCACCCCAGGTGGCCGAGCGTGCTCTTAGGGGAGGGGGCGGGACAGGGCAGCCTGCTCGGGCTCTGAGGGGTCACCTCTGGGACCCGCATGGCCCTGGTGGGAACCAAGGTGGCGGCTGGGCAGACACTCACCATGTAATAGGCCATGAAGGGCAGCAGGACCTTGAGCTTGTCAGGGTGGACGCTGATCTTGGCTCTGACGGCGTTGCGTGACCAGATGGGACGGATGTCAAACAGCTGGGGGGGGGGGAGGTCAAGGCAGAGGCTGAGATGAGCACAGCAGCCCGCCCGCCGGCCAACTCTGCAGGGCGGTCTGGCCCTGGAGGACCCTTTCCGAAAGGAGTCGGGGGAGGGCGGGGCTGAGCCAGCAGGGACCAGGCTCCGGGGCAGATGCGCCATCGCTCAGCCTCCGCTCGGAAGCAGGCTGCACACGCAGCTCGTGCCGAGTGTGAGTCCTGAAAGGACGAGGGACACAGCCTCTGTCCTGTGCAGCTCACAGGGCAGCAGATGACCAAAGGACCTGGAGCTCCAGACCCCGAGCTGGCACATCACGAAGGCCGAAGAGATGGCCTAGCGCAGGGAGGACTGAAGGCCAGTGTGGCTCAACGCAGCGGCCCGGGCAGGAAGGGCCCTGAGCCAGTTAGGATTGGGCCGTGTCCAGAGGAGAATGAGGAGCCTCGGACAGCGCTCCTCCCCCCCTCCCCCCCCGCGATTGCTAGAAACACAGCAAGGTGTCCAGTCTCTTTAAGAAGCACTCTGTCCCCCAAGGACAGTGAACTGCAACCAGGGGCGCGCCTCCACCGGCAGGGAGGTGGCTTCACCGAGGACCTGCTGTCCACACCCGCAGGACACCAGGAGCAGACCCCAGCCCGAGTCCTCTCAGCACCACAGCCAGAGGGCAAGGCGAAGGCTTCCGCCCAGGGAGGTCCGGCCTCCGACTGGCACGGGCAGGCTGTGTGCACCTGGCACGCTGCAAACCCACGAATGAAGGCGAGTTTCCAGGAACCGGAGCTCCACACGAAGTCATATCTGAACAATGCACCGATTGTTGGCCTCCCAAAGGGACCCATTAGGGAATTCTAAGAAGTGTTTCCACCTTGCCAGTCGAGCTTACACTGGCATGGCTTTCAGACTGACATCTAGAGATGAGAACATCCCGTGTGCTAACGAACCAGTTAAAGAAGTGGGCACCGCCAACTGCAAAGAGGGAGGAGAGCCCAGCTGGTCTCCAGGCGGCTGGCGCAGGCGTGCGGAGCGGCGGGCTCACCTTCCTCAGCTCCTCCTCCACCTTGCGGTCCATGGGGTTGGTGCAGATCCTGCTCCAGGTCTGCACTGCAGCCTCCAGCGGCTGCTCGGGCACCTCGTCCCCCTCGAAGTTGACAAAGATGGCATTGTGGAGGCGCCGGGCCCTGCTCAGGCCGATCAGATTCTCGCCTGAGATGGGGGGGTTGTTGTAGCCTTCCCTGGGGGCAGAGAGGCCCATGAGAACCAGGCACAGCCCGTGACGCCGGTGGCCTGTGTCTGTGCGCTTTTCCCTGGAATCCGGGTCAGGGAGAGGTTCTTAGCGCCCGAGACCCGTCTGTCCTCAGGCTGAGCACCGGGGAGAGGGCAGCGACCAGAGGCAGCTCAGAGAGGCTGGGCCTGCAGCTCTGAGCTGGGCAAGGCCGAAAGGTCCCAGAGGCTGAGTGTGGGGGAGGCTCCTGTCCCGAGGTGGTGGCCTCAGACTCATGCAAGCACCCACCCGCCAGTCTAAACTAGGAACAACCCCGATGCCCCTCAGGCAGGGATGGTGACAGTGGCCACGCAGCCACACGGGGCCTGCTGTCAGGCCTCAGCTCGCACTGACTTCTCCAATTCACTCTCAGCCTCAACCAGCCCGCGAGGAGGCAAGCACTTCCCTGTGAAGTAACGGAGCCCGGGTGAGGAGCCTGCCCAGAGGCCGCACCTGTGCCGAGCGAGAGCCCAGCCCGAGGCGGCGGACAGCATCCGGGAGCAATGGGTGTCACCTGTGCCACGCAGCAGAGGCTTTTGAAAAGCGAGGGTCCTGACACCAGTCACAGTGGGTCCCTCTGGTTGGCACAGAACACACTCAGGCCAGTGGTCCCAGGTGCCCAGTGCCGCTATGTGAGGTGGGGAGCCAGCAGCATCCGACCTGCACTAAAGCAGGGGACAGTGTGAAGAGCCCCCCACGAGCCCCCCCCAGCTCCAACAGCTACCGTCACACGGTGGCTTCCTTTCCTTGGCACCACCCCAAACTCACTGAATTGTTTCAGAGTGCACTTGAACGTACGCCTGGCCGTCACACTTCATTCAGGTGACTATTACCTTTTCTACTGGTTTCCCTTTTACCTGAACTTTCTGTGAGTGCATGCCACCTGCTTATTTATGGCGAACAATGACCTTCACACTGGGAAACAAAATTGTAATCACAGGATCAAGTCTGTGCCTTTTTCAAAAACCGTGACGCTAGTAAAACCATCCTGCCAGAGCAACAGTGTCCTGGGTCAAAGACACCCCCTGAGACCACGGACCCCCACGAGGAAGTGGCCCGCTGCAGGGACAGGGCTCCTGCACCCACTCAGCTTCCTGGAGAAGGGACCTGCCAGGCCAGCCCCATCCTTGTGTCCCGGCGTGGCAAGGCCAGCAGAGCGAACCATCGATGGCAGTGCTGGGAGAAAAGGCAGGTGCTTTCCAGGTGCTGGGAAACCCGTGAACCCGTGGCGAGGGCAGAGGGCCTGTGGGTCCAAGGGCAGCTGGCCCTCCTCCCTGGGACGCTGTGGGGAGGCCGGGGCTCAGAGGACCCGACTGGGCCGGCTGTGGCCGACAGTTAATCTGTAAACGCTCTCATAACGGTATCTTTGAGCTCTTAGGAGAGAGGCACTGGGGGAAACTCCTGCAGGTGGGACTGCTTGGCCAACAGGAAAAGAACATCTGGAATCATAACCGATTTGACCAACTGCTCACCAAAGGAGTTGACCTCATTTTTGGGTGACCCCTTAGTAGGGGGGTGTGCATTTTCGCACCTCAAGGTGCACACTTTTGGGGATGGGTCTTCAAGTCCAAAGGTGACATCCCAATTCACGCTCCGTAGTGTGGGGGCAGCTCTGAGCACCACCTCCGGGGTGTGGGGGTGGGGGCGCTGGCTCTGCCTGGAGGCGCTGGTCCATGGGCTTGAGCACAGCTGACGGCCCGCGGCCAGCAGGGGGAGGAGACCCTCGGCTACCCAGGCAGCAGGCGCTCAAGTCCTCCAGCTTTTGAAGCTGAACAAGCCACGGACAACGCTTTAACGAGCATCACCACCTTTGGGCCGTGTTTCCAACTGTCTTTTTCCGTTTGTTTCTGTTTTCCTAATCGTGCTCCCCCAAAGCTTCACCCACGGGGCTGGTAAGTACTCGCAGAGGCCTCTCTCGGGCCAGGCTGCCCTAGCCACCGGGGTTACCACGGAGGGCAGGAGGCCAAATCACTACCTCCACCGAGCTCACGCTGAAATCGAGACATTTAAAAACTGTGCCCTTCTGTGTGTGATCAGAAAAAGGAAAGCATGCAAACAGACACACAGTGTGCAATGAGCAAGGCGTGGGGGTCAGAAGTCGGGGCCCGGGGCAGCATGTGGCCTGGACCAGCCCCCGTTTGCAGAGACATGCACAGCGCTTCTGAGGGAGGCGCATCAGTGGCTGTGAGGCGGCCACGCCATTCTTCTCCAATTGGGCATTTCCCAACTCATGGGTTTCCTTTCTTTTTGATACCATTCCGCCTTGGCTGCTATACAAGGAAACCCCACTCCTTCCTGTCACTGTGGCTGCTGGTCCCCAATCGAAGCCATGGCACACCCAGACCTGCCTTGCCCATAGCCCCTGGGGTCTCTCCTTCCTGCCGGCCGTCAAATGAAAGCATCCATTTCCTTTATACGGACGCAGCACTCTCACGGGGCCTTGGGGGCACACACGGCGGCGGGCCGGGGACCTCTGTGACAGCCTATGATGCGCGTCACTTGGCGTTTCTAACGCTCGGCGCCCGAGAAGCCACCTGAGTCGAGAGATGCTGTCCCTGTGCTCGGGAGCCGTGTTCTCGCGAGCAGACACGGCGGCCACGCACACAGCCACTACGACCGTGAGCGATGGCTCCGGGCGATGGCACACAGCTGGGGTACACTGGGCCGGTTTCGGAGGTGCGTGTGGCGCAGGGGGCAGGCACGGCAAGGATGAAAGATAAAGATGGCCAGGAGGTCACGGGCAGGGATGGGACAGGGAGGCCAGCAGGGGATGGAAGGTGCTGGCTCAGAGGGGACGCCCACAGGTGGAGCTTCACTACATGTGTCATTACTGGTGACAGCAAGGCCCGGGGGGTGGCAATGACCCGGGACTAAATCCAACAGCCACTTCTCGGCTGGAACCAAGCCCCGGCGCCAGGGTCTCTGTCCTGTCAGGGCCCTCCAGCTCACAAGCACCCGGCCACCGCTCACCCAGGCCTTCTCTGCACCTGGCCCCGTGCGGAAGCTTCCTGCGCCTCCGGCTCGGACCCTGACGCTGTGGGGCGGGCGGGCTCACCGATGTTGTGTCTCTGGGCGATAGAAGTAGTCCGCTGGGGTGTCTAGCCGGGAGAAGATGGGCGGGGGGATGTAGAGCGGCAGCTCCTGATGGAAGAAGTCCTCCCTCTCGGGCCTGACCATGAGCACCTTGTCGTACATGGACTTGTGCACGCCACCCGGCTCCGTGTGCACAGCCAAGTACTGGAAGTCGGACATTCCTGGAGAGAGAGGCAGATGGGTAGCCGGCACCGCAGCCAGGGACCACTCTCCTGGCTGCACCTGCAGGCAGGGGCAGTGCCACGCACCAACGCCCAGGTCTTCTTGGGGAGGTGCCGAGCCAGCCGTGTAGTGGAGGCTGCCGGGCCCGGGTGTCAGGAGCTGAAACCACACGCTTCCGAACTGCTTCCGTGCCCTTGGCTCCGTGCACGCCCCGTCACTCGGATAAATGGCGTTTGGGGTGGGGTGTGTGTGGTGTGAGAATAAAGTCTGGGTCAGCGCTTCTCACGTGACTCGCCTGGGATCTTGCTAAGTGCAGAATCTGAGATGGCGCATTTCTAACAAGCTCCCAGATGAGGCAGGGGCCGCAGTGCCGGGGCGCACCTGATGCTGAGGTGCTGGCTCAATTAGAGATGGGAACTGAAATCACTGGAAGCCTTGTCCACACAAGGACAGCCCTCTTCGGTGACCGGACAACTCACCAGAATGGCTGACAGTCAAAATGCCCAACCCCTGGGGTCCCAGGTGCAGGTCCTGCTTCAGTTTCTCTCCTCTTTTTTCTCTCTCCCCCTCCCACCGCCTCAATCATTCCTCTCTTCAGATTCTGAGACCTGCAGCTGCAACTAGAGGTTTCTCAGTGCCCCCAGGTGGTGGGCCGGCCCCTGAACAGGCACTGTCTCCCTGAATCTTCACAAGGGCTGCAGGGACTCAGGGCCCCACTGTCCAGACAAGGAGACTGAGGCGGAGGGAAGCCCAGCGACCCGCATGAAAAACCCCGCAGAGCTCAGGAAGGGAAGTCCGCGTCCCTTCTCACCCGCCCCCCTGCCTTCCTGCCTCCTCACTGGGGCTCCGTGGGTAGCAGACTTGATTGAGGACCCCCCGGGAGACATCCAGTTGGCTAAGAGCACAAGAAACATGAGGTCCTAAGGGGCTGAGGTGATCTGGGAAGGCTTCTGAGGGGAGGCGGCAGCAGTAGCAGCAGGGAAGACGGAACAGGTTCCACAACACGGGGGGGAGAAGGGGGGCTGAGAACTGGAGGCCTGTAGGGCAGTCTTATGTGGCCCCTACAATAACTGAAAGTAGGGCACCCCTTATGGACCTCCAGGAAGCTGTTGGCTGGAGGGAAGAAGCCCTCACCGCCCGCCCCGCAGGCCTGTGCATTCCTGGCTCATGTCACTTGGGGGGCTGACCTACCAGGCTCCTGCAGGCAGTGGGGACACAGGCCCTGAGATCACCGAGTTCGGAAAGAACGCACTGGCAGTTACCTTGAAATCTGTAAATGGTGGGGACGATGCCAAGGATATCCACGTCAAACGCGACCTGGGGGTGGGCCTCGGGCCCTGGCAGCCCCTCCTTCCGCTTTGCCTTCCTCCTGACACGGAGCAGCAGGCTGCTGGTACTGAAGCGGTTGGCGCACACGGGGTGGCAATAGGGGTCCTTGGGCCGGAAGTAGAGCTCCAGCCTCTTGGTGGGGTCTCCATAGATCTGTGCCAAGGCCAAGGGAGACGGATGAAGCCGTGGCCAGCTACGCTGCCGGCAGGGGACTGCTCCTCTCTCCACAGCAGCCTGCCTGGCGTGACCCCGGTGGCGGGGGAAGGGCCAGGAGCCCGGGAGCTCCTGTTTCATTCAGAGCGCTTAGTTCCCCAAAGGCTCACTTGTCAAACCCAAGCATCGCAGAGCAAACCAGGGAACCTCTTGCTTCTCAGCGGCTGTGAAGCTGGAGAGAATAACTGCCAGCTGAGCGGGGGTTCAGGGAAGGCCTCGAGAGACAGTTCATGGTCTGGTGCGTGGAAAGCACTTACACAAAGGCCTGGCACAAGGAAGCACCCATCCCAGCTCCCCTAAGTCCTGGGTGGCCTTGAACTGCCTCGCTTTCCTTGTAAAATGCGGACAATGACAGTACCCGCCCCGCAGGGTTCCAATGAGGACAGGATGTAAGTCAAGCTCCTAAGACGGTGCCTGGTACCGAAAAGTGAACTGTTACTACTTTAACCCTAAAACCGGAACATTTCGTCCAATCCCGTCTTCACCCCCCCCCCGACCCCCGCCACGTAGATCGGCGGCTCTTCATCTCCGGAGCCCCCGTTTTCCACTCCTCCACTCCTGTGCAAAGAGGACGTGGCAGCCCAGCACACCCTGCGGGGCTGCGGGCGACCTGCGTTCAGGGCAGGGGCGCCGACGCTGTGGCTCATCCGAATATGGGGTGCAAAGGACACCCCCTTCCCTCTCTGGATCTCCCCGACAGTCCTTTCTCTTTGCTTCCAGGGAACAACGGTCTGTTCCTGGCGGCCTCCCTAGCAAAGCCCGCCCACTGCCCGCACCAGCGCCCGCCTAAAGCTCCGTTGCCAAGGAAACCACACTAGTCCCCCGTGACCCCGCCCCTCCGGCCGCGGTCCCACAGCTCCGTCCCTCCCCCGCGGTCCCGGGGACCCCCTCTTCCGCACCCGAGAAACGCCTTCCTCGCCGCCCAGGGTCGACAGCATCTTGGACACGTCGCGCACCACGCCCGGGTACTCCACGCACACCATGCGCTGCTCGCGCCGCAGCTCCACGGGGATGGCGACACCCGGCCCCGCGTCAGTCGCCCCCGCTGCCATCCCTGCGGGTCTGGCCCGGGCCCCGCGGTCCGTGCCTCCACGTGCGCCCAGAGGCCTCGCTTTGATGGTTCCGTGAAGGATTCGTTCCGGCCTCCCTCACCGCTCGCGTCTCTCTAAATCCCTGGGCTCCAAGGCCTCGGGGAGCAAAGGTCCGAGGGAAGGCCCCGCGGTTTCGCGGTCAACTACCGCTCCGTCCTGGCCATTGTGTTTTTAAAAGTAAGGGGTTAGCCCGAGGGGCGGGGCAAGGGCCTGTCTCTTCCACTTACCCACGGCGGACCCAGAGGCTGATAGGTCACCGCCCAGCTCGCTCTCGACTTTAGCCAATAAGAACCCAAAGACCGAGCCGAGCTCTTAGCCAATGAACAGTCAGGCGGAAGCCTGGTTCCACCCCTTCTGCCAGCTCCATAGTTTTAGCCACTAAGGAATCAGGACTAGGCCGAGTCCCCGCCCCTTCCTCGGTTCCACCCTATGACAGCTCGGGGCCAGCCGAGCTATTCTTCCGGCGGAGCGGTTTCCTGAGGGCTGGGGTCCCCCTACTTCTGCCCCCACAGTTCCCGGACCGGTTTCCAGCTGCGCGAGGAGCCCGAGAAGTGGGTGGGAGATGGGGTCGGCCTGGAAATGGCGAGCGCGGGGGAATTGGGCTTTGTTTTGTTTGTTTTCTTTACTTTTTTTGGTTGGGTTTACCCCCCCCCTTTTTTTTTTATTTAGAGGGAGTTGCGCTTTGCTTGTTTGGCGGATGCCGCCGTCAGTCCTTCCTCTCTTAGTTCTTAAGCGCCGATGTGTGCGGGGCACTGCCCAGACCCTAACAGAAGCAATCAGCTGTGTGGGGGACCCTAGGACCATTCAAAGACGTTGTGGGTGAGAAAGGGGTTCAACGGAAAGTAACCTCATGGGGTGATCTGATCATAAAGGTCTAAATGGGCAGGTCATGGTGGTATTCACTCCCCAGGCATGTAACTTCTTTAGTAAAAGGTTTATCTTCGCCTTAAACGAGTCCTTTCCGTTGTTTTTGTGGGTTGATAACACCTTTGAAAAATGGATGTAAGCACCTTCACTTGTTACTTATCCTGGAATCCAAACCCGCTTACTTTCTCCCACCTTCATCCCTTAATTCCAAATGCATAAAAGAAACTGCATATTGGTGATGGGGAGGGGAAAAAAAAAAGGAAGAAACTGCAAAACTGTTACCCTTCACAGGGGTCCTCAAACTTTTTAAACAGGGGGCCAGTTCACTGTCCCTCAGACCGTTGGAGGGCCGGACTATAGTTTAAAAAGAAAAACTATGAACAAATTCCTATGCGCACTGCCGGCCCGGGACGCGTCGGCTGCTAAGCAGGACAGGCAGCGGCACCCGGCGGGCCGGATCAATGTCCTCGGCGGGCCGCATGTGGCCCGCGGGCTGTAGTTTGAGGACCCCTGCTCCAGAGCATTTGAGATCTTGCTTCCTAGCAATTGTCAGTTTGGCTCAAATTTTATAAAAACTCTTTTACAGCCCAGCCGGCGTGGCTCAGTGGTTGAGCATCGACCTATGAACCAGGAGGTCACGGTTAGATTCCCTGTCAGGGCACATGCCCAGGTTGTGAACTCAATCCCTAGTGGGGAGGGGTCAGGGCACGTGCCCAGGTTGTGGGCTCAATCCCCAGTGGGGGGCGTGCAGGAGGCAGCCGGTCAATGATTCTCTCTCATCATGGATGTTTCTATCTCTCTCTCCCTTCTGAAGTCAATAAAATATATATATATATATTTAAAACTCTCTTACAATGAGCAAGTGTCAGAAAACAGAACTATAGGGAGCAAAGTGGGGGGAGATGAATCACCGCAGGTGGGCGGGCCTGTGTACCTGCAGCCCAGAGGAAGCAACAGGACCGGCGTTGCTGGTACCTCCGTACCTCGGAAGCCTGCTCCTTTTACTCCCAGGGTTCCTTTTACAGGGTCGAAGAAATGTAGCTCAAGTTCATGAAAATATGTTCTCCTAGGAGCTTTATCGTTTTAGTCCGTCCTGTTTTTTCATTGTTATGGTGGGATTCTCGGTTCTAACAGAAAGGGTCTCTGTACCACCGGGAATGTGGCCCCTCTCATTTCCCCTCCTCTCCCTCCTCCTTCACCCCCCTCAGGTGAAAATGTTTCCAACAGCCATTGTGATTCAGTTTTCCATGTTTTTGTCTTATTTAGAAATCTCTTGGGTAATGTCCAAAAGTTGGGGAATTTTAAAATTATCTTCCTGTTGTGGACTTCTAGCTTAATTCCACCCCTAGTCAGAGAACAGATTCTGTACGGTTTCAGGCCGTCCCTTAAAGCAGCGGTCGGCAAACTGCGGCTCGCGAGCCACATGCGGCTCTTTGGCCCCTGGAGTGTGGCTCTTCCACAAAATACCACGGCCTGGGCGAGTCTGTTTTGAAGAAGTGGCGTTAGAAGAAGTTTAAGTTTAAAAAATTTGGCTCTCCAAAGAAATTTCAATCGTTGTCCTGTTGATATTTGGCTCTGTGGACGAATGAGTTTGCCGACCACTGCCTTAAAGCTTTCGTGTGCAGTCTTGTTAAGTGTTCCAGGTACATCAGGAAGCAGTGTGTATTTCACAGGTGTCAGGTGCAATGTCCTTTATCCTTTCCCGGGTGTGCGCATGTGTGTGCCCGGCTGCCTCTATGGGGAATGTGTTAAAATTTCCCATTGTGGTTGCCCGTTTGCCTATTGATTCCTCTTCTTAGCTTCGTCAGTTTTGCTCGTAATTGAGGTCCGCGTTACGTACATATAAATTTAGAAAGGCTAGGCTACATATTCCCGGTAAATGGCCCTTCAGTCCTCACGGAAGGTTCCTCTTTATAGGGAGGAAAGTCTAAACGCGTGTGATTTTTTATATGGCTACAAGAGATTTGTTTTGGTTCATGTTTTCACAACATCCGTCTTTTCCCGTCTTTTCACTTTCACAGTCTCTCTGTACCCTTGTATTTTAAGCCTGTCTCTTGTAAGCAGGATGTAGTTGTGTGTTTTCTAACCTCCTGTCTAATATCCTTTGTCTTTGAACTGGAGTATGTAATGGTTTTATATTTAATGTAAGGCCGATATACAGGGTGGGGCAAAAGTAGGTTTACAGTTGTTCATATGGAAAATAACACAATAATAATAATAATACAAGAATAAAACTGTTTCGCCAAAACCGGTTTGGCTCAGTGGATAGAGCATCGGCCTGCGGACTGAAGGGTCCCGGGTTCGATTCTGGTCAAGGGCATGTACCTTGGTTGCGGGCACATCCCCAGTGGGAGGTGTGCAGGAGGCAGCTGATCGATGTTCCTCTCTCATCGATGTTTCTAGCTCTCTATCCCTCTCCCTTCCTCTCTGTAAAATATCAATAAAATATTTTTTAAAAAAGAATAAAACTGTTTCATGTACTCACAATCATGAACCTACTTTTGCCCCACCCTGTACTGAAGTCTAAACCTATTCAACTTCTGTTCGTCCCATCTCTTCTATTTCCCTTTTCCCCCTTCCTCTTCCTCTTTTATACTAATTACATTTTATTACTTTATTTTCCTTTCACTGGTCACCCTGCAGATTATACTATGAATCCGCACGCAGTGGTAGCTTAGAGACACTCCCCTGTGTACCTTCCTTTTTCCCTTGGCCATAGATCATGGTAATTACTCTGCATCCATTCATACATGGCTTCCTCATTCTTTGGGACAGAGACTCACTGTCCCGCTGCCGGCTGGACCAGGACTTACTTGTCAGCCTCTGCGAGGGGCACTTAGGCTGTTTCCATCCCGCTGCAGACAGGGTAGCGATGAGTCCCTGTCGGGTGTCATTTCACAGCCGGGTCGGGTATCTGGAAGGGACTGTTGGGGCATGTGTGTCTGATTTGGTTAGACGGTCGCTAAATGTTCCCCCATTGGGGCCGCACCCATTTGTAATCTGTCCCCGGAGGCCGGTCTGCGTCCTGCCGCCCTAGCCCTAAACCCCGAGCTGTTTCTTCCCGTCCCGCTGGGCAGCCCCTGCCCCGCCCCGCCCCCCACCCCTGTCCCGGGTAAGGGGCTTCACCACCTGGCGGGGGGGGGGGGGGGGGCGCTCCGGGATGCCTCCCCCTCCCCAGAAGCCAGGGGGCGCTTCTCTCCCTCGAATGCAAAGCGGATCCCTCCCGTCAGGCTCGCGTGGCTCCCCATTACAGGAGGGTAACCCCAAACCCTTTAACCCCCAGGCCTCGATGCCTTTGTCCCCATCCTCTTCATCTCGGGGTAACCTCTGAGAAAGGGTGTCGCACCCCCTCCCCCTTTGAAGAGGCCCCTCTCCGGGACCCCCCTCCTGATTGCTGATGGTGGCGGGGTCTCTTTGGCCCGTTTTAGGCACCTTTCACGGACAGACGCCTAATGGGTGATGGCTGATGAATGAACCTAGAACTGCACCCCGAGCGACACGCGCTTCCGCCCTCCGCAGCCTCCTACGGGCGGCCGCGGCCACCAGGGGGCGCTGTCCCCCTCCCGGCCAGTCGGCCCTGAGCCCCTGGATATTCCAGGCCGGGGTCTCTGCGGCAAAGGGGCGCTCGGGGAACCCTAGACACGGGATGGATGACCAGGAAGAAGGAAGGAGGGATGGGGAGGAGGAAAGAAGGTGGAGAGGAGGCGGGGAGGGGGCAACGGGGAAGGTAAAGAGCGAGGGGTGGTGAATAGGGAGGGAAGGGGGGCTGCCATCCTGGACACTGGGACCCGCGCCTCTGGCCCGTGGGACCAGACCCCTCGCTCGCTCTCAGGCTGCTCGGCATGAACCCTGATTCCGTGGGCAGGGTTTACCTGTGGATTAACCAGCCTGGGGGTGGGGGGGAGGTTCTTCAAAGCTCAGTCCAGCCCTGGCCAAGGCGGTGTCCGGCTGTAAATGGGAAGGGAGGTGCTGGGTGGAGGCGGCTGCGATGGCCGGGGCTCCCAGCTGCTCAGGGGAGCTGCGAGCTGGGCCTCATGGAGCCCAGGGCTGCCCCGCAGGTGCAGCTGCCAGTGGGGTCCCTGGGGAAGCAGTTCTCAAACGGGTCCTCAGCCCACACGGCTGTGCTTCCATGCTGAGTGCACAGGCCTGGCCAGAGGGTCAGAAAGGCCCCGCCGGGTTCGGCCCTCCCCAGGCACCTGCCCCTTGGGGTGGGCAGCGAGCAGGCCCATCCGTTTGTCTGCAGTCCATCTGTCCAACCACCCATCACTCCATCCCCCCACCCACTGCACAGTGTGTGTTTGCTGGGTGCTGGGGAAGGCGTTCCCACAGTGCACGCAGCCGCGCAAGGACAATTCCGGTCAGCGTCGCGGGTCCTGCGGCTGCGGGCGTCTACGCAGCAGGGGGAGGCCTCCTGGCGGGGGCATGTGGGCTGAAAGCAGCAGGAGAAGCGAGGGCCCCCCTTACTAGGAGGGAGCAGCGTTCAGGAGGTGGGTCAGGCAGGGCCCATCTGGAAGAGAAGGAGGCGGCGGGGATCCCGGCGGGCTGCCTCTGGGTGCTCAGTCCTGGGTGCCCCACGTGGCCCTGGGGCTCCCTCCTGCTCCGGCCCCGAGTGGGCTCCGCATTGTGGGCCTCGGTGGAGGGGCATTTCCCGCCCTCTCTCCCCGGGCCGGGGGCTGTCCGGGCTGGGCTGGGCTCTGGCTCTGAGGCCTTTGTTCAGGGAACGTCCGGGTCACATGGAGCCACCAGCTGTTCTTTTTTTTTTTTTTTTAATGGCGCTGAATATAAAAACGGCTACTTTAGCCGAAACCGGTTTGGCTCAGTGGATAGAGCGTCGGCCTGCGGACTCAAGGGTCCCGGGTTTGATCCCGGTCAAGGGCATGGACCTTGGTTGCGGGCACATCCCCAGTGGGAGGTGTGCAGGAGGCAGCTGATCGATGTTTCTCTCTCATCGATGTTTCTAACTCTCTATCCCTCTCCCTTCCTCTCTGTAAAAAATCAATAAAATATTTTTTTAAAAAAAACGGCTACTTTCACCTTTTGTTGTTGTTAATCCTCACCAGAGGATATTTTTCCAGTGTTATTTCATTTTATTTTTAAAGACAGAGTGAAAGGGAGGGAGGGAGGGAGAGAAAATCGTAGATGTGAGACACGTTGGTTGGTTGCCTCCCGAATGCGCCCCAATGGAGCTGCAGTCCAGATGCACCGACCAGGTATGGAACCCGCAAGCCGTCCGTCCGCCGGCTGACCCTCTCACCCCTGAGCCCGGCCAGGGCTACGTTCACCCTCTCTGAGGGTCCGATTCAGTGGCATTAAGAGTACACACACGCGCCCTAAACGGTTTGGCTCAGTGGATAGAGCGTCAGCCTGTGGACTCAAGGGTCCCGGGTTCAATTCCGGTCAAGGGCATGTACCTTGGTTGTGGTCACATCCCCAGTGGGAGGTGTGCAGGAGGCAGCTGATTGATCTTTCTCTCTCATCGATGTTTCCAACTCTCTCCCTCTCCCTTCCTCTCTGTAAAAAAATCAATAAAATATATTTAAAAAAAAAGAGTACACGCACGCTGCGGTGCGGCCATCCCCCATCCACTCCCAGAGCTCTCCCTCTCGCCAAACTGAAACTCTACCTGTTAAACAGTAACTTCCCACGCCCCTCCCGCAGCCGCCCTTCCGCTTTCTGTCTCGATAACTGTGCCTGCCCTGGGACCTCACATGAGACGACTCACACGTATCAGTCCTGGGCCACTGAGCATCGTGTCCGTCCGCATCATCCGAGGGGGAATGGGGTTCCGTCGGCTGGTGGCCCCGCCGGTGGCCCTCTGTCGCGGGTGGGCACTGGAGTTGCTTCCCCATCCGTCTGGCTGCGTGAGGGATGCCGCTGGCTTTCCCGGTCTCTGGCTCAGCGCGGGGCACGCGCAGCCAGCAAGCAGGTGGTGCTTTGCGAAGTTGCAGGGTCGAGGACCGTGGACCCGTCCGAGTAGCCACCTTCCTTTTGCATCTGGAGGCCCCTGCGGAAGAAGGGGCTCCCCGGCCTCGGACACGCTCCCCGTCGCTGCGCCACACCCTCAGGGCCTCTGAGACTTCCCAGATAGAGCAGGAGGGGCTCCCGACCTAGCCACCAAGCATGTCCCCAAGCCACCCCATTCCAACCTGACCCTGACCCTGAGCCCTGGAGCCGAGACCAGAGACTGGGCCGCTCCGGGCTGCTGTGTGCGCCTTACTCCGCAGGGCAGCCCTGTGTGTGTGTGCAGGGGAGGGGGGGGGGGATCACTCATTTTACAGACAAGGTGGTTGCAGAGTAGAGAAACGATGACAGAAAGGATGACAGAACTCTGCACAAGGCTAACTTCAAACCCATCCTTCTGTCCTCCCGCCTCCGCCAGGCAGGGAAGCCTGCAGACCTCGCTCCTGGCTCCTCCATGCTGGCCTGGCCGGACTCTAAGCCTGAAGGCCAGGACCCCCCTCTCCCCCCAGGGCCCAGTGCTGAGCAGGCCTTGGAGGCTCCTGGGCTGGGGGTGCATTCCCACCCCCTCTTCCTAGAGGATGGCGCCCTCAGCACCTCGCCTGCCCGGGCTGTGCAGGCCCAGCTGCAGAGGGCCCAGCTGCAGAGGGCGGCGTGGAGAGCACCAGTGGGCACCCTCCCTGCCAGTTTCTGAGAAGCCCCCACCCTTCGCTTTCTCCCTCGGGGCGGGGGCGGGATGACCACACCAGTGCCCGCCAGGGGTGCTTCCTCTTTGCCTGGCTTGCTGCACGGTGGCCTGGTGGCCGGGCCACCTAACGGCCCGCCTGCCGCCGGACTTCCTGGAGGCCAGGCCTGGCACCCGCACCTGCAGCAGCCCACCTCCAGGTTTATCTGCCAGAGGGGCTGGGGGGGAGCGAGGGCCCCTTATCACCCAGCCCGGGGCCTGCCCTACAGTTGGCTCTGTAATCTGACATTGTGATTTTTCCCCCTCGTTTCCCCCCAGGGAGGGAAGATTTGCTGAATCACCCAGGGGAGGTGGTTGGAGGGGCCGGGGGCAAGGCAGCTGGGGGCGGAGATAAGTCTGAGGCCTGAGGGGCGCTGGGAGGAAACCCGCTGTGACGGTTTCCAGCTAAGATTGTTCTGCTGAGCTGCCGAGGGCTCAGCTCAGGGCCTCCGCCTGCCCCCAGCCGAGTTAGGTTGGGGGCCGCAGGTGGTGTGTTCTCAGCCACCAGGGACTGGACAGCAGGGGTCCTGAGAGGCAGCAGTGACTGGGGTGAACATGGACCCCAGTAGGTTCCCCCCTGCCTTACACAGTTGCCTGCTGCAGCCCCCACGGCCCCCCCAGCAGGATGGAGTGGAGCGGCAGGTGGGGCCTTAGCTTGCCCCAGGGCCTTTGCACCTGCTGGCTCCTTGGTGTGGGGCTGCCCTCCCCACTTTTGACAGGTCCGGCTAGTTTCATCTTTCAGAGTCTGCTTCCTCCAATAAACTTCCCTGACCTCGGGCTGGGCTGGTGACCCCAGCTTCCCCGTGTCCCCTGGGTGGCCCAGCAAATGCTGGTTGAACAGGGCCCTGAGGTCCTCCCAACCCTGAGGGGAGTCGCCTGCCTCCGGCCTGAACGTCTGGGGCCTGCACAGCGGGAGACAACCCCCGAGCAGGTGGGCGGGCTGCCCAGGGCCCCTCTCCGCAGCCCCCTCTGTGGGCCATGCACAGAGACGGGGTCACGCTGAGTGCGGGGGGGCAGGGGAGCCCCGGGAACGGAGGTCAGGCCGCCCCGGCAGAGGTTCTGCCCCCCGATTTCTGATTCCCCTCAGAGTGCGATGGGCAACCACAGCCCTGGGGCCAGGGGTGATTGACACCCCTGAGTCAGTGGCCACATCCCCTGCTGCTCCCAAAAGGGGCTCTGGGGCCGGAAGAGCAGCCCACGGTGGTCGCTTCGCTGCCTTCCTGCCCAGCTGAGCTCAGAGATAAGTCCCCGCCGGGCGAGAGCGGCCGGGGGCTCCGGCCTTCCCCAGAAATCATGTCAGGGTTCCTTGCGTGGAGGAAGGAGCCTGAACGCCCCGATAACCCTGTTATTTTTAAGAGATCGGGAGGAAGTCCCAAGTCACCCTTTGCAGAAATAGCTCTGAGCCTCAGCCTGGCGTCTGTGGCTCCAGCTGTCAGCAGGCGCAGCCCGTTCGTGTGGCCCCGTTCTGCTCACCCCGTGATGGCACGGAGGACGCTGGCCCAGGGTGCCCAGCCCGGGCCTGGGCACCGAGGTCGGAACCATTGGCAAGGAAAAGAACAACAACTGCATGTATTTGTGTGTGACGTGTGGACAGAGCAGCGGGTCAGAGTGAAGAGGTGCGGACAGGCGCCGGCAACAGGGAGCCGCCTGTGGACCTACCATGTGCTTTCACCTCTCTGGCCTCAGTTTTCTCATCAGGAAAATGGGAATAGTCACAACGCCTCCTTCAGAGAGTTCACTTCTATAACGTGCTTGCAGTGCTGTCTGGTCCTTCGTAAGCTCTCAACAAAGATTAGAGCAGGGGTCCTCAAACTTTTTAAACGGGGGGCCAGTTCACTGTCCCTCAGACCGTTGGAGGGCCGGACTATAGTTTAAAAAAAAAACTATGAACCAATTCCTATGCGCACTGCGGGCCTGGGACGCATCGGCTGCTAAGCAGGACAGGCAGCGGCACCCGGCGGGCCGGATAAATGTCCTCGGCGGGCCGCATGTGCCCCGCGGGCCGTAGTTTGAGGACCCCTGGATTAGAGACCAGCTCATCATCAGTAATGACCAGCTGGCGGAGATCTAAGTTGCAACGGATGCCGTGGGCCCCTGGAGCATGCAGACTAATCTAGAGAGTTCTAAAGACCACAGGTGCCATGTTACAGACAGGGAAACTGAGGCCCAGAGGAAGTCCTGACGGTCACCCGGCCACTGGGGGCCGCAGCGATCCAGGGCCTCTCCTTCCCCTCCCTCTCTTGCTTCTCAGTGAGGCTCGCCCTGGCCACCCACGTAGACCACCCCCACGTGGACACACTCCCTTCCCCGCACCAGGTCTCCCTGGCGCTGTCTGTCATTCCTCTGCTCCGAGCAGGAGGGCGTTTTGTCTGCTTTCCTGGGGGCCCCACCATTTCCACCGCCTAGACTGGCGCCTGGCTCGTGGCAGGCGCGCGACCAAAGGAGTTGGTGAATGAAGGAATGCTTTCTGGCCCTCTGGGGAGTCTTTGTGCCTTGAAGGGGCCTGGGCCTGTCACATGGCACTCCGGGTCACACTGTCCGCTCCGCAGACACCACAGGCCTGAGCTCTGCTGGAGCCCCAGGCCGGGCAGAGGGGTGCCTGCAGACTGCTCCTGGCTGAGGCCCCGGCAACCAGGGACTCTTGGGGACCCTCTTCTTCTCTCCCTCTTAAACAAATCACCTTTCTCTACACACACACGCCCAAGCACAAATCTCCACATTGTTATTATTATATCAGGGAAAAGCCAGGACAGGCCTAGAAAAAGGAATTTTTTAAATCCACCGTGAAGCCCCTCGACCCCAAGATAACTCTCGAGACCTTGGGGTCCGCTCCCTCTGCCAGGTGGTGTCCACCTCTGAGGCCAGGCTGCCTGTGGCTGTGCTTGGGCCCAGGGGAGCACTCCCTGCAGGGCCTCCGGGGCTGGGGGTGGCCACCAGGCCTGGCCTCCCGCGTCCTCTCAGTCTGCGCCTCCTCTGCACTCACAGACTCAGTTTCCTCATTGGCAAGGCAGGATGATCTTGCTCCCGCCCCAGTGGTGACCGGGGACAGTGCCAGCTGCCAGGCTGGACATTGGGGAGGCCCCCACAGGGCAGGGAGAGGAGAGGATGGCTGGACGAAGGTGAGGAATTGGCCTCTCCCTCAGACTCCCTCCTGCGTTCTAGGGCAGGGAACCTTCCAGAAAAAGGGACATTTTCTCTGGCCTTGCAGAAAAGTAGGGACGCATGGGCCCCACTCCTTGGTCTGGAGGCTGTGATGGGGAGAAACGGGGTCTCCAGCCTGTGCCCGAGGGGCCTCGCTCCCTGCTGCAGGGGCTCCTGCGGCTGGAATGTGGAGGGTCCCCCCAAGGAACCTCAGAGGTCTCTCCCTCCCGCTCTTTCGTTGGGGTGAAGTGGTTGGAGTGTCTCGCTCAGGCTCCCCTTCTCCCGCGCTCTGAGCACCGGCCCCTGATAACACTGGGAAGGCGCTATCGGCAGAGCCTCTCCCGCCGGCCTGCTCCATGCTGACGGTTGGCAGCCGGCACCCGGTGATAAACTTATCAGGCCAAACCCGAGCCCGCCACTCAGCACAGCCCCTGCCTCAGATTTCCCTCCTCCTGCCTCCCTGCACCAACCCCCCGCCACCCCCACCCCCATGGAGCCCTGGGGCTGCCTGGCTCCCACCTGGGGCCCCATGGCAGCGGGACACCAGTCCTCCCCAAAGCCAGTGTGTACCCCACTGCTCCCAAGCCAGGGGTTCCACCTTGGGGGTCCCGCCCCACCTGCCAAAGAGGTGCCAGGGGCTCTGAGGGGGTAGTATGTCCATCTTAGACTTATTGGGGACCTACTAGGTGCTGGGCTCCACCTAGTACCTGCTAGGAGGGGTACAGGGGCTGGGGGTTGGGGGACAGACCAGCCAGCACCGTGAAGGAGGAAGGAACCTGCCCAGGGGCCAGCTGAGCGTGGACACCCACGGGACCCTGGAGGCCAGCGCCTGCAGGGAGGGGCGGAGAGGCCAACGCAAGGCAGGGAAATGGTGTTTGTGCAGAGGGAGTCTATTTAACGCCCCTGATAATGTTATCGGGTGTGCCCACTACAGAAAGATACAACAAACACCCTGAAAAACAAGGAGACAGCGACGCACAACCCCTGTCCTCAGCCAGTGTTGATACCCCGCTCTTCATCCCCTCGGACTCCCTTCCCCGTGTTTGCAGCTAACAAAATGGAATCATATGGTGGATAGTGATTTTTAAACCACTTTTCATTACGATATCACGGACGGCTTCCTCTGTTGACACATTTGCTCTGCAAAATCTATTTTCTCTTCAATTTTTTTTTTTTTTTTTTTTTTTTTTTTTTAGTAAAGAAAGATACACACACACACAAATCCAAGTCTCTTTTGCAGACGGCATGGAGAGGGAGACCCAGCCCCCTGTCCTGGCCACCAAAGCAGCTGCCTTCAATGGTTGGCTGGACTTCAGGTTTGTGTCTCTGCTTCGGCAGGAGTAGGTTGTGCTGTTCTCACAGGGCCGCACACTCCTGAGAAACAGTAGTTTTCACTCCACACAGCGCCGGGTCGTTGGATAGCACGCCCTGTCCTGCCCGTGGCTGCTCGGCCTGTGTGCGGACAGACCCTTGATCATGCAGCCAGTCTCCTCTCGCGAGAGTTTAAGGTGGGCGCATCTTTGGTCACTCAGCCAGTCTCCTCTCGCGAGAGTTTAGGATGGGAGCATCCTCAGTCACTCAGCCAGTGTCTTCTCGTGAGAGTTTAAGGTGGGAGCATCCTCAGTCACTCAGCCAGTCTCCTCTCGCGAGAGCTTAGGATGTTCCAATTTTTTCCATGACCCATGGGCTTCAGAAGACAGCCCTGTAGCTGCTCGCTGTGCCCACCCATGACTATTTCTTCAACCCAGATTCCGAGGAGCAGAACGGAGGGTATGGGGTGAGCACGCGTGGAAAATCTATGTACTTGAGCTGGGCTTCCAGGGTTCGGGGAGGGAAGAGGGGGAGGGAACTCCGTGGGCAAAGCGCGAGGGTGAGAAATGGCATCGGGAATCCCCGGGAAAGACTTTGCCGCTTGTCCAGAGTCTCAGGGAAGCCAGAGTCCGGCCTTGATGTTCTGCGTCTCCCCGCCCCCCCCCCCCCCCCCCCGGGGAGGGGCTCCCCTGGGGCAGCCTGAGCCGGGAGCTGGCTGACACCAGGTGCTGCGGTCGAACTGGGTCGGGCCTCCAGCCCCCGGGCCCACTGCACTCCCGGGCCACGCCGCGCACCCACGCGGATTGTCTCTCTCAGGCTCGGTCTGACGGCTCCGGCTCCGGCCCTGGTCTGCAAAGCAGTGAGTGGCTGCGGTGACTTGAGGAAACTCTCTGCTGCCCTGCCTGCGCCATGGTCTGCCCCACTGCGCGTGGTCCTTCCAGCCTCTGGCCAGAACAGAGTCTCTGTCAGTCATTCTCTAGCGGGTCTTCTCTATCCTCTCCCCCCCGACACCCAATCCCCTTATTCGTCCCACCTTTCTCTCTGGAGCAGCCTGCGCCACACCGGGTAGGAGCCAGTCTGGGACAGCGAAGGCCAGGCCAGGCCAGGGGCTGGGACTTGAGTCTGTAGTCCACGGGGGAGCCACGTTGGTCTCTAGGGAACTTTCGGAATAGCACCTAGTCTTCTGGATAACCCAGAACCCTCACCCTTCCACTCCCCCACTGTCCCCGCATCCAGGCCCCGCCGTCCATCTGCTCCTTCCCAGCACTCCTCTCTGGGCAGTGGCAGATGGGGACTGGCTGGGGCCAGCTCAGCCACACACCCAGGCCTGGGCCGGCCCTGGAGACACATTGCCATCCTTACCAGTGATTCCACGGCCGCCTCCGCTGGGCATCTCCCAGTGTGTCCCTCAGGGGCCCTGGTCCTGGGGGTGGGGGGGGGGGTCCTGGCTGCCCAGCTGCAGTGTGACTTGTTTTCAGGGGCCACATGACCCCCATGCAGGAGGGTTCAGAGCACGTAGTCTGGGGGTGTAGCCTGAAGCTGCCACCGTTGATGGGACATTTTCTCCCAGAAGTAATCCACAGGTTGCATTCTGCTCTCTAATGTGGCCAGTTGGGTTCACGGTAAAATATTGGTTTTGCTATTTGCTGATGAGTAAATCGAAGCTCTCGGTTGAGTCCCCGGCACCTTCCTAAAGTCTCACATGGCCCCGCCCACACCCAGCCAGCCCTCAGCAGTGGGGTCAGTGCGGCGTGTGACAGTCCCCCTCTCCCTGTGCACCTTCAGAGGCCACCAGTCCCACCCTGTTCCATATAAATGGGGCCCCCTGGCATCATGCAATCACCCCTATATCCCTGCTGGGAAGGCCCCTAGACGGGGGGGGGGGGGGGGTGTCAGAAAACCTGGATTCTGTGTGACAAGCGCTGTGACTGGTGTGACTTGGGCCACCGCCTCCTCTCTGTGGGCCCCCGTGCCCTGGTGTCGCCGAGGGAAGCCACGTCCTCTTCTCAGGCTGGACACTGCCTCCCGGTTCACACACCGCGACGCGGGTGGCGGGAGTCCAGGCAGGAGGAAGTGGGGGGATGAGAAGCGGAGAACAGACAGTTGAACCCCCTCCAATCACACAGTTAGGGGCTCCCCACCGCACCCACGGGTCAGCCACCACTCCCAGTGGGATTGAGCAGGCCTGATCCTGAGGAAGGGGCGTGATTTGACAGGGAACTCAGCTCGCAGCCTGAGAAGTGCACGGGCTTGTGGGCGGGCCCTCTGATGCCTCCTCCAGTGGCCACACCTGCCCTTCCGGTGAGGGGAGGGGAGGGGCAGGGTGCACTCCACGCAGCCCCTAACCCAGTGGTCGGCAAACTGTGGCTCGAGGGCCACATGCGGCTCTTTGGCCCCTTGAGTGCGGCTCTTCCACAAAATACCACGGCCTGGGCGAGTCTATTTTGAAGAAGTGGCGTTAGAAGAAGTTTAAGTTTAAAAAATTTGGCTCTCAGAAGAAATTTCAATCGTTGTCCTGTTGATATTTGGCTCTGTTGACTAATGAGTTTGCCGACCACTGCCCTAACCCCACCGGCTGCTTCTGTTGTTGGAGGAGGGGAGAAGAGAGGGAGAAGCAGATTTCACGGAGCGCCCCCAATCCTGCCCACACACGGGCCCCCTTTCTCTGCAAGGTGCAGATGGGGTCAGCCCCCATTGCTCTGAGGCTGCAGTGCCCCCCCACTCAGTGGAGGGGCCCACACGCTGAATCCTGATCACTCTGAACCTGGGCACATGAAGAAAGGCGCATTGTCTCACTCCCGGCCCGCCCTGCCCTGCGCAAAGTGGCTGAAATCCTGGTATTGCTGTAGTTTTGTTTAGCAAACAAGGAACATGCAAAGCAGCTCCCGTGTGTGTGTGTGTGTGTGTGTGTGTCCAGCACCCACCCTCCCATTTCCCCAGATCTAGAAGGTGCAGGGCAAGGCAGGCCTGGCCCTCGGGGTGGCTCTGGGCAAGTCCCTACCCCGGCATGGGCTTCACCACCTCACAGACAGGAGGGGGACGGAGGTCTCCCGCCTTGTTGGCTCCGGCGCACTGGCTGCTAGAGGCCCTTCTCCTCCGGCCGCAGGAGCCAGGCCTGCAGGACGGGAACTGGGAGCCTGCGGGGAGGTTGCCCACCTCCCCATGCAAATGTCCAACCCCACCCCACACCCTCGGACAGGCTTGTTCAGGGGAATTCTGGCTAAGGTAAATAGGAATGAAATAGGCTGGGGTCCTGCCCAGCCAAACCCAGAGCCGGGGAGTCCCCGGTCCCCAACGGCCTCAGAACCCCGTGCGGGCCCCGCAGAGGCAAGGACTTGAGGAAACACTTCCCGGTGTCGTTGGGAGGAAAGGTAAACGGAGACCCGAAGGGCTCGGAGTCAGATACCCTGACCCAGCTCTGCACTCGCCCGCTGTGTGACCTTAGGCAAGTTGGCTGACCTCTCTGAGCCTCAGTGGCCCCTCTGTAAAATGGGAGAGTGGCACAGGTTAGAGGCAACGTGTGGAAGCCCTGGCGGGCTCAGTTAGAGGTGGCCGCTGCTTGGGCCAGGCCTGGGCTGCAGAGAGCTAGAGCCCAGAGAAATGCCTTCTAGCAAAGGGAAAGCTACCCACAGACAACCACCCGGCCAGGCTCGGGGGGTCCTGAGCTGTGAGCAGGAGTCCCAGGAGCTCAGTGTTCAGAGGTGGGAGAACCTCGGACGGGAGTGACGCGGGAGGGCGGCATTCGCGCCGGCCTTGTACTCGCCCGGTGCTGGGCCTGCCCACTGCCGTGCACACCTGCTCTCGGGTCCTCCCAATGACCCCAGGGATGGATCGCTATGCTCACCATCTACAGAGGAGGCACTCACCTGAAGTCCATAGCTGGCGAGGGCGGCGCCAGGCCTCACTCCGTCACATTGCAAAGCCCCTCTTGCCATAGGCGCCAACGTTCCCCGGGCTCCAGGGACCAGGACGTGGATGTCACCTTTGGGGGCCATTGCTCAGCCCACCCCAGTGATCATGTGGACCTTGCCCAGAAGCTGACCCTGGACCCCGCTGATCACCAGGGTCCTTTCGGGAGGGAGGCAGGGAGGTGAAGGCAGAGGAGCCGGGAGGGGAGGCAGAGGTCAGCCTGATGCGCTTTGAGGCTGGAGGCGGCGGCCACAAGCCCAGGACTCCGTGGCCTCTGGAAGTCAGAGCAAGCCATCTTCCCTGGAGCCTCTTGCGGGGTGCACTCTGTGACACCCTGAGTGTAGCCCTGGGCGACTCCCATTGGGTTTCTGAACCTCTGGGACGGTGAGAGAATAAACCTGTGTCGTTCGAAGCCGCTGAGTTTGTGGTGACTAGTGGCAGCAGCCACAGGAAACGGACACAGCTCCCGCTACATGACCTCTGACCTTGTCACACCGTGTGGTGTCCAGTGCTTCTGCTCCGGCCCTTTCCATGTGGCCGGGGCACTTGGCCCCCAAGCTGTCTGAAGGAAGCTGCGTAGCTGCCTCTGCTTTTCAAAGCTCCCCCTGCCCCTCCCAAACCCTCCCACACCAGCTTGCACCCAGGAGCACTTAATAAGTGCTGGTCAGATGTACATAAATCTGTGTCTTTATTTCCATTTACAGCGGTTGAGGGGAACAGGCTTTTGACAGCATTAACTACTGGTTTCTCCAGCCCGGGGGCCTAAGGGCAGACTAAACCCCAGCTAAGTGCCGGTCAGAAGTGGGGGGAGCCAGCAGGTCTGGCTGAAGCAGAGGGGTGCTGGGCATCCCATCGGGGCAGGAGGTGGCTCTGACCATCTGGCAGCCTGAAAGAGGCCCCCTAAAGAGAACGGGACCGGATCCCAGCACTGTGGGCAGAAGGCACCGGGAGGAGTTCTCTGTGGGTCCCAGCTCTGTGGGTCTGGTCTGATCGTGGCATCGCTGTCCACGTGGGGCTGCTCTGGCCTCCTGGGCTCTGCCCTGGGGAAAGCACCCGAGTTGTTATACCTTCAGCTCAGCAAAGATCCAACCCAGCTCCCACACTTTACAGCAGGAGAACTATTGGTCCAGAGAGGGAAAGCGAGTTGCCCAAAGTCACACAGCAGTTTCGTGAGTCTCAAAAGAAGCTGCAAGACTCCCATCCAGTGTTGCCTCCGGGAGACTGGGGATCCGGGCGCACAAGGCTGGCCTCCCTCCGGGTGACAGACCGCAGGACGGGCTGGAGGGGCACAGCCTCACTTGAGGTTGTGCTGGCTCTCGCGGTGCCGCCGTAGGTCCACCTTGCGCTGGAATCCCTTGGTGCAGAGCTCGCAGCTGAAGGGCTTGAAGCCCGTGTGTTTCCGGCTGTGGGTGATGAGGTTGGAGCTCTGGCTGAAGGCCTTTCCGCACACCTGGCACTTGTGTGGCTTCTCACCTGCGGGGCAGCAAGGACCGCGTCAGGGCCGTCTGCGCCCCAACGCCCTGCGTTTGTTCTCTGAAATTTTATTATGTTTTATCTCAGGACCAACCCACATTCACTCTGACACCTCCCCGATCCGCACTGGATTGTACCCTGGTTAGGGCGAGGGCTGGATCTCTCTGCTTTATCAATCTCGCGCAGCCCCTGGCACAGAGCCGGGTACAAAAGAGGCACGCAGTCAACAGCCGAGGAGTGAATGCATGAATGAGTGGAGGGATGAATGAATGAATGAATGAAAAATGCACCTGCTAGTCTCACTTCTACCAGGAGATCAACACTGCTGACTTATGCTGGTTCCTTCCAGCATTTTCTCTGTGCATTAAGTGCATTTAAGCAACACAGTGCCTCCACCCTCCTGTGGGAAGGGAGGGGGCACCCCATGTAACCTGATCCCACTGTCCTAAAGCCAGGGCCTTTTAACAGTGGAAGGTGGGGGTTTCCAGGGGCTCTGCCTGGGCCCTGTAGCCACGAGTGCCAGCCGGGCGGGTGGTGCTGGCTGGCAGCCTCACCCGTGTGGATGTAGGTATGCTTCTTCATGTCCGACTTCTGGTGGAAGCGCTTGCCGCAGAACTGGCAGGGGTAGGGCCGCGTGTCCGAGTGGATGAGCAGGTGGGTGGACAGGGTGGACGAGCGCTTGAAGGCTTTGCCGCACATCTGGCACTCGAAGCTGCGCTCCTGCCGGGGGAAACGAGACCCTGGTGGGTCAGGCGCCGGCGCAGGACTGGACCCGGCCGGGATCCCCTGAGGAACAGGACACTCTGTTGGGGTGGCCTGGAGGGGCAGGCCCCACGGCCCCCCGCTTCCTGCCTCCCAGGATGGGCTGAGGCTCGGGGCCCGAGTGGCCTCCTGTGGGATTTTTCCTGGTGGCTCTCACAGTGTCCCAAACAAAATTCATGGGACTGATGGACCCACTGATCTGGGAGGTTTTTGTTTTTGTGTTTTTTTGGGGGGGCGGGGGAGGTCACATTTCATGCCCCTTAACTCAGAGGTCCTTGAGGCGCGATGGCCATGGGTGTGCAGTTTGTTGGAGGCCTGCTTCTGCCTCCTGCATCTTACTAGCCACCTGACCACAGGCAAGTCGTTTACCCGCCCTGAGACTCAGTTTCCTCAGCTGCACCTGGAACAGGAGCAGCGATGACCTCGGACGTCGGGAGGATTGCAGGGAGAGAATGGCCCGTGGTTCGTGCTCGCGAATGCAACTCTCGCGAATGCAACTCTCGCGAATGCAACTCTCGCGAATGCAACTCTCGCGAATGCAACTCTCGCGACATTTCCTGCTTCCCCACCTGACCTAGGGCGACTCAGGCCCGTGCGGCTGCTCTGCCAGCATGGAATCCCGAAGAAGGGCTTCCTGCCTCAGGGAGGGCTACGTGGGACCAGACCAGGGGTGGGCAAACTTTTTGACTCGAGGGCCACAATGGGTTCTTAAACTGGACCGGAGGGCCGGAACAAAAGCATGGATGGAGTGTTTGTGTGAACTAATATAAATTCAAAGTAAAGGAGCGGAGGGGAGAGCAAGAGAACCAGATAGAACAGCCGGACCGGCCCGCGGGCCGTAGTTTGCCCAAGGCTGGACCAGACGCACAGTAAGCCTGACTCTGAGAGGCCAAGAGTCAAGGGCCTCAAAGGCAAGGACTTCTGTCCTGACCCCCAGGGGATGGGGCGGGGGGACGCCCGTCTCTGAGCCTCACAGACACCCTGCTGCCCCCGCAGCCAGCCTGGGTCAAAACCTCTCGCAATTGTGTGTGAAGCCCACTCGGTCCGTCTGGGGTGAGGGTGTTAGGAGTGGGCCCTGGAGACTCAGACGAAGGCAGCAGGCAGCGAGGGACCCCCAGTCACCCTCAGGGGCAGGGTGACAGGCCAGCCGTAGCCCCCGGGCCTCCTGGGAGGGAGCGCAGAGCGGAAGGGGGTCCTGGCTCCGGCGGCCCACCTGCGAGTGGATGTGTGTGTGCTGCTCCAGGCTGACCACGTGGCCGAAGGTCTTGCCACAGACGTCACAGGCGAAGGGCCGGGTCCCGCTGTGGGAGCGACGGGCGTGCACCTCAAGCCCGTGTGGGGTGGAGAAGACCTGGGGGTGGGGACAACGCATGAGGCCACGGGGGGCGGAGCTGGGGGTCCCTTTTCCTCTGTGACTGGGTTTCCTGTCCCTAGTGGGGCTGGGGGGTCTGGAAGGCCTCTCGTCGCCCTTTCTAGCGCTGAATAGGCAGCCCAGTGGTTAGAGACCACAGTGAGCTGCAGGCAGGCTTGCACCTGGTTCTGATATCGCCTTGCTGTGTGCTCTTGGGCAGGTGAGTCAACCTTCCTGAACCTGCATCCGCCTCCCCCGGCTCATGCGTGTCACGTGCTCAGCACAGGGCTGGGCACACGGTCAGGGCTCGAGGACTGGTGACGAGGACAAGGTTGTGAGTTCCCGATCCCACCAGAGGACCCGCAGTGCACGGGGTCACCCCGCTGCGCGCGCCCACTCCGCCAGCTAGGGCCTGGACGGGCGCTCACCTTGCTGCACTTGACGCAGTGGTACGCGTCCAGGCCCGGTGAGTAGCGCAGGCTGAAGTCCAAGGGCGGCTCGGCGCTGGGCACCAGGGGGCTGCCGTACAGGCTGACGGAGCGCTCCAGGAAGGCGGACTGCATGGTGGAGGGGGCCTGCCGGTAGCTGTGGCTGTAGGCCGAGGCCAGGGCGTCCCAGCAGAAGCTGGGCTTGTAGAGCGGGGGGGAGTTGGAGGCTGGCGAGTCCCTGTCCCGGGGTTGGGACGTCCCAGCAGGACCTTCTGTGGAGAGTGGGACACGTGCCTGGTGGTGACGGGTTTAAACACAGGGCACCCACCCCCTCCCCTGTGCTGAGGGGGTCAGTGTGTAAGTCCCACGGGCTCCCGTCCCAGAGTGCCCACCGGGCCCACTCCTCAGTCCGCCAGCGGCTCCCTCACCCCCACACCGAAATGAGGTCCTGCCAAGGAGGGTCCATGCGGAAGCCCGAGAGCCCAGCCGCCAGGGGATCTTGTCCGTCCGCCCTGACTCCCCGCCTCCGAGGTCCCTCCACCCCCTCGCACTCACTGGGGAGTGGCTGGGGGCCGTGGGCCAGGTACCTGGTGCCGAGGCCATCCTGGTCCAGCTCTGGTCCAGCTCCAGCGCTGGCTCCCGTTTGAGGTCGGGCCAGTCCAGGCGCGGGCCCGGGAGCAGGGTGCCGAGGACAGGGTGGCTGCTCGGGACCTGGTCGCTGGCCACTGTGGGAGACAAGGTCCTCAGCGCCCCCGGCCGCAGCCCTGGGAGGGACCCAGGGGGAGGACTCGCTCCCCAGGAGGAGGGGGCCTGGAGAGAGGGGCTGGGCTCTGCCCAGATGGGGAGCGGCTGGAGGCCAGGGGAGACCCCTGCAGAACTCTTGGACCATCTCGGTTTCTCGGAGCCCCGACCTCAGCCCTGGATCGGGCCTCATTTGAGACCCACACGCCCTCATATGCAGCTACCGACCAGCTCCAGTCGGAGCTCTCCTGGCCCCCAGGGCTCAGGGAGATGGGTGAACACATTCATTCATTCATTCAGCCAGCCAGCCAGCAGGGACAGGTCCCCTGTGCCCAGACCTGGAGCGGGGTGACGTGGGGCAGGGGCCGGGGTGCAGCGGGGGCCAGCCTGTGCTGTCACTCACCCGGGCTCAGGACGGGAGGCCAGAGTGGTTCATCGTCCTGGACACGGGGCTGGTGGTAGGTGTGAGCCTTCTTGCTCTTCACCAGGAAGGAGCGAGGCATGGTCCGCGTGCACCCCACACCTGCAAGGGGAGCGGTGAGCACGGTGAGGACAGCCTCCCCCAAAGTCAGAATCCACTGTCCTGGGTTGAGTAGTGTCCCCCAAAAGTTCTTGTCCCCCCATACCCGGTGAACGTGACCTTTTTTAGAAGTAGGGTCTTTGCAGATGTGATCAAATTAGAGGTTGTACTGGATTAGGGCCGCCATGTGGAGGTGGAGGCGGGGGTTGGAGTGATGCGGCCACAAGCCAAGGAGTGCTGGTGGCCCCCAGAGGCGTGAGGCACTCCCTGGGGACCCACAGCGGGAACCGGCCTTGCTGGCGCCTTGGTTCCGGTTTTATAGACTGCGGGACCTGGGAGAATACCGTCCTGCTGTTTTAGCCACCGGTTTGTGGCACTTGGTTATGGCAACTATCAGTCCTAATGCAGGAAACGAACGCACCAGCCTCTAGGGCACGCAGGCCGGCCTGCTGCCGCTGCGCACCCGAGCCCCGAGCGCACTGGAGCAGAGAAGGAAGGCAGGGTCTCCGTGTGGGGTGCCCTGCGGCCCACACCCGGAAGCCGCACTTGCATCCTGGCGGGATGGGCCTTCAGAGGCCACAGAAAGGGGTGCTCTCAGCCCAGGTTGTGGAGCCAGATGCTCATGGCTTTGCATCCCAGCTCACCTGCTGTGCAGGTTGGGGCCGACACTTAACCTCCGGGGGCCCTTTCCCTTCTCTGCAAGCTGGGGCACCCAGGTCCGGAGGAGGAGGCCCCCGCCCTGGCTGCAGGGGCGATAGGGCCAAGCGCGGGAAAGGGATCGCGGCTGCTCTGAACCACAGCCAGGGCCGGCGATAAGGCCCGGCCGGCAGCGCCCTGGAGGAGGGAGATAGGCCAGCGTGGAGCTCTGCCTTCAGAGCAAACCCAGGGAGCCTCCAAGAGTGTGCCCCCCGAGCCAGGCAGGAGAGGGACCCCCAACGGTGCCCAGAGTTCGGGCAGTGGCCACCCTGCCTGGGGCCGGCCCAGGCCTAGCCCTCCTTGCTGTAGGCCTCAGTGCCCAGCCCAGTGTCCTGGGATTGCTGGCAAGAACAGACCTTCATTTATTACAGACAAGCATGTGGAGTGCCCGGCGTGGTGCCTGGGCTGCAGGGAGCGCTGAGCGCTGGGCATCTCGGGCCAGGGGAGACGCGCCAGGAGGGCAGGCACCGCTGAGGCCTGTCCTGTCTCACCTCATCCCATCCCGCCCCCAGCCTGGGCCATGGCAGTCACGCTCTGAGTGTGGGGACACTCCCTGACCGGGCCCAGGGGCCGTGTTCCAGGCCGCCCACTCTGGGCTCTGAAACGAGGGGATGAGGGGTAGGACCCGACGGCTGTGGGGTCTGTCCAGCTCTCAGACTTTTTTAAAATATATTTTTTGTAGATTTCAGAGAGGAAGGGAGAGGGAGAGAGAGAGAAACCTCAGTGATGAGAGAGAATCATGGATCGGCTGCCTCCTGCACGCCCCACACTGGGGATGGAGCCCAACCCTCGGGCATGTGCCCCGACCGGGAATCGAACTGTGACCTCCTGGGTCCTAGGTTGACACTCAGCCCACCCCCCCTCCCGGCCCAGCCAGCTCTCAGATTGGGGCCTCACAGGCCTGCTGTCCTCCCAGCTCGCCGGCGGCCGCGCAGCCTTATCTCCCGGGGACAGTCGTCTTCCTGCCTCCACCCTCCAGCCCACCGGGCTCCGCAGCCCCTTCTTCCCCTTCTCATTCTCGGCACCAGGAATGCACTGGCGAGGCCAGACCCCGGGCGGTTCGAGTGGAGACCCCTACATGTGCCCTTTGTTCTGGGGGAGCCTCCGGGGCCCCGCTCTATCTCTCCATCAAAAGATGGTTTTTATGTGGTATTTTATTAGTGAGTCAGCTAGAACCAAAGGCCGGCGACCTGCCTCGTCTCAGCTCCGTTCACCCGCCCTGGGAGCCAGGTCGCTGTCCCCCCATTTTATAGAGGAGAAACCAAGGCTGAGAGGCGGGCTCAGATCCCAGGGCCGAGCGAGGCGAAGCAGGACCCGGCCGTCCAGCCCAGGCCCCCCACGCTCCTGACCGCCAGACTGGGAGACCCGGGGGTTGGGGAGGGCACTTATCCCGTGCAGAGGGAACAGAGCCGACAAGCAGGGAGGAAACCGGACAGGGTTGAGAGCTCCTCAGTGCACTGTCATCAGATCCCACACCCACGGGGCAAGGGAAGCAGCGATTCCTTCCTGGGTCACGGGGTAAACTGAGGCTGGGAGAGGAAAATGGCCTGCCAGGTCTCTCCGCGCCTGTCCAGCGCTCAGCATCACGGTCCATCGAGGTCCCTGCAGCCCCCAGGGAGCCAGCCGCCTGGAGATGGGGAGGCTGCTTGCTGGGGCAAGCGGGGGGAACAATGAAATCCCCAGATCTTTGCATCTTTTCCAGAACCCGGGGGCCCCGTGTCCGGCCCTAGAGAGCTTGGCGAGAGGCGGGGGAGAACCGGCCTCTGGGAAGCCTTGGTCTCCCCTTGGGGTTCGGGCTTGGAGGCCCAGGATGACAGGCCAGGGCGCTCAGGCTCAGGAGCTCCCGTGGGCCCGCGGCACCAGAGAAACTTCCTCTGGCCCCTGTGAGCTGAGCTTAGAAAAAAAAACAGGAACCAATCACCTGTTGGGTAGTTAATGAACAGCCACCCGTCCTGATTCACGGGGACCCGAGGAGGAGGCGCGGAGAGCAGAGATTGTGAAAGAAGCCTCGGTTTCTTCATAAAACAGAGCCTTGATGGTATCGGCTCCGGAAAGAGACTCACTGTTAGCATCTCCTCAAACCCCATCCAGCGGAGGCCCCCGACCCCCAACCAGAACCTCAGCCGAAAGCCCCGAAGGGGGGCCCCCCCGCACCCCGGCTTGCAGGTGGCAGCGGAGCAGCAGGCCTGTGATTTCCGAGCCCCAGGCGTCCCCCGAGGGGCCGCGTCTGATTTTGTGACCCCGAGCTTGACCGCATCGGCCGCCACCCCGGCCTTGGCTTTCCTCTCGTAGGGACGGTTGGACTAAGGTTTCCACACTTCCCTTTGCTCTGATCCCACGCGCGCCCGTTGCCCGTCAGCGCGGGGCTGCCCACCTGGACCGAGAAGCTGGTCCCCGGGTTCCCCTTTTGGGAGGTTGGGTAAGACCCCGCTTTTCTCAGAGTCGCTGCCTTCGGACTTCCTTTATGTTCAAAGACGCGGCTCAAGGGGAAACTCAAACAAACAAACAAACACAGCCCTTTCCATGAAGGAGCCGAGGGAAGTGAGCCCGGGTCACCTCGGGGGCGCGCGGGGAGCGGTCCTTACTGTTCTGTGAATTTGGAGGGCGTTTCCAGAGGGGTCCTCCTACGGTCAGAGAACGCGACGTCAAAAGCGAGTGAATCAGCCCTGGCTGGTGGCTCCATGGTTAGGGCCCAGCCCGTGCTCCAGAGGGTCACGGGTTTGATTCCCAGTCAAGGGCATGGACCTGGGCTGTAGGTTCGACCCCTGGCCCCAGTCGTATGTGGGAGGCAACCAATCCATGTGTCTCTCTCACATCGATGTTTCTCTCTCCCTCCCTCTCCCCTTCTCCCCCTCTCCTTCTCTCTCCCGCCTCCCTACCTCCCTTTCACTCTCTCTAAAAATCAGTGGAAAAAATATCCTCGGATGAGGATTTTTTTAAAAAGTGAGTGACTCGGCCGAAACTGGTTTGGCTCAGTGGATAGAGCGTTGGCCTGTGGACTGAAGGGTCCCAGGTTCGATTCCGGTCAAGGGCATGTACCTTGGTTGCGGGCACATCCCCAGTAGGGAGTGTGCAGGAGGCAGCTGATGGATGTTTCTCTCCCATCGATGTTTCTAACTCTCTATCCCACTCCCTTCCTCTCCGTAAAAAATCAATAAAATATATATTTTTTTAAAAAGTGAGTGAATCAGTACAGTATCTGGGTGTATCCCCAAAAGAACTGAAAACAGGGACTGGGACAGACATCTGTACACCCCAACTCGCAGCAGCGATGTTCACAGTAGCCAGAAGGTGGAGGCGACCCGCGTGCCCATCCAGGGACGTGGGCCAGCGCGACCTACACTCACGCTTAAAGGGAAGGAAGACCTGCCACCTGCCACACGCGGATGAAACCGGAGGGCGTGGTGCCGAGGGCGACACGCCAGGCCGGGGGACCCGCGCCGCGCGCCCCTGCTTCTCCGCGCTGTCGGCAGCAGGCACATGCAGACCAAGGTGGCATGCGGGCGGGGGAGGGCGGCCCTTACTGTTCAATGAACACAGTTTCAGTTTTGCCAGGTGACGAGTCTGTCAATGGACGGCCGTGCCGGGGGCTGCGCGCCGAGAGCGGTCAGTTTCGTGGTGCATCTGTTTGCTCTCCGTGAACGCTAAGGGAGTAGCAAGGCGTGTCCTGCGCATTTCTGAGTTAGAGAGGAAAGCAGACCCCCCCCCCGCCCCCACTTTGAATTTCTGGAAACAAATGAAGAGAAACCTGGTTCTGGACTAAGCCCAGAGCTGTTCCGGTAAAAGGGGAGAGCTCGCACCGCAGGGGACCCGGCGAATTTCCCCGGGGGGAGGGGGGCGGGTGTGTGTGTGACCTGGGGGGACATGGCCCCCCGGCCTTAGGAGTCCTGTGTTCTCCACGAGGACCCCAGCCCCCTGACAGCCGGGCACACGGTCTGCGCTGGCTGAGTGCCTCCGCCCCTCGCACCCCACCAGCAGCTCTGAGGTTCCCCGAGAACTTTCTGCAGGGAAACCGCACCCCCCCACCCCCGCCCCAATGTCTGAGCTGGAAGAGACCTCACTTGTCTCCTGTGAAGACGCCCTCCGCGCCAGCCCCAAGGACAAGGAACCGGCACTCACTGAGGGAACGCTTCCCACTGCGCCCAGGAGGGCAGGTGCCGCTCCCCCGCCGCCCCCAGATCCGAGCCCAGAGGCGCACATGAATCCCCACCCCACCCGGAATCTCGTGAAAGCTCTTGACTTCTCCCCAGAAAAAAGCCACGGGCACGCGCCCACAGCAGGTCCGTGCGCGGTCTCCCCACGAGCTCTGCGTTAGACAAGCGCCTCTCCCCAGCGCCCGGACTCCAACTTGGCTTTTTCTCCCCCAAATGGTAGCCAAGGCGGTGACGCCGGTCCCCATCCACAGCCCTATGGTCCTGGAGACTGGGGGGTCAGTGCGGGGTGGCCGCCCCTCCCCTCCCCCTGTCAGGCGGCAGGCGCTGGAAGGGAGCGCACCTCACTCCCGGTGTCCCGGGAACTTGGGGGAGGTCGCCCGGGACTGTGGGCGCCAGGGTAGAACTTCCTTCACGGCTCTCTGTCCCAGTCCCACTTCATAGGAAGGAAGGGCTCCCGGCCCAGGGCCCTGGGCCTGGGGGCCCCCCACTCAGGTCCTCAGCCTGGTCGTGCCATGAGGGTCTTGGGGGTGTGGGTATGCACGGGCAGGCGGTGATACCGGTGAGCCGAGGACTGTTTGGAGAGGTGCAGGCATTCCTGTGCGGGCTCACCTCCCAGCGGCTCACTTGAGGAAACCGCCCCCTCGCCACTGCCTGGCCCCGGGCTCAGGGGCCGAAAGCTACGACCCCAAAGAGGACTTGGCGCCCACCTCCTCTTCCAGAGCTGCCCGTGGGCCGGGGGACCTGCCTGGGACAGACATGCAAATGGAGTAGACGCAGCCGGCCAGGGGCCATTCCGCACTCACCTGTCCCAAGTCCCGCGTCCCACGTCCCGGTCCTGGTCCCGGTCCTGCGCTGGGAACCTCGCAGCCACTCTCTGCGGGTCGGCTCCAGCCGTGACCTCGAGACTCTCTGCACAATTAGATACTTCTCCTTTTCTCTCTCTCTCTCTCTCTCTGTTGTTTTTTTCCCCCTCTTCTGTTCCCCTCCCTGATTTTCAATCTGATTATTTGTCAAAATCTGGCGGGGAGGGGCAGCCAATAGCGAGCGGCTGTATTTGCTTATCGCAGCTTCGCAGGGCCGGGCTCCGGCTCCCTCCCGTCTCACCCTATTACCCTATCACCCTTCTCACCCTCCGCTCGCTGCTGTCGCCCTGGAAGCTCCTACAACATCTGGATGAAAGGAAAGGGTGGCTAAATGATTCCATTTAAACAGGAAAGTTGAAATAAGACATTTACTTGTAAACCCGAGTTTATATCGAGAACTTATAACTTCAATTTTTCTTTTCTTCCCTCTTTTCTTCCTTCTTTTCTCTCAATCTCTCTCTCTCTCTCTCTCTCTCTCTCTCTCTCTCTCTCTCTCTCTCTCTCTCTTTCTCTCTCTCTCTCTCTCTTCTCTCTCCCTCTCTCCCCCCCTCTTTTCTTCCGAGTCCCCAGCCAGGAGGCATTCAGGACAAAGCACTTGGCTAGGGACCTGCAGGCGCTGAGAGAGGCCCGTCCCGCAGCGGCCACCTTGGAGAAGAGAGGTGGCACACGTGCTCCCCAGACTGGACCCCAGCAGGAGCGAAGGGACAGTCAGGTGTGGTGGGGAGGGTCAGCCAGAGCCTCAGCCACTCAGGCCCAGGCTGGGTCCCAGGCCTGCGTGTGCCGCCCTCTGCTGGCGGGGGAGGCTGGGGTCCCTGGGCCTGCAGCGTGTCTGGGTCACCAGGGGCAGAACCGGGATGACCTGGATCAGGCACGTCATCCCGTCATCCCGTTGGGCACAGAGCCCCATTCCCCATCACCACCACCGCCCCCACCCCACCCCTCCTCCTCGGCCCCCCAGCGGCTTGGGGTGACGAATTGATCTCAGCAGGAGATTTGCATAAGACAAGGACTCACAGGGCACACTGTTAGCCTGGTTTGCATACTCTTCCCGCCCAGGGATTGTGTTTCCCCAAAAGGAAAACAAGTTTGGTGACAGCAGCCCCACTCACACTGCACGTCCAGGTCCCGCAGGGAGCAGCGGGGTCACTGCGCTGAGGTCTCCGCGCTGGGCTGGCCTTTAGGTGAGCGCCGCGGCACGTCACCCGGGCCGTGACAGCATCTGCACGCCACCCGGGTCGTGACGTCATCTGCACGTCACCCGGGCCGTGACGCCATCTGCACGCCACCCGGGCCGTGACGCCGCCCAGCTCACCCCCGGCCCTGCAGCTCTCTTCTTGCTGGAGAGACATTAGTGGCAGCATCTGGAATATTCCTTGGACGTGCACATCGCCAACAGTAAACTAAAATGGTTTGAAATTATGCAGAAAACTAAAAGTAATTAAAGGACATTGTCACATTGCGGACGGATCACGAGAATTCTCGCTTCACATTACACAGTGTTTTACATAGTATCATACTTTAAAAAGATATTAGCTTGTAAGAACATGTAATAAATAATTTCAAAATGCAATGGGTATTTAATGTTAAAGCATGCCTTTAACATGTACGTAAAGCGTTTTTGTACTCATTCAATAGAAACTTACCCGGCCACTGGGTAAAGCTGGCAATAAAACTACTGGTCCGCAAGGTGCTGAGAAAAATTCTCCCTTAACTTGACACGTCCCGTTCCTTCCCATTCTCACTTCATTCCTTCATTCCACAAACACACAGGCATGCACACACACACACACCCATCCCATTGTCACTTCATTCCTTCATTCCACAAACATACAGGCACACACATGCATGCACACACACACACATCCATCCCATTGTCACTTCATTCCTTCATTCCACATACATGCACACACACACACATCCATCCCATTGTCACTTCATTCCTTCATTCCACAAACACACAGGCACACACACGCATGCACAGACACACCCATCCCGCTGTCACTGCATTCCTTCATTCCACATACACACAAGCGCGCGCGCACACACACACACAACCCATTGTCACTTCATTCCTTCATTCCACGCACACACATGCACACACACACGTGCACATACACACCCATCCCATTGTCACTTCATTCCACAGACACACACATGCACACACGCACACACGTGCACACACAGACAAGACATGCGCACACACAAGCACACAAACACACATGTGCACATGCACACACAGACACACATGTGTGCGCATGTGCCCATCGCTGGCTGTTGCAAACCCCTGGGTCGTCTTCCATCGAATGTGCTTTTACTTCGGTGCCGCCTAAACCCCTTAGGGCCTCCATGAGCGCGTTCCATGGTCTCACAGCTTTCCATGGCTTACCTTACCCACCACTTTCTCCAACTGGGGCAGGATTGGGGGTGTTTTCTAGTGCAAAGCTGCCACGTGGGGCAAATGCAGTTCAGCCGCCCCACACCCCAGTAACCTGCTCAGGGGCTCCCTTCCTAGCCAGGACCCCAGCCTGGAAGGGAAGACAGGCCTTTGCTGGAGAAGCACCAGGCCTCCAGCCCCAACAGTGTCCCGGGGAGGCCCCCTCAGCGAGACCTCCCAGCTCTGGGTCAGTCCCCTCCAGGGCTGCCTGTGCGGCCAGCACCATGCCCTTGGGAGACAGCCCTGGAGGGGACGTGCATGAATCTGGTCTGTCCTAAGGGCTGGTCACTTCAGCATCCCTGTGCCCGTTCATTCGTTCATCTGTTCAGTTGCTGTTGGCGCCTTTCATACACCAGGTTCCTCTTCCCCCTCTTGCCTCCTCCCTTCCCCCGCCTTAGCTCCAGCTGCCATAACAAAACACCACAGGCTGGCGACGTAAGCAACGTTTATTCCTCACAGAGGCTGGAAGCCCAAGACCCAGAGGCCCAGGTCCAGCTTCTGGCAAGGACGAGCTTCCCGGTTGCCGACAGCCACCTTGTCGCTGAGCCCTCTTGCATGTGGCAGGGCGAGCTGCTGTCTATCTTTCTCTACTTATAAGGACACTAATCCCATCACCAGGGCCCCACCCTCTTGAGCTCATCTAACCCTAATTACCTCCCAAGGCCCCACCTCCAAACACCATCACACTGGGGGTAGGGCTTCAACCCAGGAGGTGGGGGGAGGCACAAACATTCAGTCCCTAATACTCCCTTAGCGAGTACATGTTTGTGTGTTTTTTTTAATATATTTGATTGATTTTTTACAGAGAGGAAGGGAAAGGGATAGAGAGTTAGAAACATCGATGAGAGAGAAACATCGATCAGCTGCCTCCTGCACCGCCCCCACTGGGGATGTGCCCCCAACCAAGGTACATACCCTTGACCAGAATCGAACCTGGGACCCTTCAGTCCGCAGGCCGACGCTCTATCCACTGAGCCAAACCAGTCAGGGCATTAGTACATGTTTATTACATGTTTATTGAGTGCCTACTAGGTTACCAGATGCCGGGGTTTCAAACAAGAACCAGACAGAAGCCCCGGTGAGCTCCTTGCTGGTCTAAGCAGGTGGGACAGAGTCCCCTGACATATACAGTTGGGGGTGGCACCGCTGTGATGTAACCTCGGCCTGCAAAGGAGCATGGGAGGTGGGGAAATGGACCCAGCCCCGGAGAGCTGGGGCAGGAAGCGGCATCGGAGCTGATGCAGGCGGAGACCGTTGGGAGACGCAGGGGAGAACGTCTAAGAAGACGAACACCAGGGGCAAAGAGCTGGAGGCAGCCAAGGTCAGTGATGGAGGAGACTGGAGGGGACTGGAGGAGACTGGAGGGGACTGGAGGGGACTGGAGGAGACTGGAGGAGACTGGAGGGGACTGGAGGGGACTGGAGGAAGGATGGGGCATTCGAGAGAGGAGCCTAGAAAAGAAGAAGAAGCCGGGTCGGGAAGTTTGTGTCCTGGTTTAAAAACTGCAGTGACGCCCCTTTGCCCAACAGGACACAAATCTCAGCCTCGCAGATGAGCACTCCGTGTTTTCCTCTGTCCGAGCTCTTCCCAAGGACAGGGCTCCCTCATGCGAGTTGCAGAAACCCCATTCGACAGGTTTAATAACAGCAAAACAATTAGTTTGCGTTACCGGAAAGTGTCAGCTTCAGGCATGGTTGGATCCAGGTGCTCCAATGATATCGCCTGGATCCCATTCATCTGTGCCTTGGGGCATTTGCATGTGCTGTCCCCTCTGCCTGGATGGCCAGCTTCCAGACCTTCCCGCGGGATATGGGTCTCTCATTGGCCAGGGCTGTCAGACCCAGCTGCCAGAAATCACACTGAGAGACGAAGAGGTGGAGGAAGGGATGAGTTCTGGCAGAAAGAGTCCCCCCACAGCATGAGGCCAGGACAGTGTTTGGGGCCATAGCTTCCGCCTTCCCCCTTCCGACTGTCTTCTCACTCTGTCGCCTGAACCTGCTGTGTTCTTGCCGGGGTCCAAATCCCAACTCCCGCCTCTGTCTTTCCTGTTCCCCCCTGTCCAGAATGTTCTTTCTCTTCAGTCCCCTCTTTCACAGTCCAATCCAGCTCTCGACTCCCCCAAAAGGCCTTCCCAGACTCCCCACAACCCCTGGGGTCATCTGTGAGGATTCGGCCCTCTGGACAACCTGTGGATCCTTGTCTTACTCTGTCCATCACGGACACTCAGCTGCTTGTCAAGGAGCCCAGCAGCTGTCTAAGGCAGGGGTCCTCAAACTTTGTAAACAGGGGGCCAGTTCACTGTCCCTCAGACCGTTGGAGGGCCAGACTATAGTTTAAAAAAAACAACTATGAACAAATTCCTATGCGCACTGCGGGCCCAGGACGAGTCGGCTGCTAAGCAGGACAGGCAGCGGCACCCGGCGGGCCAGATAAATGTCCTCGGCGGGCCGCATGTGGCCCACGGGCCGTAGTTTGAGGACCCCTGGTCTAAGGGGAGGGCCCGTGGATCATCCTCTCTCAGCAGGCACAGGCACAGGCACAGACAGCAGGCACAGGCACAGGCACAGGCACAGGCACAGACACAGACAGCAGGCACAGGCACAGGCACAGACAGCAGGCACAGGCACAGGCACAGGCACAGGCACAGACAGCAGGCACAGGCACAGGCACAGGCACAGGCACAGACAGCAGGCACAGGCACAGGCACAGGCACAGGCACAGGCACAGACAGCAGGCACAGGTACAGGCACAGGCACAGGCACAGGCACAGGCACAGGCACAGGCACAGGCACAGGCACAGGCACAGGCACAGACAGCAGGCACAGGCACAGGCACAGGCACAGGCACAGACAGCAGGCACAGGCACAGGCACAGACAGCAGGCACAGGCACAGGCACAGGCACAGACAGCAGGCACAGGCACAGGCACAGACAGCAGGCACAGGCACAGGCACAGACAGCAGGCACAGGCACAGGCACAGGCACAGGCACAGACAGCAGGCACAGGCACAGGCACAGGCACAGGCACAGACAGCAGGCACAGGCACAGGCACAGGCACAGACACAGGCACAGGCACAGGCACAGGCACAGGCACAGGCACAGGCACAGGCACAGGAACGCCTGCAGGAACCCTGACCAGGCTGAACAAATGGGACCCACTGCACCAAGGGCCAGCAGTGGGCAGTGTGGGAGCCCCCACCCTCGGAGGCCACATCTCAGGCGAGTACAGGTGGGTCCGGAGCCCTGTGGGAGATGGGGAGGGGGGTGACTGTGCTGTGCTGGGGGTGGCAGGGTCCTGCACCCGCGGCACTTTCCCGGCCGTGGCTCCAAAGGGCCCCCGAAGGAGGAGTGGACCAAACAGCAGTGAGCACAGCTGCCCAGGAACGCAAGGATCCAACGGGTGGCTCTTGCCTTGGGGGTGAGGGTGAGGGTGAGGGTTGGGGGGCTCCCAGCCAGCCCAGGGCACCCTGGGACCATCCTCCTCTACCTGCTTCTATCCTGCTGTGTGTGACTCAGTCCTTCCGGGAGATTGCGAGCTCTTTCCGAGCCCGGGACCAGTTGAGGTGCAGGGGGCCCTGCTTACAAAGGCTGCCTGACACTGGGGGATGGCACTGTCCTGCGGGCTCACCGCGGAGGACGCAATTCACTGTGCCGCCACGAGGTGGCGCTCCGGCCCGCTTTTCCTCTGGCAAAAAAAAAAACTGGAAACTAACAATTGTTATGTATATCTATGCAGTATGTATGTATGCATGTATCTACCCATCATTTATCTATTATCTATCTAGTCTTATCTAATTACTGCTTAAATTACAAAAGCAATACGTGATCAGAGGAGACAATAAAAGAATATGTAACTCTGTCCTGACCTCCCATCCTCCCTTCCTCTCTCCCCCCTCCCTCCCTCCGGCTGCCTTCCCCCATCTCCCTCTCCTATGCATGTGTGCATATAATGTTTCTGAGTTCAAACAAATCTTTATTTTTTTAAAATATATTTTATTGATATTTTACAGAGAGGAAGGGAGAGGGATAGAGAGCTAGAAACATCGATGAGAGAGAAACATCGATCAGCTGCCTCCTGCACACCTCCCACTGGAAATGTGCCCGCAACCAAGGTACATGCCCTTGACCGGAATCGAACCCGGGAACCTTCAGTCCGCAGGCCGACGCTTTTTCCACTGAGCCAAACCGGTTTCGGCACAAATCTTTATTTTTAAAAATAATCTTTATTGACCTTCGCTGTTGAGTCCCACACAGTCAGGCAGCATCTCCACAGTGTGAGCAACCCTCCTGCCCTCCGGCCTCCAGGAGGGGACCGGCACGTCCTGGTGGAAGACCGTGGGCGCGTCCCCATCACCAGGAAGGGCCCGCATCCCGCCCTGTGTTCCCGCTCATGCCTCCCAGCGACCCGCAGGGACCCTCTCCGGGTCAGGAAGCCCCTCTGCACCTCCACCCACAGCGACCCCGCAGCCGGGTCCTCTGCGGAGTGTCCAGCAGGACGCCTGTGAGGACGGAGAGGCAGGGTGGCGCAGTGGGTGCATCCCCTGAGGTTCCGGAGGGAGACGGGGGCCCAGAGAGAGCCGTGCACGGGCCCGCGGCTCCGGAGAAGCAGGGCCTGCCCTGGGGCCCGGCCTGTCCTGGAAAGCCCTCCAGACGGCGACCGCTCTCAGTGCCTCCGACGTAGGCGTCCCAAATGCTTTGTAAAACGCAGGCGCCCGTGGCCACTGACAGAGCGGTGACCTCTACCTGCCCTTCCACGGCGCGGGTGCAAGCGCCACTCCGGGGTCGGGTCACCAGCTGTGTGACCTGGGGCGGGCAGGTCACTGACCTCCCGAGACGCCACTGTCCCGTCTGTAAAATGGGGGTAAGGATGTGCCTCCCTTGGGGTCGCTGTAGGTAGCAAAGGAGGGAATACTTGCAAAAACATTTCATAGATGCACAAATACTTAAAATTTAACCATTTTTATATTTATCTATTTTTTGTTAATCCTCATCCGAAGATCCTTTTTTCCATGGCTTTTCAGAATGGAGAGGAGGGAGGGGGAGAGAGACAGAGACAGAGACAGAGAGGAGAGGAGAGAGGAGACACATCGCTGTGAGAGAGACACACCGACTGGCTGCCTCCCGTGCGAGCCCTGACCGAGGCAGGGATGGAACCTGCAACCCAGGTACGTGCCCTTGACCGGGAATTGAACCCTTGACCCTTCGGTGCGATGGCCAATGCTCTAACCCCTGGGAACACTGGCCAGGGCAATGCTGAAACACTTCAAACGGGTGAGTTCCTGTCTCTCAGCAGCAATAGGCACCAGCGGACTGCAGAGCTCTGCCCGCTCTCATCACAAGGTCAAGAGCAGCCCTCGTTGCTGGGGAGCCTGAGCCCGCCAGGTGGGCGGTGGCCTCCCGGTGGCGGGTGGGACGTGGGGTTCCTGCTGCTGAGCTCCGATGGCCCTGCATCCGCGCGCTCTCTGCACACTCCCGGGAAGCCCACTGGGTGGAGAGGAAGGAGGCCCACTTCCGGGACCACGAGCCCGGGGCCAGCTGGGGCGGGGGCTGCCCCAGCCTGTCTCTTCCGGTCCCAGGGGAGCCTTTTGCCACTTAGGGAAACCGAGGACCAACTTCCAGGTGCGGCTGGCACGGGGACCAAGCCCACCGTGACAGTGGGGGCGACCCGCCCGGTCCCCGGGGCACAGACTCCCCCCTTCACTCTGCAGTCCTTCCCCAGAGCCACGCCTGGACCTCGCAGGTCCCTCCGCGGGCTCTCACCGCCTCGTGGCCAGAGCCTCAGAGTTTCTGCCCGTGCGTATTCCAAGTATTTTTTGATCTTCAAATATTTCTTTCAAGTTTTCATTTTGAAAACTCTAAAGAAAAAATGCGAGTGAAACGTCTAACACCCACCCACCCAGCTGCCATCTACGCTCAACAATAGTTAGCGTTTGCCAGTACGCCTTATCTCTCTACGTGCACGTATTTGTGCATAGAAATGTTTTGTTTTGATAAAATGTTTTCAAAGTATCATGCAGACATCCTGACACTCCACCCATACACACTTGAGCCTATATCTCCTAAAAATAAGGATATTTCTTACATAATCACCTACCTAAGGAAATTGTCAATAATTCCCTAGTATCGTTGAATATCCAGTTTATATTAACACTTTTTTAAAAAAAATATGTATTTTATTGATTTTTTTACAGAGAGGAAGGGAGGGATAGAGAGTTAGAAACATCGATGAGAGAGAAACATCCATCAGCTGCCTCCTGCATACCCACAGCTGGGGATGTGCCTGCAACCAAGGTACATGCCCTTGACTGGAATCAAACCCGAGACCCTTCAGTCCGCAGGCCGACGCTCTACCCATTGAGCAACACCGGTCAGGGCTATATGAACACTTCTGCAACTCCCTCCCATTTCCTTCTTTTAGAACCCGGATCCTGCCGAGTTCGAGCACTGCGCTGGCTCCTGTCGTGTAGCGAGGCTAAGTTTGGTCACTTGGTTAAAGCGGTGACAGCCAGCTCGCTTCATCGTCAAGGTGAGTGAAGTAGCAATCTGTGGGCCGCCCTGTGTGGCTCCCTGGTGGAGCATGGACCCAGGAACCAGGAGGTCACCCACCTGCCCTGGTTGTGGCTCCCTCCCCAGTAGAGGGCGTGCAGGAGGCAGCCCATTAATGTTTCTCTCTCATCGATGTTTCTCTCTATCCCTCTCCCTTCCTCTCTCTCTCTCTCTAAAATCAGTAAAAACCAACCAACCAACAAAAACCCCCAGCCAGATGCGCAGTCCTTCGAAAAGCCTTTCAGACACGCGGTGAGAGGGCAGCCCCCCTTCTGCCTCCACTGCCTGGTATCAATCACAGCGCTTACATCCTGCCTCCTGCTGCCTCGGACAATGCCGGTCTGGCCAGCACTGACTCTGCACAGGACTCGGTGCTCAGCACCCTCCCGCTTCACCTGCCGGCACCTGTCCCTGCCCACAGGGAGATGGAGGCTCAGAGGCCTTCAATCTTGCAGGGACACGCAGCCGGGAAGTGGCAGGCAGGGACAGAGTGGCAGGGTTCTCATTGCCAAGTCGCCAGGCGCTCTGGGGAGCTTTTTTTTTTAAAAAAAATCCGTTGAGATTTTGCTTCCCCACAATGGTCGTCAATTTGCCTCAAATAAACTCATAAAATTTTTCTTTTAAAAAAAGAAAAGAAAGCCGCCTGCTCCGATGAGGGTGGTTTCCATAGACCAGGTCTGAGTGTTAGCAACCTGAGGGCAGCCTCCGAGGTGGGCTTTTTATCTTTTAATGTATTTTTATTGACTTCAGAGAGGAAGGGAGAGGGAGAGATGGAACATCAATGATGACAGAGAATCATTGATCGGCTGCCTCCTGCACGCCCCACACTGGGGATGGAGCCCGCAACCCGGGCCTGTGCCCTGACCGGGAATCCAACCGTGACCTCCTGGTTCACAGGTCCAGGCTCACCCACTGCAGCTGGGCCAGAGTGGCCTTCTGCAGGCATTCCGCAAAGGCAAGGCTCCTCCAAGGCGGCCCGACTGACCCTTCACCCACGCGGGCCCCAGTGGCTCTGGGGACACAGGATCGCAGCTCCGTGGCCCGGCACCGGCCTGCCAGCCAGACGCCCAGGGAAGGCAGAAGGCGCCCCAACCACACCCAGCCCCGCCAACTTGTTTACGCCTCTGGCACAGCCCCGCCCGCGCAGCCGCGGGGCCACGTGACCTGCGCCCCGCCCCTCGCTCTCTCGCGTGGCTCCGCCCACCGCGCCGGCCCTTCTTTTTGCCTCCTTCGGAGTCACAAGATCGCTCAGCAGCCTCCTTTCGGGATCCTTCCGCCAGGCCCCGCCCCCTCCCCACCTCATAAATTCTCGCCGGTTCTTCCTCCCCCAGTTGGCATCATCAGGAATGAGCAGGACGGCCTCCTCCGTCCAGCGTGGCGGCCGACCGCGATCACCGGTCGCTGGGTTCGAGGGGGAGGCGAGGCCCCGCGGGGGACTCTTTTTCGTGGCGGAAGCTGTCGCCAGCCGTGGACTCTTCACGACGGGGGAGGTGCTGTACGTCCAAGATGGCGGCGCCCTGTAGGCTGGAGGGACTGTGAGGTAAACAGCTGAGGGGGAGGAGACGGTGGGTGAGTATGGGGGTGTCTCCCCCTCCTTCTCATGGGACCTTCTCGGGGCTGCCCCGGCACCATGACCCCAGTCGGGGAGGCCCTGGGGGGCGGGGGCCAGGGGCTTTCTTGCTGTGGAGGGGACTCCGGGAGGGGGATTTGGAAAGCTTTTCCCTCTCTCTCATTATGCGCTGTCTCCGGTGGGGCCCGGCTGGGCTGGCGGGTCCCTGGGGTGGGGAGGCGGGCCTGGCCGGCACCTCGTCCCTCGTCGGCGGCCAGGGGCGCGGACGGATGCACGGCCGGGCCGTGGCGCCCAGGGCCGGGGGGAGGTGAGCCCCCTCGCCAGCCCCTCACCGGGTGGGGGTGACAGGCCCCAGGGGGGTGCAGGGGGCCGGGGGGAGACCCTCGGGCGGCGGGGCCGGTCCCCGGGCGTGAGGAGAGGGTCCGGGGTGGGGGCCGAATGAATGGAGGCTGCCTGCGGGCACCGAGGGCTCGCCTGCCTCGGGTTCCCCGCGGAGCCCGGCGGGACGGGAGGGCCTGGCTCCGGGGGTGCTCGTGGGTGGCCCGTGACGGGGAAACAGTTACCTCCAGTCAGCAGAGGTGATGCCTGCGAGACAGCTATGTGCAGAGGCGCTCCTAGGCGCTCATCCATTCATTCGAGGAACTGGAGGGTGAAGGGCTGGCAGCCGGAGAGCTTGAGCAGGAGAGCTCTCCTTTGTGTCCCGGGAGAGAGTTCGCCCGCCGCGTTTGGGATGGGGCGGGGAGGGGGGAGGGGAGCCTGTGCCTTGGCGGTGGGGGGGGGGGGGGTGCGGGCCCCCCAGTGCAGCAGCTCCCGGTCAGGGAGTTCTCCGTGTGCAAGTGCTCTGCCCTCATCCCTCGCCACAAAGGGAGGAGGCAGCCACTGTTAACACCCCCATCTCTCAGATGGAGAGACTGAGGCCCGGAGGGGTTCGGGCCACCTGCCTAAGGTCACCTGTGGAAGTGTGGGAACCGGGGTCTGACTGACTGCAAGACGGTGGACCCGTCCTCATTGCTCCTCCCCCCCCCCGCCCCCCACCCCCCACTCTCAGTGAGCTGTCCTGTCATTCTCATGAAGTGATCAGCATGAATCAGTGATCAGGGTTCCTGCCCAGGTGCCTGTGTGTGCGTGTGCGTGTGCGTGTGTGTGTGTGTGTGTGTGTGTGTGTAGTTTTGAGGGGGTGTGCAATGGCTTACACGCCCTGGCTTTGGTTTGGGATGGCAGTGTGGTGCATGCAGACAGGCTGGTCTAGGTGGGGGAGTATTTGGTATTTTTTTTATAAAAACTGATGAGTTTACTGCAGAAAGAAGTCCTGCTTAAAACCCTCGCTGGATTTTTTTTTTTTTTTAATAGAAAGCATAGAAATAGCACTGAGCTTTACCTAGAGTGTGCTGTAAGCAGTACTGAGATAGAATAATACTCTTCCGAGATGTATTTAATTTTGGTTTATAATTTTGGGGTCAGCGTGGACTCATCTGAATGCCAGCGTGTTGGCAGAGTGGCGCGGTCCATTTCAAGAAGGGCTACTAAACCGGATCTTCTGGGAGCCCTGGGTTTTCTGAGCGACCAGCTGTGGTTCTCAAGTTGAACATTCCCGAGGAAACCTGGAGTATGCAAATGTGAAGACCGACTTCGGGCTGTGCAGGGAGGTGTACCTTTAACAGCCGCGCATCAGGGAAAGGGGGCTCAGAAGCAGGGAAACATTCTTTGCTGTTGCCCGGGGGGGCGGAGGGATCCCTTACCCGCCTGGGGAACTGAACGGGGTTTATGGAAGAGGCACGTGGAGAACAGCCTCTTACCCAAGTTAATATCTCATCCGAAACACTCTTACGTCCCAGGCCTGCTTCCCCCGTGCATTTCCTGGTGTCATAGCAACGCGGTATGTTCCCAAAGTCCTGGTTGGGTCTCCAGTGTGTGCCATTGGAGTGGCTCAGGTCCTTTGAGTCAGTTGCATTCCTCCTCACTGGGGTAGGAGCAAAGCCCTCAGCTCCTGCTGCTGCTGCTCCTCCTGCTGCTGCTGCTGCTCCTCCTGCTCCTTGCTCCCAGGTGTAATGTGATCCCTTCTGCGCATGCCTGGTTTCACTTGTGCGATGAAACCTGACAGTCTTACTAGGACAAATGCATGTATACCTGTCTGTGTGATGTTTCCAGAATAATACAGTTGCTGGAAACGAGCTCTAACAGTGTTCATCAGAACCTCCACCCCACATGTCAGACCCCACCGCTCTTAGACCTCGTGCTCAGTCTGTGGGACGCCCTGGGCGCATTTTCTGGGAGAAGCCACAGGTGGTGCTGATGTGCCCCGGAGGTTGCGGACCGGTGCCCTAGAGTTCCAATGTGGCTCTTTTCCTTCAAGTGATGACTGACTGCACAGGCGTTTTTTAAAGTAGCTTCTGCCCCTGGTGTGTGCGGTGGGGTGAGCTCTGGGCTCTGAATGACGGCGGACCTGATCTCACAGCCCTGTCTTCCACAGTTTGTTAGGGTGCAGGCACACTCTTTGCCGGGTCCCAGGGCCACAGTGGGCTAACCTGAGCTTCTCCTGGAATTCAGTGGACATTCTTGGATGCCGATGAGCCAAACACAGCAATATATCAATCGTTGCAAGCTTTCTAAAAGTCACACAGCTTTCAACTTCGAACAAGTCACTTACGTCCTCTGAGCCTCAGTTTCTTCATTTGTGAAATAAGAGTTGGACTGTAAGTTAGAGTGCTCCTAAGTCTAACTTTCTGTGATTTAAGGTCTTCCCGGGGCCTTCAGTTAAACATTCTGACCTAGTTGATTGGATCAAAGTGCTCATGGCTTGATAATATCTCAGCAAATTGGTGACTTTTAGCCTGACCTGTTGACTGGTGACCTGTTTATCTTTTCCTTTATGTCACAGTGTTTTTAAAAGGTAATTTCCTCATATTATAAATCTCTTTGAGAGGTTAGTGTTGTTTGTCATTTCAGTAGCTGCAATCATGAAAGAAAGGATACTCCGCCTTCAAACCTGTAGCTTTTTGCTTTAAATATATACATATATACTAGTGTGTGTATGTGTGTGTGTGTGTAACTAGTATATACTCAAACACTTGAGTTTTTCCCCTTCAGTGTTTAATATAATGTAGTTTGCATGAAATACTCATTTTCCCCTATTTTAAGTTGGTCTGAGAGAGGTCTACCATCAGCAATTTTCTGATTTACTTTTTAAGCCTGTAGTTATTAGAAATTAGTAACTTAATGTTTAATGCCTCTTTTTGTGGGGAGAATAAAAAGTCATATATACTATTATATATAATATATATATATATATATATATATATATATATATATATTCATTCTCAGGATCTTGCTAATTTTTTCTTGTGCCTTCTCTTGTGCATTGCTAACTTTTGTTCTATACAGGGAAGTAGCAAATGGTAACAATATTTTAAAAGATGGAATGAGTTCAGATTGTCATCGAATGAGTAAAGTGCCTTAAAACCCAAGGTTTGATAAAAAAAAAAACAATGCGTGGCCGTTCCTGGCCTAGAACTCCTAGGTCTCTGTGTGAAGATAACGGCAGCAAAGACCATGAAGTATTTGAGTAACGAGGGACAAGTGTGCCCTTCTGTTGGTGATGGAAGACACAGTGGAGAGGGATGAGGAAGAACAAATGCAGTCAGTGGTCTAGCGTCTGCAGGCACTCAGACCTGGCTGCTTGGCGGGGCTCACAGAGCGCAGTAACAACGCGAAATGTATCCATTTTAAGTTACAAGGTGGTTTTATCAGTGTTCTGCATACAAGTTGTTGATGGATAGATGCTGAGCTAACTTAGGTCTCCAGCAATACAATATTGTTGTAATAAAGTTTATATATTTCACGTTGTTAAACTGCCTGAACTGCTAATCTCACAAACTAACTCATATGTCAGTGATTCTTAATCTTTTTTTTTTTGGTGGGGAAAGAGGGGGCTCAGTTCCCCTCTAAAATCCAGGGGAACTGTGGACCAAATAGCCCTCCCCGCCCCCCCCACCAAGAACATTCGTAGACAGATGAAGTATTGGGGATGGCTTCAGGAACTTCATAGACCCATCTTGGAGCTCAGCCGACCATTCTAGATCGATTACTGCTCTTAAAGCGGACTTGGGCTTTATTTGAAACAATCTCTTTTCTTAACTAGTAGGTAGAAGAGGCCCAAGTCTTTTAAAGATGGGCCTACGTACTGCTTGCATTACAAATCACTTTGTCAAACTTTTATATTGAAGGATTCTTTACACCTCACCGGAAATTCACCTTTGGGTGCCACGTTAAACATCAGAAGTGGAGAACTCAGGTCTGTAACTTGCTAAATGCGAGTCAGGCCCGGCGTTCAGTCTGTGCTGGTACCTTTAGCACCGAGTAGAATTCCTTTGTTTTTTTCCCCCAAGGTTTATGCACTATTTTTTTTTTCCTTTGAACCTCAAAGTAGATATAAAAATATATATAATGTTTCTCACCTTCATCCTTCTTCTTTTCCCTGGCCCACTGGTTCTCAACCTTTACTGAGCATCAAAATCACCCGGAAGACCCCACTCCCCAAGTTTCTGATTCAGAGATCTGGGGCGAGGCCCAGGAATTGGCATTCCTCACAGGTCCCAGGTGATGCTGAGGTTGCTGGTGTGAGGACCACAGGCCTAGACTTTCCAACCCCACCTGTTTATTCCTGGGCATTTCTGTGTTAGTCCTCTGAGTTTGAAACATACAGAAATCTCACATTTCTTTTTGGGGTAAGTTCTGTGTGGTGACTTTTTGACACACACATGATATCCGTCTGGCCTGCATATTGTACTAAATAATTTTGTGCATGCTAATAAAAAGTCAAACATAAGAAACCTTATTCATAGAAGAATATGCCTTACCAGAACGGAGCTCTGTCCCTGCAGGCGACCTTTGAAATACGATACAAGTGTCCGCAAGCTGTCCGTCAAGCTCCCCGATGGCAAAATTCTGAATGGAGAATCTGGAGCTCTCCTGCCCCAGCTTGTGTGACCTTGACAAGGACTACCACCGAGACCAGTTAAGTCACACGTGACTGCAGGCTTTGGCAGGTCTCGCCAGCAGCTGTTTTCCTTACACACCAAGTAGTACGTCCTGCTCCCATCCCTTTCCTTCTGTGCACTGGGAGGAAGGGGGGCTGGGAGCTGGTGTCTCACCCTTTGGGTGCATTTGTGCCGAAGGCCCCTTCGTTCACTTGCTGGGGTGTTACCCTAGGAAGTCGCCTCAGAGCCTCGCATGATAGTGTAATAGTATCTGACTAGCAGATCATCACTGTCAGCACTGTTAACACGCTAACTGTATTACTACTGTACTAGTGTGATATTTCTGCTTTACATCTGCTGTTGCTGGTAATGAAATAGTCCCTCTATGCCCGAACCTGTGTCTGAATTGCCTTGGAGTTTTTTCTAGTAAAAACCTGAGTATAGGAAATAAGTATAATGAAGAAATACCTGCCTTCATTTATACCCTTAGTTGTGTTTTGGGTTTGTTTTTTTTTGTTTTGGGGTACTCCTCACCTGAGGATATTTTCCCACTGGTTATTTTTAGAGAGCGTTGAAGGGAGGGGGAGAGTCAGAGAGAAACATCGACGTGAGAGAGACATCAATTGGTTGCCTCCTGCACACACCCAGGCCAGGGCCGGGGGATCAAGCCTGCCATGGAAGTCTTGACCAGAATCGAACCCAGGACCCTTCAGTCCTTGGGCCGGCACTCTACCCACTGAGCCACACCGGCGTGTTGGTTGGTTGGTTGGTTTGTCACAGACAAGTGTGTGCAGAGTTATCTCGGGCGCTGGGCTCTGTAGTTGCCTGCTGTGTGGGGTGCGCAGATCTGGGCTCCTGGGGTAGAAGGCCACACGCAGCACCCGCTCCCCAAAGTCGGGACGGTCAGCGGATGTTTTCTGAAGGCCTTGTCGGTACCTGCCCCCGGTGTTCCTAAAGGCTGTGTAGGTCTTAGCTGCCTCACGGCCCGTCACGCATCCTGTTGAGGGCGGAGACATGTGACACGTGTGTACAGGTCCCGCTGCCGACAGGTCCCTGTGGCAGGTACGCGGGAGTTGGTGTGTAATCCCAGGTGTCTGAGCCGTCAGTCTGTGGACACCTGCCGTGTGAAAACAAATGGACCTCCGTTCCTTCTGTCTGATCTCAGGATACTAACGCGCAGAGCCCTCATCGTCCTCAGACCTGCGTTCATTTTTGTCCGAAAAGGCTGCCTGTAGAAGGGCAATTACAGCGTGGCTGTGGTGAGAGCATCGCTTCAAACCATCACAAGGGGAGGTCTCGATCTGGGGCAAGTTTTTTTTTTCCTTTGGTTTTTGAAACAAGAGCGTGGATTGGCCCTGTTATACTCTGACAGGTGCCTCCGTTCCCACCCCTCGGGTGCTCACGCCTTGGGCAGGGGTCTGCTCCCTTCGCACTTCTCATCAGGGCTCCGCAGGTCTCCTCTCACGTCACTGACCAAGCGGTTCTCCCCCAGGGTCCCTCTAGAGGGCAGGACTTTTTTTTTTTTTTTTTTTAAATATATTTTATTGATATTTTACAGAGAGGAAGGGAGAGGGATAGAGAGCTAGAAACATCGATCAGCTGCCTCCTGCACACCTCCCACTGAGGATGTGCCCGCAACTAAGGTACATGCCCTTGACCGGAATCAAACCCGGGACCTTCAGTCCGCAGGCCGACGCTCTATCCACTGAGCCAAACCGGTTTTGGCGAGGGCAGGACTTTTTAAAAATATCTTTTTATTGATTTCAGAGAGGAAGGGAGAGAGAGAGAGAGAGACACCAATGATGAGAGAGAATCATCGATGGGCTGCGTCCTGCACGCCCCACACTGGGGACCAAGCCCACAACCCAGGCATGGCATAGGTCGACGCTCAACCACTGAGCCACGCCAGCCTGGCTGTAGGGCAGGATTTAACTGTAAGTTAGTGAGAGAGCAAACACATAGAGTGTCACTAATGGCAGGTGGTCTTTGACCTGCCAGCGTTGCAGTGATGCTGATGATGGCCGTGGCAGTTTTCAGCGTAGCGGTGAGGCGTTGAGGAGTCTCGTGTTGGCATCGGACAGAAAGCCTGGTTTCCTGTGCCAGCGCCTTTACCAGCTGGGCAGGCTGTGAGAGCGCGTCGTATTGTGTCTGAATTTTACCCTTAGCTACTGCTTTCCAGGTAAAGACCCAGCTAGGGTCACTTGCAGGAAGTCCGTATGACTCCCTGGGCTAACAGCTGACCTCAGGGTTCTGAAGATGAGGGGCTCCTGTTTAGTTCCAGCGCTTTCCCTAGTCGAGTGACTGGCCAGGCAAGTGCTCCGTGTCTGAAGGGCCAGCCTGCCCCCAGCACCGCGCGCACGTGTGCACGTGCCACTGAGGACCACGGTGTTAATGCGTGGAGTGTGCGCCACGCGGAAGTAGAATGACATTGTCGTCTGGGCAAGAGATTTCCATTGTTAGAGAGTCGTTCAGTCCCCTAGTTGGACAGTGACCAGGATGGCACATGGAAGGCTTATTTCCGGCTTTTCCGCGCTCAGGGCAATTAGGTGTATATAGTGTAGGGGGCCCAGCGTTCATGCTCTAAAGGCAGCGCTGGAATGCCGACCAGAGACGCTGGTTACGTGCTTCATGGCAGATGCTGGGATGGCCACGGTGTCGTCGGTGGGCCGGGTGGTCGCTGTCCTCCTGGAGCTCCCAGCCAGTGGTCAGCCCGTGCCCGAACACATTTCGAACAAGCTGGAATGCATGTATTTATATACTCACCAGAGGCCCGGTGCACGAATTCGTGCACGGGTGGGGTCTAATGGCTGCTGGGTACTCCCTTCGTTCCCCTGGCTGGACCCGCCCCCTGGTTGAACTCCTGGACGAACTCCTGGTTGAGGGGACAATTTGCATACTACGCTTCTATTCTATAGGATATTTGACACATTTAACATGAGGTGAGCAGGAAGTAGGGTAAAAGGGAAGACTGGAGAAATGATAGCTCCACAAATATTTTATGCTTGTCAGGGAGATTAGATGAAGGCTGTGCTGTTTTGCAAGCAGAATTCAGCTCTGTACATTTAAGACTATTTTAACACCTAGGCATTCAATCAACAAGCACAATAAATCATCACTTAACATCGTTGTTAGGTTCTGCGACTTTAAGCAAAGCTACCTATACTGTAAGCAGGTTTATGGTAGGCTAATGGATAGAAACGAGTTGAGGTCCCTAATATTGAAGGAATAAGACATACTTCGAGCACCTGCTGTGCCTGACGACCGGGTAGCTGCTAGAGATGCAGCCCTTCCTGAATAGGACTAACGGCACGCTGACACAGAAATGCAGCCGCTCAGTAGCAACGGGACCCGACCTGGCCTGGGACTTGGCAGTGGCGGGCGGGAAGGCTTCTCTGAGGAAATAGGTTTAAGCTGAGAGTGAAGGGTGAAGACTTAGCTTGGGGGTCGGCAGGTCCTGAAATGGGGTGTTTTGGCTGAGAGACTGAGAGGCCAGTGGGGTGGGTAGTGGGGGGAGGTGGTGGGTGCTGAGGCGATGCAGGCCCACGGAGGGCCTGGCACTCCCCAGCCTTGGGGCTCCAGGAGTCATACCCCGTGCCACACACTGTGCCCAGGGCTCCGGGACGCGTCACCTCCAGTCGCCACACAGCCTGTGAGGAAGAGGCCATTGCCCTTCTCGCTGTGCAGATGGGGAGCTTAAGGTCAGACATCAGAGACTTGGCATGCGGAGCCAGAAGTTCCACAGCCAGTGATGGCAGAGCGTGGCTTCAGCTCGGAACCCTCTGATGCTGCAGCCTGTCCCGACCATTCGCTGCTGACCGTTCGTTTATTGCTCTAGCACACAGACAGTTAGAGGCAGAGGGTGCAAGTTCCGCACAATCTACAGAATTTCCCAGCAGCCAGCTGTTTGGAAATGCAGACTGGGGGAGGGAGGCCCAGGGATTGTCAGTGTTCGTTCCCGGGGAGAGCAGACGGCCCCTCTCAGGGCTGGAGTGGGAGGAGGCGGAGCCAGGGGACCCTGGACGCGCTCTGGTTGTCTCTGGTTCACTCTGTTGTAAGTTTATGTCCGTGTGTGTGTTCCCCCAGTGACCATGAGAGGCGCCCGGCTGACCACTGGAAACCGAGTTACCAGTTGTCCTCAGAACAGGTAAGCTGTCAGCTCAGTCCACTGGTTGGGGGGGCAGCAGGGAGCTGCTCCCTCCCCTCCTTTGCGCACCCCCTGAACCACGGCCATTCCCTGCATGTGCACATACAGTTCTTCATTGCACTTGCTAGGGCTGTCCGCCCCGCATGGCACCCTGCACCGAGGTGCTTGGGAAATATTTGAATGAGTTTAAAAAGGAGCAATGCTCCCTGGCTGGTGTTGCTCAGTGGTTAGAGCGATGGACTGCACACCGGAGTGTCTCGGGTTCGATTCCAGGTCAAGGGCACCTACCTGAGTTTTAGGTTCGATCCTTAGCCCCGGTGTTGGTGTGCGCGGGAGGCAACCAATTGATGTGTTTCTCTCACATCAGTGTTTCTCTCTCTCTCTGTCTTCCTTCCTCCTACTCTCTAAAAATGAATGGAAGAAAATGTCCACCTGTGAAGATTAGCAAAAACAACAGCAACAAAAATAAAAATGAAAAGGAGAGATGTTCCAAATCATGGGACTCATTCCAAGAGCTTATGATTGAACTCCCGGGAGGGCTTTCTGGAATATCAGAAGTCCTTAAACTTCGCTTACCTAAATGAAGAATCGCACACAATATTTATACCTTTTTCTAGAGACTAGAAAAGATGGTTAAAGTTTAGAATTTCAGAACCAAAGAGAAGAGCTTGTTGCCAAAAGTGTCCCCATGTGCTTTGGCTTCTGTAAAGCGCTGGGAAGGAGTAGGCTTCAGAAAGCAGACGTGTGTGCCTACATGATATTCACACTGGGCAGCAAGCTGGGTGTCCAGGCTGGTCAGCCTGGCCGCTGCCCGCTGCTGGGCGGGCGCCATCTGTGTGTAGAACTGAGCTCCCGTCACTCTGCCCTGGGCTCCTCCTTTGGAGGACCGGCCCCGACAGGGCCGTCTCCGCGCGCAAAAGACAGCGTCTCACGGGACTAGGCCAGTACGCAGCAGCGTCAGTGGAACAAAACCGACCTTACGGACAGAATACTTTAGGTCGGAGCGTCCTCTGTGACTTAACTGAAGTGGCAGTGAGCACGGGGCTAGGCCGGTAGACGTGCCGCTGAGGCAGGGGTCCTCAAACTGTTTAAACAGGGGGCCAGGTCACTGTCCCTCAGACCGTTGGAGGGCCGGACTATAGTTTAAAAAAAAACTATGAACAAATTCCTATGCGCACTGCGGGCCCGGGACGCGTCGGCTGCTAAGCAGGACAGGCAGCGGCACCCGGCGGGCCGGATCCATGTCCTCGGCGGGCCGCATGTGGCCCGCGGGCCGTAGTTTGAGGACGCCTGCGCTAAGGAGTTACCTTCCGAGTGGGTGCCAGGTCTGCGCCCGGTGCTCCCCTCCCAACGAGTGCTCCTCGGGCAGGCCTGTGCTGAGTGTACCTCCAGCCTCTCACTCAGTCCTCTCCAGGAAGCAGCAACCAGCAGGCTGGTGGTGTCGCACTTACTTTTTTAGTTTTTTTTTTTTTTTTTAATTTTTAAAAACTTTTTCAATTAAATGTATTGGGGTGACATTGGTCAACGTGAACATGCAGGTTTCGGGTGTCTTTACTTATAACCGTAATTTAATCCAGCTCCGATGGTGACCTTTGTTTCTCTTCTCAGTTTTGAGCTCTTCTGTGATGAAATCTTACCAGCCGTAAGGTTCCTGAGCCCTTCCAGGCGGACTTGCTTTGTGATTTACCTGTAAGATTTACATTTCTAGGTGTGACCCAGCAGCTTCCTGTTTCATGATTTGCTATCAGAAATGCATTTAGACATTTCAGTTAATTTTTCTGGCTAATGAACTTCTGACTCAAAGAGCCAAATCAGTGACTATTAACCAGGTTATAATTAAACAAGAGCGTGGATGGTAGCAGTTAATACTCTCGGGTTCCTAGGATCATTGTTACTCTAAACTTGCCATGCTAGGAGTTAATTCTTCAGCACAGTGTTTCTCAAACAGGGCATGCATGTCACCCTGATGGGAATTACCTGGGTGCCTATTAAAATGCAGGGTCCTGAGGCAGTAAGAGTGCAAATGGCTGCACATGACATGTCTACTCATTGGCCGGGAGCTTGGCCAACTGTGTTCGCTTCACCACGTGACCTCAGCAAACTCATCCTCTTTGAGTGTCCGTATTTTCCTCTGTCAAATGAGGGTAAGGACTGCTGACCTCAGAGAGCAGCCGTGAGGGCCAAAGCCACACGCTCGCACACTGTCACCTTGGAGGGCTTGGGGGTTTGGAGCCCGGCAGATTGGGGCTCAGCTTGCAGTTCTCCCCTGGTTCGCCTCCTGCTAGCTCTGTGACCCCGAGCGGAAGGCCTACCCTGTTCCTCTCCCTACGAACATGGGACCAAGACCACTCACACGGCTGTAGGAAAGGAGCGTAGTTGATGGTGTCCGTGGAAGGGGAGCAGCGCCTGTCGGACACGTGGTAGCGGTCATTACCTGGTTTGGGAAACAGAGCTTTCAAGACCGCAGTGGGAGAAAGGCTTGGTGTGTGTACAGCCACGCTTGGTGAGTGAGCTGCTTTCGTATGTAAAGATGGTGCAGCTGCCTCGCTGTAGTAAAGAACTGAGCTTTGAAGGTGCCGTTGGCCCTGAAGCCCCTTGCCTGAGCCAGCGGCGTGAGGCGTGCACGCTCCCAACGGAGAAAGGACGCCTGGTTCACACCCTGAGGACAGGGCCTGGGGACCTAACCGGCTGTGCTCGCTTCTACTCGCAGACATTGGAGCGAAGGTCAAGAAGAAAACGCGGGGTGGGAAGTGATCAACCAAAGAACTTGTCTGCGTATATGTGTAACCCACGGACACAGACAGTAGGGTGGTGAAGGCCTTGGGGGGGGCAGCTAGAAGGGGTCAATGGGGGAAAAACGGGGACATATGCAATGCTTTCAACAATGAAGATTAAATTTTTAAAAAATCAGAATTAAAAAAAAAATACTATGCTGTTAGTTCCTTTTCTGCAAATAGTCCACCTGCTTCTACGCGCTGATTTGAAAAACAAACTGTCTTAGCCAACAGCCAAGGCAGAATCAGAAGCAGGAAGAACGCTGACTTGGTTCTTCCGCGGAGTTGCTGTGACAGTCGGTTCTGGCGTGTGGTGGTTGGTTCTCTCTGACTGTAGGACTCCTCTCCGTGAGTTTGTCAGAGGCAGGGCTCTCTCACGCCCGCGCTGCTCCCCTAACAGCGTTCTGCACACACTTGGAACGCATGCGCTGCTCTGCCTTCCAGGCAGTTTTTTGTGGGAACATGAGACTGTATGGTCACACTGGCGTCTTCCTTTTCCTCAGCCTGGTAGCGGCACCAATGAAGAGCCTTCAGCGTCTGTAACGAACGTCCTGGACCCGGCGCAGCACGTCTGCGTGAGAAAATGGCCCAACAAGCCAACCTCGGGGAGCTGCTCTCCATGCTGGACTCCCCCGTGCTGAGCGTGCGTGATGACGTCACGGCCGTCTTTAAAGAGAACCTCAATGCTGGTGAGTGAGAGCGGGTTCTTTTCAGCTCGTCGGCAGAGCGCGACCCAGAGCTGAGCAGAACCCTGCGGCTCAGCTGTGGTTTCACTTCCCAGGGGTCTGTAAGCCCCAAGAAGGAGCTCCCAGTGGTGGACCCACTCTCGGTGTGTGTCCAGCTTCTCCCTCCAGAACATGCAGATGTGCACACAGACACAGACACAGACAGATGTGAGAATCCCATCGTGAGCCCCACGCACCCAGCACCCAAGTTTCTGCCATCCTTTTTTAAAATATATTTTTATTGATTTCAAATGAGAGGAAGGGGTGGGGGAGAGAGAGAAACATCAATGATGAGAGAGAATCATTGATTGGCTGCCTCCTGCATGCCCCACACTGGGGATCGAGCCCCAAACTCGAGCATGTGCCCTGACTGGGAATTGAACAGTGACCTGGTTATGATACCCAACAATTTAAAAGGATCTAAAAAATACCAACTTTAACTCAAGTTTAACACATACTTGAATTTCATTTTGTATGTAATTGAAAAAATACTTAAGCATGTCTATGGAAAGCAAAAGTGGTGGAGACAGATGCTCTGGCAATTTCAGAACAGCTTTTCATTTGTATGTTATCATTCTTCTTGCAGGATCCTAAAACTCCCTCAGATATTTATATGCTCATATATTAAAAACGTATTTTTGGTAAAAAACAAAAAAACAAAAAAACAAAAAAACAGTGACCTGGTTCTGTTCATAAGTCGATGCTCAACCACTGAGCCACACTGGCCGGGCAAAATGAATTATCTTTTGTAATTAAAAAAAAGTAATAGAAAAGGAACTGGCATTTCATGTGCTTATATGGTTATTTAGGCAAATAAACTTGGTGTTGTCTTACGGTTAAACCTAAGTGAACGTAACGAAACAGAGAGAGAGCTTCGTACGACTTTGGGTAACGTATAGAGAAACATTTTCTGGATTTTGTGACTGGCAACGATCTGAGGTAAATTTAGAATGTTAAAGGAAGTAACTATGGGAAACCACCCTTTCTTTATTTAGACCGTGGTCCGATGCTTGTGAACACCTTGGTGGATTATTACCTGGAAACCAATTCTCAGCAAGTATTGCACATCCTGACTACCTTGCAAGAGCCACACGATAAGGTAACTGCAGGTATAGAGCAGAGCGTGGGAGATTTCTCCCGAGAGGTGTGCTGGCTTCTCCGTGCACCCACATGCAGGCTCCGGAGCTCACCCCTCCCCCAACCTCTGCCTGCCATGGGGCCTTGTTCCCAGGTGTCACCACATGTCACCCGCAGGACCTATATCTCCGGAAAAGTGTACAAAGTGAAATAAATTCCAGAGGCTTTTTAAGATCTTGCTGTTTAAAAAAATCCTGGAATCCCAATACTAGAATGGTACCGTGCCACTTCAATTCATGAAGTACCCCTTGTTAAACCCATGCTCTAAGTGGGGTTTTCAACTTCTAATTAACGTGGGGAAATCTTAAGTGCAAACTAGCGGGACTAATGGGTGAGTCCAGCTTCCCAGCTCTTGGAGGGCCCTTACGTTTCGCTTAGAAGAGCACTGTGACGGCAGACTTTGGGGCGTCCGAGGTCGTAGGCTGGTGACTTCCCCAGAATATGAAGACCTTGCCGTCTTGTTCTTTTCACGCTGGGCTGAATTTTAACTTCCGCTGCTACCTGATCTCTATTTGGGGCCAAAGCAGGCGGCCGGGCTGCGGTAGCAGCAGTGAGCTTCCAGCAGGGCCTCAGCTTCAGCACCGCAGGCGGGGCTGGTGGTGGTAAGGGGTGGCCTGTTCGTGCCTCAGAAGGAGGCCTCCCTGCCTCCCCGCAGACCTGTGCCATGGGACCCTCTTTCAGGAAGTGCAGGCTGTCCTCTCTCAGGCCATATGGGACAGTGTATTGTTGGCCAACATGATTTAAATTTTGAACTTGACCCCTTTACCTGTGTGACCGTTGCTCTACATCTTGGGAAGCCTCGGGGGCCGGGGGACCATCCTCTGGCCTTTGCGTGGGCCTCGTCCATGCATCCGAGGGTCTCCCTTGGATCCCTTACTCCACCCCCCGCTTCACTGAGACACATTTCCCCGTTCTCTCACACCTCCAGCATCTCTTGGACAAAATGAATGAATACGTGGGCAAAGCCGCCTCTCGGTTATCCACGCTCTCGTTACTGGGCCACGCCATCCGACTGCAGCCGCCCTGGAAGCATAAGCTCTCGCAAGCACCTCTCCTGCCTTCTCTGCTAAAATGTCTCAAGGTACGGCGCGTGTAAGAACCCGAACAAAATGGCTTTGTGCGTGTCGTCTCTGAAATGTTGAGTCACTTCAAGCAAGCGCGCTAGATTTTAAGCTCGAGAGTTTGAAGACTCCAGGCATTTGGCGTTTCTCCGAGTGCAGGGTTGGGACTGAGGCCGTTCTCAGGGCATCACTGATGTCCCGTAGCTTTTGTCCGAGCAGATACGGTAACGTTTCAGGCAGGTTGGTTCTCTTTCCCAAGCCTCTTCGATGCCAGCCTTGGCGAGCCTTCCCTCAGGTGAAAATACGCCGGCTCGTCTTTGGGAAACCCGTTCCCAAGCTCCTTTTAGCTAATAGAGTGAGGCCTCAAAGGCCCGTTGCCATGGACGCGCGGCTGCCACAGCTCCCGCCCGGCGCCGCCAAGCCGCTCTCTGCCTTTGCTCCGCCCGTCGTGTTCCTGCGCAGGGAGTCACACCTCCAGAGAGCCTGGTGATTTGGCGCCAGCCGTGGCTGGCTGAGCTACGCAGGGCTCCTCGTTAACCTGTCCCAGTTCCTGAACTTGTTTCGGGAGGTGAAGTAAGGAAACGTGGTTAGCGGGAAGTGCTTCTCCTCCCAGAGACGTGGTCGTGCCGGAGCGTTTATCGCGGGCTCCTCTGGCACAGCACCCTGCAGGGGGGCTCGTGCCTCTGCCAGTGAGGGGACTGGCTGCTTTAGGGTCCCTGGAGGTGGGTCCCAAGGAGGCACATTGACAGGGTGTCATAGAAACATGCACGTAGTGTTGGGACAAAATAGGAACAGTTTTACCAAATTTTTAAATCTTCACCCAAGGATATGTGTTTATTGATTTTTAGAGAGAGAGAAGGAGAGAGAGAGAAACATCGATCGGTCGCCTCTCATACATGCCCTGTTGGAGCCCCAATAGGGTATTGAACCCACAACCTAGGCATGTGCCCTGATCGAGAATCAAACACAAAACTTTTCGGTATACGGGATGATGCTGTAACCCATCGGCCACCTGACCGGGGCAGTAACTTAATTTTTTAAGCTATTGGGTTGATGAGGAGATAATCTAGTTTTGAGGCACCCCATTTAATTTACAGTCCAAAACTACTCATCTTTTCCAAAAAAATCACTTGAAAATTAATCCTTCAGTTAGGATGTTGTAAGACGAGGGTTAATCCTCTCTCCTGGAGCTCATACATTCTCCTAACCCAGGGGTGGGCAAACTTTTTGACTCGAGGGCCACAATGGGTTCTTAAACTGGACCGGAGGGCCGGAACAAAAGCATGGATGGAGTGTTCGTGTGAACTAATATAAATTCAAAGTAAAGGAGCGGAGGGGAGAGCAAGAGAACCGGATAGAACAGCCGGATCCGGCCCGCGGGCCATAGTTTGCCCACGGCTGTCCTAACCGCATTTTCTATTATCAGTAGATAGCTGCCGTAACAGAGGTACGGGCTTGATGAGAAAACTAAGTATATTTAACACTACCTTTCCAGACGGATAGGTTCCTTTTTAAATAGGAATAATGAGGGTCTTAGCCTCCACGGGAGTCTTGGGTACTATCTTGTTTCTTAAATCCGAATTCCAGCCACTTGGCAAACAGCCTTGATGTGGTCAGGGGCCAGGGGAGGCGCTGTCGCAGTCCAGGGCTCAGTACCATCGGCATCAGGGTCTTCATGAGCCCACAGTGAGCCACTCGCTGGGTAGGGTGTTGTAGACACAGGCAGAGGCCACCGTATCGCCGTTATTTGCTGGTTTCTAAGCACCGTGAAGGTGCGCCGTTCAGGACCTTGTTAGCTCTACTAACTTCATCTTCAGTTACACTTCTGTTGTGAGCCTTTGAAAAGTGTGTGACTTGTCAATGTGCAGTGGTTTTTTAATTGACTATAAGAAGGTAAGCATTTTAGGATTTGGTTGCATGAACGAAAACAGCTGCATTCCTCTGTTCTGTTAAAAAGTAGCCCCTCCTGCTTCCACGTCCTGCTTCCACGTCCTGCTTCCACGTCCTGCTTCCACGTCCTCGGGCTTGAAGAGTGGGCGTCGCCCCACCCAGGTTAAGCTCCCCCGGATGCGGGTGCGTGGTTCCCGCGCCAGCTCCTGCAGCCGGGCTGGCCCTCAGCAGCTCCTGCAGCCGGGCTGGCCCTCAGCAGCTCCTGCAGCCGGGCTGGCCCTCAGCAGCTCCTGTGGAGTCGGCTGCAGTGCTGTCCCTCCAAACCAGGCGTCCTCAAACTATGGCCCGCAGGCCACATGCGGCCCGCCGGGTGCTACTGCCTGTCCTGCTTAGCAGCCGACACGTCCCGGGCCCGCAGTGCGCATAGGAATTTGTTCATAGTTTTTTTTAAAACTATAGTCCGGCCCTCCAACGGTCTGAGGGACAGTGACCTGGCCCCCTGTTTAAAAAGTTTGAGGACCCCTGCTCCAAACCCTTCGGGCCTTAGGGGCGGGGCTGAGTCTGAGCGAAGCTCTCATTGGGCCCCGTGGTCCTCAGCACCTCGTGGCGCAGCCCTGCACCTACAGGTGTTTCCTCTCGCGCGCCCTTTCCTTGGCAGGTGGACACTGATGTCATCGTCCTCACGACCGGCGTCCTAGTGCTGATAACCATGCTGCCCATGATCCCGCAGGCAGGCAAGCAGCACCTGCATGACTTCTTTGACATCTTTGGCCGCCTGTCGTCGTGGTGCCTAAAGAAACCAGGTAAAGGCTCCTCGTGCCTGTCAGGTGGGTGCTTTCACTGACGAGCAAGTGGTGAGCGGAAAGGGAAGGGCGCGCCGACTTCTGTCGCTGGCGTGGGGGTTGTCACCAGCCAGACGAGGGACTAGCTGGCGGTGTCCACTGCAGGCAGAAGCCAGGCATGCTGTGCGACGCCTTTCTTCCGCTGGCTCAAAGGGTTCCTCCTCTGAGAAGCGGAAGGAGGTAGAGCTCCCGGCCTCTCGGTGACCCCTGCCGGAGCGGGACATGCTGGCCAGGACCTGGTCCCATGTGTGTGGGAGGAGGGAGGACGCTGCACGTCCCCACCCGTGTTCTCGTTCCACACGCAGTGGACCTGGGGACCTCGGCAGGCAGCGCGCTCTGTCAGGACGCCTCCAGCTGTGAGTGCGTGAACGTCCCAGCACGAGGTGTGCACTTGAAAGGATGAGCCCCGGCTCCAGCACAGCCGTGGGCCGGGGGCGGAGTCCCCTCTGGGGCGGGCTGGGCTGCTCGTGCAGGGGGCTTTCTGTCTGCGGGGGACTTGTGGCTCCCACCGGTCCAGGCAGGGCTAGCGAACTACGTGTTCTTTCTTCCACTCTCGGCTCTTGTGAAGCGAATGTCAGGACAGTTTGCGTAGCTAAGACGGCTGCTGGCTTTGAAAGGTCCTCGCACACTTGATCACAGATATCTAAGTCTGCTGGGCACCACGCACAGGGCCAGGCACTGAGTACAGAGGCTGCCGGCAGTGCCGTTCTCTGAGCAGCTGAGCCGGGCCGGGGCAGGGGCAGGAGGATGAGAGGTGTTGGGGCCGGCGACTGTCCTCAAGGCGGCTCGGTGTGGGGAGGCGTTGGGGTCCCTTTGGAGGGATGACTGGAGAGGAGGCAGAGTTAGCTCAGTCAGAGCCTGAGGGTCGCTCCACGGGGAGGGTGTGTATCCCGGGGCCATAGGGAGCCACCATGGATTTTCAGGGTGGCTGGCGTGCTCACACTTGCGCTGTAGAAAACCACTCTCGCTCTCGGGGGGCCAAAGAGGAGTGTCCGTGAGCAAGGAGTGAGGCGGCAGCTGTCGGCCTGTGTCTGCCGGGCCCACGTCAGCCTTGGGCCTAGCTGAGGCTCCTTTCCAGGCCACGTGGCGGAAATCTACCTGGTCCACCTCCACGCCAGCGTCTACGCCCTCTTCCATCGCCTCTACGGGATGTACCCCTGCAACTTCGTCTCCTTCCTGCGCTCCCACTACAGCATGAAGGAGAACCTGGAGACCTTCGAGGAAGTGGTCAAGGTAAACGACAGCCGTGTAGCCAGGCGGCACTTACTCCTTGGTGTTAGATGTAGAGGGGAGTTCTGAAAAGAGAATCCCGCCCCAGCCCAGGGCCCCCACCCTCTGCCTTGATGGACTTGCCTGTCATGTGCTGTGTGGCCCTGTGACGGGCCCTTCACTTAACGTGTCCAAGCTCCCCCTGTTGTGGCGTGCATCAGTACTCGTGCCTCTGTACCGTCAATAATGTCCTGTTGTCCTGTTGTATGGCGATAGTTAAGCCTTTCGTTTGTCATCCGGACCCTTCTAGCCAATGATGGAGCATGTGCGGATCCACCCGGAACTGGTGACCGGATCCAAGGACCATGAACTGGACCCTCGGAGGTATGGAAACCCCTGGATGTTTCTCAGGCTCTCCGGCGAGATCGCAGTGGGGTGGGGAGACGTCCTCTCGAGAGGTCATTGGGGAGTATGGGTTCTTCTGCTCATGGAGTCGGTCCCTGGAAAGGACTCATGCAGGGAAAGCTCCCGGTGCGTCTGAAACGCTCCTGAGCAACAGGAAATGGGAATCCCACTTAGCAGCGTGGACGCCGCCGCGGTGCCCCGGGCGCGTGTGGCTGCAGCCAGCGGGCTGGGGAAGTCTGGGGGTGGAGACGGGGCCCCAGGTCCGTCCTTCTGCTCCGCCAGGCGCTCCCTTCCTCCGTGGAGAAACAGCCTGATTTGAGGATCCCTGGCACGTGGAGGGTCAGGACCGAAAGGGGGACGGGATGGAACTCCGCTTCCCGAGCTGTGAGAAGCTCCTGTCCCTCCGTCCCTTTCCCGCCGGCAGCCAGGCCTGTGCCCGGTCCTCGGTCACCTTAAAGCCGTTGCCTTGGGTCCGTGGAGAGAAGCGCAGGAAGGGTGTGCGGCGCGTGGTAACACGAGCAGACCTGCGGGCACCACCCGCTTGGAAAGGGAGCCACCCCCAGGCGCAGCCATCTTCCCTCTTCCCTGTCCCACCTCAGCAGCCACTGCTCTTGCTTTCTTGTTAATGGGCCCCTTCCTTTTCCTGTAGTGTGGTCACAGCATGTATTGTTTCCTTCAAAAACGAATCAGGAGCAAAATCCGGCTCATGGACTCGTAGTCTGGTCACTGTCCAACGAAGGGCCCCAGGGGGAGAGCCAGAAGAGAGTCCGCATCTTGGTCCGGCTTCCCCTTCCTTGAGAGTTTACAGGAGCCCCTTCTGGGGAAGTCCGTGGGCCGGGTCCTGAGTGAGTCCTGGGAGACCAGGCCTACCTGGTCAGAGCGCCGGGCAAGTCTGAGCGAGCACCAGGAGCCGGATGTGCTGCCGAAGGAATGGCAGAGGGAGGAGAGCGCTGTTTGCTGAGTGGGCCAGAGCAGAGTCCTTGTGGGATGGAGGAGTGTCCTCAGCTGATCCAGGCTCAGGAGGAGAGGGGGGCTTCTTCAGTGGGTGATCCGCGGGCCAAGTGCAGGCGAGTTGTCCAGGGCAGGGTCGCCTGCACGCTCTGCCCTCCGTTCAGAGCATCCAGGGGCAGCGACCATAGTGACGTCTGCTCGGACCTGCACAGGTGGTTTTCTGCGCCTTGCACAGCTCACCTCACACTCCGGCCTTTCCCCGCGGCTCCCCTCCGCGAGGCCTCCACTTCCCGGGTCCCACGCCGTCTTTCTTGTTTGTCTGTTGCATTGGAGACCTCCTCTGGCCGCTGGGAGAAGGGGTGCAGGTGTTTGGCTGGGTGCAGACCTGCAGGTCCGAGTCATTCTCCCTCAGCAGCTGGGAGAGCGGGTGCAGGTGTTTGGCTGGGTGCAGACCTGCAGGTCCGAGTCATTCTCCCTCAGCAGCTGGGAGAGCGGGTGCAGGTGTTTGGCTGGGTGCAGACCTGCAGGTCCGAGTCATTCTCCCTCAGCAGCTGGGAGAGGGGGTGCAGGTGTTTGGCTGGGTGCAGACCTGCAGGTCCGAGTCATTCTCCCTCAGCAGCTGGGAGAGCGGGTGCAGGTGTTTGGCTGGGTGCAGACCTGCAGGTCCGAGTCATTCTCCCTCAGCAGCTGGGAGAGCGGGTGCAGGTGTTTGGCTGGGTGCAGACCTGCAGGTTCGAGTCATTCTCAGCAGCTGGGAGGCGTTGTCCGGTGCCACTGCGCCCAGGCTGCTGTGGACACAGGGCCTCTGGCCTCTCCCCCCTGTCGGCTGAGAGTTCTCAGGGGCCTGCGAGCCTGGCCTTTGTTTCTGGCATTTCCCAGAGCCGTCCCTTGGTGAGTGTTCCCATCGGCCAGTCTGGGAGCTCTGTAGGTTCTAGGAAATGCTCCAACTATTTACACGTGATTTCCTTGCCTCCATCATCTCCGTCTTTTTCTGCGACTCCCGACATTGAAATTGGGGCCCCCGACATGGTTCTCTGTTCTTTCCTACTCGCCCGTTTCTTCTCTGCTCTTCTGTTTTATTCCCTGAAGATGTCCTATCGTTAGTTTTCAATCCTTCTGTTACAGCCATTTCTCCCCACCCCGTCCTTGATACCCGAGAGCTGTTTCAGTTCCCTGAATGCTCCTTTTTTATAGTCGCCTGATTTTGTTTTTTAATTTTTAAAATAATTCTTTATTGTTGAATGTATTACATATGTCCCCTTCCCCCCTCGGCCCTCTCCAGCGCCCCCGCCCCCGTTTTTGGTTTTGGATGCGCTCATGTCTGTGAGAACGGTGAGAGGTGGCCTTTTCCAGGGGTTCAGGAGGGTGTACCTTGGATGTGTGTGTTCAGTCTATTACCTTGGAGCCTCCTGGGTCAACCTAGAGAGCCTCCCCGCCTCGATAGGCAGGGTTATGTGGCTTTTGAAGAAGCTCTAACTCAGAAGGCAGGACACCAAGGCAGAGAGGAGAAGGAGCTGGGAACAGGGAGCATACGGAAGCAGCAGGAAAGTCAGCAGTGGGCACAGGGCGGGGACAGCCAGCCTAAAGACAGACCCCTCGAAAATGAAAACGGAGATCCACAGCAAACGTGCAGTGACGGCAGGAGAACAGCTGTGCCATCTGGGGAGCGGTCAGAGGACGGGAGGAGCAGCTCGGGAGAAGGCTGGGGAACGGGCGTCCGCCCGGGGGCCCAGCGTCCAGCACAGCTTCAGAAAGAGGGAAGGCTTGGCGGGGGCAGACTGCGAAGGAAATGACAGAGGAGAATTTCCAGGGCAGGGACAAGTAACACAAGAAAATACGATAGTTGGAGGACATGCGTTTCCAGATCAGAGGAACTTGGTTGGTGTTCAGCTTCATCAATGTAAAAGAATGCTGCCGAGGTTCAGTGCTGTGAAATTTCAGACACCGGAGAGAAACCTTTTAGGGAAAACAGTAAGGATCAGACATCAGGATGGCGTTAGCTTCTGAAACACCTTCACACGGAGAGAAAGGGTTTTCTTCCCAGCCAGGGTGCCTGGTGGGCATGGACGTTTTTATTTATTTATTTATTTATTTATTTATTTATTTATTTATTTAAAATATATTTTATTGATTTTTTACAGAGAGAAAAGGAGAGGGATAGAGAGAAACATCGATGAGAGAGAAACATCGATCAGCTGCCTCCTGCACACCTCCTACTGGGGATGTGCCCGTAACCAAGGTACGTGCCCTTGACCGAAATCGAACCCAGGACCCTTCAGTCCGCAGGCCGAAACTCTATCCACTGAGCCACACCGGTTTTGGCGGTATGGACGTTTTTAGATATGCAAGGACTCACATTTGCCCCCATAGACTCTTTCTCCGCTGAGCACTGAGCACGGGTTTCACCAGAATGCAAGGGAAGTCCAGGGGCGTGGGAGTGATTTCTAAACACGGTGCTGGCTTGAAACTGTCATATGTCATTGACTCTAAGATGCCATTGAACAACAGGATGTACTTGTGTTTTATTAAGCACACCCGAGAAAGAAAAACTACCAAACCAACATGTGACTGTTAGCCTGTGCTTCCCAGTTTCAGAGAGATTACGATACGGAAAGTCCCGTAAGAATCAAGAAGTTCCTGTAGGTGCATCTACTGCTTTGGTTGAAATAAAACATCCCTGCGACATGCACTTCATTGTCTTCTCTAAGGTCCGTCTCTGCGTGCGTACGCGCCCTGACGCTTGCTCTCACGTAATCACTTTCCAGCCACTGAGAATGTGGGGAGGAGACCAGCAGCCGTGCCACAGGTGTCACAGGCTGCCACCGAGACCCTCACCGGCCCTGACCCAAGAGGCTGCGTGGGGACCCCAAGGCCCTGCCTCTAGGGCAGCTGCCTGAGGCCCCCACAGCCGGCTCTTCGCTGTGTGCGATACCACAGTCCCCACATCTCAGCGAGGCTGAGCGGCCTAGAACCGCTGCGTAGGGCGGAGGTTCCCTAGGGGAGCCGTGGCGCGGCCGGTGCTGCCGGGCTGTTCTCCGTGAGCTCCGGACCACGGAGGCGGAGCCTCGGGGGGTGACTAGTTACTTAGAAACTGGGAGAGCAAATGATGTGGTCCACAGGAGGACCGTCCTACCTGAGCGAGCAAAGGCGTTCGCTCTTCCATTTAGCGCATTTGGCAAACGCTGACCAAGTAAGAGAAGGACAGGAACACACCCATGTCTTGTTCTTCGCGTTTGAATTATTAGCGGGAGCATATCCGTTTGTGTATCTCTGAGTAGTTTCGTTAGTTTGTTTTTTAAATATATTTTCATTGATTTCAGAGAGGAAAGGAGAGGAAGAGAGAGACACATCAGTGATGAGAGAGAATCATTGATCGACTGCCTCCTGCGCGCCCCCTACTGGGGATCGAGCCCGCAACCCAAGCACGTGCCCTTGACCGGAATCGAACCCCGGACCCCTCAGTCCGCAGTCCGACGCTCTATCCACGGAGCCACACCAGCCAGGGCTCTGAGTAGTTTGTTTCCTTGACTCGTGTAAGGTTATGTCCTGAGCGTTTGCTGTCACTGAATCTTTGAAAGCACCATGTTTAAAGCTAACTTCAGTAAGGGATCATTTAGATACAATAAAGTCCATCAGTTTGGTTAAGTTTTGACAAAAGACTCTCTTGCAATGGAAGAATGTTCCATTGCCCAGGAAGCCCCTTCCAGCCCTCCCTCCCTCCCTCTGACGACCACGGACCCGCTGACAGGGTCACAGTCTTTCCTCTGCAGAGTCTCTGGCTGGACTTGGGGTTGCTTCCTCCCTTCTTCCCATCACGAGCTGTGCTGTGCTCTGGCTCTGCTGAGCCCGGCGCACATTGCCACGCGTGTCTCTCTCCGTGGGCCATGCTCTTAGCAGCAGAACTGTGGCTCCCAGATCAGAACCCTGAGACAGTTCTTTACATTTCCGGTGGCCTTGCTCCAGGGCTGGGACTTTCTGCGCCGTGTCTGCGGCCTGAGGATGGTTTAGGATCCCAGCACTTTGACGAGGGGCCTTCAGTCATGCTCAGCTACCTGGCAGCTTCCAGGCCGCCCTGATCTTTGATTGCCTTCGTTCCAAAGGAAATGTTCCCTGGTGGCTGCTCTGCGTAGTGTGTGTTCTATGTTGAGGCCAGACCTAGTCTTTTGTTGATGAAGTTTTTCTTTCAGTTTCGTGCCTGGTAGACTGATAAACCCCTTTCAGTGGGGAGGATATAGGTTTGTGAAATGAAGGCCTGATTTCTGATCAGTTCTTCTTGTGCTGGTGTGGTTCTGCCTTGTTCTCTGCTGATCACAGTCAGCAGCTGGCTGGAGTTAGCACGCGTACGTATTTGGTTGATTAAATGGCTTACAGCTTGCATTTCTTGTCTTTCTTTGCCTTTTACAGGTGGAAGAAGCTAGAAACCCATGATGTTGTAATCGAGTGTGCCAAAATCTCTCTGGACCCTACAGAAGCCTCATATGAAGATGGCTATTCTTTGTCTCACCAAAACTCAGCCCGCCTTCCCCCTCGTTCAGCCGACGTCACCGCAAGCCCTTACGTGGACACACAGAACAGCTTTGGTAGGAGGGACCCCGGGACTTCCCTGCCTCCCGGGTTGGCCCTGGGCGCATTGCTGGTTTTGGTTGACGTTATTTTCCTTTTTCTAGAAGAAGACTTAGGTCAGCTTCTAGGCGCGGCTTCCCAAATATTTAAAATTGGAGTTTGCCTCCATTTCTGCTGATTAATGCCTCCTTCCGGTGTAATTTAGGCCCCTGTCCTCGGTCTCCCGCCTGATCAGGTGCCAGCAGACTTGCTGTGTCTGCGATGCTTACCAAGGAAAATGGGTCTAAGGGTTTGACTTCCAGGCTCCTGGGCATGAGGGAGTCTTCCCACTTCTCCGGCGCTCGTGAGGCCCTCTGGGCCGCAGCACTGACGTGTGCCGAGTCTGCACGGAGTAGAATTGGGTTGGTACAGAGTCCAGGCTGCTCTGCAGGCGGCCCCACTGGGCATCGTCCCGGCCCCGCCTCAAGTTTTCCTGCAGACCCTCTTGCACTCGTTCCCCAGGAGCGCTTTGCAGTGCTCCTTGCTCCCCAAGACGCCAGGGCCCTCAGGGATTCTTTAAATGTAGAGAACGGAATATTGTTGGAAGGTGAGAAGACGTATTTTTTAAACAAATTTAATTTGAGAGAGAGAAAGACACCGATGCATCATCCCACCACCCGTGCATTCGTCAGTTGCTGCTTGTGTGTGCCCTGACTGGGGAACAGCCCCCGTTGGTGCTCCAACCAGCGGAGCCACCAGCGAGGGCGAGGTGACCCACGTGTTCTGTCAGCCTAACCAGGCCCCACAGCGAGGCGTGTGCTCTCTCCCTTTCGTTGCAGGGAGCGTGACTTCCACCCCTCACTCCGCGTCCCGGCCGATATCCAGCACGCCAGGGCAGCTACCTCCGCCTCTGACTTCCCCTGCGCCACGGCTGTCAGCTGAGGCCCCGCAAGTACGGTCCCAGAGGGCGCCTGTTCCTTCTCTGCTCGCTGCCGGCGCGGGCCGTTGGGGTCGGGCGAAATCTCCCGCTGCCCATTTCAGAAAGTTGTTTTTAAGGATGGGTTACGTTAGCAAAACCCACGTGGGTTTCTCTTGGCGTCTAGACTTACAAATGCTAGAGCTTCCATGAGGCGCCTCTTCCTAGTTGGAAGTGGCCACCGCCCAGGGACGTACACGTTGGGTGAGCGGTCCTTGCTCATCCCGGCACGCTTACTGACTTCCAGGCTACTCTCTGGAGCCCATCTCTGGTGTGCGGCATGGCCACGCCTCCCACTTCTCCTGGAAACGGGCCGCCTGACTGCCCCCAGCCCTACAGTAAAGCCTTTGGTGCCCCTGGTATGTCTGTCCCGGGTGGGTTCGGTTGGCGGGGGTGGGCCTGTCTTTTATGACCAGGAGCAGCCTGGGGTCTGACTGTGTGTGGGGACGTGCAGCAGGGAACCTGATGTTGACACTAATGCAAACCTCGGGGGCTTCCGGAGCATGTGGAGTGGACCTAGGAACAGGAGCCTGGCCTGGAGCCCCCACGAGCGGTCTCCAGCAGCTTCCCTCACGGCGACAGGCCGCCAGGAACGCGGCAGCTCAGGCGTCGGCCCCGTGACTGTGCGTTCTGCCCTTGTCTCCGAGCAGGTGGGAAAGGAACTCCCTCGGGAACCCCGGCGACCTCTCCTCCGCCCGCCCCGCTCTGCCATCCGGATGACTGCGTGCACGGCCCGCTCCCCCCGCCCACAGCCACAGCCCCCCGGAAGGTATGCTCGGGTCACCCTCTGCCCTAGCACCGTGGCTGCCTGCTCACTCACTCTGTGAAGCCTGTCATGCCAGCCAGAGCTCCCCCCTGGAATGTGGTGGCTTTAAACAGAACAACTGACAGGGCAGCCAGCAGCTCTCCAAGCGGGGCAGCTGACGGGCCTGGAGCCCTTCCCGGAACCCGCGCGGTCAGAGGTGCTGGCGCAGTGATAGATACTAAGCTGTCCTTTGCCCCTTGACTGCGTGGAACCCCTGGTGTAGAAACGGTGGTGAGCGCCTGGCCCCTCAGCGCGAGTCACAGCAGGTGCCCACCTGTCCTGGCAGGCGTTAGTCTTCTTCCCGGACTGTGTTTTTCTGTTTAAAAGAAAAGAAAAGCCAAAAAACTAACTTCATGTTCTGTGGGAAGCAGTGAAAGTCGTTAATCAAATCTTGGCCTTTGGGAATGTGATTGTGTAACTCTGCAGCGGAAGAGGACAGCCCATGAGCCCCTGCTCACCCCAGGTGGCGTGACCTCAGGCACCGTGCGAGGGTCAGGCCGAGAGCTGACCTGGCCGCTTTTCCTCCCGAAGCGCCGGTTTTGGCCGAGAGCTGGCTGGCACCGGTGTTCAGACTTGAGCGTGGCCAGCCGTTAGTTTGTTAAGTGATGCACTGAGCCTGTCTCTTCAAGATAAACAACTGACGGTATTGGTTGCCAATGAGAAGATTCAGCTTCAGGTGAAACTGGAATATTAAGACCCTGGCATCTGCCCCTCAAGCAGAAAGCTTCCCCTGGTCTCCTGTGAGATGGGAGGTCTCGGGAAGCGTGGCTAGTCCTTCGCGCTGTCCGCGTTGAACGGTGAATTGTTTCAGCTGCGTGACTGGGTGAGCCAGGCTCTGCCAAAGGCCCAGGGAACGATGCTCTGGCCTCGGGCGTGGGAAGGCGCTTTCGTGTACATGCCAGGCAGGCGGTGGATCACACGCACACGGAGCGTGAACGGCCATGGCTTCAGATTTCACACCGTAAATAGCCCTAGGAAGTAACTTTGTCAGGTGTGGGTGTGACATCAGAGATGTTACCCCGACTCCGTTACCATCATTTGCTTCTTACTACTGCTTGTTGGGGTCCCAGCGTTTTCTTCCCGCTTCGCCAGAATGCCGGATGCAGCAGACGGAGGCAGAGGCAGCGGGAGCGCCCAGCTGCTTCCCTGCGGGGATCAGAGCAGCTGCAGGAACGGACAGCAGCTCCGCTCGCCTCACTCATTCTTGTTTAAGCGAATTAATGAATATTCTTTTTTAAAAATATATTTGACTTTTTACAGAGAGGAAGGGAGAGGGAGAGAGAGTTAGAAACATCGATGAGAGAGAAACAGCCATCAGCTGCCTCCTGCACACTCCCTGCTGGGTATATGCCCGCAACCAAGGTACATGCCCTTGACCGGAATCGAACCTGGGACCTTTCAGTCCGCAGGCCAATGCTCTAGCCACTGAGCCACACCGGTCAGGGTTAATGAATATTCTTAAAACTTCACTTTTAATTCCTAATCCCGTAACTTTCAGGAGCTATAACACAACCACATAGACAGAAGGTCCTGGGGTTCTCAACAGTTGTAAGAACATCACGGTGTCCTGACACAAACAGCTTTCCAATCTGACAGCGCAGATACTTGGGGTGTTTCTCTTACGTCCGGGGCCGGGTGCTCAGCCTCGCCGAGTGATGTAAACACGCCCATCTTTTCAGGAGGAGAGAACAGATCCGGCCCGGCCCTGTCCGGACAGACAGCACCTTCTTCCCAACGACCGCGGGCCAGGTAACGTCTCTGGGTTACGTGCGGGGACGGGGAAATCCTGGAAGGCTGCAAACCACTGAGGCCTCGAGACACCACAACCTGTCTTTGTCCCAGAGGCCACCTAATAGTGACCCAGCTTTTCAGCGAGTGCAGGGAAGCACCTGTGGGCGGGGCTGCCAGCCTGTGGTTTTACTGTTCTCTGAGCGTCAGGGACGGAGACTCTCCTTCCTGGGGGGCTGGTGTTTGGCACCGTTGGTTAGAGTTGGCAGTGGGAGCTCTGCCGCCCCGAGAGCCCTTCCAGCCTGTCGGGCCAGCGGGGCATCGTTCCGGCACCTCCGTGACGGGCAGCGTTTCGGTCCCAGCGGTTTGCAGCGTGTTTCTCTGACTCGAGTCGTCTGTTTCCAGAAGAACTTCCTGGCAGCAAAGGTGCCGTCACTCTGAGTGACCTTCCCGGGTTCCTAGGCGGCCTGGCCTCCGAGGAAGACAGCATTGAAAAGGACAAAGAAGAAGGTAACATCCGGGCTCCTGGGCCTGGTGAGGTGGTGGGGTGGTAAAGCTGAACCCGGCCTCCTGCCAGCACGCCGGGCTGGCGTGGTGTTTCTCCTCTTGGGGAGAAAAGGTGGGAGGTGTACTCCGGGCCCAACGCCCGGTGAAGGGATGCCGCTCTACGATGTGCTCCGGGTGGCACTGCCTGGCCCTCCCCAGGTGGCCTGCTCACTTGGTGTCTCTGTCTCCCTCCCTCCCCTCAGCGGCAATTTATAAAGAACTTTCTGAGATCACAACGGCTGACACTGAGCCTCTGGTACCTCGAGGAGGCTTCGACTCCCCCTTCTACCAGGACAGTCTCCTGGGCTGTCCGAGGAAGACCCCGTCAGCCACTGCCAGCGCTCAGGGCGCCAGTGTGCACCCCGAGCCTCTCAACTCGTCCCTGGACAAGCTGGGGCCTGACACACCAAAGCAAGCCTTCACCCCCATTGAGCTGCCCTGCGGGGGCCGCGACGAGAGTCCTGCCGGCAGCAGGGAGCGCCAGACCCCTCTGGAGACCAGGATCCTCACGCCCAGCCCTTTCCGGGTTCCGTCTGGGAGCGGCGCGGGCTTCGGCCGTGGGCAGCCTCCGCCGTACGATCATCTCTTCGAGGTGGCGCTGCCCAGGGCCGCCCACCGTTTTGTCAGCACCAAGACCCAGGCGCTCGTGAAGAAGGCGCCGGGCAGCACAGAGGGAGCCCACGTGCCCGCTGCCTCCCCCCTGGAGGTGCTGGACAGGCTGATCCAGCAGGGCGCTGACGCGCACGGCAAGGAGCTGAGCAGGTGAGGCGCCGCCGAGCGGGAGGGCTCCGTCCTCCGCAGGGTCTGTCCCGTGCGACCTGAGGACGTGGGAGGGCGCAGGCAGTGTGCTCCGTCCGGGGCCGCCGCGCCCCTGTGCGAGCAGACGCCTCCAGCCTGCCGCCTTGCCGTGCACAGGGCTGTGTGTCCTCCGGGTGTGCACGCTGAGCCGGAGCGTCCCTCCTGCCCATTTTGACGCGAGTCTTCCTGCCTCTACGTAGGCCGCCTGGCACCGCGCTCTGAGGACGGTCAGAGGCTCCACGCTTGCTCTCTCAGCGGAGGGCGAGGTTGTGGCATCGCAGATGCAGGCATTTTGGCCACAGGCCCCTCTGCTCGCCGAGGTGGCTTCTGCTTGCTGCCATCCCTCATCAGGTGGAAGATAAATCAGCCTTGCAAGCAAGCTCAGGTGGCCCCTCCCCCGGGACGGCGCATGTGATTTCTTAGAGATCTGTCTGAGACGCTCTTCAACCCTTCTTTTCTTTATTATTTTTTTCTTTTTTCTTCAACCTTTCTATTTATTACCCTTTTCAAAGGAGGTTCAAGGAAGGCGTGAGGAAAGTTTGAATTCTCGGTCATTTCTCAGCAGGTTCTTGGGGAATGTTAGTTTTCATTGTCCTTTTGTAGAATAACCTAAGGAAGAATTTGACAGAGATTGTAATATTTAACATCTCTCTCTGTCTTCATTTTTAAGATTGGGTTTGGAGAGGGAGGAAGAGAGAAACATTGATGTGAGAGAGAAACATCAATCAGTTGCCTCCCAGACTCGCCTTCATGGGGAATTGAACCTGCTACCTTCTGGTGTACAGGATAACCCACTGAGGTGGTGCTCTAACCAGCTGAGCCACACCAGCCAGGGCTAAGATTCCGCCCCTCCCCCCCCTTTTTTCCCTAAAATATATTTTTCTATTGATTTCAGAGAGGAAGGGAGAGTTAGAAACATCAGTGGTGAGAGAGAATCATGGATCGGCTGCCTCCTGCACACCCCACAACCCGGGCCTGTGCCCTGACTGGAAATTGAACTGTGACCTCCTGATTCATAGGTGGATGCTCAACCACCGAGCCACGCCGGCTGGGCTAAGATCATATTTTAATGACATTCAGGGTAATAGGCCCAGGAAAACTACCTCCTTTTTCCTTAAACTCGGGGACGGGAGTGTCTCAACCCAGAGCTGCTCTCCATGCATTTCAATCGGAGATTGGAAACGGGCAGCTCTCGGTGTGTTTGGTCCCCAGTCACCTTGAAAGCTGAGCAAAACTCACCAGCCGCAGAGTGAGCTCTGGGCGTGGCCCGTGGCCCGTGGCCCTCGGCCCGCCCTCGAGTGGGCTGTCAGGCTCCTCGGCTGACTCCACGGGGACTGGGAGCTGAAGGCCTTCTTGTGCCACAAGGAGGGACCTGACCTTACAATTCCAGGTACGTGAGATCGTTAACTTGGTGATTCAAACCTTTCTTCCCAGGTTGTCTTTACCCAGCAAGTCTGTCGACTGGACCCACTTTGGAGGTAAAGTTGTTACTTTAGCTCCAGATCCAGCCCACATGGGTCTGCCTGCCTGTTGCCTTTTCTGTCCACGAGGGGGGTGCTCTGTAGGAAGCAGACTCCCCCTTTGCTCCTGTTGCAGCCACTTAGCCGTGTTTTTGCTAACGGGTATCTCACGTGTCGGCCCGTCAGCTTTCCTGTTGTGGCAAAGTGGCAAAGGCCAGGCGCTCCGCAGTAGAATTGCAGAAAGTGCAGACCTCACGCCCGGCCCCCTCGGCTAAGCCCCAAGTGCGGGGGGTGGTACTGGAAAGTTCTCGGGGGAAACGTATCGGGGAACGGAGAAAAGGGATCTCAGAAGTGGGCACATATGGCTCCAGTTAGTGGAGAAAAGGAAAGCATGCTCCCCGAGTGTCACCACACTGTGCCCGTAGCAAGGGCCGGCGGTGGTAACACTTCCTCTCCTGCTGAGCGACCGCTGGGAGCCCCGTGGTCCTCGCCAGTGGGCGGCAGTCTCTCTCTTAAAGCATCGTTTTCTGAGTAGCAGACCCTGGGCGGGGCTTGATGGAACGCCATGTAAAAGGCATCTCTGCCACCCTCCCTCTGCTTTAAAATCAGGCTCTCCTCCCTCAGATGAGATCCGCACCCTCCGTAACCAGTTGCTTTTACTGCACAACCAGCTGCTCTATGAGCGCTTTAAGAGGCAGCAGCACGCCGTGCGGAACCGGCGGCTCCTCCGCAGGGTGATCAGGGCCGCGGCTCTGGAGGAGCACAACGCGGCGATGGTGAGCGCTGAGGGGCGGGCGGCGGGGCGGGGCCCTTCGCTGCGGGAGGAGCAGCCCCCGAGCCGGGTCAGTTCCCGCCCTTGCTCTGCTCGCCCGTGTGGCTCAGGCGGCCGCCTCATCTCTGCGGTTCGCACACGAGTGGCTGCATCTCTGGGCTCCCGCATCTCTGGGCTTCCTGCAGCTCTTGGAGGCCGCGGGGACAGCTGAGTTTTTGTTTATTTGTCATTGGCTGTGATGATAACAGGATCAAAAGGTTATTTTGCTTTTCCAACTGTGAAACCGGCTCTCCTGACCCTATTTTATGGCCCCCAATGTGTGGCCCAGTAGTGCAGCCAGTTGGACCTGGAGACAGGCCGTGGCTCGGCCACTTAGGAAAGTAGGTGAGCCTGCGGCATCTGCCACCCAGCGTGTAACTGAGAGCAGTGACCCACTTGCTGAGTGCTGGCCAGGGCGAGCGGCCGTGATGTGCGTCCCTTCAGTGACCTGGTGGGAAATATGGGAGCCCTGGAGCTAGAGCCCCGCCAGACAGAGCGAGCGGTCAGGTTCTGGGCCTGCAGTATGGTTAAAGGGCAGCTAAGACGGGAGAGGAAATGTTTGCATTTGAACTTGAGCATCACTGCCCGTGTTGGAAGGCAGCTAAAATGATGACATCTTTGGTCTCCGCTAGAAAGACCAGCTGAAGTTACAAGAGAAGGACATCCAGATATGGAAGGTCAGTCTGCAGAAAGAGCACGCCAGGTACAGCCAGCTCCAGGAGCAGCGGGACACGATGGTCGCCCAGCTGCACAGCCAGATCAGGCAGCTGCAGCACGACCGGGAGGAGTTCTACAACCAGAGCCAGGAGCTGCAGGTACGCGCCGCTGCGCAGGCGTCCCCGGGGGCACCCACCTGTGCTGCTCACCACAGGCGAGCCCTTTCCCCGACTCCGAGGCTGGTGCGGGTCCATCTGATTGAGGGAGCGGTCCCAGCTCCCTCAGGGTGTCCGCCATGTTTCCTGGCTCCGCAGCCAGAGAAGTGCTTCTCAGGTAGATCTAAACAACTTAGTGCTGCTGGTCCTGACCGCTGTTAGCGCTGTTTAAAGTAATATACGTACATTTAAGGAAGTTCAAGTTCTTTTTCCAATGGCACAGCCGCTTGCCAGTGCTGTGTGCGCCCTGGGACACCGCAGAGATGCAGGCCCCGGGTCACCCGCATGTCCCGTTTCCCACTGCTTTTTGCCTGGAGATCTGATCACATTGACCACCTGACACGCAGCTTTGCACAGAGAGGGCGACATCCCGGCAGGGACACCTCTTACTGACGCTGAAGGACCTCCCACCGGTAGTGCGCGTGATGACCGGCAGGTGTCGCTGTGTTTGCCTCAAAAATAAACCCTCCGGCCCAGTTCAGGGGCGTTTGCTGCCCCGCTCCAGGCTCTTTGGTGCAGTTTGGGGCCTGGGGGTCTGAGGCCTTCGTTAAATAAATCAGGAACTCGCCACAGCTTACTTTTTAAAACGAAGACTTACTTCCTGATGGGCCGCTGAGGGAGCAGGGGCCGGTGGCCGGGGGGGTGGGGGCTGCTGGTGCTCTGAGCCTGCGTCTCCCTGTGCAGACGAAGCTGGAGGACTGTCGGAACATGGTGGCGGAGCTGCGCCTGGAGCTGAAGAAGGCCAACAGCAAGGTGTGCCACACGGAGCTGCTGCTCAGCCAGGTGTCTCAGAAGGTGAGCGTGGGCGAGCGGCTGGCCCCGCCGCTGGCCGCCTCCTTCACAGGGACGGACAGGCGTTTCTGTGTGTCACTGAGGGGCCCCAGCAGGGAGCGCATCTGTCCCTTCCTCCCAGGGGACAGCGGATCAGGGCTGGAGACCTTTTGGTGTGACTGGCGTGGAGTGGGCGGGTGCTGGGTGCTGCTGAACCCTGTGAGTGTCCCGGAAGTCTCTCCCCACACCCTGTTCGCATAAATGTGCCAGGTTGGTTCAGAGTTTTGAGCTGTGAATCTCTGTGGGGTTCGCTGCGCCGCTAGAAATCACTCAGTCAGGAGCGGCGAGTCTTCCCGGGACCGAATGCCCTGCTGCGGGCCTGCACCCCCTCTCCCAGCGGCCGGTAGTGGCCTCCTCGGTGTGGACGTCGGCACCTCTTCCTTTTCGCCGGCTCCATTTAAAGTGCATTTTTGTCCATTTCCTCGCCCTGGAGGCCCCCTCCACACCAGCTGAGGGTTAGGAATTGCCAGCACGGAGCTGTGGGCTCCGCCTGGCGCTGCAGGGGTGAGCGGCCGCCCCGCAGTGGCCGCCTGCCCGCTGCGCCGTGGGTCTCTCACCGCCTGTCCGTGTGCCCGGTCAGCTCTCCAACAGCGAGTCGGTGCAGCAGCAGATGGAGTTCCTCAACAGGCAGCTGCTGGTGCTCGGGGAGGTCAACGAGCTGTACTTGGAGCAGCTGCAGAACAAGCACTCGGACACCACCAAGGTGGGCCCTCCCTGGTCACCCAGGGGCTCTGTGACTTGGTTTCCCCAAACGGTGCTGCGGTCCCGGTGCCCATCCCCCCTCGCGCTGGCCTGGCCATGCAAGCGCTTCTCAGCATCACACGAGCCTGCTTCCCCACTGGGTCACTCTGAAATGAAGTCCGGCGTCAGTGCCCGCCCCTGATGGTAGTGGGTACCGAGGAGGAGAGATGTTCCCCTTCTTCACCCAGGCCCCTGTCCTGGAGGGCGGGGGAGCCGGGTCTGGAACGGAGCGCTCAGGACCGAGAGTGTGGACCGCTGTGCGTGTTCTCCTTCCTTTAGTTGTTGAGTTTCGGCAGGTGGTGGCTCGGTGGGTGGCCAGGCCAGCGTCAGGCCGGTCTTACTAATTAGGGCCTCGCCAGTGGTGCTGGGACAGTTTTGCGCCTGTGTAGGCAGCGGGGTGATGTGAGTGAGTGAGCTGGGAGTGGGGCGTGATAGTCCCGCTCAGGTGTTTCCGTCACCGCATCTCCGTCACACGCCCCCCACTGCGCTCTGTGAGCAGCTCAGACCCAGGGGCGTGGTCTTCATCCCGGGCCGCTCCTGAGCCCGCAGCCCGCAGCCCGCAGCCCGCAGGGCCAGGCTCCTTCAGCGGGAAGGTCAGGTCATGCGGGAGTTCATCTAGAAACCGGCCCACTTCCTGGGTGGTATAACGGCTTTGGGGAAAGAACGGGGAACGTGCAGGCTAAGAGAACCTCTGAAGAGTTCACTCAGGGGCACCTGCCGGGTCCTGGGTAAGGGCAGACGGAGCGGCCCCGAGGCGCTGCCTGGGGCTCGAGCACCTGTGCGCCCTCCGTGGTCACCGGGCCTGACGGCCCTCTCCTAGGAGGTGGAGGGGATGAAGGCTGCTTATCGGAAGGAGCTAGAGAAGCACAGGACCCACGCGCTCCAGCAGAGCCAGAGGCTCGACGCCTCCCAGAGGCGGGTGTTGGAGCTGGAAGCTCAGCTGGCCAAGAAGGACCACCTTCTCGTGGAGCAGAAGAAGTACCTCGAGGACGTCAAGCTCCAGGCCAGGTAACTCGCGGGAGGGGCGCGCGGGGCGCGGGGCGGCTGGCTTCCCACTCCGGCCGCTTTGTCTCTGTCTTCCAGAGGCCAGCTGCAGGCCGCGGAGAGCAGGTATGAGGCTCAGAAACGGATCACCCAGGTGTTTGAGCTGGAGGTCTTAGACTTGTACGGCAGGTTGGAGAAAGATGGCCTCCTGAAAAAACTTGAAGTTGAAAAAACAGAAGCAGCGGAAGCAGCCGAAGAAAGGTAGGAGCAGAGGGCTGCGCGGTGAGCGTCGGAAGCCATTACCGCACGTGGCTCCGTGCGTTTCAGAGCCCCCGACGCCCCATCCTCGGGACGCCCTGCGACCTCTCCATGTCCCTTTTCCTGGGCCCCCAGTCCCTGACACGCACAGGAGGCATCCGTGTTTGAGATGCATCCATGTGCCGGGTTGTGACTTGGGTGTCCCGGGTGAGATCCTCACTTGAGCCCGTTACAAACGCGAGCGATTGGCAGAGTTTGGTGTCAGTGTGAGCCCCCCACCTCCCAGACACGGGCCCACCGTCACCCGTGCCGCTCTCCCCGCTCTGTTGCAGGCTGGACTGCTGCAACGACAGCGGCTCGGGTCCCGTGAGAGGGCACAGCGACGCGGTGTCTGGCCACAACGGGGAGACCAGGCCCCCCCGACCTGGCAGCACCCGGGGTGGCGGGGGCAGAGGCGGCGGGGGCAGCAGCAGCAGCAGCAGCAGCCAGCTCTCCACGCCGGAGAAGCCCCCGACCCAGAGGGCAGGCCCGTTCAGCAGCCGCTGGGAAACGGCCGTGGGCGAGCCCTCCGCCAGCATCCCCGCGACGGTGGGCTCCCTTCCAAGTTCCAAAAGCTTCCTGGGCATGAAGGCGCGAGAGCTGTTTCGGAACAAGAGCGAGAGCCAGTGCGACGAGGACGGCGTGACCAGCAGCAGCCTTTCTGAGACGCTCAAGCCGGGCGTGGACGCGGGCGTGGACGCGGGCGTGGAGGCCAAGACCCCCCTGAGCCCCGACGGCCCGCGCCCAGCGCCCCCCAGCCCGGACAGTGTGGGACAGCTCCGCATCATGGACTACAACGAGGCTCACCAGGAGCACAGCTAAGCTGGCGGCCAATCAGTGTTAACTCCTTAGGCTAGGCAGGCGGGCGGGCGTGTCCGAGGTCGCTGCTCCCAGGGCCTGAGAGGCCGGCTCAGCGCGGAAGTAGGGTGGAGGCCTTTTGACAGCTGCCTGAGTGCGGACGGTTTTTGGATCTGGCGTTGAAATGCCTCTTCCCTCCCGGCCCTCCCCCCCCCCCCGCCCCGCCCCGCCCCATTGACCTCGCAGTGTGTACTAACCGAGGGCCAGTTTGCATTCCTCACCGCTTGGTTTTTTCCTCCCCCCACGGTGGTGTCCTTTGAACCAGTGCAATATGAGGCCAAATTTCTCTCCCACCACTCCTCCCTGGAGCCCGGGGCTGCGCCCGTGGCAGGGGGCGCCAGGTCCTCTGCTCGCCCTTGCCAGGCCAGGAGGCAGCGTGTCAGCTGGCGTCTTTTTTGCTGGTTTTGGTTCTGAGGTTCAGCATCTGAGTCCGTGGGTTAAAAGAACAACGGTTCAGTCCCCTCCCGTCCTGGCCGTTCCGATAAGCTCCCTAGAGGGTCTGTGTGAACAAAGGTCTGTGGGAAAGTCGGAGCTGGCGCTGCGGGGACCGGGTCTCCCCCTCGGGACGCTCTGTCCCCTTCCCCACTACCTCTTATTTATTTGGTGTTTGCTCGAAAGCTGGTACTGGTCTGACCACAGGCTGGTGTGGGCACACCTGCTGTCTGCAGGCGGAAGGGGGGGGGAGCCGCCTCCAGGCAGGGCTGTGCTTGGCCGAGCCTGGGTGGCTGTCCGTCCGTGTGTCCTGGGCACCTGTGTGTCAGCTTCTCTGTGGCGCTGCAGCAGGACGGCTCTGATGGGCCCCAGAGCTGCCTCTCACCCCACGCGACCTTGTTTCTCAGGGTTCAGAGCTCCTCACTAAATAGGTTCCAGGCCACCGAAAAGGTAACAGCTTTTTACACCAGTTCGGGGACCCCCAGCTGCCGCCCGGTGTGCTCGGGCAGTGGCACCGGCCAGAGCGCTGGCTGGCAGAGTGGAACTCGGCAGATGCTCCTGAAATAAACGCCGGAAGCCTGAGAATTCTTGCCTGGTGTCTTGCCGAGGCCTGGGGGGAGAGCGAGGACACACTGCTGCTTTCTGTGCTCAGAGTCGCAGTCGGCCACGAGGAGGGAAAGGCACCTCCCGGTGGGCCTCCCGCACCTGGAGCCCCGCACAGGAGCGGGGAGGCTCTGTCGGGGTAGGCGCCCTGGCATCCCTCCGCGAGGGGCTGGGTGGTGAGAGGCCCGCGGCCCATGCAGTGAGCTGACCTCAGGACAGAGTCTGCAGGTGTGACTGGCCCCGGCTGGGAGAGGCGGTCAGCGGGCCCGGCACCGCCCGTTTGCCTGCAATGTCCCGAGGAAGCTGGACATCCAGGATATTCCAGTGCCTGGCTCAGCCTCAGAGGAGAGCAGAGCTGCAGGGTAGCTGGCCAATCCCGAGGCCCGTCCTGAATGCTTGTCCCGCCCATGCTCAGGAGATGGGGACATTGGGCGCTTGTCACTGCGTGTCCCCCACTGGCTGGCAGGGGCAAGGAGGCCCATGGGAAAAAGGAAAGCAGTTCTAAAAATGGGCAGACTGTAAAAGTACAGGGAGGCGGAGGCAGGTGGTGAGGGGCTGAGGCCGGGCAGAGGGTCCACGGAGGTCTCTGTGTCGGCCCCTGGCATGACCCTCCCGCCCGGTGTCAGTCTGCCCAGCTTCACAATGGCCCTGAGCCCAAGGAGCTGGTTCTGGGGGGCTGTGGGTTTTACTCATCCGAGGCTTCGGGCTGAGGCCTGGAGTCACGGGGCACTGACCCAGCCGAGGGACAGGCTTTGGTGGTGCAGAGGCCTCGGCCATCAGCTTGGTGGGGTTTGGAACTGATAAACCTGCAAGAGGCAGCAGGCGGCCTGATGCTGAGCGTCCTCCGGGGCGGGAGGCCGGCCTCGAGGCAGCCCTGAGGATGGGCCGGGACAAGGAGGCGGAGGCCGTGTCCGGGCAGAGCCGGGGCCGGTGGCGCTGTGGTGCTCACGGGCTGGGTGGGCAGCCTCCGTCCCGTCACAGGGCACGCTGCCTGAGCTATGGCATGTCCTGGTCCCCCTGACACTGACCAGGCGGCACAGGCCCGGACACGGCTGCGTGGGCAGCAGGGAATTCGTAGGAGCAGCACTACAGGACCACTGGGCCGGGGGCGGGGGGGGGGGGGGGGCAGCAGCATGGCCTCCACGGGGCAGTGCACCCCTGAATCCGCGGCAGGTCACATAGCACGAGGTTCTGTGTCAGACGTGAAGTTGTGGTTTACAGGGCTTTGACAAGGTCCTGCTGACACGTAGGAACACTGACCGTGGGCTCGGAAGTAGCGCTGGCGTGAGGCGGAAGCTGCCCGAGTGCACAGGCAGAGGGAGCCCGTGCCTGGGCCGAGAGGTCTTGGGGTTCTCCTTGGAGGCGGTGGCCAGCTCAATGAGGCGGTGGGTGGACGTGTCAGCACTTTTCAGGAGAGCAGACCGCCAGGCCTTGGGAACAAGCTCCTCGGTCCTTGCTAGGCTGTGAGTGCAGAGCAGCGATAGGGAAGCTGCTCTGAGAGCCGGAATACGTGTGGGCCTTACGGGGGAAGTAGTCCTTGGGAGGTGAGCTGTTACGGTCCAGGATCAGGTCCCAGAAACCCCTGACCACAGGGAAGGGCAGCCCCGTGCCGCCTCGGCAGAGAGGCCAGCCCGGCACCGGGCACGGGCAGCAGGCCACAGTGCCACGCTCAGCCAGCCCGTTGGCAGCAGCACGGCTTTCTGGAGTTGCTGTCGAGAAAGACTGAGCCGCTGCGTAGGCCACGGATGGCGTGCTGGTGGCGAGGAGAGGGTGTGAGCGGGTGGAGACGCTGACAGACGCGCTCTGACTAGCCCAGGGCAAGTGCACCCAGCACCAGAGCAGGCCGCTGGCAGGAATACCGAAGAACCAATGCAAGAAAGGGCTGCCCCGTCTTCTGGTCTTCTGAAATGCGAGCGCTGGGGGGTGGGGGGGAGGGCGCGGGGTGTGTGTGGGGCCGGTTTAAGGAGGGTTGGACGGCGTGCAGGCTCAGTCCCACGCTGCCGTGCAGGTGGCGGGCCACCGCCTTGTGTAGAGACCGAGGTGGTCCCTGGAGCAGCTCAGCCCCACCCAGGAGGGGATGACCACTGGGCGGGGAGGGGATGACCCAGATCACGTCTCTGCTGCAGTTTCACTCGTCGAGGCACATGCCTGGAAACAGGCCAGCCATGAGCACTGGTCAGTGAATCCGGTCTGATGAGGTGCATGTGTCCGTTACATCCAGAGTTAGAGGTCCCCCCGCCCCCCCGCCAGCAAGCAGCTGATTGCTCTCCATTAAGCTTTTCTCCGGCACGAAGGAACCTGAGGTCCAGGCCTGGCCCCAGCTGCTGCCGGGACCCTTGTCCCCAGGTGGCTCGTGGCTCCACCGTGACTCGGATGTGCAGGGAGAGCGTGTTTCCGTCTTTTCCACGCCGTCTGCTCGCCTGAGTGGCCGGAGGGATGTGGGACACCCGCCTGGGACAGTCGAGTACCTGCGCCCACGACTGCTTTGGCCTTGAGAGGAGCTGATGAAGGCAGAGGCGCGTTCTCCCCCCTCCCCTCCTCTCCCTCCCCGTGCTCTCCCCTCTGCTCCCCTCCTCTCCCCAGGGCCACAGAAAGGTCCATCCTCTGGCCCATTGGGAGGGTCTTGCAGAGGACGCCCTGAGAGTCCGAGCCCCCCTCGGCGCTGTCTGCAGCGGGCGCTCTGGCTCAGGAGGCAGCCAGGCCCGTGGCGCTGGGAAGAGCCAGGGAGCGCTTCTCAGACACCGTGACCGCAGACACCTACCGAGGGCCAGACTGGCGGAGCCGGACCCAGTTCTGGAGCTCAGTCACGATCGAGCGCGGCCGGCCTGCAGTGAAGGGAGAAGGGGTCTCGTCATGAAAATCGGTTTTTTAAACGGACTGCTTTCAGTTAAATTTTAAAAAGTCATCTCTTTGTCAAAAGGTGTAAACCTTCCCGCCTCGATTAAAAGCATGTCACACAGTCCGCATCCGACGCCGTCCACATGAACTGCAGGCGATGGGACAAGACAGCGAGGGGCACTGGAATCCAAAGGGTTTGCTGTCCTTCTTAGAATGTTCTAAAACGTCGAGGCAGTTGCTCGTGTTTAACTGTGAACAAATAAAGATTTATCGTTTTGCACTACGCTGTGCTCCTGTGGCGTGACTCCCGGCCTCGGGCACTTGTCCAGACGTGAAAACCTCGGGGTCTGGGTGGTGGTTACCCCGTGCGGGGAGGAGAGTGCTGACAAGGTCCGGAAGCTGACTTAGTCTCTGTAAGATCCTTTTGTTCTGGCAAAAACAGCCACAAATCTTCAACTACCAGCCTCCAATTCAGGCCCTTTCCCCAGAGTGGCCTGCGGTGCGGGAGGGAGGGGGGTGTGGCCTGAGCCATTGGGTCCAGCCTGGAGTGTCCAGCCTGAGCATGACCAGTTGCAGCCTGGAGTGTCAGGTGGGGCACGCTGGCATCCCTAACGGCTGGCTGGCACAGTGGGCTTAATGCAGCCCTTTGTGGAGTCCAGTGACACTGAACCTGTCCCGCTGGCCTGCCACACCCTCCCTGCGCCTGGGGGCTGCGAGGAGGTGGGCCCTGCACCTGGGGGTGTGGAGGAGGCGGGCCCTGCACCTGGGGGCTGGGGAGAGGCGGGCCCTGCACCTGGGGGCTGGGAGGAGGCGGGCCCTGCACCTGGGGCTGCGAGGAGGCAGGCCCTGAACCTGGGGGCTGGGGAGAGGCGGGCCCTGCACCTGGGGGCTGGGAGGAGGCGGGCCCTGTACCTGGGGGCTGGGGAGAGGCGGGCCCTGTACCTGGGGGCTGGGGAGAGGCGGGCCCTGTACCTGGGGGCTGGGGAGAGGCGGGCCCTGCACCTGGGGGCTGGGGAGAGGCGGGCCCTGCACCTGGGGGCTGGGGAGAGGCGGGCCCTGCGCCTGGGGGCTGGGAGGAGGCGGGCCCTGCGCCTGGGGGCTGGGGAGAGGCGGGCCCTGCGCCTGGGGGCTGGGGGGAGGCGGGCCCTGCACCTGGGGGCTGGGGAGAGGCGGGCCCTGCGCCTGGGGGCTGGGAGGAGGCGGGCCCTGCGCCTGGGGGCTGGGGAGAGGCGGGCCCTGCGCCTGGGGGCTGGGGGGAGGCGGGCCCTGCGCCTGGGGGCTGGGGAGAGGCGGGCCCTGCGCCTGGGGGCTGGGGGGAGGCGGGCCCTGCGCCTGGGGGCTGGGGAGAGGCGGGCCCTGCACCTGGGGGTGTGGAGGAGGCGGGCCCTGCACCTGGGGGTGTGGAGGAGGCGAAAACTGCCTATAAACCTGGGTAGATTGGCCCTGGCCTTCCCATCTCTTACGGGCACGATCTGGGACAGGACCTGGGAAGCCCTGTCTGCGGGGAGTGCCTCCCCCCGGCCGCCCGCTTCCCCTGGAAAGGGCTGCTCTGAGTTTGAAGGGTGGACGCAGCGCCCCTGAGACGAAGACTCGGGGCAGCTTTTCATTTTGTCTGGCGAGCACGGGCGTCCTTGCCTGAGGTCGGGGAGGGCGGGGGTGTCTCGAACACAGGGCGGCGCTGGCCCCTGCGTCTCCGCCGCCTGCTTCGCTGCTGAGGCCACTGCCCAGTGTGCCGGGTCTGGGGATAAAGGCGGTTTCCTTGAGGGACAAACCCAGGAGGCAGCAGGCCCGTGGGGGAGGAACACTTTTATTCTGGCGGCGGCCCCGAGGAAGCAAGAGCACAGAAGCTAGGTCGCCCCCTGCGGAGGAAAGGCCCGCCGTCAGGTAGGCCTGTGGCCGGCTCGGCCTGTCGGGTGAGGACCGGGCGCCCGTCCTGCAGCTGCCCAGGCAGTCCCTCCCGCTCCCGGCCGGGGGAAGGCGGCTCGTCCCCTCTGCGCTGTGGTCCAGAGGCCGGTCGCATGGAGGGCGCTCAGCGGGCCGCCCACAGCAGCCTGGGAGGTGGGACGGCTCCGGCTCCGCTGGTGGAGAGCTGGACCTGCAGCCGGGAGCTGGCCGAGGGGGTGCGGGCAGCCAGAGCCCTGGCTGTTTCCCAGCCTCCCCGGGACCCCACCCACCCACCACGTGGGGCTCCTCTTCACCGCAGGGTGCCTGCCCTCCAACGCGAGGGAAAGTTAGAAGTGAAAGCAAGGGAGGGGGCCAGGGTCTCAATAATACAGGTGTCCCCCAAAATGTATACACACTTTGAATAAGTATTCATCCCAATGGCTTAAATCTGAAAGGAAATCAACATCCACTGAGCAATCAGCTGGTAAAGTGTGTGTGCAGCCCGTCCGGTGTGGCTCAGTGGTTGAGCGTCAACCTAGGAACCAGGAGGTTCGATTCCCGTCAAGGGCACAGGCCTGGGTTGCAGGTTCGATCCCCAGTGGAGGAGGCAGCCAATCAATGATTCTCTCTCATCACTGATGTTTCTCTCTCTCTCCCTCTCCCTTCTCTGAAATCAATAAAAAAATATATATATATTTTAAAGTGTATATACATTTTTAGGGGACACCCTATATGTTGGGCAGCCCCCTTGGGGTTAATGAGTGGCTGGGACTGTGAGTGCCAGTGAAAATGGGGCGACCACTAGACACTGAGTTTAGTGACAGCACCCCTCTGCCGGGGCCGGGCCAGGGCGGGGCTGGGCGAGGTCACTGGCTCTGGGTTACAGTTTCCCACCAGGGGGTCTCCAGGGGGGTTTTGAGCAGCCCTGGTCTGCCCCCCCGGGTTTGAGGCTGCCTTTTGTAAGTTGCCTACAGGGGTGTTTTGGAATGCGGGCCCGGGCGCCTGTGGCCGGGGCGGAAGGCACAGGGGCCGAGGGGCGTCCCGGCGTGGCGGGCCCACTCACGTGCTGCAGCGCTTTGCGGGGCAGCTTCTCCGAGTGGGCGATCCATTCTTTCATCAGGTCCAGGATGATGGGGATGAGGCTGACCACGCCCCCGTAGTGGTTCCTGGCCTCGTCACAGCTCAGGTGGTTCACCACGTCGTGGGGGTACCTGCTGGGCCAGGGGGGCCGTGAGCCCCCGCTGAGGGGACCCCCCCCGCACTGTGGCAAGCGACTGCCTGCCCGCGGGCAGGGCGTTTGAGCCTGACCTCCCTCCGCATCGCCGGGGGCGGTGTTAGTCCTATGCACGCACTGGGTGGGGCTCCCTGTTCCGATGCTGTGGGGCAGCAGGTTTGGGGACCCGGCGCCCCAGGTCGTCCTGGTGTGAAGGAGTTAGTAGGACCTGGAAGAGGGGCTGTGGAACCTGCTCTAACAGCTGCAAACGACACTGTGTCCCCGGGACCCTCCTGCCCGAGCTTCTCAGCAGCTCCCTGAGGATTTGGGACTCTGGGCGGTGGATCCCGGGGCTCAGAGTGAGGGCCTCGGATTTCCCACCGGCGTCACCACTTCAGACTCAGCTGCCTCTCCACAGAGGCCCCCCCTCCCCGTCCCGCCGTCCCCGCCCCGCCCACAGGAGCACCCCGCGGCCTCGGACCAGGACCGGAGGGACCTACTTTGCTCTCAGGCTGCTCAGGTCGTTGCTTTGGCTCACTAAGGTCTTGCATTTGTCCAGGAAGTTGTTGGTGACCGGGGTGCCCGGGTGCAGGCCCTCGAAGCGCTGGCAGAGCCGGCTCAGCTCCGTGCAGATGTCCAGAAACATGAGCAGGATGCGGCGGTCTGTGGAGCTGGTGCAGTAGTGCTCCATGTAGCTCTGCACCTGCGGGCAGCACCGGGCCGTGGTGGGGGTGGGGAGTGGGAGCCCGGCCCCGGCCGGCTGCAGGGGAGGGAGGGTGGGAGCCCAGCTGCAGGGGAGTGAGGGTGGGAGCCCAGCTGCAGGGGAGTGAGGGGGGGAGCCCAGCTGCAGGGGAGTGAGGGGAGGAGCCCAGCTGCAGGGGAGTGAGGGGGCGGTGAGCCAGCTGCAGGGGAGTGAGGGGAGGAGCCCAGCTGCAGGGGAGTGAGGGGAGGAGCCCAGCTGCAGGGGAGTGAGGGCGGTGAGCCAGCTGCAGGGGAGTGAGGGGAGGAGCCCAGCTGCAGGGGAGTGAGGGCGGTGAGCCAGCTGCAGGGGAGTGAGGGGAGGAGCCCAGCTGCAGGGGAGTGAGGATGGGAGCCAGCTGCAGGGGAGTGAGGGTGGGAGCCCAGCTGCAGGGGAGTGAGGGTGGGAGCCCAGCTGCAGGGGAGTGAGGGCGGTGAGCCAGCTGCAGGGGAGTGAGGGAGCAGTGAGCCAGCTGCAGGGGAGTGAGGGGAGGAGCCCAGCTGCAGGGGAGTGAGGGCGGTCAGCCAGCTGCAGGCCGGAGCCTGGCCCTGCTCTCCGGGACAAGCATCCAGCAGCCTCCCCCACCCCCCGCTCCCAGAGCCAGGGGAGAGGCAGCAGCATGTGGCATCTGAAAGGACCGACACCATACGGAGCTGGCTTCCTCAGGGCCCAGGCGCGGGCAGCCCGCTGTGGAGCCCCAGTTTCGCTTCCTGCTCGGAACCCCACACCCGGTACTTTAAGTCCTCACTGAGCAGCTGAGCGGTGGAGGCTCGGAGAGCTGAGGTAGGTGCCCGCCCAGGGCTCTGAGCCCGGCCTTCCCAGTCCCTAAGCCGGCGCCCAAAGCCGAGGGCTGGTCCCCCTCAGGGCTGCTGGGCGGGCACCCGACTGACACCCTTTGCGTCTGTCCTGTGTCCAAGGCAGCGGAGTTGGGAGATGACCCACCGCGGAGAGAGCTGGCCACCTCCCCACGGACAGTCCCCGCAGGAGGCAGCTGCAACCCACGCCCCGACAGACTGCGCCAACGCGGACTAGGGAACCCCCCCCCCCAACGCCGGGAGGAACCGGCTCCATCCAGGTGGGACTCCCCACCCGGTTCTCATCAAATGGTTCCCCCACTCTCCACGGCCCCGGGAAGGGGCATCCCCACCGCCCAGCACCCACAAAGTTCTCGGTCAGACCCGGGTTTCCTGTTGTGGCTCAAGGGTGTTTCCCAGCCGATCCGAAGTGTCCTTCCCAAGTGTGCTAGCTTTTCACACCTGCCCCGCACCTGCCCCCGCACCTGCCCAGCACCTGCCCCGCACCTGCCCCGAACCTGCCCCAGCACCTGCCCCCGCACCTGCCCCAGCACCTGCCCCGCACCTGCCCCGCACCTGCCCCAGCACCTGCCCCGCACCTGCCCCAGCACCTGCCCCAGCACCTGCCCCGCACCTGCCTCGCACCTACCCCGCACCTGCCCCAGAGTGGTGGGCAGTGGGCCATGGCGGAGCCGGGGCTGCGCTGTACCCACAGAGGCCGCCCGCTGAGTGTGTGTCTCCCCTGTGGAGGGCGGGCTGAGGGGGGGGAGCCCACACGTCAGGTGGAGGGTCAGACTGTGGGGCCACTTTTACCCAGAGCTCCGCTGAGCCCAAGCCCAGGTGAGTGTCAGGCGCTCCCCCGCTGACTGCAAGGCCACCCGGTGCCGGGATGGCGGGCCTTTGAGGGGGGCTGGAGGGAGGGGGACAGGCAGCGTGTCGGAGGCACCCGGGCTGGCTGAGCATTGCAGGCTGGTGTGTCCAGGCCAGGGGTGGGAACCTTTTCCTGCCAACGGCCATTTGGATGTTGATCACACCATTCACGGGTGCTGCAAAAGGCTCAACTTCCAAATGAACCGGCTCTATTGGGTCCACCGTGTCACTCACTCACTCACCCCTAAGGCCTTGGCAGGGCCAGGCCAAAGGATTTCTCGGGCCTCCTACGGCCAGCTCCCCACCCCGGCCTGGGTCGTGTGTGTGTTCGTTTTCCGTAGGGTTAAGTTTTTTCACGTTAAAGAACCGGGAGAAATATTTACAAAATTTGGGGGAGAAACTGTTTTAAGGGGTGCTGCCAGTAGGGGGTGCTGTTCTCCATGGGGGCAGGGGGGATGGGCTGGAGGGTCTGGGTGTGTGTTCCTGACACCGAGGCTCAAGCCATAACTTCCCGAGCTCACTGGGCGCTGAGGCCCCGAGTCCCGCCAGTCCACACCCCCGGGGAGACGCGGGGTAAATGAAACCGCCCCGTGCTCGGACCCCAGTGGAGCGGCCGCGGGAACCTCCGTGTCTGGCCCTCAGTGCATCCCGGTCCCCGCCCGGCCGCAGGCGCTCGGACACGGGCTGGGTGTGTTCCGAGGGCCATCTCATTACGTCCGCAGAAACGGAGGCCCAGAGCGGCGGGTCGCTGGCCCCTGGGGCCGAGCGGGGACGAAGCCCCGGTTCCTGGTCCTCGAGCCCACATTTCCCACTTCGTTCCAGGCGCCCCACTCCTGAGGCTCGTCCCAGCAGCCAGGACCCCAGTCCTGATGCTGGCACGTGCTTCCCCTCCCTCGGCCTCAGTGCTTTCCATGGTTCAAGCGAGGGCCGGGCCGGTGCTGCCCAGGAACCTCTGGGCCTGGCAGGTGCCCGGGTCCCAGCCCGCCCCGCCCGCGCCCGCCCGGGGGGCCACCTGCTCGATGCTGGCGATGGGCCGGATCTTGTCGTGGGCGTTCTCCCGGCAGTGCTCCAGCGCCGCCACGAAGGTGAACTGCTGCTGCTGGAACAGCTTGTACTTCTGCTCGATGCTCCGCAGGGCCTCCTTCGCCTCGTTCATGGTCCTCCGGGGCTCCCTTCCGGCGGCCGGGAGTCTGGGAGGAAGAGCGAGCGCTGAGGGCCGGGCTGCAGGTGCAGGCCCTCCTGGGGAGCACTCACGGGGCTCCCACATCCTGGGGGCAGGGGCTGCTGTCACCCCCATTTTGCAGAGAAGGGAGTGATCCCCTCCCATGTGAGCCCCTCCACGAGAGAGCTGGGCCCGACCCAAGCCTGTGGATCTCACAAGGACACATCCTTTGCCACGAAATGTGACTTTCTTCCCTCCCTGAGGACGAGAACGTCTGTCCAGACCAGCCTTGGGCAAACTACGGCCCGCGGGCCGGATCCGGCTGTTCTATCCGGTTCTCTTGCTCTCCCCTCCGCTCCTTTACTTTGAATTTATATTAGTTCACACAAACACTCCATCCATGCTTTTGTTCCGGCCCTCCGGTCCAGTTTAAGAACCCATTGTGGCCCTCGAGTCAAAAAGTTTGCCCACCCCTGGTCCAGACTTTGTTTCACACACAGACATACACGTGCGGGCGCACACACACACTCAGGCATGCACACAACCATACACACGTGCGCACACGGCCTCCAATGCCTCCCCGTGGTGTCAGCAAAAGCTGGGATCAGGGCCTGTGCCCTGGGGTGTGAAATCTGAGCCCATCAGCTTGGACCGAACTGTTTTAAAACATCTGCTGCTGCGTCTGCCGGCGGGATTCTTTGCGGTGGGCCAGGCAGGGGAGGGGCCCGCCCTGGCGGAGACTTCCCAGCTCTGGGCTGGGGGCAGGCCCTGACCCCCCTGCTGGCCCCTCCTCTGCCTCCCCCATTGGGAAGGGAACGGGAGGGGAGGGCTCGCTTGGTCCCTGGCAATCTGCTCTGGGAGCAGAAAGGCTGTGGTGGGCAGGTGGCATCATAATTTTGCTGAGCACGCACAGCATGCGCCAGGCCACAGGCTTGTGGGATGTCAGAGTTGCAAGGGGCCTCAGCCCGATCAACTCCCCTTACTTCCGGGGGTGCGGGAGGGGGGGGGATACTGACACCCAGGATGTCACAGCAAACTTGCTCCACAGACCCCCGCCCCGCTCCCCCAGGCTCAGGGCTGCCTGCGGGCTGAGCTGCGTCCTCGAAGCTGCCACGGCATCTGGGGTCGCAGCACACCTGGAGCCCAGGCCTGGGCGCGCCCAGGTGAGCAGGGTCAGAGGCTGGGCTGGAGGCGGGTCCCAGCGAGATGCTGCAGGGAAGGACACATCAGGAGGACACATTGCAGGCCTCCTGGCGGGTCCCAGGAGAGGCGTGAGAGGAGGCGGGGGACGCGTTTTTGCTGTGTGGCCCTCAGCACTGGAGCCCAGAGCGGGGCTGGCGCCAGGGAGGGCATCTCTGGGGCAAGAGGAGACGGCGTCCCGATGAAAGGGAACGCAAGGACAGACAGAGATGGCCTCCGTCCCAGAGGGTGGGGGCAGTGAACCGGAGAACCGGGAGGGTGGGAGGCAGCCAAGCCCTAGGCGGAAGCTGGACCGCAGCCAGGTCGCCGCCAAGGAGCCGCGCCAGAGGGGACCCTGACCACTGCGCCCCGTAAACCCGAGCGGGTCCGCTGAAAGCGCGGCAGCGGCAGAGTCTGCCCCCGGCAGCCATGGCGCCTGTGTCCGCCAACAGAGCAGCGAAGCTCGCTGGGGACCGGCCACCTCCTCCCCACTCAGCACCGCCCCATGCGAGTGGCACAGGTGGGGAGCCGACGCTGGGGATGCAGTGGGGGCCCCCTGTGTGCTGACCGCCTGCCGCATCCCGCAGATACCCGCACCCCACACCTGGAGGCAGACCCTCGGGTTACTGTTGGGCCTCCCTGGCCTCAGGCTCACCAGGGCCCGGCCTAGTGTGAGGGGGTGGGCAGCAAGGATCAGTGAGTGGCGAGTGGTGTAGATCAGGGCGCAGCTAAAGAGAAGGAGAGGCTGGGGAGCGGGAGGGGGTGTCAGGAACCAGGGCTACACCACCTGCCCGGGGGCGTGTGCAGGTGCCCAGGCCTTATCCTGATCTTCACAGGACCACGGGCTGCTCGGTGGGGCTCTAGAACCCTGGGCATGCCCAACCTCAAGTCCTCACCACCGCCCTGTGAACAGGGCACCCCAGTTATGCCCCCTGGCAGATGATGAAGCTGAGGTCACGCCAGAATCCCCACCCCCCCACCCTCTGCCTGACTTTATAAAAGTCTGGGCTCTTAACTTGAATGTCTCCCTCCTTCCCTCCGAGATGGTCCACAGAGACCAACGTGCCCAGCCTCAGAGTGACTGTGAGAGGGGGTGTGGGGGGGATACTCAGGGCCTGAAGGGCTGCCTGAGCCCTCCTAGGGGTCACGCACTAGCTGGACCCCTGGGCTCCACTCCCATCACTGTTCTCTGCTCCTCATTCCAAAGCAGTGAGGACTGGCATGGAGGGCCGCCCCGTGCGCCTGGCTCCCTGCCACTCCCCTGGGGCTGCCACGTCCTCCGGGGATACAGCACTACCTCGGCTGGTGGCCCCAAGAGCCCCCGAGAGAAAAACTGACGGCGTTCTTGATCCTAGCGGCTTGTGACACGCACGCCAGGAATTGTCGCAGGAAGAGCTGTAATAAGCTATCCAAAGTGATCGTCCCCGGGACGCGAGTGGCTGCCGCCAAATTAGTTGGGATGAAAAGGCACGGGGTGCAGACACTTCTCGGTCTGGGGGAGGCGGGAGGAAAAAATGATTACCCCATAGGTTTCTGGCTGTAATTGATTTGTATTTTCCCAGGCTGCTAAAGAAGATTACACCGTGGCAGGCAAAGCGCCTAGGGCTTCAAATAAATGAGGAGGAAGGCACGCCATTTCAGAGATGTCCAGGAAGCACACCCAACCTCTCCGCGCAAATTGCAGGCTTGGTTCCTGCCACCTTTGTTCGGGGGCGGCTGCCTTTTCTTCCCCGGCGTCTTTGCAGTTGGGTTTGACAAGCCCCCCGAGGTCTGCACGCTTTGAGGAAGCCGTTCTGACGGGGAAGCAGGACTCAGCCCTCCACGGTTCTCGGGGCCGGTGACCGGTGGCAAAGGCCTTGGCTAGGAGGCAGGACACCGAGTTCCAGCCCCTGGCTCTGCCCTTGCTGAACGAGTGACCTTGGCCGACAATGGCCCCCTTTCTGGGCCTCAGTTTACCCAGCTATAATATAATACGGGGGGATTTGGGTTGGAGGCTCTGCAAGGGGCTTTTGGGTTCGAATGCTCTGTGATCATCGGATGAGGAAAGAGGCCCAGGAAGGGGCAATGATTTGTCCCAAATCCCACAGCCAACGACTTTTCGCCATTTGGATCCTCCAAGTCTGGTGTGTAAAATGGGAATGAGGGTGCCTGTTCCTCAGGGTTGGTGCAAGGATGAAATGAGATAATGCTAACAGTAGCCCCTGTAGTGTGCCCTGCCTAGATATGCCAGTTACTGTCTAACGCTTCAGATATATTAGCTCCTGGGATCCTTCCAGCACCCCCACTTCTTAGGGAAGGAAAGCGAGGCGCAGGGCGGGCTGCCACAGCGGTAAGAGTGCACGCGGGATTCGAACTCGGGGCAATCCGGCTGGACTAGGCCACACGCCCTCTCCACAATGAGCACACACCACGGTGGCTGAGCGCAGAGCTCAGAAACGGAAGCCCCCGCTCAGAACGGCAGCAGGAGCTAGAGCTCCCAATTCAGGGCTGCGTCCCGAGCCCGCCTGGTCCCGCCCCACCGGGATGGACACGACCCCCACGGCGCCGCACCCCTCCCGCTCCCGGGGCGGCGGTCCCCTGCACCTGGCTCGCCCCTCCCCAGTTTCCGAACCTGGCGCTTTAGCCTTTGCTTGTCTACAGCGGCCTTCACTCACAGAACGCCCCGAAGCTGGAGTGCCTCCGTGGGTGCCTGGGGCCCGGGAGAAGCGGGAGGCCCTTCCCAGGCCGTGGAGGGTCGTGGGGTGTAGGGTGGGGAGGGCGCAGTGAGAAGGGGCGGGGCCACGGCCAGATTGTTACCGCGGGTGCCATAGCAATCGGGTCACGTGGCCTCCCGCCCCGCCTCCGGAGAGGGCGGCGGGGTCCCCAGGGCTCTGAAGCTGCGAGTTGGGCGGAGGGTTTCCCGCGGGACCCTTGGCCCTCCAGTCGGCGCTATGGATGCTCTTCCCTCTTCAAACACCCTCCCCTACCTCGTCTCTCCATTTTGAAGATGGGGAAACTGAGGCCAGAGAGCCTAACGCCCGGGCCCGGCGCGTAGGATCCGCTTGGGTTCATAATGTGCACAGACACCACAGTGGAGCGCACAGAGCTCAAAACCAGGAACCAGAAGCAGGACCCGCTTCCGCCCTCGGGTGTGGTCCGGGGTCTCAGCGCAGGGGGGCCCACCGGGCGCGCCTCTGGTCCTCGGAGGTCACAGCTGGGAGCGACCTGAGGGGCCCGCTGACACGCGCGGATGGGAGGGCTCGGCCCGGCGGGGGAAGCACCTGCCCTGGAGCGCGGGTCCAGCCCGCGGCGCGCGCCGATGACGTTGCAGCGTCCCTAGCGACGGCGGTCACTAGGGAGCGGCGCGCGGATGACGTCAGGAGGCGGTTCCCTTAGCAACCGTGGTCACTAGGGAGCGGCGGACGTGGCAGCATGGACGCGACCACCGCCCCGCACCGCATCCCCCCGGAAATGCCCCAGTACGGGGAGACGCACCAAATCTTCGAGATGATGCAGGTGACCCTGGCGGCGGCCGGGGGACCTCTGTCGCGGGAGACCAGGGTGCGCGCCGTCGGCCCGGCTGCGGGGTGGGGGGGCCACGTTTGTTACTCACGAGGCTTCCTAACTTGCGGTATCTGATTCCTGTGCCGCCGTGACCCCGAGGGATCCCGCGATCTGAAGACACCCCACCCCGCGGACCCAGGGGGCAGAAAAGGGGCGGGGCAGCCTGACCAGGGTTGGCTCCTGGCTCTGCGCCAGCCGGCTGGGTGGCCTGGAGCAGTCCCTTCCTTTTCTAGTCGCCCATCTGTGAAAGGCGGGGTTGGCAGGGTGTTTCCAGAGGGCCCGTGCAGTGGTGGTTTCTGAGGGGGGGGGGTGTCCGAGCTCACAGTGGCATGCCCATGCCCCGAGGTGGCCGCCTCCTGGGACAGCAGCGCTTCCCACCTGCCCTCCTCCTCAGTACCAGGAGTTCCTGGCTGCTCCCAAGCTCCTCCTGGTGCCTGCCTTGACTGGGCCCCCTCCCGGTGTGACCTTAGTCCCCAGCGTGTGCTGCGGGTGACCCTTCTGCACCTGCTGGAGATGCAGCCACACTGACTCTGAGGGCCAAAGGGCTGCTGAGCCCGTGTCCAGAGCATGTGTCTGCTCCACTGGGTCTGCCCACCCCCACGGGCACCATTGCGACGCCTGTGGTCATCTGAACCTCAGCCTGCACACAGGAGAGCAGAGCTCAGGCTGTGAGCCCGAGTCTCCATCTCTCCAGCAAGCCTGTGCTTCCTTTGGAAAGTAACTGATAGAGGAGTGGGGGGCGGGGGAGGGGGGGGGAGAGAGAGAGAGGCCAGCTGGCCCGGACTGTGTAGGTTCTTTGCAGCTAAATACTCTGTCCCACTCTGGAACGACTTTGGTAGCAGCGACGGCCATGCCCCCCAGCCCACATGTGCTTGGGCACTGGCTGTGACTGCCTGGCGCTGAGACAGGGTGAGGCCATGACGGGACACGTGGGGGCTGCAGGAGCGAATGGTCAGGAAGGCAGTGTGGTCGGGAAGGCACGTTGGCTGACCTGAGGGCCGAGGGAGCCTGTTCCAAGCTGAGGGAGCAGCCCTGGCGTAGGCTCACGGGCACGAGAACAGAGAAGGACCCGCAAAGCACAAGGGGACGAGGCAGGAGGGCCCTGGGACTGACTGAGCCAGGGGCGCAGTCCCGCCGATGCCTCCCCAGCAGCACCCACACAGCCCCTCCCCCATGTCTGCTCACGTGGACCCAAGCAGCTGCCATCAGGGCAGGGGCTGGGTCCCCAGGGGAAGGCATATTGATGGGTGCAGTGGCGAGATCAGGCCTCCTGTCCTTTATCCATGGTGACCAGGGTGCTGGGCCACCTGAGCTGGGGGCTGTGGGTGCCCCCTGAAGGTGTTAACTACCTGGGTGTCTGCCCTGCACCCACAGAACTTGCTGGAGCAACTTCTGATCCACCAGCCCAAGGATCCCCTCCAGTTCATGATCGATCACTTGCAGCGAAACAACGACCATGGTGAGCACTCGGGCCTCTCCCTGCGCCTCCGCAGCCGTGAGCCGCTCTGTCCTCCGGGCTCTGAAGCGGGGTCAGAGCCGGTGGGGGTGGGCTTGGACAACCTGGGCTGCTGCTGAATTGAAAAGTTCCCTAATTTCTTCGGGAGCCCAGCTAAAGGAAACCCCTCGGCGTGGCCCACGGAACCCAGGATCCATGCTCTCCCATGTCCCAGCCGCTGGCGCCCGCTGGCTGTGAGCTCTGTGATCACTCGTCAGGCGTAAAGGTGCCATCTGGTCTACCTAGACCGGCAGCACTCACGGTCCTTATTTCCCTCATGGTCTCCTTGCCCGAGTGCAGGTCGGCTGGACGCACGGCCAGACCTCGGCCCGGCGGTTCAGAGAGCCCAGCGGCCTTTTCTGAGCCCCCGCGCTGGGCAGGACTGAGAACTGACGTTGACCGTGAGCTCGGTGCCCAGGCGACGTGACGTTGTGACCTGTGGGGCCAGGAGGGACCCCTTCAGCTGCCCACGGTGCCTCCCTGCCTTCCCGCCGAGACTCTGACTCAAGGCCTCGGGTCTCCGTTCACACAGGTGGGAGGGTCACCTGGGCCACTGAGTCAGGTCGCCCGCCTCCTGCCAGCCACGCAGCGGCCTGTGTTGCCCGGAAGCCGGCTCTCAGCCCTCTGCTTCCCGGTGGCTGGTGCGGAGGGAGAAGGCTCTGGACTCGCCCAGTGAGTGAGCACGCGGGGGCTGGCAGCCCCTTCAACGCAGCACCAGCAGCTCGGGTACAAAGCGGGCATTTAGAGTAGCCCTGGGCGACACTAATGCCCGAGATGGCGATGGCGTGGAGCGTGCGCGGTTGATGATCAGGCGTCTGTCCGGGAAAGCTGCGATCGGACCCCGCCCCGAGGGCTTTCCGGTGCATGTAAATCCTGCTCCTTGTTAAGCCTGGATCCCGCGCTGAGGACGAGAGCCTTTGATTCCCTTTGAAGTGGTTAGAAGCGGTGGTTGCCCTTGGCAGCCGGCAGCCGGCGTGAGGCTGTTTATAAATAATGACGCGTGAGCAGGGCGTTAGGTTTGAAGCAGCTGACGTTAATCAGGTAAACGCGTGCGAGAACCTGGGGTGGGGGAGGCCGTGGGTGTTCCCTTGTGAAGCATTCCCACGGGCGCGTACAATGCGGGGGTCACTTACGGGGGCCACTTACGGGGGCCTGTTGGGGCTTCCCCAGCGGCCGCGGAGCCCTGTCGCTTTGTCGAGACGAACGTGCGACTTGGGAGTCCACCCGTTCTCCGCATGCTCCTGTCGGGGTGCGTCCCCCTTCTCCTCGGGTTCTGCAGGCCCTGAGCCTGCTGGGTCTGGCCCAGGGTCTGAGGACCTTGCGGGGAGGCCTGTGGCCAGAGCTCTGGTTAAGCGGCAGCCAGGAGAGGGGCGTGCGGGCCAGACCACGCCCCGCCTCACCTGCCTCTGGCTTTGGCAAGTGGCCCTCTCCCATGGTCCCACGTCCCAGGCCTCCAGTGCACAAGGCCTTCCCCCCTTGGCTACCCTCCCCCCTTGGCTACCTTCCCTGCTGCTCGAGCGCTGCCCCTCCCCCACACCTGGTGTGGCACCCCAGCTCTGCTCTCCCTCAGCAGCTCTGACCCTCTGTCCCCACAGCCACCTCATTTCCACATGCAGCCCTTGGGCAGTGTGTCCCAGTGGAGGCCCGGAGGCCTTGTCCAGCTGCAGGGCTCTGCAGGGGGCGGGGGTGCTCTGAGGTCACCGGTCAGGTGAGGCCAGATCGGGGTGCAGCCTGGGAGGTATTCTCCTGGTGGCCCTGCAGGGCCTGGTTCCTGGGTGACAGGGGCGGGGGCACATCTGGGGCAGCCCCGCAGCCCACATTCCGGCCGCGGCTGCAGGGTCTGGCGCCCAGCCAGTCAGTGCTGTATCCCCCCACCCGCCCTATGCTGCATTGCTCCCGGCGAGGTGGCCCTGGCCTGGCTCCTCCTGTGCAGGGTTCCGCCAGCCTCTCGGCCCTCGGACTCAGCTGCATCTGCTTCCTGTGGCTCGCGCCCGGGAATGCTGAGGGCAGAGGGCACCAATGGCAGGAGGCAGCCATGGTGGTGACAAAGGTGGCGCCTCAGGACGGCCTGGGAGGAGGCCTGGGCTGCGCAGGGGGGCAGAGGCCTCGGGGAGCCACCGTGCAGCTGTGGCGCAGATGTTGGGTTGCGGGGGAGGACAGTCCTGATGGCGAGGTGACAGGTGAGGAAGAGGCATGAGGCTGCCCGGACCCTGGACCCCAGGGCGGCCAGGCTGTTCCACTGAGCGGGGCACACCAGCCTCCTCCGGTGGAGGTCACGCCCTTCCGGGCCCTGGAGGACTTGAAGGTCACGGCCCTTTGGCCAGAAGAATGGTGGGAGCGGAGCCCCGGCGAGCCTGCCTCGGAGGGAAGTGTGCAGCTGTGCTGGGTGGAGCCTCGCAGCGCCTCCCGCAGGCGGCCAGGCCATGGAGGGGCTCAGGGCGCACCTCCCGCCCCGCACCCCCGACTCACATCACCCCCCACAGGAGAGGGGGCGTCCGAGAAGCAAGTTCTGCCCCTCCCACACGGGTGGGGCTGATGAGCCAGACTTGCGAGTGTTTAGCGACGCAGAAACAGCGTGTTCTGGAGCCACCAGTTGGAAATCCCACAGCGGCAGAGCCGGGACAGTGTCCACGTCACGCGTGTTCTGAGGAGAGAGCGGTCCCGTGTCCGAGGCGGACGGAGGAGGACCCCTCTGTGTCAGTGCTCGGCTGGCAGTCACCCCGGGACGGTCCCCAGGCCCGCGGCCGCCTTGCCGTCCTGGGCAGCGTCAGCCTGTGGCCAGCCTCCGGCCCCGGGCCCCGCGCGGAAGAGGCGCTCCGTGAGCCTTGGCGGTCGGACCGCGCTTGGATGACCTTGAACTTCCTCCCCACATTTTCCCTGCAGACGAGAAGGTGCAGTGAAGCTGGGCAGAGGCTGTGAACCCAGCCGCCTGCTGCCTGTGGGTGGCTGCTCCTTCCATGGGGGGCCAGGCGGGCCCTCCAGTTCCTTCTCGGCGTCCTCTCCCAGCCCGGGGAAGGCGCCCGTCCGTCCTCCGCACGGACCATCCCCTCCCGGCAGCCTCCGCTTGGGGACCTCCGAGGCCCGGGGCAGCGCGGGCGCACCTCTGTCCATCGTCCCACCTCTGCTCTGTGCCCCTGGCTCCCCACCGTTAGGGGAGTGGCCAGGTCCAGGCCGCGATCTGCAATTCGTCTGTCCAGGCGCCACGTTCCGTTCCGGTTCCGGTTCCTGCGTCTGCGTTTGGAGGCCAGCACGCGCACCTCCCACCCTGTGACCTTCAGATGCTGGCCTTCCCGGTGGCCCCCGGTGGCCGGCCCCACGCGGTAGCCTGGGAGCCACCGTGGGAATCCTGGGCGGGGAGACCTGACCAGCCGGAGCCCGCCCTGCAGCACGCAGCTGTGTTTCCGTCCGCATAGAAATGCCCGCATTTGGAAACAAACACGGCTCTGTCCGTACCTGCAGGCTCCCCCCTCTCCCCCCTGTAAAACGATGGGGAATCCAGTTTGCTAAACAAGAGGCATAAATATTAGGGGAAAAGCTTCCAAGGTCGATTTACGTAAAATACAGCGTTATTCCCCGAGACAAAGCCCCGGGTTAACGGGCTTTATGATGTGAAATCGCAGTCGTTCCTGATACTTATTAGTTTGGCAAATGAGAGTCTCCGTGTCTGTGTCCCCTCGGAGACAGAGAAATAAGCCATCTCGGCGATCCCTTACCTCTACGCACAGAGAGAGAGTTCTCTGGCGGGAACTGCGCTTACAAACGGCGTGTCACCTGCAGAACAGGAAGCCGGGGAGGAGAGAGAGACGCCGTGCACCCGCGTCGGCGTGCACCCGCGTCGGCGGGCGGGAGGCCGCTCTGCCGCCGCGCGGTGACGTGCGCCTCTTCCTCCCGCAGTGCCGAAGATTGTGATCCTGGGCCCACCCGCCTCCGGGAAGACCACGATTGTGAGTGTGTCCCTGCGTGTGCCACACGGTAACACCCCCAAAGCGGGACGAGGCTGCACTCGGCGACTTCTCCTTTCCCGTCCATGGCTTCTAACTGGTTTTCTTGTTCTTTTTTAAAACATATATTTTTTTAAAATATATTTTATTGATTTGTTACAGAGAGGAAGGTAGAGGGATAGAGAGTTAGAAACATTGATGAGAGAGAAACATCGATCAGCTGCCTCTTGCACACCTCCTACTGGGGATGTGCCCGCAACCAAGGTACATGCCCTTGACCGGAATCGAACCTGGGACCCTTCAGTCCGCAGGCTAAAACATATTTTTATTGATTTCAGAGAGGATTGGAGAGGGAGAGAGATAGAAATATCAGTGATGAGAGAGATTCATTGATGGGCTGCCTCCTGCACGCCCCACACTGGGGATCGAGCCCAAAGCCTGTCCATAAGACTCCGACGCTCAACCAGCTGAGCCACACGGGCTGGCCCGAGCTTCTGTCTGGTAAAGCCTGGTGCAGGGGTGGGCAAACTTTTTGACTCGAGGGCCACAATGGGTTCTTAAACTGGACCGGAGGGCCGGAACAAAAGCATGGATGGAGTGTTTGTGTGAACTTATATAAATTCAAAGTAAAGGAGCGGAGGGGAGAGCAAGAGAACCGGATAGAACAGCCGGATCCGGCCCGCGGGCCGTAGTTTGCCCAAGGCTGGCCTGGTGAGTCACCCCCAGCCCGCCTCCCTCAGGGACTGTGTCCTCGCTGCGGTCCGTCCGCCTGGAGGGTGTGGCGGCGGTTCCCTCATTGGCTGGCTCTGTCATAGGTTAGCTGTTCCCTCACCCACCTGTCCGTCCACCCACCTGTCGTCCGTCTCTCTGTCTGTAGTTTTCTTGCCCGGCCCGCAGGGTGGGGCTGCCAGCTCTGACCCCTTCTGCGGCCCTTCCCCCCGGAACCGCTGTTTCACCGCCAGAACCGCCCCCTCTGGCTGAGGGCCTTTGTCCCCCAGACGGTCGGTCGGTCGTCACTGTCCCCGGCTTCGGCTCTGCTCTGCGCACAGGGAGCATTGGCACAGCATCTGTGACTGGAGCAGAGACCTTACGTCAGGGCCCGGCCCCTCCATGAAGAGCGCAGGCCCCATGGCCCTTAGCTGCCCCCCCCGACCCCCCCATCGTATGGGGACACACAGCACCTCACTTCACAATAAGATGACATCCAGTAAAATCCAGACAGGGCCCCCGAGGGCTGTCTGCTGGCAGCGTCACACGTTTCCGGCGTGAGGAGCGGAGCGGGTCAGGTTCATGCCCGGCCAGACGACCTTCGGCCTTAGAGTCCTCCCGTGCCAACACGGCCATGGATCGTCTTGGCGTTGAGAGAATCCTATGCCTTATTATCCCCCAGAATTCACTCTCCCCTGCGTCTGTAGGAGCCGTGAATGAGCCGACACACTCATGGGCCAGGAGAGGCCCCCTCCCCGTCTCTAAGAAAAAGTCAGCATCGCCCTGGCTGGTGTTGCTCAGTGGGTAGAGCCTGCTGACTGGAGGGTCCGCCACATTCGATTCCAGTCAAGGTCACATGCTCGGGTTCCAGGCTCGGTCCCCAGCATGGGGCGTGCGGGAGGCAGCCGACCAGTGATTCATCACTGCTATTTCCATCTCTCTGTCCCTCTCTGAAATCGATAAGAAAAAGAAGTCAGCATGGAGTGTGCCCGGTCCATTTAGGGCCCATCTCCGCGTTCCCTGCGTGAGGTCACAGCTCACGGCCCACGGGCCCCGAAGGGCGCGCCACGGGAGCTGGCAGCGGGGGGGGGGGGGGGGACAGGTTTTTGGCTGGAGGTGCCACTGGGCTTGTCCCCCCCGTGGCCAGGCTCTGCTTCCGGAACAGGGAAGGGCCTGGGCGTGTCCTAGGGTTCCCTCCACTACGGTCATCGGCTTCCGCTTCCACTCGGGCGTCTCCCTCTCTCTCCTGCCCTCAGGCCATGTGGCTTGCCAAGCACCTGAAGACCAACCTCCTGACCGTGGAGAGCCTGCTGGCCATGGGCCACTCGGAGCTGGCCCAAGAGGCCCGGAGGCACTACGCCAGGAAGAGGGTAGGGCTGCCCCCCACAGAGCGTCTAACTGCTCAGGCCCAGGCTTCCTGCCCCCATGGCCTGCCTGGCACTCAGGGGAGCAGTGACGCCCCTCCCTGTCCTCTCCCTGCTCTCCCCTGCCCCCGTGCCCTCCCCTGCCCCCGCCCCATGCCTTCCCCTGCCCCTGCCCCCGTGCCCTCCCTGCCCTGCCATGCCCTCCCCTGCCCCTGCCCCGTGCCCTCCCCTGCCCCCGCCATGCCCTCCCCTGCCCCCATGCCCTCCCTGCCCCTGCCATGCCCTCCCCTGCCCCTGCCCTGTGCCCTCCCCTGCCCCTGCCCCCACCCCCGCCCCCATACCCTCCCCTGCCCCCGCCCCCATGCCCTCCCCTGCCCCTGCCCCTGCCCCCGTGCCCTCCCTGCCCCTGCCCCCGTCCCCGTGCCTGCCCCTGCCCCTGCCCCCGTGCCCTCCCCTGCCCCTGCCCCTGCCCCCGTGCCCTCCCCTGCCCCTGCCCCTGCCCCCGTGCCCTCCCTGCCCCTGCCCCCGTGCCCTCCCCTGCCCCCACAGTCCTGCAGGAGCCAGACTTTGGGGTTACAGCTTGAGGGCCGCCAGCCTTGGGAATAGGAGGATGGTTTTAGAAAGAAAGTGGAATCTCACTTTCTGCAGAAGACACGCTTTGCGGGGGGCGGGGGGGGGCTTATTTCCAGGGGAAGATGCTTTTAGGTATTAAGTTCTGCGGGGAGAGGAGGGAGTTTGGGAGATTCCCCAGGGGTTCCTTAGGCTGATGGTCGGCACATTTCAGACCACACGGCCGGCCGTGCTTTCAGGGTGTCTTGTTGGGGTTCTCTGGCCGGCAGCCCGGGTGCAGGGGAGATGAGAGGCAAGGACGTGGGGGCGGGTCAGGGAGGAAAAGGGTCTCGGGCTGAAGGAAGGGATGCAAGCAGGCCCTGCTAGTGGCCTGGTCCCAGGAGGCACCCGCCAGGCCAGGCGGCTGCTGTTTGGAGCCGGCACAGCCCCTTTTGAAAGGAGCTGCGGGGTGTGGCCATGTCACCGAGGGGGCGGCGAGAGGAGGGCCCGGGGGCTGCTCCTGGGCTGTGACGGCAGGGCCTTCACTGGGCCCATCCGTGTGTCCCTGGTTCTCCTAAGAGCCGGCTTTGGGGCTGGGGCGGCTCTGGAAGGGGGCCTGGTTCCCGCAGGCAGCTCGGAGCAGGCAGCTCAGAGCAGGCAGCTCGGCGGGGCGCGGAGAAGGGCCCCAGCCCTCGCTCAGCTGTGTGACACATCAAAGCTGGCATCTGGACAGCCCCCGGCAGGGAGCATCCAGAAGGGGCCCCGCTCAGAGTCACCAGCCTGTCTGTCCCCTGCTGCGCAGACTGGGGGGCACCGTGGCCCCCACCTGTCGCCTTTCAGCTCCTGTTCTTTGATTGCACAGTTCCCCCACCCCCAAGTGTCCTGTGTCCCACGCCTCCCTACCTGTTTGAACGAATGGGTGTTGTCAGGAAGGAAGATGGGTCTCCGGAAGCTGGCCCCGGATGTCAGCTGGCCCTGCCTGGGGCCAGAAGGGACAGAGGGGACAGAGGGGTCAGGAGAGGGTAGGAGGGTTGATGCTCCCTGCCCCCGTCCCCCGCCAGCCTGGGAAGTGCCCTGAGAGAGCTGGGGGGATACGGGCAATGGGGAAACAGCCCCCCTTCCAGCAGCTTCTCCGTGGGGCTCAGAGTCTTGAGTTTGCTGAGGACACGGGATCTGCGGGCTGGCCCTCCGGCCAGCATCGCCCCTGGGAGCCCGGGCCCTGGCCCGCCAGCTGCGCCCTCACTCGGCCTGTGCTCCTTCCTCAGTCCGTGCCCAGCATGCTGCTCGTCAGGCTGGTCCAGGAGCGCCTGGGCGAAGAGGACTGCATCAGCCGGGTGAGAGCCCCACGGGGCTGGCGTGGGGGCGGGGGCGTCACCGGGTAGAGGGAGGGCGGTGTCCCATCCCGGAGCGGAGATGGCCCCAGGCCGTGGACAAACTGGAGCTCGGGGAGGGTCAGGCCGTGGACGTGGGTTTCACCTTGGATGGAGGGAAAACGACAAGGTGGAATCTGGGGTGTCCATCAGCCCATCACGGGGTCCCGGGGGCCTTTAATGAAAGGACCGTTGTGGATGCGGGGGATGGGGGTAGATGATGATGCAGTCTGAGACCAGAGCACAGGGAGCGGACACCCTGGACCGGGAGGGGCAGTGGGGTCTGGGGGTACCCCAAACTCTGAGGTGGGGCTGAGCCTTCAACCTGAGGAGTCGGTGCTCCTCTGTGGAGATGGAGTCAGATTGAGTTGAACTGTATGACAGACACCAGCTGGTGTTTCAGGATTGCTTGGTGGTGGTGAGGGACCCCGCCCCCACCCCCCCCACCCCGCCCTCCCGCCCACACACACACACACACACACACACACACACACACACACACTGGAATTGGTGACCAGAACCAAAAAGATGGGTGGAGGGGGAAAGGGGGACAACAGGTACAGGGAGTGTCTGCTGTGCACCCACGGGTGCCACCCCCCCCCCAAGGGCTCTACACACACGGCTCCTCGGGGCCTCCCAGGAGCCCCGCTGGGCGGCACGTGACTTCCCCATTTCACAGAGGAGGAGACTGAGGCCTGGCCGTGTGGTTCTGGAGGAAGTGTGAGGCTCCCCGGTCCTTGCCCACAGCCACCGCCAACGCCCAAGTGTAATTAAGTGTAAGCGATTGTCACCGTGTCACCCTCACAGGGGTCCTCAAACTTTTTAAACAGGGGGCCAGTTCCCTGTCCCTCAGGCCGTTGGAGGGCCGGACTATAGTTTAAAAAAACAACTATGAACAAATTCCTATGTGCACGGCGGGCCCGGGACGCGTCGGCTGCTAAGCAGGACAGGCAGCGGCCCCCGGCGGGCCGGATCCATGTCCTCGGCGGGCCGCATGTGGCCCGCGGGCCGCAGTTTGAGGACCCCTGCTCCAGGAGCACATTGTGCAGCGGGATGAACGCCGTGGGCCGTATTTATTCCATTCATGTTAACATTTATAACGATGTTCGTTATCGCTGTTGTCCCTGTTTTGGCCACGGTGCCACCAAACTGACGCTGGTCGCCTGGGACACTGGCCTGGCACCTCACCCACAGGCAGGTGGGCTGCGCAAAGCGGCTGTGACGTCACACTGGGTGCGGCACCGGGTGTGACGCCGCGGGGCGTTTGAGGGCTGCGTGCCGCACCCACAGCCTCCTTCAGGCCGCATGGCAGCCCAGCGCGGGAGAGACGGGCGAAGCCCTGTTTTAGGGACTTAGCATCTCGGACTCGCAGCGTCTCGCTCAAGGTCCCGCGGTCCTCCCAGGATGGGACGCACACCGAGTCCTGCTCCAGCCGCCCTGCGCCTGTCCCGCGGGCGCTCGCTCGCCCTGTCTCCCTGCGGCCTCACCTCACGGTTCTGATCGGATGGTGCCCAGGCCGTGGGCACCTGCAGGGCAAAGACAGGGCTCCTTTCGTGGTTTTTAAAAAAATTTGTATTTATTTCATATATTTTTATTGATCTCAGAGAGGAAGGGAGAGGGAGAGGGAGTTAGAAATATCAATGATAAGAGAGCATCATTGATTGGCTGCCTCCTGCACGTCCCACCCGGGGGGATCGAGCCTGCACCCCGAGCACGTGCCCTTGACCAGAATCGAACCCGGGACCTTTTGGTCCACAGGCCGGCGTCCTATCCACTGAGCCACACCAGCCGGGGCCTTTTGTCGGCTTTGACGTTTCTCCCGAGCTCCCAGGGCACGGCCCCCTGTCCGTGTCTCCCGGGGAGACGGGACCGGGGTGGAGGCGAGGCCGCTCCAACCAGACAGACCCCCATCCGAAGCAAACAGCGTCCTGGCTTCAGGGAGGACACAGACACACGTGCGTGTTCGTGTGTGTGGGCATGGCGGTGGTCCAGCTGCTCGGGGGCTGGACGTGGTGATGGACAGCACAGCACAGACGCAGGGCTGGCGTGCGGGGCGGGGGGGGGGAGAATGCGCACACGCCATCGGGACTCTGCAGCGGGCGCGGCCCCCCTTCTCTGCGGCAGAATGCAGTCTCTTTGAAGAATGTCTTTGAAGTGACCGTCCCCCGCATGGAGACCAGGAGCCGGCACTTGGATGGGCTCCGTGGGGGCCCCTCGGCCTTTCCATCTCCTGGGCAGTGGGCTCAGGACGTGGGGGGCTCTGCCCCACGGGCTTCTGAGTCTGTCTTTGTGTCTGCGCCCCACTTGTCTGAATGGCTGAGTCCCTTTCCTTTCCGGGGCGCCTCACCCACCTCCTTGTGTCTCCCGGTCCCGTCTTCCTGTGGCCACCAGGGGGATCACTGAACTATGAATGAATTTATTTCTTGACTGCAGGACTTCCCGGGGAAAAAGTCCTCCTGAAGCCCGTGCCACACACAGAGAAGCGTTTGTCATTTTTATTTTATTTTATCTATTTTTATTGATTTCAGAGAGGAAGGGAGAGGGAGAGAGAGAGGGAAGCATCAGTGGTAAGAGAGAATCACTGATCGGCTGCCTCCTGCTTGCCCCCCACCAGGGACCGAGCCCACAACCCGGGCATGTGCCCTGACCAGGAATTGAACCTGGGGCCCTTCATTCCGCAGGCCGACACTCTACCCACTGAGCCACACCAGCCGGGGCCGTTTGTTTTGAAGCGAAAGTCACTGTGTCCCTCCCCTGCCGAGACCCTCCCGCTTCCCATCCTTCCCTGGCCTGTGGGGCCCTTGGCCCCCTGCCCTCCCCTCCGGCCTCCTCCAGCCTGGCACCCGGCAGGTGAGAGTTAGGGTCCCGGAGGAGCGGGGCAGAGACTGCGCCTGCCTCCGGCGCCCTGTGAGCACGTGCCGTGCGCGTGCACGTCTGGGCTCCGTCCCCAGGCCTCCCTCCCCCGCACCTGGGCGAGAGGTCAGCTGATGGCCGACCAAAAGCAGAGGCCGAGAGCGGAGCCTGGCCACGCCGCAGGTGGGGGTGAAGAGGCTGCTGCTGCGGCGAGTCCAGGAACGATCGCCTTGCCCACGATTCACCGGGCCTGGCGGCTCGTGATGGTGAAGAGCGGGAAGGGTAAGAGCCGAGGCCAGAGCTGGCCCCTCAGGACGGAGACGCCGGCATTTGTTGGCACGGCGTGTGCCAGACACCGCGCTAGCCCGGGGCTCTTCCCGATGGAACCCTCGCAGCTGTCCTGTGGGTTTTCGACAGCTCAGACTGTGGGCCCTGCTGTGCGCCAGGACCGCTCCGGGTCACGCTGGGGACGGACAGAACCAAGGCACACGGAGGCCCCGCTTCCGAGGTGCGGGCAGGAGAAGCAGCGTCTCCCGTTACAGACAAGCAGCCGCGGCGCTGAAAGCCGCTCCTGGCCCCAAGGGCGGGCGTGCGGTCCTGGGAGGAAAGCGGACCTTCCGGAAGCCCAAGTTCAAAACCCCTGGCTCCCACCATCCCCTCCCTGAGCCGAAGGAAGGGCCCCGTTCAGTGCAAACCTGTGGCCACGCTGCTGGTTTGACCTCGCGCTGCCCTGTCCCCCCCGCGTGCCCACCGCCCCGTTCCTGGTCTGGCAGGGCCACACGTCACCCCCGCTAGCAGCACGGGGGGCCTTTATTGTACATCAGGTGCGGTCTCAGGTTAGCTTTTCCATCGCATTTAATATGGACGCCCAGCCACTCCCCGATAAAGGGGTTGGGGGCGCCCCCAGGACTGTGGGACCCAACTTTCAGGTTCGCTGGGCAGGGCAGGCTTCTGGGTCTCGCCTCTTCCTCACCGGTCACAGGTGCGTGCCCCCCGCACATGCGCGCCCGTGTTGGCGGTGGGCATGCCGCCGGCCGCTTCCTCTAATACAGATGTGGTCGGGGCTGCAGAGCAGGGGGCGGTCTGACCCCGACTCGGGAACCTTCCGGCGGGAACGGCCTGCGGGGTGCAGCCGGTGAGCACACTTTCAGGGCCCTCGCCTGGGGTGTTGCTGGCCCCCCGCGATTGAGGCCGGTGGTCGGCGATAGGGGCGATGCAGGGCTCCTTAGTGGCCTGTGTGGCCCCGTCTGCACCGCCCCCCCGCACTGTGCCCCGTGGGTGGCAGAACCGCGTGACGTGTGTTAAGGCCCCTCTCCCTGCCCCGGGAGGAAACCGGATGTTGGAAACGCAGGACGGGCCTGGTGTCCGAGCAGCCGGGGCCTGAGAGCGCGGGGCTACGGAACGGCCTGGCAGGCCACGCGCCCTCGGCAGTTCCGACGACTCCGAGGCGGGAGGGGGCTGGCTCCCCAGACGGGCAGCCTCCCCCACGTCCTCCTCTGCAGCGCGGCTTCCGGGGCCACCACAGATCTCCGCTGTGAATTTGACTTTAAGATACCTTTTAGCCCGGCCGGCGTGGCTCGGGGGTGGAGCGTTGACCTATGAACAGGCGGCCACGGTTCGATTCCCAGTCAGGGCACATCCTCAGTAGGGGGTGTGCAAGAGGCAGCTGATGAGTGTTTCTCTCTCACTGATGTTTCTCTTCCTCTCCTTTCTCTTTCTGAAACACACACACACACACACACACACCTTTTTTTATTACCGTGGAAATTGCTAATTGTGCTTTAATGGCAGTCAGGAGGGAGGGAAGGCCAGGGTCACAGAGCTGATACGTTTAAGATACGTTTTAGCTGTTTGGAAATGCACAGAAAGCCTCCTGAACAGTCACACCTGTGCGTTGCCAACGTTCAACACCTGGAGACCTGGCTTTAGCCTGCCGTCCTGGGCGCACAGACTTGCCTGGATCTGCATGTTTGCATAAGAACGTCACACATGTCACCAAGCACAGGCAATGCAGGGCTGTGCAGGAGAAAGGCCCCGCGAGCCCAGGGCTGCCCGGGGTGGGACACGCGGGGGCAGGGGCCAGCGCAGGAGGGATGGTCCCGTGTGCTTGCACGTGGTCAGGAATGCCAGCGTGTGGGCATCCCCGGGGGCTGGCTGGCTGTGGAGGTTATACTTTGAAATAAAAGTGTTGCTCGGCATCGATATACAGGTGACCCTTGAACGACACCAACTTGAACTTGTGGGTCCACGTATACGTGGACTGTTTTCAGTGAATATACGGCGGGACCGTCATGTCCCCGGGTTTTGCATCCTCGGATTCCATCAACTGCGGGTGGAAAACAGTGTTTTCGGTCCAGGGTTTGGACTCCGTGGATGCTGAGGGCCAACCGTGTGCATGGTTCTGTGCCATTTTAAAAAGGCTTTTGTATTTTATTTTTATTTTTTATTTATTTTTAAAAAAATATATTTTATTGCATTTTTACAGAGAGGAAGGGAGAGGGATAGAGAGCTAGAAACATCAATGAGAGAGAAACATCGATCAGCTGCCTCCTGCACACCTCCTACTGGGGATGTGCCCGCAACCAGGGTACATGCCCTTGACCGGAATCGAACCTGGGACCTTTCCGTCCGCAGGCCGACGCTCTATCCACTGAGCCAAACTGGTTAGGGCCATTTTTATTTTTTAACATATTTTTATTGATTTCGGAGAGGAAGGGAGAGGGAGATAGAAACATCAATGATGAGAGAGAGTCATTGATCGGCTGCCTCCTGCACGCCCCCCCCCCCCCCCACTGGGGATGGAGGGATGGAGTCCGCATCCCGGGCCTGTGCCCTGACCGGAATCAAACCAACCGTGACCTCCTGGGTTCACAGGTCGATGCTCAACCACTGAGCCACGCCAGCCGGGCTGTGCCATTTTATGTACGGGATTTCGGTACCCACGGGGTCCTGGGCCGGTGCCCCGCCGGTACCAGGGACGACTGGGCGTGCTGTGCTCACTCATTGCCTGTGGGATGCATCAGGGACCAAACTTGCTCTTTTAAGATTCGTTTCTTTTCTGGCTGGTAAAATGTCTCCCTTTTCCTCTTTTGTATGTTGGGGAACCACATAGCATCTCATTCGGAATGAGGGCTGCGTGCGAGCCCTCCGCGACGCGTCCCGGGTCTGACTCTGAGCCCAGTGAGTCTGATGGATGGAGTCCAAACCGTCAGCCCTTGATGAGTCAGCTTCCGGCCCCAGGGACCCCCTGAGCCTGCAGCTGGAGCCCGGAGCTGGATGGGGCGTCCTAGGGGAAACGCAGGGGGGCACCCGCTCTGGTCTTTGGAGGAGCGGGGAGGAGATGCGGGCAATGTATCAAAAAGGCGGAGGGCCCCGAGGGCGGGAGTCTTACCGTGGAAATTGCTAATTGTGCTTTAATGGCAGTCAGGAGGGAGGGAAGGCCAGGATCACAGAGCTGCACGCGGCCCGCTCCAGGCCGAGCGCTGCCGGCCTCGCCAGCTCCCGGCCGGCTGGCTGCTCTGCTTTCCTTTTTTCTCGCCCGTGACATCTGCTCGGCGCTTGTCCCTCCTGTGATACGCACCCTCAGCTGTGCGGACCCCCAGCTCCGCGCCGGC